>NC_081310.1:153671453-154280107 GCF_026419965.1 Kogia breviceps
ATCAGGTTGACAGTCCTGGTATCTCAGTACTTATGTTCAAGTAACCCTCACTTTACTTAATAAGGGTCCCAAAGCACAAGAGTAGTGATGCTGGCAATTCAGATATGCCAAAGAGAAACTGTAAAATGAAAAAAAAATCGTATGTCGAGGTCGCTAAGATCAAATCTTCTATTCATGAGATTGTGAAGGAGGAAGAAGAAATTCATGCTAGTTACACCTCAAGCTGCAAAAGTTACAGCCACAGTGCATGGTAAGTGCTTATTAGTTAAGATGGAAAAGGCCTTAAATATGTACAATATTTTGAGAGAAAGACCACATTCATGCAACTTTTATTACAGTATATTGTTATAATTGTTCTATTTTATGATTAGTTCTTATTGATCTCTTACTGTGCCTAATGTATAAATTAAACTTTATCATAGGTATATATGTATAGGAAATAACATAGTATATATAGGGTTTGGTACTGTGGTACTACCTGCACTTTCAAGCACCCATTGGGGTCTTCAAATGTATCTCCCCCGCTGGTGAGGGAGGACTCTTGCATTCAAGAAACTCCGAATTTACTTATCATATTTAAATAAAGTCCAGACAACTTACATGGCTCCCAAGGCCCAACATGATCCGGCCCCTGACTACCTATTTCCTCTGCCCCCTCATCTCTGGCTCTGCTTGGTGACACTGACCTGTAGGCTGTTCTTCCACCACTTGAATCTCATTCCTACCTCAGGCTTTTATTCTCGATGTGTCCTGCCCTGACATGCTTCTTTCTGAGACCTTGTATAGTATGTTCTTTAACATCCTTCAAGTTTATGTTCAATTTTGCCCATCTTGCCCCGACTCCCGTCTTGCACATTTGTTATCATCTTATCCCTACAGTCACCGTAGCACTGTCACCATAGGAAATATTTTTGATTGATGGATGGACTGATTTTCCTCTTTATTGTTCATTTCACCTCCAGCACGTATGCTGCATAAGGGCAGGGATTGCATCTGTCTTCTCCGCTGCCAAGTTCCAGTGTCTAGAACAATGCCTGGTATATACTCCATAGACAAGTTGAATTAATAAATTATTCTTTTCAATGGTCCACATAATACATGTTTATGACAGAAAATTGATAAATGATGGTAATCAAAATTGAACCTTTTGGTATATTTTCTTCCCATCTTTTTCCTCTGCATATTTCCAAGTTGAGATGATTAGATACATCCAATTTATAGCCTACTTGTTATATTTAACACACCAGAAGAAATTCTCCACATTGTATCGAATAAATTCACATAATAAATGCTCCATAAACATTAATTTCCTTCTTCCTATCTTGACTTCCTTCCTGAAAAACACTTATACAGGTACCCTTGCTGTGCTGTGGTTTTTGTTTAGCTGAGACAGAGCAGTACATCTGAAAGACTTTGAAAGAGTAAGCAAGTCATTAACCTCTCCAGACCTCAATGTCTTTATCTACAAAATGGGAACAATAAAATCTGCCTTGCCTAATTTACAGCATTGTGCAAGGACCTAATAAGATATTGGAGCAAACATCTCATTAGATATTGGGGAGACTGTCTTTTTTTTAAGTCATAGCACTGTACAAGGGGAATAAAATTTACAGGAGAAAAGATGACATCAAGTCATTTGTAAAGCAATTTGAAGTTAGTGAATAAAAAGCTATTGGCAATGGTTCTGTACTGAGCCAGACATGTCCTAATGTTTGTATTTAATATGCCAAACAGTTGCCAATGCCTAATTCTAGGTTCGTACCCTGCAATAGCTTTTTTGTTTTTTTTATTTTTTTATTTTTTACAACTTTCAGCTGTAAAACTGGGGTCAATTATTTTTAGCCATTTCTTCAGCCTATCTCATTAGCAAAGTACTTTGAGGTAATGCCTTGGGCATATTTGATGATTGTTCGGTTTGAAAGATGTCATTTTCAGACTTTCCTGGAAGTTTCAAATCTGCCTGTGGGAGATCTTAATGTCATTTCAGATTCAAACCTACATACTGCCTTACACTTGGCCCTTATAAATGTTTCACAGCACCTGCATTTTTTATCATGACCCTTGCATGTGAACCTGGTTTTCTTGTACCTCACCTCCACTCTCTGTCTGAAGGGGAGAAAGTAATATTTTTAAATGGCCTTTCCCCACCTTGTCAGAGGAGATAAAATTCCCCAATTATTTACCCTTGTATATAGATATTTACATTAAAATTTTAAGGAATGGATTCTTTATAGTGTTATTTATGAACCCGTGTGTTAAGTTTAAAACATATGTGTCCCAAAATGAATATTTAATCTGTGTTTAATACCTGAAACCAGATTCATGTTGACTTAATTTCTTTGGTCATAAAATAAATTTAAGAAATGATTCAATTTTTTTCATCCATTCAACAAATATTTTAAGAAGCTTACTGAATATGTCCTCCATTATCTCTTTTAATCCTCATAACAACATGGCAATGTAGGTATTATTATTATCATCATCATTTCCCTATAGTACGTATGAGAAAACCAAGCTGCAGAGCAGTAAAGACACTGATTAGCTAGCTCTCTGCTATAGTTAAGGGTCTGAAGTTTGGGCGGAAGATACTACCTGAGTAAAATCCCTGGGGTAAGCAGTTTGGGGGAGAACTAGAGATACCAAGTACAATAGCAAAAATGAGAGAGAAAGAGACAGTGACAGAGACAGGGATAGAGAGGCAAGACTTCCTAGAAACTTGAAATGAAGAGGCATTAGACTGGGGAGAATCTAGGTCATAGCTCCCTAACTTGGCTTCACTTTGGGATCATCCGGGAATCTTTAAATATGACTGATGTCTGGCTTCTACCCCCAGATGTTGTGATTTAATTGGTATAGGATGCAACTTGGGAATCAGAATTTTTTTACGTTTTCCCAGATGATTCTAATGTATAGCAAAGATTTAGAGACACTTATATAGGCGGTGTCTGATGTGCAGTGGAACTGAAATCATCCGAACTCCCTTTTGTCCATCACAGTTTCTTGCTGTCCCAATGGGTTGTGCTGGTTTATAGGTCTTGGGATGGTCATAATGCTTACATATACAACACAAGCCTCAAATCCTATCAGAAGAAGAAAGGCAGAGCGTTTTAATGGGAAGAGGGCAAGCTTTAGTCACTCGGCTTCTCTGAGCCTCAGCTTCCAGGTTCACAGCATGGTAACTATGGTGCCCATCTAGGAGGTTTGCTGTAAGAATTAAATTAATTCCAATGAAATTCCTTTATGTAATGATATCAGGATCTTTAGCCAGTTATTTGAAAAGAATAATAAGTTAAAGCAGGTGTAGCAAATAGTATTTTCCTAAGGTGGCCAAACTGTCTCTCATCCCATGTGGTCTTCTCGTTATGTAACACTGACGCTTCTCCATCTGAGGCAGGGTCCCTGCTGCTTCCTCTTGAACCTGGGTGCATATTTGTAAATGCTCTGATGGGTAGCTTCCGGTGGAAAGGACACTTATAAGGTTAGATCGTAAAAGGCTATATAGCTTTCACCTGGCTCACTCTTTTTTGTGATTTGTGCTTTGGGGGCCCAGAACTGACTTGTAAGAACTCTGGCACCCCTGAAGCCACCATGCTGGAGAGCCCATGTGGAGAAGCCACACAGACAGAGGAAAAGATGCCCAAGGAGCCCCTGTTGTGCCAGCCCAAGATTGTTAGAGTCTTTTCAGCATCACTTGCCAGATGTGAATGCACTATGCTACACGTGACCCCAGCCCCCAACCTTCCAGCTGCCCCAATACAGCAGAGGTGAGCTGTCCCACCCAGCACTGCCCAAAATGCAGATTCATTAACAAAATGACTATTATTGTTACTTTAAGCCACTGACTTTCGTATGGTTCACTATGCTGCATTAGGTCATCAGAATATCAGTGAGTAATAAAAACTAATACATATAGACATTAAATAGCTTATTTCAAAATAAATATAAAAATTCTTTTATTTAGCAATCTTCTCATCGAAAGCCAAGGGCTTTTCTTGGAGAATACAGCCCACTGACCAGACCGTTGGCATGAACCATGTGTATAAAGCATTTTAAAATGATTTCCAGTGTCAGTTTTGTTAAAATAGGATGAGTGCTTAACAGCACTTAAAAATTTTACCACTCCCCTTTATCCTTTATAGTTGTGCTATTCCAACTTAATTCAGCATTTTATTTAGCAGTTCATTTATTTTATCAAGTCTTTCCAAAGCATTCAACTTAGATTTCATGAAATGAAATATTTCTTTTTGTGAATATATTGCATCAATGTGCATGTTATACCTGGTAGATTACAGAATAAAAATAACAAGTATAATTTGAATAAACAAATATATGGTGAACATATAGTTCATCCAATGTGAATGGAAGTACACGGGTATTCTAAAGAAAAATCTGCAAGCCACTCATGTTCTTTAAAGTTATAATAGATACTAGTTAATAAATTTATCAAAAGAATGGGAACCCTGTTAATCTAGCAGTTTAAGTGAAGGTTGTTTACGAGAACTTCTACCATAATATGTATAAAAGCACTTGCATTCAGTAGGCACTCATTAAATGCTAGTTTCTCAAACCATTAAATCCTAATTTGCCAAAAACTTTGCTTGCAAATAGTCTCTGACGGCAAATACCAGCAGATAATTTTAACAAAGTAGCCTCTGATAACCACCTAGATTTCATACTGTTTCAGAAAATGCATTACATTTCTATTTATGAAAAATCATTTCCCATGGGTTAGAGTTCAGATCAGGTGCATAGTATTTTCAAATCACTTGCTAAAAATAAAATTCATCATGACAAGCCTCTCTAATACTTTAACTACCAAATGCTCTTACCCTTGGAAAGCAGATCTTCTCATGCAGCCCTGAGGCCCTGGGCTTTCTCTAGCCCCAGCCAAATCTTTGTACAAGCATAAATAGGATAGAGGGTTAAACGTCCTGGGAAAGGCACTGAATTTTAGGAGGAGGTGTGTAATTTACTGCCAAGTTTATCATAATAGAATCTAGCAGTCATTCAGAGCTTTCATCAAAGCATAACTCCATGGCATCCCCCTAGTCCACTCTCCTGCTGAGCCATCCTGCACACCACTGCCAGAATGATCACTCAGACCCTTAAAACCAATTGTGTCAGAACTCCACAGTGGTTCCTCAGCACCTGCACATCAAGCACCTGGGTAATCTGGTAAATTATACATACACACACACACACATATATATATAGTCTTTATCATATTCCTTTCCATTGCGGTTTATCACAGGGTACTGAATATACCAATAGTTCCCTGTGCTAGACAGTAGGACCTTGTTATTTATCCATTATGTATATGATAGTTTGCAGGTGCTAATCCTGAACTCCCAATTCTTCCCTCCTCCGTCGCTTTTCCCCCTTGGCAAGCACAAGTCTGTTCTCTATGTCTGTGAGTCTCTTTCTGTTTTGTAGATAGGTTCATTTGTGTCGTATTTTAGATTCCACATGTAAGTGATATCATATGATATTTGTCTTTCTGACTTACTTCGCTTAGTATGATAATCTCTAGGTCCATCCATGTTGCTGCAAATGGCATTATTTCATTCTTTTTTATGGCTGAGTAATATTCCATTGTGTATGTATGTGTGTGTGTGTGTATACACATCACATCATCTTCATCCATTCATCTGTCAATGGACATTTAGTTTGTTTCCATGTGTTGACTATTGTAAATAGTGCTGCTATGAACGTAGGGGTGCATGTATCTTTTTAAATTATAGTTTTGTCTGGGTGTATGCCCAGGAGTGGGATTGCTGGATCATATGGCAACTATACTTTTTTAGCTTTTTGAGGAACCTACAGACTGTTTTCCATGTGTCTGTACCAATTTACATTCCCACCAGCGGTGTTGGAGGGTTCCCTTCTCTATGAGGGTCTTTAGGATAAGGACCCTGACTTTCTATTCCACTTCATCTCTAATCACTCTTATTCATATCAGGGCCTAGGAACAGGAACAATGTGTAGCATAATCAGGTTTTGTTCCTTTTATTCCCAACACTTCAGCTATGGAAAACCAAGCATTTACTGTGTTCTAAAATAAGTGTTTTCCAAACTGTATGTCTTGACCCACTAAGGTCACAAAATTAACTCAATGAACATTAACATTTTTAAAAAATAGAGTAGAATGGAATGGAATGGAATAAATCAGAGTATATTACACACAGTGAGAGTAAGTATTGTTTTACTAAACTATGGTTTTAGTTATGTGTGTGTACCAAATTGTGATGTCAAGTGTATTTTTTACTGTGGGTTTTAAAATTGATGAACTGAAAACCTCACACATCGCAACCATTTTGCATTCTGTTTGTTCCACCTAGAAGGCCTTCTCCAGGTAATACCTTTGTTTCTCCAACAGATTCTAACTCACTGTTCAAGACACAGCTTCTTCTGTGAAGCCTTTGTCAGACTTTTACTATGCGTCAGGCACGGAGCTAAATTTTAGACGTTACTTACCATTTTCATCTTCAGAACAAACATCTGAGGTTGAAGCTAATATTATTCCCATTTTACAGACAGGGAAATAGGAAGTGACCGCTGCATTGAGTAAATTGCCTGAGGTCACACAAGTGCTAAGTGGTCAGGCTGGGATTGGAATCCAGAGCCTGAGCTCTTAGCCATTACATTGAAGAGATTCTCCCTAAAATCCCAGGGCTGAGCCCAGCAGTTTTCTTCTGGGCCCGCCTGGCACATAGTCTTCAAGATGGCACTTTCTACACTATGTTGTAATTATCTGTTTCCATGTCTGTCTCCAACACTAAGTTATAAAATCCGTGAACGTGAACTGTGTCCTACTGTGCTCTTTTGCTTTAGGACCATGCACATACGTGCATGCCACCCAGAAATCACTCAATACATATTAAATGAGTACTTACTCATTTAAGTGCCAATGGGAGGAAGGATCACCATTTCATAGATGAAGAAACTGATATTTATCCAAGAGGAAGCCTGGCCCGTTGTTCTCTTTGGCCTCTTTCTATTGTAATAAATGTATTAACAAAGTTTCGTAGAAGGAGTGATCGCTTTGGATGAAGGTCAGGGAGATCTTCACAAAGGAATGAGAAATTTTATAGGTAGATAAAGGCACTGTGGGAAATGTCACACATCATATAAAATGTGCATTTTAAAAATTTTCCATTCATGATCACACCGTTTATAGTCATGCCTGAGAACCAGGCTTATCCTAGGTACCATTTAATCTAGTCCATTCACTCATTCATTCATTCAACAAACATTTTTGAGCCAAGCTCTGTGGCTTGTCCTGGGAATATAGGGATAACAAGACACAGTTCCTCCCCTCAAGGACCTCACAGTCTATAATGGAGCTGAGTGAATACATAGGTGATTATAATATGATGTTGGCCAGTATTACCTAGCAGTTAAGTGACAGAACTTAGCAGGCAGTCATGGCTCTGTAGGAAAGTGTTTAGCCAGAAAGAAATATCCTATTTATAAGAGATAAAGGTGTTTGTGTTCATGAAGAAATTCAACAGTTGGGCAAAAGTCCTGGGCTCATAGCTGGGCTCCACCACTGAGGACTGGTAACATCTTGAGTACTTCATTTAGCTTCTCAGAGCCTCAATTTTCTCATCTCATAGGGCTGCTGTCCGATCGTGTGCGTAAAGCACATGGCATTCTGTACGTTGAAATTTCAGTTTGAGGGCCAAAAATAACGTTTTTTAATATGTGTGACCTCCAGCAAGTTATTTGACATTCCTCTCTCTGCCGTGATTTCCTTAGCCAAAGATTAAGCCTATGAATCTGAATGCTAATTACTATTCTTTGGCCATTCTCCATGGAAAAAGAGGTAGGTTGTACCTTCTTGTGATGCCAGTTTGCTTCCTAGGTTGGGGACCAGACCAACCTTACTTATCTTTCATTTCCCTACTGAGTACAGACCACACAACCTCTGTTCTCCTAGACCCAATACCTCCCCTCTTAGTACCCCAACATTTCCAGGTTTCAGGCATCTAGCATCATTGTAATACATATTTAAGGATATTTTCATGTCCTGACATTCTCAAATATACCCTAGAGTCTCTGTGTTTTTATCTGCCTCAGACACTAGAGTTTCTGAAGGAGAATTATTTTGTTGGAATGTGCCCCTCTTTTGATGAAGAGCAACCTTTTTTTTTGCCCAGCTGTTGAATTTCATCATGAATACAAACACTTTTATCTCTTATAACAGGATGTGTCTTTCTGGCTAAATACTTTCCTACAGAGCCATGAAGCCAAACCACTTCTCCCTAACACTTCTGACCTGCGCTTATAATGCTCTCTGGAACAATGGGAAATGTAAGTTCATACTTCCTAATGCAAGCAAAAGAATAAACCCATATTCATAAAACTTGTTCATTGTGTTTTGTCTCTTTTGGGATTAAATAAGGTTTGGTCTGTTTAGCAGACAGAGATGGGGGGGGCAGTTGAATGAGGGGAGATGGACTTGTTTTCATGGTTGTGAAATGGAAGCAACCCAGAAGCACCACTAATTTTCATAGCAAAAGTATCCCATGGGTCATGACATCTGAATCATCAAGTGTCAGAATCTTGTTTAATTTTATTACTTATTTACAATAGCCTGCTCTCTGCTTCACAGGGCAATGATAAATTTTAAAAATACAAGTTCAGCTATTTGAATTCCTCAGATCATACACTCAGTATTATCATTACTCCAGCATTTTAAAGAGGAGGAAAAGCAAGTAAGTACTTTAAATAGATCACTATCCCATTAATGTGGTTACTTATAAAGCTATAATGGTTTAATGGTTTATCCCTAAATACTTCCTGAAATCTAATGATATGCACTGTTCTTTTATTTTATGTTGATAGGAAATCTGAGAACACATTTATACTTCTTAAGAAGAGAAACTGTATTTTTTCTCTCTCCACGATAAGCATCTTGTCTTTAGGAAAACAATAGACATTTTTATGGCTGTTGTGGTTAAAGGAAAATATATAGAAATGGATAGAGGTGGAAGTGTTACTTGGAGATGACAGAGATAGAGGTCAATACAGACACCTCCATGGATATTCAGCGTAGTCAGATTGGAGGCATAGATGGCAAGACGTGATTTCACGTCTTATTAGCTTCACTTTGTATAATTTATCGAGCACCTCGAAGTGCCAGGAATTGTGTTAAAGGTTCCAGATATGTGGCTAATAATATGATAATAGCTACTATTTGGGAATACTTTACCCATGCTGGGCAATGTGCAAACGGATTTATCATTTAATCTTCACAACTCTGTCTTTAGTTGATTCCCTAGAATCAGAAGCTTAAGAAGAGGATTCTTATGCAAATGATCGATTCAGGGTGTGCCCAGCCAACATTCAGGGCAGCTGGGGGACGGTGCCCAGCTCAGGCACCAAGAGAATCTATCACACACTCTTTGGGTGGGGGGTGCTATTGCCCCATTGTTTTAAATGAGGAAGCTATGGCACAAAGAGTTTAACTTGTTCAGTCACTTTTAGTAAATTGGGATTTGATCCCAGATTTGTCTGAATGCAAGTTCTTGACCACTTTGCCTCCACTATAAGTGCAATCTGGGTGGTAACTTCTAACCTAAGTCCTGCACAGAATCCAGAAATAACACAGAGGAGAGCATGATGAACTTCCCAGAGAGGTCAAGGACTTCAGTGCTATATAGAGAAATAAAGTGAACCCTCCCTGCTTTGTGCATTAGATAGGAGAAGACTGTTCTTAAACCCAAAGTCATAAGGGAAAGGAAGAAGGGTCTTCCTGTACTTTTTGCTGCAGAATCCAGTTCTTTTGTGCACCATACATATAAGGGTATGAACATGCTAAGCAAAATGTTAAGAGGAGAGAATTGTTTCTAAGTAAAAATATGTCCCTAATTAAATCAAGCTGGTAACAGTTTTACCTCTCTTCCCAGAATGACCCTCCATGGGTCTTAAAAGTTAAGAGGCAAATACCGTTTTCCCTATAGCTGAACTGTCCTAAAGCTACATGGGCCAGAACCTGGCTGGAGGCCAACAAAATGTGCAGGGAAGAGAACCAGCCTAGGGTCCATTTTTAGTTGTCCTCCTGGCTCTGCTACTTACCAGGGAACTTCGATGGCGTGCCTCTCTCAGCTTCATTGTCTCACTTGTAGAAAGGAAACAATAAGTGCCCTAATCTCCTGCTTCCTCTGGTTTTAACTGCTAGCATCCTTTCTTTCTCTTGGCAATTCCAGAGTTTTTCTTCTGCATAACTCTATTTCCCCAGCCTACACTCTAGGCCCTTTCCAGCCATAGATCAAATCCCATACATCAACCTTGATAAACATCTACATTTACACTGAGCTCATCTCAGATGGCTTTTAGCTCTGTCCCAAGTGGTGTATAATACAGATATGTGACTATTTGAGAGACGACCAAATATGTGCATCACAATTCTAATTCCAAACGTTAGTCAATAATTATGAAGTGCATTCAACATTTTGATTTGTGCATTAAGGAAATTTTAATTTCATCTTTGGAGAGAACACTTTTATTTTTTAACTACACAGAAAATAGTCATTTCACAGAGTGCCTTCCTCTCCTTGTCCCCATTTGGAAAGGATGGTTTTGCTTTACACATAATTTTAGTCATCACCGTCTCAGGTAGCTTTGAAGTTGGGTGATAGATCATATCACCTGTTAATATGAGACTATCTTGCTGATCTTTCTTTGGAATTTGATGCATCACCTTCTCCTCAAATATCTAGGGGGGAAAAAAAAGAAAAAGTATGAGAAAGTCAGAAACTCTGCTCCTTTGATTCAGCTCTAGTATGGTGATTAGATGAGTGTTTGCCTTGTCTCAGATCAATTATTTTGAGGACTCAGAATGTCTTGCTGTGTCTTGAATTCTGCTGATGGGTTTTAAGTAGGCCATAAAAATTCCTGTGAATGATTTGTTTAATTATTGTCTTGCTCCTCATTTACATTTTTATCTAAAACTCTGAGAACTGAAATCTGTATTCCATTCCATTTCCTGTGAGCTACAATTTGCCTTGTGGAGAGAAATATCTGGACTGTGCTTTATGGATGGAATAATATCAGCCAAGCAGAGTGAAATGTCTGTGGGGTTGCTCTGGTGGCTATAGACAGAGCTTTTTCTTGCTGGTTTTTCTAGGGTTTAAGACGCTATTTGATGCCTTGACTCTTATGTATCACTAGAGTCATCATCAAGAGTTTAAATGTGGGGCTTCCCTGGTGGCGCAGTGGTTGAGAGTCCGCCTGCCGATGCAGGGGACACGGGTTCGTGCCCCGGTCCGGGAAGATCCCACATGCCGCGGAGCGGCTGGGCCCGTGAGCCATGGCCGCTGAGCCTGCACGTCCGGAGCCTGTGCTCGGCAACGGGATAGGCCACAACAGTGAGAGGCCCGCATACCGCAAAAAAAAAAAAGAAGTTGAAATGTGTTCAGGCTTTGCTTTTCTGGATTAGACCTTCTGAGAATGAGGGAATCTGACCCACTACATTACAAGACTCTTTTGGGGGCTCTCCTCTCCATGATACATAAATAACTAAATGAAAAGTAGCACATCCAGCTCATCATAAGACCTTAGGTCTGGAGATACCTTCAGTACCATCACTTTACCACTGCAGAAATTGTAGTGTGCTAGAGTGGAAAGAACATTAAAAATGGTGGAATGCTGCTTTATAAACATTTCTGTGTAGTTCGATACAAGTGCGTTTGAAATTATGGAGTCTTGACTGATAGGAAAACTGTGAAGAAGTAAAACTCTGGGGGTGAAAAGCTGCAGTTGCAAAAGAAACAAAGCAAAACATGCCTGAGATACATCTACCCCAACTGCCAAGATTGCTCATGTTGATGAAAATATTGAGTGTGCATTGGAGTCAGATTTGTAGGAGGGAAAAAACAGATCATTGCTCCAGCCTCTCTATGGAGACTGAGTTCCGGTAGGGTGAGACGTCTGCCCAGGGTCTTCCGTGAGTTAGCTGCAGATTCAGGACAAGAAGTAGCAAATCTTGATTCCAAATGCAATGTTCTTTTGGCCTCAAACCGCTATAAATGTGACAGATTATCTTATTAGTTTAGCCTGGTTCAGCATTTCCTCAAGTGTGGGATGTTAATAGGTGTTACATGAAATAATAGTTTCATGGTCAAATGAATATAGAAAATGCTGTTAAATGAAATTAAACACATTTCTTCATTTCAGACTTCTCTGAACCTTTAATATGTTAATATATATTGTGACTCTCAAAGAGGGAGATCATATATACAGCATTTCCCGAACTTATTTGACCATAGAAACCTCTTTTCCGCAGAATAACTCATGGAAGACACTTGGAGAAGTTGTGGCCTTGCTGGTAAAGTTTAGTATCTTTGTAACAGTCAAGATACTGATAGGAATTATCATTCAGCCTAGATGGTTCAAATGATGAGACCAACGAAGGAACTTACAGCGATATGGGCAGAGTTAAAGAAGCCAATAATGGATGGTGAAGCACCCATGCAGGGGTAAGAAATGCAGGAAGCGTTACCACTGCTTTGAAGGAGCAAGGAGAGGAGCCTAGTGCAAGCTCCAGAGTAGAGCTGGGGCTTTTGGTGGGACCTAGCATCTCAGAGGGATGTGTCTTCTGCCAGGGACACAGAGATGAAGAAGGAGGGAGTAGGAGAGTTATGGGGAAAACATACCCAACTTCTTTCTCCTTTTCCCCTCTGATTCCGTTGGTGTCCCCCTGGCTAAATGTGACTAGAAGCCAGACAGTAATGTAGCCTGGATTTGCAGTTTCTAGGTTCAGCCTCTCAATGTGCCATGCACCCAGAAATGTGCCATGCACTTACCCAGGCACTTCACATATGTTGACCATTTCCTTAAATTTCCCAACAATCCTATAATGTAGGAATCATGCCCATTTACAAATGAAGAAACTGACATCAACTCAGGTAACTAGTAAGAGATGGATTCAGCACCAGGTTTATCTGTCTGCCTTCCACTTAACCACATTGCTGAGCCAGAAAATATCAGACTTTGAATGAAAGCTTAAAGAACTTGCAGAAGGAGTATTTCATCTTCAATTTTGAGCAATTTTATGTCATCGCTAATGTGATTAATCCTCTAACAGAGTGAATAGCTTTAATTTGGAGGGTCTTTTATTTTATTCATCTCTGTAATCCCAGACCTTAGCACGGTGCCCAGCACTGAGTTAATATTTGTTGAATGAATGCAAGAATGAATACATGAGTGAGTGCACTGTATATCAGCATTCCAAGGATGTTTTCTCGGAGCTGTGTTGGGACAGAGTTGGCCTATCAGTCTATTTTTACATGTTCTGGCTTGTTTGAAATGGGAATGTTTCCATATTGAGCATCTGCTCATGCTTTTTTGCTTGGATGGCTATGATACCTCTCTCCTTACAACCCCCAAACACACACATTAAACACACACATGTATGTGCACACACCTGTGCATTGCCTTTCTGCCTCCATCTCTGCCATATTAATCTTTTTTATTTAGGACCACTTGATCAATGCAATTCCAAACCATATGCCAACCTCCTTAGTTTCCCCCAAGGTCCTATAGTAGCTCCCTGTTGTTCATCAGCTTAACACATGTCATCTTAAAATTCCAATTTTTCTATACTCTAGCTCCAATGAATCTTACTCCATCAACTGTTCCAGGATGAGCTCTCATATCAGATCAGGTTGGAATTCTCTCTGGAAGATGCTGTGGTCATTCTTGCCTCCACACCTTTATCCATGCATGTTCCCCACAGAAATGCCCTTTCTCTTTCTTGTCATCACTCATCTATTCATTCATTCACTCACTCCTTGAGCTCTTACCATATGTCAAGCACTGTTGTGCTGAAACAGATACCAAAAAGAATGTAGCTTGGTCTCTGTTAAGTGCAAGATCTTTTGCAGGAACCTGACATACTCAACAAGGACATACAGTGCAATGTGCTGAATGATACAATAAATGCATGAGACCAAAATACAGAACCAGGGAGCCCCTGGAGTTCAGGAACAGTGTCAACTCCGAGTGTCCAGTAACTTGTGGGAGCTCAACAAATACTGTTGAATGAATGAATGATGAAGTAACATCTGAACTAGTTTTTAAAGAATGTCTACCTCTATCCTTCAAGAACCAGCTCAAGGTCTTCTCCCTGTCTACTCTGAAATAAAATGCTCTTATAGTTCTCGAAACGTTCTATCAAACTTGCTGCCTCAAATTGTTCTGTATTTTATGCATCCAATAACAGTGTGAGCATTAGGAAACCATGATTATAACTTACAATTCTTTTTTTTTTTCATATACCATCTATCATTGTGGGAAAATGGTCTGGGATTTAGTTGAGTTGATTCTAATCGAATTGAAATATTTGTATATACACATCCACTTGGAAATAAGCAGTAAGTTCAAACAGCATTTTAGCGTTTATAATATGAGTCCATTTTAGGAGAGCTTCCTAAGGCAATGTTACAGATGACCTGGAGATCTTTTTACAATACAGATTCTGAGTCTATGAGGTGATACCTGTGCTTCTTTATTTCTAAGATGCTTCTACGTGATGATGATACTGGCCCATGGACCACACTTTTAGTAGCAAGACAGTAGAGGTAAGAGGAACAGAATATAACACGTGTTCCATTCATGTTATATCGCAGGCACTGTGCAAGGCTCTTTGAATACATTAACTCAATGGTTTTCACATTACATTCATAGACTGGTTATGTTCAGATTATATGAAGAAATTTTTAAATATACAAAGTCCCAGGACCCAGTTTTAGATTTTCTGATTGAGAGGGCCTATGGTAGAGAAAAATCAGTATTTTTTAAAAAAAATCTCCAAGGTGATTCTGATACACTGTGGTAAGTCAGAATTCTAAGAATGGATTTCAGTGGCCTTGCCCTTGTGTAATTTCCTCCTTTCTGAGTGTGGTTGGAACTTGTGAATACTATGATATGTAATTCTCATGATTATGTCACATTATATGGCAAAAGGGAGATTACCTGGTGAGTCTAA
The DNA here is from genome assembly GCF_026419965.1 of Kogia breviceps. Taxonomy (NCBI): domain Eukaryota; kingdom Metazoa; phylum Chordata; class Mammalia; order Artiodactyla; family Physeteridae; genus Kogia; species Kogia breviceps. The sequence goes on from NC_081310.1 coordinate 153,686,446, forward strand.
TCTAATCACACATGCTATTTAAAAGCAGCGTTTTCTCTGGTTTGTGGCAAAAGAAGAAGTTGGAGAGGTTTCAAAAATCAGAAGTCAATGCACCACATTGCTGACTAGAAGGCAGAGAGGGTTCTGTGAGAAGGAACACAGTTAGCCTTAGGGGCTGAGAGCAGTGCCCACCAACAGCCAACAAGGAGACAGGGACCTCAGTCCTACAACCACAGGGAACTGAAGTCCACCAACAACCTGAATGGGCCTGGAAGCTGATTCCTCCCCAGAGCCTCCAGATAAGAGCCCAGTCTAGCCAACACCCTGGCTTTGGCCTTGTGAGACCCTAAGCAGAGAACTCAGCCAAGCCTGCCCAGACTTCTCACCTACAGAACTCTGAGAGAATAAATGGGTGTTGTTTTAAGCTGGTAAATGTGCAGTAATTTGTTATGCAGAAATTGAAAACTAATGCATAAACATTCAGGCTCAGCAGTGACTACATTATGTAATATGATCTTCCCTGGAGCTCTGATACCTAAGTATTATTATCCCCATGCTATGGATGACCGGGTAGACTCAGAGGGCTTATCTTCTTTTTCCAGAGTCTCACGCCTAATGGCAGAACCATAATTTGAATGTGTGTGTGTGTGTACATATACATATATATATGTATATATATACATATATATACATATATACATATATATGTATATATATGTATATATATATATATATTTTTTTTTTCTCTCTCTCCAAAATTCCCTAACTCTCACAAAAAAGGGGGCAGGGAATCAGGCATATAGGAAATTGGGAGACTGGAAGAAGCTGAAGAAGAAAGACCCCAGTCATTAGACATGGAACAAATGAATCCTATTTCTCTGATGTACCCACAGAAATTGCAAACTCCATTCTGCTCTCTCTGTAAGATAGTTGAATGGTTTGAACAGATAAGGGAGGGTTGGGATATCCTTTCAGGCTTAATGTAGCCACAATTCATGGATTGGAGGTGACTGGACCATCAGATTCTCCTGACACTTGCTCTGAAGGTTGGGAATGCAATCAGTGTGTCAGGGGGCCAGGAACAAATGGCTGGGCTTGGTCCTTGACCAGGGTCTTACATCCTCATGGCTCACTAGAGATAAAGAGAACATTTAGGTAAGGCCTTGACAGTGTTTCTTCCAAGAACAGAACTTAGAGTGTGGTGATGACAGCTGGGATATAAAACATTGAGACTCAACGAAGCTCTGTCCTCTGGCAATCGAATCAGGAGAAGACACTTCTGCCAAAGGTATGATGTGTGCTGCGTGCTTGCTTCATCCTGGTCTTTTCATTCAGTTTTTTCTCTGCTCTCTCAGACACTGACTAAGGGAAGCCAAGACAACAGGAAGATCCATCCATTCACTCATTCATCTGTCCTGCCTACACACGTATTAGGCTCCTGCTGGTGTGTCCAGTGGGATGCAGAGGCAACTGGACTTCATCAGGCCACCGTTTAAGCCCAAAATGAAAAGCATCTTCTCTTCGGAAAGAATAAAAAGAAAAATCTGTCCCCAATTTTGATCCTATCTTTTGAAAAGAGTTTTTAGTTCTATTAATCTGTTTGTATAGGCAAATTCCAAAAGTACTTAATAGAAATTCTACAGAAATCCATCTAAGAATGAAGTATGTAGCTCTTTCAAGTAGGGGCTGCACTGGCTTCACTCATTGAATGTTCATTCATTTGCTCAGAGAATATACACCAGGGGCCTTCGATGTGCTACCCAAGTAGGCAAAGGTACAAAGGTAAAAGAAACAAAGTTTTGCCCTCAAAATCTAGCACAGGTGACCAAAAAAATATTATTAATAATAATAACACGTTCCATGTGCAAAATACTCTAATAGAGGGAAACATATGTCCCTAGCCATGAGTTCATGTTTGTGAAAATATAACTCGAAAACCAGAGGACTGTGCAAGGAGATTTTTCTGCTGGACTGAGTTTTTTTCTTATTTAATCTGCTTGTAAAACCCTCACTTTCCATTTCTACAGCCACTCCATCAGGAATTTTGATGAACTAGGGGACAGAAAGCCTATCTGTATGTAAAAAAGCTGAGGTATTACAGAGTGCCTTTTGGATTTTTCCTCTGACAAGTGGATGGCATCTGCTAACAACACTTCTTTTCTTGAGCTTTGTAACGTTGCCAGACTGAGAACAGAGCTCTGAAAAAGGAGAAGGAGCTGTTAACAAATGCCTTTGTTATCTCTGGAATTGATTATTGTACAGTGGTTCACAGAAGAAAAATACTTGACGTGTATCTTGTCTCAATATTTACCTGCTCCTCCCAGGAAATATTGTACTAAGAGAAATTCCCTTCAGTACAACAAATGTCAACTTGCCTAAGATAACTGGTGCAATTCACCAATCTACTGTCCTTTTCCCATCTGTGGAAACAGTATGATAAGACCGCAGGAAGAATTTCTTATTAAGTACTTGGAGATCTTTTGAATTTGATGGCTATTTGAAATGTTTCGTATACCTTTTCCCCCCTTCTTTCATTTGAGAAATATTTTTTGAAACCTCCTATGTGCCAAGCACTTTGCTGGACTCTTGGAAAATACTAATGAAAGAAACAGACCCAAGGCAGAATGGCCTTCGTGGAGATTATGTCTGGTGGAGGAGAGCAAGATTCTACAAGCAATTCTGGTACATGATGGTAAGCCAAGATTGCAGAGTACACGTGCTAGGAGAAATAATGGTATAAGAGATCAAAGACAGCTATTTTGAGAAAGTGATATTCAAAATAAAATTGGAAGTATAGGTGGGAGTTAGGAGTTATCTAGCCTTTTGCGGGGTGTGAGTGAGGGGGGACCAGTGGAAAAAAAAAAAGGGAGATGGCATTTTCCAAACAGAGGGTACAGCACACAAAAAAGGGTTCATAGGTGAAAGAGAGCATGGCAAGTTGCTTAACTTCTCTAAGCCTCAGTTTCCTCATCTTTAATATGGGGATAATGATAAAACCCATATTTATAGTGTTGTAAGGGTTCATTGGATAGTCCATTAAAATATTTAGTTTAGTGTTTATTAGTAAGTACTCATGAAATGTTAGCTAGTATTTATTCACTTGTTGAGGAACCAAGAAAAATTCAAGATCAGGATAACTGGGCTTCTTGGGTTTTCTTTCAATCCTGTATACCAGGCTTTCTTTACAGCTAGCATGTAGCCTGTGTTCTACATAAGGAGCTCTCCAATGTAGAGATGTAGCAAATATTTGTTGTTTATATGTCTGTATCTGACTCAAAATTATCGGTTCTTTGCAGACAAGTGCTATGTCTTATTTATGTTGTATCAACACACCTAATAGAGTGCCTGGCACAAAATAGTTTCTCAATAGATATTTCATGAATGAATGAATAAATAGAAGAGATTAGAAACAATAAAATAGAATCCAATAGAATCGAATAAAATCCCACTGAATCTTGGTGCTGAGCTAAGTGTTGTGGGAAATTCAAAGAAGGGTAGCTCTTTAATTGTCACTGAGATATTTACTTTGCAATGGCTATTAGAAAACTCTGCTACTCCAGGCCACCAAAAGTTTGGAACAGCAGGAAAGTGAAAAGCACACTCATTCTAGAGATCTTCCCTCTTGCCTCTTAGAATAAATTTGGAGCATTATATTTCTTTTCTATACCTCCCTTGAGGCAAAAGTGTACAGCTAGAATGTATTACATGATAATAAAAATCTAAGACCTTCAAAATAGAAATCCATATTATATTGCTATTTCAAGAATTATATGGGGCTTCCCTGGTGGCGCAGTGGTTGAGAATCTGCCTGCCAATGCAGGGGACATGGGTTCGAGCCCTGGTCTGGGAAGATCCCACATGCCGCAGAGCAACTAAGCCCGTGAGCCACAACTACTGAGCCTGCGCGTCTGGAGCCTGCGCTCCGCAACGAGAGAGGCCGCAATAGTGAGAGGCCCGCGCACCGTGAGGAAGAGTGGCCCACGCTCGCCGCAACTAGAGAAAGCCCGCACGCAGCAATGAAGACCCAACACAGCCAAAAATACATAAATAAATAAATATTTTTTAAAAAGAATTATATTTACATAATTTTTATAATAAGGATATTGAGAATAGTTAAAATATGCCCAAGCATAGTAATAACCTTGGTGCCTTTGCACTTTATTATAAACTACACATCCTGTCACATATAATCCACTATCATTAACCCTGTTCTAAAGATGGGAAGACTGAGGCGCGTCATAGCCAAGGGACCTGTCCAGGGTAGCGCAGTTGGTAAGTGGTACATCTGGTACTCGGGCCCTGACTAGGGCCTGCATATGCAGTGACAAGAGGGAATGGATGCCTTTTAAAGATAGACTATGAAGCCCTTGCTACCTTTGGGTTTGGTAAACATATTCATTTTATATTTTATATTAGATTATATTCCCTTTCTCCTAGATCTAATGTTTCTCCTGCATTTGTCCACTTATCTGGATCCTGCTCTCGTTTGGGGGTTCTGCAAAGCTTTACCACCACCAAGCACCCTTGTTGAATATGCCAAGCCAGACTGATTACTGCCTTCTCTGGACTCTGCTGTTCAGCCATCAGGTTTGCATCGCTGGCTTAGTGTTCTGCAAGTAGTACATTATGTACATAGGTATATTTTTAATTTACGTCCTCAGCTCAATATTAAAACCACCAAGTATTAGTCCTGAAAGGCCCCTTACTCTGAGTCCAAATCTTAGCTTCATCACTGTTGAGCTGTGTGTCCATTTACATTTTATTTGACTTCTCTGTGCTTCAGTTCCTCATTTAAAAAACGGGAACAGTATTTCCCTCTTATAGGGCTATTGTAAGGAGGAAATGAGTTAGTGTATGTCAAGCATTTGGGAGTTTTCGGTAGTTGTTAACTGCTTTCTCAGGCCAACAGTTAAAGACATAGAGCTCATTCTTCAAATTAAGCTGAATCTGAGGAAAGAAAATACTAGAGTTCCATCAGTTTTACCCACCTTCTTTGTGGGCAACCCTCACCCCACCAGAATCCCTTGAGCTCCAAAGATCACCCAACATGCTTTATGGAATAAAAAACAAAAGCCTAGAGAGGTGAACTGACTTGTCTAAGCTCACACAGCCAGTGATAGGCAGGGAGGTCTGGCCTCGGGCCAGTGTTCTCACCTACACCACTCAGTTCCATGTCTCACCATCTTTATGTATTTCTTTCTCCTCTACCCTCATCTCCCCCCAGCAAAAAGCTGTTCATGGTTTTATTCATCCAGTGAGGATGTACATATAGTAAGAGAGACCCCCTACATTTCTGGAGCTCACACTCCTGGGGGAGGGGAGAGGGGGGAGACAAACATAACAGGTAGTTACAATAGGAGAGAATTGATGTAATGACAGGTGTGCGCAGGGAGCACAGATGAGGGATAATTAATCCAGCCTTGAGCAAAATGTGAAGGATGAGTAAGAGGTAACAAGGCACACTGAGCAGTGGGGGGCATTTGTGGCAGAGGACACAGCTTGGGCAAACACACAGGGGCAGGGAACAGTGTGACACCTGCGAGGAACTGCCAACAGTTTCCTTTTCCTATTAGAGCATGAAGCACGCGACACGAAGCGGGGAGAGACAGGACTGGAGAGGAAGTCAGGGGTCACATACTGGGGGACGATGGGGGAGGGGTGTGATATACACCATGTTGAAGCATCTGACTTTGGTTTCCAGAATCTACATGTTTTAGTTTGAAGTTGAGTGGGTTATGTTTGTGGGGGGCAAGAAAGAAAAACAACCCACGTTTTGGAAGAAGCAGTAAACTAGAGCATTACAAAACATATGTGGGTATCTTCTCAAGGGATGGAAAAGGGAAAATTCTCTCCAGCATTAGGCCAGCACAGCAGTGCTGAGAGTCACCAAAAGAAAGACATTGACCAATCACTCTGTGTGCCCCCGGGGTACAGATCTGCTGAGATAAATGGAGATTCAGCCTCGAAGAGAGTGCCCAGATCCTGAACGAAGCGACCTTAGTTAGCAGCACTTGTGCTCCATTTCTACCTGAGAACAAATTTTTCAAATCAGATAAGGTGGAAATTCTACAGATCTTGAGAAGAGACAGTTCATTGATGTGCTTAACTCTGGCCAGCTGTGGGAACTGACACATCCTGTGTGGTCTGCAGGACCTTCCCAGTGCCCTCGGGGGCCCGGAGAGTGTAAGGAGAGAGGAGCAAAGGGCCTCCGCGGTTGCAATAAGGAGTCCGGGCAGCTAATGTCTATTCATTAGTGTCTCTGCTCCTCCCCTGCTGTTATATTAATGTAATGAATTGTTCACAGGTGCGTCAAATGAGGTGTAGATGATCTCTGGGAGCTTTGTTACCCAAACAGGCCAAATTAGGAAGAGCAGATGCATCAGGCAAACTACAGCCCCTTAGCAGAAGTACAAAGCTTGAGTGAATGAAGGTCAGCGCTCACAGTTGACCTTGATGGCCTTCAGATCAGTGGGATTTAGCCTCCTGTTAACTCTTGCTGGTCAGGAAGTATTCTCTGCCTTCACTGTTGTGGGGTTAGGATGGATGGGGTGAGTGTCCTAAAGAAATTGTCCTCTCTCCCAAATAATAATGAGAATGAGAATCCAAATGATGCCCCACGGATTGGGCCTCACTGTGTGGTTCAACGTGAAGGCTCCAGAATGAAGGGGTGAATGAGAGCTGACATCATCCTGTGTTACGCTCCCCACACTGTTAGGCCCCACTTCCCCTGGGGAAGGAACACCTTTTCTAACTGGCACAAAGGTTCTAGCTGCTCAAGAAATGGTGCGTTCTAGCTTTTGCACACCTTTTCAGGGGACTGATTTTTTTCTAACCCTCCCAAAGTTCCACATGAGCTAGTGATGGCTCCACAACATTATCTCTAGCCCTTACAACAACCTGTAAAATGGGCATAGTATTAGGATCTCTGTATGACAGATGAGAAAACTGAGGGCCAGAAAAATTAAGCAACATGCTGAGAGTTACAAGTGGCAAAGCAGGGATTTGATCTGAAGCAAATTCTTGCTTCCTCTGCTGCCTTAAACTAAAATCAACAGTTTTCTTCCTTCATCTCCAGGAAAAGGATTGCGTAAGGAGAGAGAGAATACATTGGCACAGTGATGTGAGAGGAGCTCTGTAGTCAAGAGGTCTAAGTCTGATCTTTGTTCTGTGTGAAACTTGCTTTGGGTCCCAGAGCCAGTGACCACTCTCAGTTCCTATTTCTTCCTGTAAAATTAGAATTGCACCATTCAGCTGATTGCCAATGCCTCCTCTAGTTTCATATTCAAGAAGCCCAGTGGGCTTTTCCTTTGGTTCACGTTTTGGAGGGTGATCTGGCAACACATACCAAAAACCATAGCAGTGTTCATGCATTCCCGTATGCACAAAAATTACAGTTCTGGAGCATATCCCAAAACATTATAAAAGGAAGAAAAGAGCTCTGAGTACAAAGTTGTGGCATTTGTCATCATGACAAACTGCCAACACCTAAATGCCTCACAATAGGAGACTGTTTTTATAAATCATAGTATATACATGTGATGGAATGTTTTACCATCATAGCACACCAAGTGTGATATCTCTCCAAGTAGAAATATGCATATGTGTTTATGAAATAAAACTGAGTAGAAAATAGGGAACTTAAAATTGTATATAGCTATATTACAGGTATAAAAACCATTTATACATAGATTGATTGAAAGAGAACACAACATAAAATAGCATATTTTGGTGAGAGGTTTACAAGTAGTTTACAAAAATTAAAAAATTGTAAGTCTCACTTCACTTTGCTCAGTTAAAGTTATTTCATCAAAATATATTGAATTATATATTCCTCCTGTGATTATAAAAAGTGATGCTTCATATATAAATTCTGGAAGTTCAAAAAAGTATAAGGAAAGGGAAAAATATACAAATTCTACTGATCACAGGCAACCTATTTTAAGATTTTGGTCTTCTAGTCTTTTAAACATTGGTTTTGGTTTTGCTTTACATAAGCAAATCATCCTCTATACAAATCTAAATTGTTTTCTTTTTGTCTTTTTATCATTTGACTTTGTGTCATATTTTTCCATGTCATTAAAAGGTTTATAAACACATAATGTATTATTTAATCTCATTTAATTTTTTTAAAGGTAGAGCAAAAAGTCATGTCTTCACACGACTCATGAAGACAACTAACTTTTGTAGAATCCATTATAAGAAAATTATTAGCTGTACATATAAAAGGTAAGATTACATGACTGCATTTGTAATCATTCTTTTTTTAATTAAAAAAAATTTTTTTATCAAACTATACTTTTTTTTTTTTTTGCTGTATGTGGGCCTCTCACTGTTGTGGCCTCTCCCGTTGCGGAGCACAGGCTCCAGACGCACAGGCTCAGCTGCTATGGCTCACGGGCCTAGCTGCTCCGTGGCATGTGGGATCTGCCTGGACCAGGGCACGAACCCGTGTCCCCTGCATTGGCAGGTGGATTCTCAACCACTGTACCACCAGGGAACCCCAAACTATATATTTTTAAACATTATAAATTATTACAAGATATTGAAAATAGTTCCCTGTGCTATACAATAGGTCCTTATTATTTATCTATTTTATATATAACAGTGTGTATATATTAATCCCAAACTCCTAATTTATCTCTTCCCACCCCTTTTCCCTTTGGTAACCATAAGTTTGCTTTCTATTTCTGTGAGTCTATTTCTATTTCTATTTCTGTGAGTCTATTTCTGTTTTGTAATTTATTAGTAAATTCATTTGTATCATATTTTAGATTCCCCATATAAGTGATATCATATGGTATTTGTCTTTCTCTGTACTACTTACTTCACTTAGTATGATCATCTCTAGGTCCATCCATGTTGCTGCAAATGGCATGATTTCATTCTTTTTTATGGCTGAGTAATATTCTGTTGTATATATATACCACATCTTCTTTATCAAGGATTTTTTAAAATAGGGGTACACAAGTGACATATTATTTGAGGCTTTGCACACCTTCCTTTTGCCTTTACTCATTAAGACAGCTTAGCTCAGCATAAATATCTTGAGTTGCAACTTTTTATTCTGAGAAGACTTCAGGCTTTTCCTTGCTGTCTTCTGGTTGAATTATTGAAGAGAAGTCTTAGGCTAACTTGCAGGTGATCATCTCAAAGGAAACTGAAGGCTTCTTTTTGGTCAGGGAATACCTAGGATTTTTAAATTTATAACTTAAAATTATTATCTATATTGTTTAATCTAATAGTTTAAGTTTGACAAATTTACCTCATAGGATAAAGAAAAATGTGGTTGTTTATGGTAAAGTCTATAATACAGTTATATTTATAATCGTGAAAAATTAGAATGACTTAAAAACATTAGTTAAATAACTCATGATGTGATGGACTACTATAAAAATATTTTAGAATCCTTAAGGGCACTAGAAAATGTTTGTGACACATTGTTAATTGAAAAAAGAAAGCTACAAAAGAATATGCATATTATGTGTACATATGTGCTACATATAAATGTATGTATATTTCATATCTATATTTCATATATATATTCTTATGTATTAAATATCTTACTGGAAGGGAATCACACACAGACACACACACACCACACACATATACACACACAAACACCAAAGTATTTACCACAATTTATTAGTAAAACAGTATAAACTAACATTCTTTCCAGGTTCTACATAGATGTATGTCTGTTGTTAACTGATTTTGCCTAAAATGCAGCAAGCTTTTGCTATCTGTATGCTCAAATTCGTTGTCATTTTGCTCTTTGTTTTTCTCTCAGGAAAGTTTTCCTCAATTATATCTTAAATTATTACTTCTGTTTCAGTTCTCATCTGCTCCTCAGACAATCCTATAATTCTTACAGTGGATTTTCTTTAGTGTCCTCCATTTTTGTCATCTTCTAATTATTTTGATGGGTCTTTGCCCTTTTTCTCCCTCTGGAAATTTTTCAAATTTTTCCTCTTCATCACAAATCCCATTGTTTTCAGGGTTTATTTTGTTCTTTACCACTTCCAAAATAGGCTTTAATTTTAACATTTTTAGTTTACTTCTGTTCTTCTTTCTTGTGGCTTTCGGTTCTGGTTTCATGAAGATCATACCTTCCTGCATACACTGAGGATGCCAAATAGATTTCCAAAATTATTTCTTTTAGAGTTCCTGCAATACATAATTTTCAGAAGTCTTCTGAATATGTAATTCCATTTCTCTTTCTCTGTAGTACTTTTTTTTACAGTCCCCATGTTGATATTGTTGTTTTCCATTTACTCAGCCTTTAACAGAAGAGATCTCTATTCAGATCTAGTGTTTGCCAACAAATGTGGTATGTGGATTGCCCTTGGCCCCAATTTCTGTCCACTGACATGCTGGTCAATTCCTTTAACAGATCTGCAGCGTATGGGCATGTTGATGCACAAAGTCCTTAGTACAATTCTTGTGTTTACTGCGCATCTGTTTAGGGCTACTGAGACAGGTTCTTTCCTCTTTGCCTTCCTCTCCACGATCCCAGATGAAGTGTATATGAACCACAGTCCCCAGGATTCACTGCTACTGGACTGCATGTTTCCTCCTCCCTCGTCTCTGGCAATTTTACAGTTTTACTTTTGAAAATCGTACCTCCTTGGATTCATTGCACTACTGTTAACATTTTGTCTTTCTTCCTGATTCCAGTTTTGTTTGTCTTTTTAATTCTGGGAATTATGATTTGGAGTGGTTATACAAAGAATTCTAATATGGAAAGTTAGGAAGGACACTCTGGGCTCTACTTTTCTCTTTCAAAAGTGGAACCCATTAGGAGAAGAATGTTTGCCCAGTTTTCAAGTAGAAAAACACGATTTTATTTTTTGGAATCAGAGTGGAGATAACTGGGAAGGGCTGAAGAAGCATCCTTTTAAAGATCAGATGGGAATGATATGGTTGGAACATTGATTACATTTTAAACAGTTCAATGCTTGTAGTTAATGAGCAATTCTTGAATAATTTGTCACTATCTTGACACTGGTTATCAGTGTGTTTTTTGAGTTTTTGGATTTTCTGTCTTTATTGGAAGATTGACAGAGGTTTTCTCCAACTACTTTTCTAATACTATTTTAAACCAGAAGCCTCTGATTATTAAGATTCATTTAATAACTTCACTTTGATCTTGAGTATAGGTACAAATATATTAAGGCATTTTTATTTTAAATTTACTCTAATTTGAATTCTAATACAGCACCCTGCATGATCCTAGTGATCAGATACCTCAAAGCCACCAACATCTTCAATCTTTCTAATTATAACTGATTTGATTTCTATGTCAGTCTTGGACTCTGACTGCCTTATGTGAAAAATTGTTGAAGAAACTGAGTGTTTAGCTTAGAAAAGAGAAAAAGAAACACTCAAGAGCTTTCAAATCTTTCAGTATTTGAAATGCTACCGTGCATAAGAGAATAAGCTTACTATGTATATTTCTAGGGAATAAAATTAGAGACAATAAGTAGATATTCGAGGAAAACAACTTGTAGTATTACATTGTAAGCTCCTGAAGGATCCTGTTGGGTTTGCTTCATTGTATCTACAGCCGTAACCACAATAGATGCTCAATAAATGTTTACTGAGTAAATGTTAATCATTCGAAAGACATTTTGTGGAAATGAATTCAGGCACACAATGGATCATCATCTGACAGTGATGTTCTATAAGGAATTCCTGATTGGAGAAGACAGATGTACTGAATCAACCTAAGTTTCTCTCAACTCTAGGTTCTGTGACTCAGGACCCCACCTGCAGATTAGAATAGAGGGTCTTTTCTCTTAATTCCATATTTAACTATATCATGAATGATGCAGGATGGTGAGCTGAGTCCAGACCTTGCTTTCTTGTCCTGACTTAGCTGGTTATGTTGCTTTGGGTAAATCACTTTACTGTGCTGCAGTAGTTTAGGTCTTCGTTATACTGCTTTGATGGTTAACATTGCTATCCTAAGTGTTTTTCTGCCTGTGGTCCATTCTCCACACTGTGGTTTGGGGATCTATGTAAAACCTGCTCTTATCATAACACTCCTCTCTTTGAAACTCTTCCCCACGTCCTAAGGGTAAAGTCCAAACTCTCATGTAATGATGAAGAGACATGCCTCTAGGATTAGACTCCATACATTTGTACTTAGTTGCCGTTAATTCCCAGCTATGTGGTCCTGGATAGCCAGATGTGTCTCAGCTTTCTTATCTGTAAATTTCAGATAATGAAAATTACTACCTCGGGTTTATGAGCATTAAATTATATCATACACACACTAGATAGATAGATAGATAGAGCTGATACACACACACACACACACACACTCACACATAGTTAAGGTTGTCTGCTCCATGAACTGATGCATCCCTTCCTATTCCATCTTGTCACCGCGGCCCCTTAGAAACTACTTACATTCCCCTTTACGTACAATGATCCTCTACCTGAAATCTCCTTTGTTCTTCTGGTTTGTCATCCCTTTTCATCCTTCAAGACCAAGCTCTGCATCTCCTCCTCCTCTTTCCCTAATTGTCCCCTTCCTGCTAGATGAAGTTGTTCTCTCTTTCCTTTGTATCAATTACTGTTCTTTTCACATATCTTTATTGAAGCACTTGCAGCACAATATCGATATAATTTGATTATATTTCTGCCTTCTCTACCAGACTGCTCTCTTTGAAGGTGGAGAATTTCTCGTTTGTTCATTTTAGAATTCCCAGTGCTCAACTTAATTCTTAGTGCATGACAGGCATACAGTAGAGGTCTATGAAATGAGTGGAAGAATGAACAGAGTATTATATTCTGGCATCTCTAGCCATAAAAGGGACTTTTCCTCCCATCTCAACAGCTCCTCAACTGATTATCATCTTGGTTTATGGAGAGTTACCTCATTCCCCCTTATAACTGTACTTCCAAGACAGTTGGGAATTAGCCCTGTGACCATAAAATAGGAAAGAATAGGAACCGCATTCACTATTAGTCACCTGAGGGTCTGAAGAATAGTAGTAAAGACTGGACACAGTAAACCTAACCCAGAGTCACCTTATCAGAGGTTTGTAATCATTCAGGTAACTGGTTCTTGGGCACCTCTCTTCTAGGCTTCAAAGGAGATTAGCTATAGAGGGAGACTCTTGAAGAGTCTCAGAGATGCTGCTTCAGCAGCAACTCAAGAACCAGCAGAGTTAAAAAGATTATCTTCTTCCTAATGACACCATTTCCTAAACCAATCAGTAGGATTTTGTTTTTCTTCTTTTATGCATTTGGAGAAATAAAGAAATCATGTCTACCATAAGCAGCTATAACCTTTTTTATGAGATAAACTAAAAATACATACAATGCCACATAATGCACTTACATCTTAGCTTGTAATTAATGCAAATTTTGCGAGATTCATATACAATGTGATTAGATTCCTCTAGCACATAATTTATGGTCGAATTCACAAAGAAGCTGATTAAGTGAGAAAATTGATTTCTGTCTATACTATTTTTGGGGGGTTATGTTTTCAGTAAGAACATGTCTGAGGACTTAGAAATTAGATTACAGTGTTGGAGCTGTGGTTCACGGTGTTCATACCACTCTTTGACCTCCTTCTTACAGATCAGCTAACCTGCAGAACTACATGATACTTCCTGATAATATCCTGTGGGATAAGTTTCAGTAAAACAGCATGAGGCTCTTGTAGCTCCCAAATACCAACACATGGATAATTCACCGACTCACCAGAGGAGTATTTTTTTCTCGGCTTATTGATTGGCTAGGGGCATTTTCTTGAATCTTATTAAAAAAAACATTTCAGCAGATTTTCTCAGATGTGAATACAGAAGTACAAGTGTGGTTAAATCTTTTCCTTGCTTGTAGTTCAAGTGGTGGAACTGAATGTAAACTTCAGAATAAAAAAAATAATTGGAACACTTTCTCATTTATTAAAAGAACACACTCTGTAAACTGATGACAAATATTCACAGACATAACCCTCATCTACTAGACAATAAGATTCTTGATGGCCCATGTCTTCATCTTCTTGGTCTCTCTCCCTTCTCTCTAACTCCTTCCCATGTAAGAAACTGCCAAATTCTACCAGTTTACTTTTACTTCTATAATATTTCCTCCCTCCCTCCCTCCCTCTCTTCCACATTTATCGAGTACCTACTCTGGGCCAGGCATTGGATACGATGATGCATAGGTCGGACCAGGTATGGTCTCTAGTCACAAGATGCTTATTATAGGGTCCTTTACATTTTGTATTTTCTTTGGAAGTGCAATGAAATGTTCACATTGTACCAGGTAGAGCCTGGGGCATAGGCTAATAAGAGCTTAAGAGCAGAAAGAGGACTGGCTAGAAATGGTGGCTATATCATTTAACCTTTCTGACCATTATAGGAGCTTTACATGTCTGAAAATGGACGTGCTCAAGCTAAGCCAAGAGGGGATGTGCCTTCTGGGAATATGGGGGAGGGTAGTGTTGTCCTGAAAACCTGACTCCAACGTTTACAAGCTATGTGACTCCATGCTTGTTGCTTAACTGTCTTTGGTTTCCTCATCTGTAGAGAAAGGCAGTAGTACCTAGTTTACAGGGTTGTTGAGAGGACTCTGGGTAATTATGAATGTGCTTGGCCCATTCTAGAGGCCCAGGAAATGTTTAGTCCTGACCCTCTTTTCCCCTCCTCTTCCTACAAGTTCACAGCGTCTTTCCAAAGCAGGGAAACATGTATTTGGGTCTTTTCTGTTAACAGTAACTGCCTACACTGGTTCCTGAGCTGTCAGCTCAATATTGTGGCCAGGAGTAATTGAATTAAGGGCTTCACGGGAATGGCATTTCAAAAACAAACACTCAGAAAACTTTCTTGAAATGTTTCCCCACATTCTGTTTGCTGAACATGGATTATGCTGGCATTTGAGAGTCTGGTTCAATTACGGCTTTTAAGTCTTTACATCTAGGAAAGTGACACCTTTGGGAGGTGGGGAAGTGGAAGTGAGAGGTTGAGATTGTGACTTCAGTGAGTTGATTATGTCCTGGGAGCAATTATGCTGTGGAGAAAAAAACAGTGGTCTTGGAGTCAGACAGACCAGAGTTTGAATTCTTATTTCTCCCCTCAAGCTGTGGAGTGTTGCAAACGTTGTGAAATGACACGTTATTGGCTCGTTATCAGTAATGAGTGGGCTGGATGGATGTGAGAGTCCCAGAGAGTAGGGACTAGTTTTCTCTTTCTTGTTTGGGACCCTTGGATTCAGAGGCTGAGCTTCCTCGCCTTCCTCCGCAGGGTCTCCGTGTGGTGTAATTTCCATTCACAAAGTCTTTGTCTCATCAGATGTTCCACTACACTGTTATGTGAGTAATTAATGAGTCACTGTTTGCATTTTTAGGAGCTACACAACCCTCCTAGAAGCCAGAATGAGGCCCCAGTGTCAGAGTTCAGCACTGGTCAATAGATGAGCAAAGGATATTCGGCCAAGCCAAGACCCTGAAACCCCACACCAGAGCAGTCTCCTTTCGTCCACTTGTGAGGATGTGGTTAAGAGTGCAGACTCGGGGGCCAGACTGAGTTTAAATCCTGGCTCTGTTATTTACTCACTGTGCACCCTTGCACTAGTTAGTTGGTTTCTCTGCGCCATAATTTTATCATCGATAAAATAGGAATAATAACAGTGAGAGCTGCTGTGATGATCGAATATATCAGTGCATTTAAGATATTTAGAACAGTGGTCAATGAATAGTATGATTATTGTTGTCCTTAGGCATTGTGATATAGTAGAAAGAGCACACGACCTGAAGCCCGAAGTGTGGACTAAGTCTGGAACCTCTGCTTACGAGCTGTAGGATCTTTGAGAAATTCTCTGAGTTTCCAGTTCCTCAAATGAAAAATGGGGGTGATAATTCCCACCCCATCTACTAGAAAGAGTTATGTGCTGGTAAACAGAGCTGGTTGTAGAGTGCCATCTCAACCTAGGAAGTAAGGTGACTGTCTGAGGGTCCAATTCTAAACGAGCACATATCAGATCAAAGCAGAAATAGACAAAGTTGCCTTAAAGGAACAGAATCCCCCTCCCAAACCAGAACAAAGCTGAAGTTATACTTTACTAATTTAGGTCTGGGGATCACTCAAAGACATTAAAGAGAGAGACATGAGGATAAGCATCCATGGTGCCCATCTAAGCACTCACAAGGAGGAAGACAGCGGCCTAGCTCAAGGACCACCACCAGCCCCACTACCCTGGTCCTTCAGTCCTGGTGCTGGTTCTATACCTGGGGTGAGATGGAGGGTTCAAGTTGTTTTCTCCACTTACCAGCTAGATTATTTACGGCAAGTTATTTCATTACTCTGAGCTTTTTTTTTTTTTTAATTTTTATTTATTTATGGCTACACTGGGTCTTCATTGCTGCTCACGGGCTTTCTCTAGTTGCGGTGCGCGGGCTTCTCATTACAGTGGCTTCTCATGTTGCGGAGCACAGGCTCTAGGTGCGTGGGCTGCAGTAGTTGTGGCATGCGGGCTCAGTAGTTGTGGTTTTCAGGCTCTAGAGCACAGGCTCAGTAGTTGTGGCGCACGGGCTTAGTTGTTCCGCAGCATGTGGAAGCTTCCCAGACCAGGGATCGAACCTGTGTCCCCTGCATTGGCAGGCGGATTTTTAACCACTGCAACACCGGGGAAGTCCTCTCTGAGCTTTAGCTTTCTCATCTTGAAAATCAAACGACCTTCTGATAACTTGGCTGTCCTGGAACAAAGTGCCCTGTATGCCGATTTAATGATTACCACCCACTAGCAGTTCTATTTCTCATCCTAAAATCTTAAGCTAGAAGTTAAGTGTATTCATCAGCCTCTTGTGAGGTTTGTTATTGTGAGTTACTCTTCCCAAGCCTGCTTACTTCTAGGATACAACAAGATTTAGCTTATGACTTTAAGTCTCAGGGTCAAATGTTAGTTTAGGATGGAAAGCGTTATCCAAGGTAAATGCTACCTGATAAGGCCTATTGGCAGCCTGCCACTTTCTCTGGATGGTGATGTGGAAGTATGTGCCATCTTTCAAGGTTCTGCAGGTGGATCTGAGGGTCACATGCAATAATGAATGGAAAGGGTTTTGTAGACTATGAAGCGCTTTGTACACATAAAGTGGGGTGTGGTTGTAAAGGAAGGGGTACTGCTGATAGGAGCCTCAGTTTCAGGTGCCAAACGGCCTGGATCTTCCAGTATATGATAGATGCCAAAGTAAGGTGATAGCTTAGGAAGAGTTCCAGTGGACAGTTCCACCATTCCCCCAACCCTGAGGGCTTGGCAAAAAAAAAAAAAAAAAAAAGAGAGAGAGAGAGAGAGAGAGAGGGAACCCTCATTTTTAATATCAAATCCTCCCTGCTGATTCTGTGAAGGCCTGGAAACAGCAGGTAACAATGTGTCAGTGACTTTGAATTAAGACTGAACTCTCTGTGTCCTTCTCTTCCCCCTCAAATGTGGAACGATTTTCTAAGAATTTAATTATCTAAGAACACAGCATCAAAGCTGTTAGACCCTTGTTAGTGTTAATTCAGACTTAATGTGCATGAGATTTAGAGATCTTGGATACTAGGAAAATGATTTCAATTTAAATAGCCCTCTTTGTCCCACACATCACAAAACATCTTTTAACATAGTTTTTTTTTTTTTTTTTAATAGAATACTACAACCCAGGTCTCTCCCACTAAAAAAGATTCTCACTATGGAGAAGTCAGATGTTATACAAATCAGCACGATGTGGTAGGAAGAACAAATATGGGCTTTGGTGCCTTAGAAACCTAAGTTCAAGTCTTAGAGGTTCACGTTTTTCCAGGTGTCTGTGGACAGAAGCTTAACTTCTTTGAACCTCAGTAAATTAACCTCTCAGCAAGCATTGGGAGGTAACAAAAGTGGGGAGAGTTACCCAAGTGGGACTAATGCAGAGGCATGTCTGCAAGCTGGTGGTCTTGGAGTCTGGGGTCGAGAATTAGCTGATCCATCCCAAGGCAAGGAGGAGATGTGTAATGAATGCTGACCTGAAAGACTTTTATCCATTGGGTTTCATGACCCGCAATTAAATCATGGCTAATATAAAACAAGAAACATGCCTTCTTAGGAAAGCAAAACTCTTTCAAAAGCGTTACAGTATTTTCATTGAAATATATATAACATGCGTTAACTGTAGAATGATTGGATAACAGAAACCAGACAATCCTACTGGAACACATTTATTTCAAAAATGTGAGCTAAGCCCTGTGGCACAATAATTCCTTTGAAAGGCACAAAGGAATCATCTGTTATTGTAATCTGAAAGCATGGCTTTAGGTAAATTGAAGTTCATTGTTTTAAAGTTTGAAAGTAGAATTTTGTAATTGGACCAACAAAGATTTGTGTGTGTTTATAATTAATTTTAAATCAGTGTCCCCAGCTTACACTGGTCTCATTCATGTTTTGGAAATAATTTGAGGTACCCATGTTACAGAACAGTGTTCCTGCCTTATTAACACCTTACATTTCTATGGCCTATGATCAATATTACCTTCCCAGTAAATCTGTGAGATCATTGGGCAGAATATCTTATCCGTTTTTATAAACAAGTAACTTCAGTCCCAGAGAGAATAGGGGCCTTTTTTCAGAGCCACAAAACAAAGTTGTAGAGCTCAAACAAGAACCCAGAGCTTCTGATTTCAAGGTTGGTATTCTTTTCAGCAAAAAAATATTACAGAGGACGCACCACAAGCTGGATTATTTGCTAGACAATTTCTCCCCTCATAACTCAAGTTTGTCTCTGCCATGATTTCCCCAAATTCAGAACCTAGTGTACCCTCCTCTTTGGCTCTACCCTATCAAGAGCTTTATACATAAAATAAAATCCAATGTTAGTCATTTACACTTTAGTATGAATTTAAGCCAATGTGGTCTCTCTCCCTTAGTCTTTTACATTTCAGTCATTATCTTCCAGTTAAATAATAGCAAGGCTGTTTAGCCTATTAAAATAATTCCAGGAGGGCTTCCCTGGTGGCACAGTGGTTGAGAATCCGCCTGCCGATGCAGGGGACACGGGTTCGTGCCTCGGTCCGGGAAGATCCCACATGCCGCGCAGCGGCTGGGCCCATGAGCCATGGCCGCTGAGCCTGCGCATCCGGAGCCTGTGCTCCGCAATGGGAGAGGCCGCAACAGTGAGAGGCCTGCATACCACAAAATAAATAAATAAAAATAAATAAATAAATAAAATAATTCCAGGAGCATAAGATGCTCCAGTAGTTTTTGTTTAAGGATTTTTATTAGGAGCCCCTAGTAAAAAAACAACCTGCGGTATATCCATGAACCTAATATGTAAAGTGTCTTTTTTTTTTTTGCGGTACACGGGCCTCTCACCGTTGTGGCCTCTCCCGTTGCGGAGCGCAGGCTCCGGACGCGCAGGCCCAGCGGCCATGGCTCACGGGCCCAGCCGCTCCACCGCATGCGGGATCCTCCCGGACCGGGGCACAAACCCGCGTCCCCTGCATCGGCAGGCGGACTCTCAACCACTGCGCCACCAGGGAAGCCTGTAAAGTGTCTTTTAACACAGGATTGTGAGCTCCCTAAAGGAAGGGATCATAGCTGTCTTGTTGGCTATTCAGTGGTTGGATACAGAGACTGTCATATATTTAACATTCTAAATAATTATAGAATAAATAAAATCAACCTTACAAATATAGCAAGTCATGTCAAATATGTCACATTTTCACAAGCTGAGGAAAAATACACTAAATGATATAGTTGAAAAATGTTTCATAGCCATTGGTAAGATTGGAAAAGAGTCTCTAAGGCACCTAAATAATCCACCTTCTGCCTAGGAACCACTTATGGAATCAGGTCCAAAAGAGACTAAAATGGTAAAATGAGGGAC
This sequence comes from Kogia breviceps, assembly GCF_026419965.1. NCBI lineage: Eukaryota > Metazoa > Chordata > Mammalia > Artiodactyla > Physeteridae > Kogia > Kogia breviceps. The sequence goes on from NC_081310.1 coordinate 153,706,277, forward strand.
TGGGGACTCCAGCTGATATAGTGGCAAAAAGGGATCTCCACAAGATGGCACACCTAGAGTTTCTTGGTTTTTAGTCACTATTTTAGTGCAATATTTGTTTGTTTTTATACTGCCATAGAGCAAGCAGAATCCTGACTTACGGTTCATGGTCTATCATATTTCTTACATTTACACATTTCTCCTTTGAAATGTGGGGTTGTTATGTTGGGCTGTCGGATGGGGACTTGTTATAACATGGTGAGCGGGTTGGGGAGTTGTCCCTCCCCTACTGAACTTGACAGTGGCCTCTGGCCTGCAGATCAGAGGACAAACAGCTGAGCCGTTGTTTCTCGGGAGGAATCAAAATCCTAGTTGGAAGTTCAGTGAAAAAAAAAAAGGGAAATAAAAGTTCCTATTAAAAAATGAGCCTTAAGGTCAGAAGTGGGAAGGTAAGGACCTACCAACATTTGGAGCATAAAGTAGATGAGGTTTAGTGATTTAGAACTGGGGTCAATAACAGTGAAAGGCCAATTCTTAATCACTGTTTTCAGTGTTGTATGTTTGTGTGTGTGTGTGTGTGTGTGTGTATCTGGGTGTACGTGTCTGTGTAGGGGTGAGTTTGATAGCATGAAGGATGTATCAAATTGTGTCCTGTATTTGTTTTGATTTCTTGCTTCTGAGACCTCAAAATAAATGGAAATACTCTGCTCCTTGAAGGCAAAGATAATATCTTAGACAACAATTTGGGGTTTTGTGTGTCTAATACATACACAGCAAATATTTATTGAATTAATTAATCCATCAAAGGAGACAAATTCAGTGATTGTTTGTTCAATATAATAATACAACACTCAAATATTATTAGTTACAGATTGGGTTATTTTGTTTCTAAGTTGCTGGAGGGTTTTATTCCCTGTAACTAGTTTATTGCCCAGTAGAGATGAGCAGTTGTATATTTCTTAACTGGTTTGAGTTTTTGTGTTTCACATTTTATTTTTTCAAAAAGGAAAAAAGGAAAATCAACATCTGAATTCAAGGCACACTTCAAGAATGGGTGCAGGACAGTATGACAATAACTAAACCCAATAATTCACATATACACCCTCATGCACCTATGCAAAACTGTTAGGACATATAGAGTGCTACTTACATACTATTGGGTGATTTAGGATTTGTCAAGATTCCCAGCTGTCTGAGAATACTTAATGGATTGTCACTGGCATAACTCAGGGAGGCTGTCTGCAAACCTTCAGACTGACATCTTTACAGAAGCAATAGTAAATATCATGGAGATCCTTTTCTTTTTTTAATAGTTTGTTTTTTAATGTGGACCATTTTTAATGTCTTTATTGAATTTGTTACAATATTGCTTCTGTTTTATGTTTTGGTTTTTTTTGGCTGCGAGGCATGTGGGATCTTAGCTCCTCGACCAGGGATCAAACCCGCATCCCCTGCATTAAAAGGCAAAGTCTTAACCATTGGACCACCAGGGAAGTCCCTGTGGAGATCCTTTACAGTTGTATTTTCTGTAAAGGGTTATATGAACATTTTTATTATTTATTTTCTTTCTTTGTGTTTTGCTTCCTAATTTATGGTCTGCCTCATTCCAAAAGGGTATTGAGGAAGCAAATTGAGTTATGTATGGATTTTCAGTTGCTTCATTCAGGGAATGTAGAACAAGCTTCTGTAAATGTAGTCCAGCTCTTATCACTTCTCCACTAAGCCCTTCAGTGACTCCTACAACCTAAAGGAGTTCTGCCTGGTGCTTTCCAACATGTTAGGGAATCTTGATAAAATATGCGGCTGCAGAGTGGGCAGGTGCTCACCATGGAGGTCCCGTACGCCAGATTAAAGACACTGGATTTTATCCTGCAGCCACTGGGGAGCCATTAAATGATTTTAAATAAGGACTTGGTATAATCACATTTGGGTTTCACATTATGTACCATCATACAGTATTTTTCTCTAGGAATCTGATTCTTTTTTTTTTTTTTTTTTTCTCGTTACGCGGGTCTCTCACTGTTGTGGCCTCTCCCGCTGCGGAGCACAGGCTCCGGACACGCAGGCTCAGCGGCCATGGCTCACGGGCCCAGCCGCTCCGCGGCATGTGGGATCTTCCCGGACCGGGGCACGAACCCGCGTCCCCTGCATCGGCAGGCAGACTCTCAACCACTGCGCCACCAGGGAAGCCCGGAATCTGATTCTTTATTGACCTTTCTGAAAACAAAGCCCACAGAAGGGGTAAATCTTCCTCTAAAAACTGTGAAATATATTGAGGCAATAACAAACCGTGAGCAAATATGAGCACAAATAAAGGTACAACAGTTATATCTCATCTGGGCAGTGGCCCCGTGGTTGCCCAGAGAGAGATAAATCTTCACAAGGATTACTCTCTTTGGAACTTCTGTGAGAATTTTAACAGGGTGGCCGTTGTCACTGGAAAGGAATTAGTTGGAGAGAGCCTTTGAGTAGTAAAGAATCTGGTGGGTGAGTGGCTAAGGGAGGGATGACCTTTGTCCTAACAGTCTCACAAAGTCCCCTGCTTTTGAAGCCTTGCTGGTTACTCTCTCACCCTGAATACTTCTCTTTGGGGACATGGGGAGGTGTTTCAAGCGTTTAGTAATTATCTGTGTTTTAGTACTTAGGACACTATTTTACAAAAGTACCTGTTTACTTACCTTCCCCTCCCATTTTTCTGTGAGTTACTTTGGAACAGAACTAGTCTTTCATTTCCTTAGCATCAGTGCCTAGTCCAGAGCATCATTCACGAGGAGTACACTCAGGAAGTTTTTGAATAAATGAACATATGAATGATTATGATATGGGCTTTCTGAATGGAACCAGACATAGTTGTTTAGAGGAACAGATTTCAGGTGAGATTTTGAAGGCTCCAGCCCCAAGGATACTTAGGGATATGATGCATAAACTTACATAGATGTGCATAATTAAGAACTGATCTGCAGCTGGGAACGTAACTAAATGACTTTCTGGATTCCTCCAACTATAACTAGATTCTCCAGATTTAGTTACACATAATAAACCCAAAGGACATAATATGCCAGATTCTAGAAATATCATCATATAGTTCATTTTATAGACAGGTATAGACAGGCATTAACGGTGCATTTATGCAGGGATGGATTACTGGGGACACAATGATGAAAAAGAACTTGAGTTTTGGAATCAGATGATGTAGGTTGGCATCTGTACTTTTTGAATTAATGCCTGAGTGGCTGGATAGGTGGAAGGATGAGTGACACAGAAATAGGTCATGTTAGTTGCCTCAGATCATAAAATTAGACTGGTGAAATAATTACAGAAATTCAGATTTCCAGAGTTATATTGTGTTCCCATGCAGAGGAAGAAGAAGGAAAGAAGGGTTGATTCAAGATATTCCTTTCGTATTGATAGAAACAGATGCAGTCTTTTCTGCCATGCACCAGGTAATCTGAGGGAAAGCATTAAATTTATACCATAATCATTAGAGGCCGCTCAAGTGGAGTTATCCCTAAGTCAGAAATTCAGTGGGAAAGACCTTGATCTGAAGTGAGTTGGTTTATTCTATACATTTTAATATATTTTGGGGTAAATTCTTAAATGAATAGATAATCCCTGATAAGCTCTTAAATATTTGAATACCAGTAATGAAATCATAATTAAATCAAGTAAAATGTAATGCTAAATGCCTATCTAGTGTTGCTATTCCCTCTTGGAATCCTTGGAATTTGAATGGATAAATTTTTTATCTTACAATTCTTGGGATTTAGTTCAATATTTATTTTATTATCAGTGTAGACCTACACACACTGACTAGTTTAATGACAGTGAATGCTGGCGTCTTTAACTAACAACATAGCAAATGATTTTAATGAGAATGATGTAATTGTACTCAGGGAAGATACTCTGGCAGATGTTGGTATAGGAATTATATAAATAAATGCAATTTCCTGCAGCCTGAGCCTGCTGTGTGGCCATGGGTAAGTCAGATAACCTTTCTCAACCCTACCGTTCTCATTTATAAAAGAAGAAATTTGCTTAAGCTTTATCTTTAAGTTTCTTTTGCATATTTAAGCTCTAAGAATGTTATCGACCTATATTTCTACAAAATGAGATCCAACTCAATAAAATTTAATAAATAATTTGAACATCTACGGTTTTCTGTTCACCGTGGTAAGTTCTGGTGTGTAGTGATGAGTGTGTATGACGTTTGTTCAATGAATGCTCACCCATTCATTCATCCAACACATAGTTACTGTTCAGGACTAGGAATATAAACTTACTGTATTAGATTCCCAAGTCTGCTGTAAAAAATTACCACAGGCTTGGTAACTTAAAACAACAGATATTTATTTTCTTATAGCTCTAGGGGCCAGAAGTCCAAAATCAGCTGTGTGCTTAGGGAAGTATCTGTTCCCTGCCTCTTCCAGTCTCTTGTGGCTGCAGGTGTTCCTTGGTTTGTGGCCACATCACTCCAATCTCTGCCTCTGTGGTCACATTGCCTCCTTCTCTTCTCTGTCTTTCCTCAATGTGTGTCTTATAAGGAACACTCGTAATTGGATTTAGGACCCACTTGTATAATCCAGGATTGTCTTCTCATCTCAAGATCCTAACTTGTGTACCAAGACTGCAAAAATTCTTTCCAAATAAGCTCACATTCACAGATTCCTGGGATTAGGAGGTGGACATATATTTTTGGGAGACACCATTCAACCCACTACAGTGACCAAACAAACACAAAAACTACAAGCAAAAACAAAAACATTTCTTTGGCCTTATGGAGTTTATAGTCTACTAGGGGAAATAGAGATGAAGTCAAGATATAATTATAAAATACAATTATATATTATAGATAGTTATAAATAATAGTTATAGACTGTGATTAGGTCTATGAAGGGAAATTATAGGGTGCCTTCAAAGATTTTAACAAGGGGACCTCATTAAGGATGGAAGTCAGGTCAGACCTCTGGTCAAGTGGCATTTAAGCTGACCATCAGTGACTGTGTAGGAGTTGGGGCCTGGGGAGAGGGAGGCTGTTTGAGAGGTCGGGAAAGACTGTTCCAACAAACAGGACATTATGTGCCAAGGCTTTGAGATGGTGCTTTGTAGAAGTGAATGAAGGCCATTGTGGCTGGAGTACACTGATCAGGGGAAGAGTGGAGTGAGTTCAGGCTGGGTCAGATCATCGAGGGGCTTGAAAGCCTTTATAAAGACTTTTGGAAACCTAAATACAGTGAGGAACCACTGAGGTATTCTAAACAGGAGGATTTGAATTGCATTTTTTTAATGTTATTGCAGCTACTATTTGGACCTTGTGTTCCAGGGAAGCAAGAGTAAAAGCAGAAGAAAAGGAAGTTCTAGGCAAGAGGTGGCTATGACTGGGTCCAGGGTGATAGCAGGAGAGATGATGGAAGTGAATGTACTCGAGTTACATGTTGGAGGTAGAATTGACATGGTTTGGGAAAGGAGTGGCTATAGAGAAATGAAGCTTCAAGGATGCTTTCAGTCTGTTGGAGGGACAGGCATTAAACAAATGACTATAATACAGCGATTCATAAGGTGATTAAATAATACAGATGAGAGAACAAGTGATAGTACCTAGAACAGGGTTGGGATGGGGTGGGTAGAATGCCAAAGTTTGAACTAGGCTTTGAAGAATGTTAGTTAGGCAAAATGGTAGAGAAGAGCATTTCATATAGAGGGAGGAGCATGAGGAAAAATATCCAGAGACATGAAGGTGCATGGTGTGTGTGTGTTCAGGGAGCTAGGAGGATCCCTGGGAGGGAAGCGTGCAAGAGAATGTGGTACGTGGGCCTCTCACTGCCGTGGCCTCTCCCGTTGAGGAGCACAGGCTCCGGACGCGCAGGCTCAGCGGCCATGGCTCATGGGCCCAGCCGCTCCGCGGCATGTGGGATCTTCCCGGACCGGGGCACGAACCCATGACCCCTGCATCGGCAGGCAGACTCTCAACCACTGCGCCACCAGGGAAGCCCCAGCATCTCTTTTTAATATTTATCATGGTCCTTTGCACACAGTAGTATGTTGGTTCTTCCTATGACCTGGCCTTCCTACTATAAACCCATTCCAACTGAGTGTGACCATCTCAGGTCATCCCACTAAACCAGAAACTACAGACTCACATGTCCCTAAACTGCATAAACATTATGATTTAGTTAATCCAGATACAGAAGATGCCCAATGACTAAGTGTCCTTTTTTAGAATTTGGCAGGAAATATTAACTTTCTTCTGGAAGTAACATTATGTGCCCATGATAGATACTTGTTTAGTTTATTTTTAAGTGAATACACAAGATTTCAGGCTCTTTTATTCTCAGTGTACATGAGTAGTGGTGTTTGGGTAGGGGTGTGATGCAGCAAAAAGTAGGAAGGAAATGCCTGATGTCAGGGTGGGTTGGATATATTAGTTGACCTTCTTTCTTCTATGAGAGTGATGTGTCTACCTCACAAATTCGACCCTTTCCCTCAAATGTTCAAAGCCTTTTGATAGTTTCCATTCACCTGTATCAGTAGTTTCCAAAATAGCTTCCACTGATACACATGTGGCAGACGACATTCACAGGAGTGGTACTCTTCTACCGGGTAAGACCCAGGGTCATTGACACTTCTGGGCATGTCAGCTGTATGTCTTACTCTTTATCTCCTAGGCAGGAAAACATATGGGAATGCAAGAGCCTGAGAGTAACATTTTTATAGGGATAACGATGTGCTATAGTATACCACCCAAGTAAATGTTTGCAAATATGGGGAATTTTATGATCAATGATTATTGATTTTGGGGAAAAGAAGCTCACTCAAAAAAATTAAAAAATCTACCAGTGTCTTAATACTTGTCATGCTTAGCATGACTAAGGGCATTTTTTTAAGGCAGTTTGAGTACCAGTATTTGCAGTAGAGTTACCAAAGCTTTTCATGGCTATACTCTGGAATATCTGTGCTTATTATCCCAAGGGTAGATTTTGTAGAGACAGTTGAGTGACCAGAAAGGAGATAGCCATGTGCCAATTAGTGATTACTACTGCAACCTCTATTACTGATAGCCACTGATTTATTAAGTTTCTTAGCATATACCAAGTAGTATGGCAAACGTTTATAAACACTATTTTATTGACTAATTAAAATAGACACTAGAATCATCTATCATTATCCCCATTTTACAGGAGAGGTAAGTGCAGCTGAGAGTTGAAGAACTCACCCCAATTCACACCCTTGTAGTGTCAGAACTAATATTAGAAATGAAGCTGTGGTTTAAAATTATATGATCTTAATCACTATTTATGCTTTATTCTATATTTATAAATGTACAATAAAACTGCTACCTGGGATACATATAGAAGAGACTCTATATTTCTAATCATTCTGGAGATATCCCTTAGAGAATAGGCATGGCTAACAAGAGCTTCATGTTTTTTCTCCCCAAGGCACAGGAAGACAGACAAAAGCCGTGGAGAACTTTGCCTTGGCATCCTTTGACAACATTCCACACACCATACTCCTCTCTCCCTCCCTCCCTTCATTCTTTCCTTCCTTCCTCTGTCATCCATTCTCCTGTCTTTCTTCAAAACTCCCAGTTAGATTGTGATCTAAACATTCTTAATTAAAGGTGTTTTCATCTCTTCATAAGGTGCTCCTTATATATTTTTGTTTGATGACTGCTCACTGGTGGAATTACAACCACATCGGCTCAGTCACCCTGGACATTAGTGCAGGGACAGATGTTGCATACATCTCTTTCTCTCTGCCGTTTATAAAGAGCTTAGCATCTTCGCTAAGAGATTACAGTCTCTATGGGGGATCCAGACATGTGAAAAATGGCCCCAACGCATGGCAGGGATCAGGATTATAAGGAGACCCAACATATAAAAAAAGTGGAAAGAGAGAATGATTGAAGAAGGGAAGGAGCTTCATTTAAACTAGATCCTGCAGATTGGGAAGAATTTCAATAAATAGGAAAGGGAAAGAGCAATCCTGGAGGAGGAAACAGCATGAGCAGAGTAATGGAGACACACGTCGAAGGTGTGGTCAGGAAAAGACCCATCATCTGTGGTGCTTTGATCAGAGATATATGAGCATGCTACTAGAATATTATAAGATGAATTGTGGGAACATAGAGGAACGAACTGTTTTTTTTTTAATCATGGAGGGAAGCTTTTGCTCTGCGTGAAATTTCGGTGCCATATTTGTTGAAAGGCTCTCATTTCCTTCTTCACTTCCATCATTATTTTCATTGTTGTCATAATCACCATTATTAAACTTTATGATTTCATAGCTTTGTAAAAAATTTTATTTATTTATTTTTGGCTACGTTGTGTCTTCGTTGCTGTGTGCGGGCTTTCTTTAGTTGTGGTGAGCGGGGGCTACTCTTTGTTGCGGTGCGCGGGCTTTCTCATTACGGTGGCTTCTCTAGTTGCGAGCACGGGCTCTAGGTGTACAGACTTCAGTAGTTGTGGCACACGGGCTTAGTTGCTCCGTGGCACGTGGGATCTTCCCGGACCAGGGCTCGAACCTGTGTACCCTGCATCAGCAGGCGGATTCTTAACCACTGTGCCACCAGGGAAGCCCTATGGTTGCATAGCTTTTTACAATTTCTCATTCATGATTTCATTACGTCTTTAATACCTCCTCATTGAGTTGATGGCTTGGTTTTCATGGAAAGTAATGAAAACTGTAAATAATGCTGGCTAATACAATAAAAATGATATATTGCCTCATGTTATTTTTAAGGTAATGCTGGCTTTAGGCAGTGACTCAGTGATGTGACAGGATGTGATTTCTTTTGCTCTCTCTGCTTTGACCTCATTGAGTCCAACTTTATCATTAGGGCTGTCCCCTTTAGGAGCCCACACTGCTGCTTCCTGGGCTACAGGCTATTTTTGTCTCAGTATTTCCAGCAGAAGTTTGGATGGACAAAGTTAGGTTTTCTCCCAGCCCCTGAATCAACCAGTCTGGTCAAGGGGATGGAGTGTGATGGAGTGTGTTGACTGGCTTAGCTTAGGTCCTGTGCTCCAATCCAGAGTTGTGGATGAAGTCAGCTTCTGAGAAATCACATACTTTCCCAAATGTGAATTGAGGTTTTTAGGAAGGGAGAAAGGGACTGGGTGTGGTTGGGATAAATGCTAAAGAGGGAATTAAAGAGAATCCTTTAGAGAAACATAGGTACTTTTATTGCCATTTTGTAGATGAGGAGTGGACATTTATAGTCCTGTTACTTACGCAAAGATGAAATAGTTCCTTTTTTTAAAAAAGGCTACATACGTTGAGAGAGAAAAAAAAAATCTATACTGCATATGTCATTATGGGACTCCAGAAGGTGAAGGAATGTTACTATCCCCTCTGCAGAGACAGGGCAGACAAGTGTCATGGGCTGTGACACTGAGTAAGTTATTAAACTTCTCTTACCTTCAGTTTTTTTGAGGGGAGGGCTGGAAAATAGAGATAATAGTAGCTCCTACTTCACAGGGTTGTTAAGAGGATGAAATAAGACATTTACCAATCCAGGTGACCAAATGTTTTTCCCTTCATTATGGGTTTAATTTTTACAACTTCCAGGGAAGTAACCGAAAGCATCCTGTCTTAAGAGATGAAATTCCTGAGGCTGATGAATTTCTTCTGGTTATTAGCCGCAGGAAATACCAAACCCAAGTCTTGGGATTCCAAGCCTTACTCACTCTCTTTCCACTACACCCTGCCTCTGCTTAATGAGATCCCCAGCTCTTTGCATCTTTGCCTTGCAGTTACAGGATCCACACTGAGGGAACTATACATGCAAATTATTATTAGCATGAAAACGGGTAATTATTATTTTTTACATTCGCGTCATCGCAGATAATCTTTGTGTTAGACATTCTTTAGCAATGAATGACTGAACTAGAAGGCTTGCGGTTCATTCAGAGGGTCATTAATTCTAAATAAGAAATTCATTTACTGTCACTCCTGTTGCTTAAACAATGCAGAGCAAAGAGTGAGTGTAGAGCAATTTCAGATTGTAAAGGCTGAGCCGGAAGCTGGAAATCACCTAGCCCAACCTTTTAATTTACATATGAGTGAAATGAGGGCCTGAATAGGGAAGGTCACACAGTTAATTAGTGGCAGAGCTGGGACTAGCATTTTCTTTACTTCTATGCCAAAGTCTTGCCATTAAAGCATGAATGCTGATCATCGGACTCCTATTTGGTTAGGAATTCCCTGATTACTTAAAACACATTGAGTGCTTAGGATAGAGACACTTCATGTGCTAAAGGTTCCAAAATGAAAATATATGAAGAACCTTTCACAAATTCCCTTGTGCTGTAATTAATTTTAATCTTCATTGTTTCTACAAGGCACTGGTGGGAAGAAAAAACAAGTATCTGTATCTATTGAATGGTCTTATTTGAGTCCTGCCAATGTAAAGGTATGAACTAAAAACATTTTACACTAAAGCAGAGCAAATTGCTTATGGTAACCATTGCATCATGAAGGAACACAATGAAGAATTAAGTTCAAATTACTTATCACGTCTCTTCCATTTTCTAAGTTTTTAAAGTAGAAAATTGCACAGTATAATTACTGTAAGTTAATTTGCATTCATATTACAATTCAGTGAGCAATTACATTCTTTTTTATTTAAAAAAACATTTTATAAAGTGTGATTTGCATCAGTATGTTTCCAGGAAAAGTGGTGACTTTTCCCTGTGGAAAGTTTTCATACAAATTCAACCATGCAGCCTGTATCTTCCGGTATAGAGTTATAGCCTCTTATTGGCTTCTTGGGACAGGAGAGGAGAGAACCATGTGAAGTGTGACTGTGGTTTCAGAGCTTTTTAATAAGAACTCTTCAGGGCATCATAGAATTATCAGGGTTTAGAAGGAGAATTTAAAGGTCTTATTGCTCAAGACTTCTTTCCCCCATTCACTTCCTCCATCTGAAGCTTGAATTTCTCCATTGAATTCCTGCCAAGCCATCATCCAAACTATATTTGATTAACTCCTTTGCCAGGAAATTCTTTGCCTTCTGATGACACCCACATCATCACTGGTCAGTGCTTTCATTTTGTGGAAGATGCTCCATTTTGGCCTAAATATCCTTGCATTAATGTACTTTAAAGGATACTTTTTTTTTTTTTTAACACATTCATTGCTTTGGCAGTGCTATGCACAACATACAGCACTCTTTTTATATTGAGAGTAGAATATTTTATTCAGAACTTGCAATATTAGCACAGATATATGTTGGGCCATCATAGTGAGGCAGGAGATAGATGGGCCTCAGTCTGAACACCTGGAGTTTGTCCCCTGTGGACAGATACTCCAAAATGGCAGGAGGGAGGAGAAGCTAAGCCCTGTCCAGATAAGAGATAAAAGACCACGTATTCTTCATTCTCGAAGTCAAGGAGACCTTCCCGACTACACACATGCACAAGGGCTCCTTGGTAGTCAAAAGGGGAGGGGCGTCACCTCATAGTAGGTGATGTCAACCTACCTGTAGGCCTCTTCGCTGGAATCCATCTTGGCTAAGAGATGTGTGCACACGCATGGGAGGATCCTGAAATAAACTAAATATGGACTCAGAACCAGGCAAAGCAAGATGATTGGCCAAAGGAAACCCGGAAGACATGCCCCATAAAAGTGATTCAAACTACCACAAGGGAGCGACTCTCTCTGAGCCCACCTGTGTGTCTATCCACACATACCGTTTTCCCTCCCAATAAACACTTTACTGTTTCATTACTTTCCGTCTCTATGTGGAAATTCTTTTCTATACAGCTGACAGGCCAGGGTCTTGTCACTGACCACTGGTCCCTGGTGGTCTAGTGGCTAGGATTCAGTGCTCTCACTGCTGCGGCCTGACTTTAATCTCTGGCTGGGAACCAAAACCCTGCTTCAAGCTGCTGCAGGCCAAGGCCACCGGAGATCAGAAGTGTGGTTCCCATAAACATGTGGGGTCTCACTGGCTGCTCCACTTTCTCTGTGCGTGCTCTTTTGAAAATTGTTTAAATTAAGATAAAATAGATATATATTGAAATGCATAGATCTTAAGATTAGTTTGATCAGTTTTGATGAACGTATTTGCCTATTTAAAACAACCCTGCATTAAAGATATAATATATTCCATTATCCCAGAAAGTACCTTGTGCCCCTTTCCAGGCAATCCCCCTCCACAGAGGTAACTACTGTTCTAATATTTCTTATCATAGATTTATTTTTCCTGTTTTTGATCCTCATATCGGTGGAATCATAATACCTTTCCCTGCTTCACCTGGTTACTCAGTTATCTTTCAAGATGGTATCACTTCCTTCACAAAGTCTTAACATCCTACTCTGGGTTATATGCCCAGATTTGATGCCCCCCTAGCATCCTGTACTCAGCACTATCACTATCATAGCATTTACTGCAATGCAATGCAATGCAATGATGGGTTTCCTTCATGGGCCTGTAAGTTGTTTAAGAGCAAATCTTTTTTTTTTTTTCCTTTTTATTTTCTTCTTCTGCCAGTGCCCAACATTGTGCCTAGTATAGAGTAAGCAATCGGTAAATATTTTTTGAATAAACAAATTGAATCTGAGTGTGGTCTTGAATGAAAGGGACCATGAGAGGCTTATATACCTTTGGTATTAACCTTTGAAATTTTGTGCATTCTGTATTTTAGTATACTTGGAATACATGATGTTTCTAATAAGCTGGGTGGAAATGTTCCTACTGAACGTTATTCAGAATTTTATTAATTTGAGAGCTTTATGTGTAGAGAAATATTAGCAAATTCCTGGCATAAGTGAGCACTACAAACTATTTAATAAACAGTGGCTATGTAATAATTTGTTTGAAATCCCCAGAGCTTACAGTGCAAATTCATTTTATTATACTCCATCCAATGAGAGGTATATTTGAAATGACTGTAGGAATAAACAGAATTTTAAGTAATGTACACAATTAAGTAATAATACACAAAATGAGCTACTTTTCATCCCTTCCTTTGGAGGAGTGATTATTGCTAGTTGAATTTATGATTTCTGACATTTGGTTTTGCTTTCAATTGCAGGTCAGTCTCAAGCAGTACTTATAGAGGATGCCTCTCTGGGTGTCTTAAGAATCACGTGCATAGGGATGAATTACGTGAAGTTCAATAAAACTCCTTTCTACCCATCTGTATGCTACTCATGCCCATAGTTTTTATTCAGTTGACTCAGAGATCCTTAAAGGCAGGATCTGTTTCTGATTTACCATCATTATTTCCAATGCCTTGCACAATGCCTGATATAGAAAATGGACTCCATAAACGCTCGTTGATTTAAAGTGAACTATTTTTAGAATTGTTCTGGAATGAGAACCAATGCTTACCGGGTGACTTATTCAGTGCTAGCCATGTTCAATATATTTTTCCATTTAAAGCTTGCACAGTCTCATGAAGCAGGTATCACTACTGTAGAACTGAGATTTTGAAGCTCAGAGAGGTAAGTAACTTGTCAAAGATGACTCAGGATCCAGTACACACCAAGAGGAGGACTCCTCTATCTGGGCTGTCATGAAGGTTAAATGAGTTAATGAATGGAAAGCACCCAGAATGGTGCCTGGAATGTAATAAGCAATGTAAACATTTTTGCTGTTTCTCAGGGTAGATGATAAAGGAATGTTTATTGATTTTTTCTTTATGCCACACATAATACAAACTATATTATTATTTAAGAGAAGAAAAAAAACACCCTAATATTTAAGTAAGTTGTTTCTTGACATGTTTGGCATAAAAACTTAAAATGGTACTTTAAGGTTTGATTTGGTTTAACCCTGAAGACTCTTAGGTCCTTGGTGGGCAGCTTGTTTGCAGTTAGAAGCTGTATAACTTTCTTGCAGCCTGGAGTTGGGAACAGTTGTAGCTTGTTGCCCCTGTCAGATTTAATGGGAATTTGCTGAGTTTCCCTGGTGCACCTTCTCCAACACTGAACAGAGAGTTTTACATGAGCATCTTCCATTTTTATCACTGAGCCACTCGGTGTCAGGTATTCCCTTCAAAGTCTGTAATCATAACCTCATCTGAAAACAGAACAAGGTGGAAGGGGTTGAAGTCCACAATTCTCAAAGGCAGGGCCTTAACATGTGTATAAATTGTTTTGATGTTTCACAGCTGTCTCAAGCATTGAGAAACTTTTTGGGAGAGTCAACGAAAAGTTAGACCCATGTTCAATCACGTAAGGTTTGACATTTGTCCCAGTTGTTTGAAGTGCATAACAGTTTTCTACACCCCCTTTCTCTATTTCAGTGAGGTCTTCTGTGGTTTGTCCATGTCCCTTGGTTTTCTTTGAATTGAGTTCAGACTCGGGAGGTCTGTCTTTGTAGACGAGGAAACTGATAGAGCTGCCTGGAGAGCCTGAACTTTCTACTAATGTATCTTAAGTGTTCTGTAGCAACTCTTGCCACTTTCTAGAACTTTAGAAAAGTTGGAGAGACTTGAGCCACTTTCTCTGGTCCCCACCATTAGGTTCTCTGGTCACACCGGGAAGTAAATAGAAACAGTAGTATCCACCGGTGGTACCTCCCTCTCACCTCGTTGGGGGTTCCCTCGCATCAACTTTTCTCCCAAGATTGCATCCTGCCAATGACCTCACGCATTTTTCCTGTCTCTGTGTAAGCTGCTATCTTTTCAGGAGGTGCACGACAGCCTCTGTCTGCTGGGGCCTCCATTTGTACAGCAGCTGTTATTATGGAATAAGTTTAATGGGTCGTGAATTTTGTGGAGACAGGGAAGGTCTCTCGACCACTTTGTATGTACCAGCCATGGGCCTACTGGCTCTACAAGTAGTACATTAGTCTAAATATTTTTAGCCCATTGACTCTGGAGGTAATAACCCTAAATGCTTCATTAAATTTTCATGGCTGAGTGATGGAAACTAAAAACAAACAAACAAACAAAAAACAAAGCCCGAATCAGCCGCATTAGTTTCATTTATTACCCAGCTGTTAGACAGGAGTGTGGCCCTTAAAGAGAATAAAACTAAACTTTTTAAGGAACTGTAGCCAGTCTCTTCTTTTCCTTCCCCGCGCCCTGCTTCAACAGCACAGGACTTCACTCGATGTTTTTCCCTCCCACACCTGGCATTCGGGACTCTGGAGATGGGTGTGCCACGACAGTCTGTGGAATCCGGCCTCAGGGCTGAAGAATTTTCAGACTCACACACTCTTCTGAGATTTGGCGGATCTTTGTAAGCTAGGACCAGAAGTAGGGAGCAACTGATTGCATCCTGGCTGGAGCCTTCTCCTGCGCGTGTCCTAATCTGGGATTGTTTACTCCCGGACATTTTGAGAACCAGAGTTGGGAGGGTGGACGGCAGGGGGAAACGTTGGGGGTTAACTGGGGCCTGAACACCCTCAGGGGCCTGAGTCCCTCCCTAGAACTCAGGAAAGAGTGATAAGATGCACGCTTCCTCCCTCTCCCAACTTTGCCTGGGAAGCCTCGGTGACGACAGGGGCGCACGAGCTAGGGTTGGCCGCTGGGACCTAGAGCCCCCTCCTGCGAAGGGGAGCGGGGACCACACGTCGGCGCGGGACCTGCCCTCGAGTTTTCCTGCACTAGCGCTTTTTCCATTTGGGTCCATTTGGGTATGCGCATGTTTAGAGGCCTGGACGATAAGAGAGTAGACCCTAGAGAAAAATGAGGGAGGCCGGGCGGGGGCGGCTGGTGGCGATGGTGAGTGGCAAAAACAGGGAATACTTTGTGAGAAACCCGAGTCTGGTGGCTTTTACCCCATCTCGCCCTCACTCCCTCCCCGCCCACGCAGCCGGGGCGGAGACCCGGCGCTCTGGGCTCGGCTCTCCTCCACCACGCCGGGATGGGGAGTGAGCGGCAAGGCTCCAGAGGCGCGACTGCGAACCGCGGCGCCCCCGCTCGCTCGCTCGCTAGCTCTTCCTCCTCCTCGTCGCCACCGCGACTCCGCTAAGCTCTCGGAACGCGCTCGGGCGGCGCACAGAGCACCCGGGCGGGAGCGAGAGCCGCGAGGCCGAGGCGAGGGGAGCGCGGCGGGCGGCCGGGCGGCCAGACGGCGGCTGCGGCCGGGGAGCGGGCAGGTGAGCGGCGCCGGGCGGGCGCGGGGCTGGCGGGGCGGGGGCGGGGGCGCGGGCGCGGGAGGAGGCGGGTCTGCGCGCGGGGCGGTCTCCTCCCCCTGCTCTGACGCGGGGCCCGTGGCTCCCGGGGAGAATGGACCCAGCTCGGCTCTCGCCCGGGCTTCCCCGGGCTGGAGAGCGCGCCTGAGTGCCGCCGCCCGCCGGGCATGGGGAACCGCTTCCTGGGCGGCTGCGGCAGCGGAGGAGAATGCTCTCGGCGAGCCTAGGTGAGGCACGGCGGTGGGGTCGCGGCCGTCCCGGAGTTCAGCGCGGGCAGGTGTCGGCGGGTACGCGGCGCCCGGATGCCTAGGTGGCTCCGTCGGCGTCCCCGGGCGCGGAGGAGGGCTCCTGGGGCGTTCCTCTCGGGAGTTTGGCCAGGAGTGCGGCGGGGATGGAGACTGCAGTTTTCCTCCCTGTTCCTCCACTTGCTGGAGGGGGGAAGGCGCCTCTGCTCCTTCCTTATGGGTCTCCTCCTACCACCCCTTATCTTCCTACTTCTGACTACGCGCGGTTCTCTTTCCAGACCTGCTCACCTAATACATTCATCTCTCTCCGGGACACCTTGCACCTTCCTCCTTCCTGCGGCCCCGTCTCTATCCACCCACGAGCCTTCCTTCTCCCACTCCAAAACCTACCTGGTACTCCCGAGCCCCTCCTCAGCCGCGCTGCCGGCGTCCCCAGGTCGGACCCTCTTCCCTGCTCAGCCAAACCCGGTTTTCACTTCCCTACTCCTCGGTAGCGCTGCGGTTCTGCTCCGACCTGCCGAAAAGCGAGATCTATCCCAGTGGCCCCTACCCTTTCGCAAACACCATCAGAGCCGGACCCCGCGTCTCCTCGGAACCCATCTCTTCCCGAGTCCTCCATCGACTCGGTTCTCTGCTGTCGCCCCTTGCATTCCACTCCCCAGCACCACCCGCGCCGCCCTCCACTCCGATAGCTCTCCTCCCCACCCGCCCCTCTTGCTTCTCTCTGATCCAGACTTGACGCTCTGCCTCGGCTGCAGAGCCAGGTTTCCCCACCCCCCTACTGGGGAAACTTTAAAATCCATGTGGCTCGGTTCATAAAGGAGGCCTAAAAGGAGGACTCAACCGCCGAGAGATACTGGAGCCAAGGATGGCGGAGGTTGTGTCGTGGCGTCGGAAAGGAGCTGTAGGCTGAGTATACTAAGTACATTTCAAAACCCTGGTTGCTGCAGCCGGGACTCTCCTCCCGACGCTGGCTCGTCCCGCGGAGTATTATTGTGACCCCTGGTGGGAGGGCGCGTGTATTCTCTGCACTTTTTAAAGCACTTTTTTTTTTTTTGGTGGTAGTGCTGGTGGACGGGATGAAGGGGGCACGAGGGGAAGGTTGTTTTAAGAGGTTGATGCCGCTGGGCTCCTGCGTTGCTCCCTCCCGGACCCGCCAGACTGTGTATGTTTCACTCCCTGTAAACTAACCTCGCCCCCCCCACCCCAATTCCAGCCTGCAGCACACAAGTCCTCATTGTTGGGGGTCTGCCTGGGCACTTCCGCCTGGGCTGGGAGAATCTGGAGGAATGAGGTGGGGGTGGGGAGGCCGGGGGCGCCGGGCGACCGCGGTGTGGCTCTCGCTCTCTGCTCAGTGGCGGCGGATGGAGTGCAGAGCGCCGCGGCGCGGGCATCGGTGCACTCCGGAGCTTGTCTCCCAGGGTGGGGTGCGCGCCCGCGTGGGTCGGCGTCTGAGTGTGCGTTTGGATGCCGGCGCACACTTGGGTTTTAGTTCGTTAAGAAAGAGGGACTAGTTGAGAGGTTGCCGCAGAGTGCGTGTTTTGCTGCCCCGAGGTGGGCGGGCGAGTCCTCCGAGAAGGATGCTACACTGCAGCTCCTAACATACCGGCGGGGAACGGAGCAAGGATCCGCTGCTGTCGCTTCTTACTCCTCCTTCCTGCTGGCCCGTTCAACGCACTTTCAAAATGTTGATGGTTTTGAATAAAGGCCTTGTGGGGGGTTCCGCTGACATTACATCGCACTTCACATGTTTTCTAGTAATCATATAAATTAAAGGTGGCTTGCGTTTAGAACCCCCTAATTATCCGGTTCACGTTTGTACATTTATGTGCCAATTATAGGTCTTCGGGAAGTCCTTAAAATTATAAACCATCCTCACCCCCTGAATTAGCACCCATTGCTTTTATTATCCCAGTGAGTGATTCTGGATGGAACCCTGAATTGCACGTGCAAGATAGAGGAGGAGGGGGAAGTGGAGAGGTTGGATGGATTAGGGACACTCCACAGCTTCTCAGCCCACCCCCATCTCTTTCACTCTCCATCCTGACAAGGGTTGGTGACAAGTCTGGAATCTGAAGGGGATCACAGATTTTCCTGGTTTCCTGTTGAGAAGGGCGACCTTATGAAAACTGTATAAAAGTCAACTTCTAAGCAATCAGAAATTGTCTGCTGATGTCCTTGATTGAAATCCCAGCATTCAAATGGAGTATTGAAAACTCGAAGAAATGGCTTTTGAAGCGCTATTGTTCTTTTCCTTACAGAGAGGCCTTCTTAAGGGTTTAGGAAGTTCAAAATGCGATGATTTGAAAGACTGACATTGTAACTATTAGGCAACGGTGAGAGGATCGGATCCGCAGGGATGAGAGAAGAGGGCGAAGTGGGGAGTACGAACGTGTTGTTACTATCTCGCCGCTACCAAGTGGAAATTCAGTTCTACACAGCAAGTTAGTAATTAAATCTCTGACTAAAGCAGATTTAGAAGATGATTTTTAGTGGTTTTTTTTTTTTTTTTCCTCTCCTTTTGGGTGATGGTTTGCTTAAGGTCTGAATAGGCATATCTGAAACATTTAATCATGTTCATTGTATTCAACAATAAAATCTGAATAAAAATTGCATACTGTTGATGCAGCTCATCTCACAGGCTGTTTCACAGTATGTTTCATTTGCAAGACAGACCATTGTGTGAGGCTGCAGGGAAGGCATGGTATCACTTATTGTTCATTTTCTCCCAAAGCCAGAGGGGAATCCGCTGCTCCCACTACTCTGCCCTCCAAGGAATTTTTTTCTTAAATGGGTGGGTGTTTGGCTTGGTCCCTGATAGTACCCATCTTAAAAACGGCCTTTGGTGGATTTCGGGTGCCTGAAGCCACCCTGCAGGCAGAGGAAGAATCTAATTGAGGCAGCATTTGCATTTTGATAATTCACTCAAGTCAAACATTTGGTTTTGCTGGGGTTTAATCCTTCTCTCAAGATAATAAAGCTACCAAAGCGAGAAAAATCACAGTGTATGTCTGTTAGATGGCACTTTACAAAGTTGCATATATTGAAGGCGGTTGTCAGGAACTTTTAGTGTTACTGAGGGCTAACTGTAACAAAAAATGTTCACTGGTTGAGTTAAGTGATTGAGGATGAATCACTTGACCTCTCAGAACCTCAGTTTCATCATTTGCACAACAGGGACAATATTATCAATACTTTGTGGAGCTGTGAGCAATTTTATGGGGGAAAATGTCTCATTGGGGGCTTTGGCACTTAGCAGGATTTCAGGAGAATGGTAACTTTTAGTAGTAGAGAGCATGGAATTCTGCTAAGGAGAGAGGATGGTATTTGGAATTGGAAGGGCAGGATGGAATCCAGCTACTGGATTGGCAAATCACCTCTCTTAGTATAATAAAAATAGGAATAATTCACCTTTGCGGGGCACTTACTAAGACTCACACTTAAGCACTTCACATGCATTAACTTATTTAATCCTTCAGTAACCCTAGGAAGTGCATACTTGTATTCTTATTCTCATTTGATTGACAAGGAAAGTGGGGCACAGAGAGAGTTGGTAACTGGCCCAAGGTCATACAGCAACTGATACAATTTAAATCCAAGCTTTCAGTCCTAACGACTATGTTAGGTGGGGAGGTGAGTTCCATCTCCCAGGGTGCTTGTCACATTTAATGGGGAATAATGGAATAGTTAGACTTCCTGTAGGAGAAAACTACAGGCTGTTGCCAATTTCAGATGCCAACAGCGTAAAATGGGTACTTCTCTATTACCAACAGGGCATTAGGCTGATGGTGGACATTTTGAACACTTCTGACATCGTGGCAGGTATTGGTTCACATATGTCACTGTGTTAGTATATTCAGTAACTGGGTAGGCAGTGATTGCATTACTGCTCTTATTGGTTACCCGTGGAGGTACGCAGAGATTCTCAAAATTAAGAGGTGGTATAACAGGTCTTTAGAAGTCTGGAATTGGGTGCTAGGCGGCCTGGGTTCAGACCTCAGTTCCCCCAGTGCTGCCTGCTGTGTGGCTTTGACCAGCTTATCTAACTTCTCTGTGCTTCAATTTTCTTTATAATAAAAAGCTACCTGCCACATAAGATTGTTGTGAGAATTATAGGAATTAACACCAAGTGCTTAGAATAGTACCCAGCATGTGATGTTATTTAACTGTAAATGTTATCCTTCAAAGAAGAGAAAAATCCTTTTCCTTGAAAATAAAAAAGTTTTCTGTTCGTCACTGATATCCTAAGACTTAAATATCCTAAGAGTATCTGGCCTGTTGTTTTTTGTTTTTGCTTTTTTGCTAACCAGGAGGTAGAGAGGAGGAGAGATATTTAAGGAGTTCAGGCAAAGGTTTTGTTTTGTGTTTGGCTTATTGGAAATATTTCGTTGAACATTTCTCCTCTTTGTGAAGGGAATGGTGAAATCTTCATAATGCTCAGATCTCTATGTCATTGCACTTTTCAGCCGTTATTTTCAAGGAAATAAAATGACTATTGGATGGATTAAATTCTAGGAGTAGTTAGTCAACTCTTCCCAATTTATAGATTGGAAAGCAAATCAGACTTGGGGTGATGCATAACTGTACAACTGAGAGGCACCATCAGAACCCAGAATTCTTTGACCACTGCTCCTTCTTCTAGACCAGACTGTCTCCTATACCAGGATAGAGTAGTGGCCTGAAATATAAATAGAATTGGAGCAGGAAGGGATGGTGCGCGGTGGGGTGGGTATTACCAGCTAAGAGCGGAAGCCAGCCAGATCTTCTGTGCTGAAAAAAGAGTGTCCAGTAGGAAAAGAAAACCCCTCCTCTGGGGTTATATCCATGAAAAACTAGCACAGAACTCAATCTATGAAATGTGTATCAGGATATGGACCTGTGTACAAAAAAGAAAAAAGACATTAAATCAATTAATCACTTTAACACTTCCCTTAGGTTGGAGAGCAAATGATCAGGTTTCTTTTTCTGTGAGATGCTCTTTGTATTTTTCTTCCATTGAGTTCTTAGAAATGGGAAGGTTTTGGTTTGATAATCGTGAAACTCCTCTGGCTTCTATTTCGGGCAATATATGCTACCATATTCTATTGGAAAGAAATTGCCAGCTTGCTTTTATTATTATTGTTTTATTTTAACCTGACATGTAACCAGTCTACAGTGCCAGTGGGGGATTCTCATAAAGAGAAAACAGAAATAAAATTCTACTGAACAGGAGAACTCACAGCTCAAATGGTAAAAGTTTGTGGTATCAAAGATGTGTTGTTTGGCTTAGGGGATAAAATTAGAGGAGGTAAGGTAACAGACAATGTGAAGTTCAGAGTGAATTCAAGTCAGCTGTGTTGACCACCTACAGTGAGTCTTAGAAAATTAGCAGCCCTGTGTTGATAATTTGAGCATCATACCAATTTCTGACTCTCTGTTGGTCTGTTACTCTGTTGCTCAACTGGATCTATCCATTCACTCTTTATCATTTAAGCATCTCTTTCTCTTCCTTTGTCTCTTCTTGTGTTTATCCCTTTGTCTCTTTTTCATTCTTTATGTCAGTTTGTTCCTATTCTTGTTAGTGTCATAATCAACAGTAACAGCTGAAAATTATGAATATGCATAAAGAGTATCTGGAAATGGAGGCCACACATGTCCTGATACAGACATCACTCCTGTGTCCATTCAACATGTCTTACTAGCACCTCCTTTACCTGGCTCTGGTTCAGTGCTAGGCACTGCAGACAGTTCCAAGATGCAAAGGTACGGTCTCTCCCATCTGGGCACCTGGCCTTATACATAAATTGCTGCTACAGCATGACATGTGGTACAGAGAATATCTGTATAGCAGCGCTGAAAGCTTCCAGATGAGGAGTTATTTCTATCTGGAGAAAGGAAAGGATGGCTAAGGCTTCACAGAAGAGATTTCGTTTCAGCTGGAAGCTGGAGGTTGACCAGGAGTTTCTGAGGGGTTGAAGGCATTCCAGGTTGAAAGAACTATATGGGCAAAGACAGGCGGGCAAGAAGCTTCATCATTGGTTTGGGGATGGGCGTCCTGTTAAGAGTGGCTCTAAGGTAGCCTTTGTGGCTGAAATGGATTATTTTGTAGAGCTTTTTCCAAACTCTGTCCTGGGGGACACTGGTGTCCCCCAGGACGGTTATGAGTATTTCAAAAGAAAGGGCATTCACAAGGAAAAAAAGTTGCATGCTCAAAAATACTTAGGAAGCCCTGAATTATGTATCCTACTCTTAGTAAGACACAGTATTTACTGACATGTGAAAGCTGCAGAGATTTCCTGCAGTTAAGAAACTCATGTACCTCATTAAGAGTTTTCCAAACTTATTTTCTGCAGAATCTTTGATTTCAAGAGGTCCCTCTCAGTGTCTCATGAGATAGACTGGAGAAAAGGTTTGTAGGTAAGCACTTATGATTTTTGAGCAAAACAGTTAATTTGATTGAGAAGGTAATGCGTTTGATTTGAAATGTAATATGGTATATTTCTAAGACATATGAAAATGTGTACATAACAGTGAGTAGAAAACTCTGTCCCTATCACTCAGCCTAGGAAGGCAAAAGCCATGTAAGTGTAGTCGAAGCCACGTAGTAATCTCTCCCCATCAGATCTCCTTCCCTCCTGCCGGAGAGAACCACTATTCCACATTTGGTATTTATCATTCCATATAATTATTTTGAATATGCTTTCCAGAAGAACAGACTTAAAAAGAATTCCTTTGAATTCTCATCTAGTTTCTAGCTAGTCACTACAGAGATGATAAGAAATAGTACTTTGTCCAATAACTGTCCAGGAGAGGACATTTATAAGCTCTTTAGGGAGAAGGACTGTGGCTTCTACTTTTACCAACAGTGCCTAGAATATAGTAGATGCTCAGTAAGTGTCTGCTGGATTGAATTGAATTAAATGTGTGTACTTTTATGTGGTTCATTAAGCTCATGTGGATAGAAAGATTGGGGTAAGTTGCTTTTCACTGACAATATTGAAATTTTTTGTGATCAGCGATCTTGAAAACACATTCTTGTTTTTGGTGGCAGTTCTTTATTCTGTAATCTGGTTTGGAAATGAATAGTAACAATCAGCTATTGAAAGTCATCTCTGTTTTCTTGACATCTTTTGGAATCGTTAACAGTAACAACTTATTCAAACCGGTCCTGTAACTGATCCATTAGAACTATCCACTTTCATTACAGGAACAATGATAACCAGCAATGTTTTTAATCAAAAGGGAAACTTATCAATTAATGCTAATTAATTACTCAGTCCCTGGACACTAGATACTTTGAAGGTTTATGAGGTTCCCCGGGGAGTAACTTATTTTCAGTAACAAAGTTTATAATTACGCACCGTCATGCCAGGGCAAGCGTCTCTCTTCATAGAAGTGAGGGACATCCTCTTGAAAAAGCTCACGTCATCTAAAACTTATGTCATATTTGGGTGACATTTTCCTTTTTTATTATCCTAGCCTATATTCATATATTACTGTATACATGTATGTCAACATGTAGAGTGAATGTTAAAATGTTGCTGAGGAATGCATAGCAGAAAGAATGGGAGCGGAAAGAAAGTGGGAGACTTACAGGCTCTAAATCGTGGTTACATGGAAGATGGTGGCTTAGCTTTTCTCATAGGATTCAATGTTGATTATAGCTAAGATACACCCCTAGGATTTTCTGTCTTTGACTTGGCTGGTGCAGATTTTTCCCAGTAGATTTGGGAGTAGTAGTAAAAATCCCAACAGGTGGCAGGACGAGAGTTAACTTTGGATGTGAATGATTGTAAGTGATGCAGACACTGCCCAGAGAGTAAGGAAGCGAAGCCACGCATTACTGTTCCCTAGGGATTGCCCGGTGATACCCACCCACTCTGACCATGGCACGTGGTGGTGCTTGTCTTCAATCCCAGGACACGTTATTTTGAGCAGTATTACATGCATGCTCACAAGAGTTCTGAATATAAAACACAACCATTCAAACATACTCAAGTTAGACTAAAAGTGCTCGTAACCCAATTGAAGTCAAAGATGGGCCAGCCATATGCTGAATCTGAGCTACGGCATGTATTGTTAGAACATAGTTCCAATGAATGCAAAAAGGTTACTGTAATTTATTCCTTTGGGAAGCCGAATAGATTTATAGGCCACATAGAAGTTGGATTCTTGCCAGTCTTCTGCCATGTAACTTCTTAATTTTAATGTAGTTGAATTTATCAATCTTTTCTTATGGTTAGTACTTTTATGCCTTGTTTAAGAAAGCCTTTTTAAAAACCCTGATGTCATAAAGATTCTCCTTTATTATCCTCTAAAAGCTTTATTGTTTTTTCTTTCACATTTAGGTTCTATAATCCTTTCTTATAGTATATTTTCTGGAATTAATGTTTGGTGGAATATTAACAGCTATTACACCAATAATAGCATTGTTATTTCTAATTGTGGGATCGATATATACGTGTGTGAGGTAGGAATTTATTCTATTTTTTCTAATTTTCTTCCATATGGGGAAAAGTCATCCTGGCATTTAGGGTTAACTTATAGGCATATATTTTGTCCACTCTTCTGCGCAAGCTGCACTTCTTTATTATTATAGCTTTATAAAAAGCCTTGGTAATTGCAGGACAAACCCCCCATGATGTCCTTCAAAAGTAACTTGGCCTTTCTTGGCCTTTTGTCTTCCATATACGTTTTTTCCGTATACATTTTTTAATTGTCTTTTAAACTTACACTCAAATACTTAATGAGATTTGATTGGAATTAATTGTTTGAATTTATAGATTAACTCAGGGAAATGACATTACTATAATGTTGAGCCTTTCTACCCATAAACATAATACCTTCATCCATTTATTTAGTTCTTATTTAATGTCTTTCCATACAGATTATACATTTCTTCGTAAAGGTATGCATGCACTCTTTCGTTAGATTTATTTCCAGGTGCTTTATATTTTTGTTGTTGCTATTGTAAGTGCCACCTTTAAAATATTATATTTTCTAGGCATGCATTAGTTTTCATCATACTTCACCTGTATTTCTTATTCTGGATGGTGAGGGCTAGAAGGGGAGGAGAAAAACTGGTGGTTATGAGCGCTTACTAAACCTTAGGTTCTTTAGATACTCTGATTTGAACGCAGAACAGCCTCAAGGGAAGAGCTCTGGGTGGCTTAGCACCACCCTTGGCTGGGTCACTGCTGTCCTTTGCAGACCACCAGTGTAGGGCTTTCCTTTGTCCCAGTGGGTCAGGAGGTTGTGGAAGTGAGGATTGCGGCTGATGAGGGGTGATCACCCCGAGTAGCAGCCACTCACCTGGTTCAGGTGGCAGAGGCCTTTAAAAGACGTCTCTGGTTTTCCCCTGGAGTGAGGGGTTGTGCAGAGTCATCTGGCTGCCTGAGGGATGCAGTTTGACTGGTAGCTACAGTCTGGTTTGACTTTTCAGGTAGATCTCTCAGGTCAGTGAATATCGTTCCCACTTTCAATCAAGGAGCCAGAGGTCTAGGGAACTGAAAAGACGTGTGCAAGCCATCTAGCTGAGCTGAAATGAAGACCCAGGTCTCGCTACACCCATATCAATGCTCTTTCATTGCACCTTATTGTCTTAAGATCCTCAAATATTTGACGATGATGATATAGTGAAATACTGAAGCATTTTTCATTTGAGGAAACACCATTATGCATGGAAATTGTAACTTATATTTGCCCAAAGAGGGCTAATTGTAGAGCTTTCTGACTATAGCCCATGTGGTGATTGTTACCTGCCATTTGCTATCCTCTCTCTGTTGCTCTGTCTGTCTGTCTCTCTGGATTTCCTCATGCTATTAATTCTTTCATAAGCCTACTCCCACTCATTTCTCCCCATTCAAATCATATTTGTATATTAGAACCTAAGGCAGAATATCCATTTCTCTCTGAAAGTTACCCCTAGGACATCAGTGTCGATAAAATTTCAAATTTCTCTCCTCCCCTTGCCAGATGCTGTACTTCTTTCCTTCTTCTCTCACATTCTGTCATCAGCATATGTTTCATTATATTGTCTGGAATGAAAATAATGCACACCGCACTAGGTTAGGGTGATGTAAAAGAGGATGTCTCAAAGAAAGCAAGATTAAGGGACCAAAAATCTAACCACTTGGTTCTCCTGATAACACTATAAATTTTCTCTGTGCTATGTATGTGGGATCACAGGAGTGAGGTGAGATATCATACTGTATACATTCGACTGCTGCAGATGTCTCAGGGGAGGGGGAAGTCTTGACTTGTTTCAGTAGCCATAAGTCAGCGTGGCTGGGGGGAAAGGGGTACTGGACTAACATCGCCTTCTTTAAAAATATAAAGGTCAGGGCTTCCCTGGTGGCGCAGTGGTTGAGAATCCGCCTGCTGATGCAGGGGACACGGGTTCGTGCCCCGGTCCGGGAAGATCCCACATGCCGCGGAGCGGCTGGGCCCGTGAGCCATGGCCGCTGAGCCTGTGCGTCCGGAGCCTGTGCCCCGCAATGGGAGAGACCACAACAGTGAGAGGCCCGCGTACCACAAAAAAAAAAAAAAAAAAAAAAAAAAAAAAAAAAAAAAAAAAAAAAAATATAAAGGTCATTGACTTTACACACACAAGGACTGACTGCTGTATAGCATAGGGAATGCTGCTCAATATTCTGTAATAACCTAAATAGGAAAAGAATTTGAAAAAGAATAGATACATGTATGTGTATAACTGAATCAATTTGCTGTACACCTGAAACTAACACAACATTGTTAATCAACTGTACTCCAATATAAAATAAAAGTTAAAAAAAAACCATAAGGGTTCTACACCATAGGCTCAATCTAAGTTTGATGCTTCCTTCTATCTGCCTTTTGCGGTCAAGTGTATCTCTCTCAGGCTTCCCGAGCCCCAGACTCTGCTAAGCACCACACTTCATTACATCAGTTGTTCCGCTCCATGTGTGTTGATCTGGAGTCCTTTAAAGTTGAGGGTTTCTCAAGGACACTGTCAACTGGATTTCATGACCCATGTGCTTGGCCTATTGAGGAAGTTCACCGTAAACACTTGCTACCTTTAATTTTTAAAGGCTACCATAGTGCCTTTGCAGTGGAGGGGAAAGTATCCCTTTAGTGAACTATTTTGAGTCTATGAAAACAAAATAGGGCTTTCTGTTGTAATTTTGAACAGTTTCTTTTGGGACATGTTTTTAGCTCCTTTTATTCCAAAACTAAGCCTTTCCTGTCCTGTTCTTTGCTGTCCTCCCTCCTCTGCTTCCTTTCCCTTCTTCCTTTTTTTAAAAAATCAAATCAAAGGAGTTGCGTGAAATCAACAACAAAGACTTCTCAACTTATGGGTCTGTAGTGTGATTTTACAGTTACTGCAATGGGCAGTATTCCCTGTCTTTATCACATGCATTATTTCAGTGGAGGAGGAAGAATTTGGGGAGTAGTTGGGAGGTGGACTTTGCAGTTCCTTGTCAAATCCCATAGTAGCATAAGTATTTTATTTGGGTGATTGGTTACCTTTTGGATGATCTGTAGCTGGTTTAAAATTTCAGCCTAAAGATCGAAACTCTGACAACCAGGATATGTCAGGGCTGAAGAGTGCCTTTCTGTGCTATCCCCGAACACAGCCAAAACAACATCAGCTGCACCACTACGACTTTCAAGCCGAATTTAATTATTTTAACAATATGCACTATATCAGTGAGAATCTAGTCAGGAGACACATACCAGGTACCTTAATTGGAAGAATTCAATACAGGGAACTAGTAACAAAGATGTTGGAAGAGCTGAAAGTGTGACAGAGAGAGAAGGGATGGACACTAGCGAGAGCAGGAAGCCAGTTTGCTTCTAGATCTTAATCTGCAGGCATCAAGGGAGCGGGTGGTATTATCAGAGCCCAGGTGTTGAGGCTGTTGGAAATGTAAAGGAGGCTGCATAAGAGTGGTACCACACAGGGAGGGGCTGGAACTGTGGAGGAGACTCTGCCACAGCAGGGGATGCCACCTTGAAGCAGAAAGGGAGGGAGACCCTTGATCCTCCTCCTTCCTTCCTGTCTTCTGCCATCTTTCCCATTCAGTGAGCCTCACTGGGAGTTAGTTGGCCAGAAAACCTGGGGAAATGTAATTGGGACCAGCTTTCTGCCATGCTCAGCAGAGTGGAGGGGAAGGGCCAGGAGTGGATCTGAGAGAAACAGGCAAAGGACCAGTTCACACGCCAGGGAAATAAATCTCTTACAAAAGTGTTTATTAATATTGCAGACCTAAAGGAACACAACGGAGTTGCTCCTCTTCTCTCTCCTCCCACCCCAGCCCATCCAACCTCCCTCGCAGAATATTGAGAGTGACTCTGCTGGCAGCTGAATCTCTATCTTGTTAGGGTGAGCTGTGTTAATGTTGGGTGCCCTGCTGAGTAGGACAGCAGAGTAGGACTACAAAAAAAAAACACCTCAAAGTTGTTTTTTTTTTTTTTTTTTTTTTTTTAATAACTCATTTAGTGGCAAAATGTGACCTGACCTGAAGTGACTTGAAGTTCCTTATAATCTTTAGTGATCCCTTCAGGACTAGGCATACAGTGGCTCTAGAAGCATTAATGAATTTGATTACAGGGCATCACCCCAAACCCAGCTAGGGGTGTTACAAATAAAAGATAAATGTATGGCATAGTAAAGGCTGCCTTTCTAAAATGCAAAATAAAATCCACATTATGAACACACAAGACCTAGGGTATTTGGATAAGGTATTGTGACCCTGTATTTCAACATGGCAGAGGAAGAATGAATGGAAATGTGGCCCAGTAACACGCAGTTCTAGGGCAATGCTGATGGTAAACAGCCCAGCTCCTCTGGAATCATGGAATGCCAGGGCTGGATGTGCCCCTGTAGCCCAGAAGAGCCATCACTTCATTCTGTAGATGAGATGTCTTTTGCTTAGGCTGGAGACCTGGCGAACATGTCACAGGGTCACCAAGGGGTGAATCATGGAGCTGGAATCGTTTATTGCCCCTTTACAATGAATGAATTGTAGGCAAATGAATTTAGTGAGTGAATTTTAGGTCTGATTCTTTGGTTACTTCAAACATTTGAACAGTTGACATTCAGATGGAATGAAGGAAGCCAGCAAGTGAAACATATAGGTAAATCTACACACACACACACACACACACACACACACACACACACACACAATTCAGATGTCTTCTCCTTTGATCTTCAGAACAATCCCATCAAATAGATAGGGAGGGCATTACTGTCCCCATTTTACAGATGGTCAAACCAAGGGGACTTGGCCAATAATTAGCTCTGCGGCCACTGGCAAGACCCTCAACTCTGAGCCTCAATGGAAAAATGGGTTCCTACAGGGCTGTTTTGTGAATCAAAAGAAGTGACGCCTACAACACAATTAGAATTGTGCCTGGTACCCATGGTCATGCCATAAGCAGTAGTTCGTTTGTCCCTCCCCATCGCCCTTCAGACAAGTGAAATAGATGGCACAGCCCCACAGCCATTCCCTTTGAAAAGGACATGCTTCAGTATAATGAAGAGAGTTCAGCAGTTGAATGGTAACAGACCTCCTGTCTCTGTACCTTCTTTTTTTTTTTTCTTTCAGCTTTCAGAGGAGGGGCTTGAAGTCATGCCACCCTCAAATCAGTCACTATTTGCTGTGACCTCGGTGACCCCTATTGTCTTCAAAGGTCAGGAGACAGTTTGGTATTTTGTTTCCTCCAAGTCCAACTGGAGGGGAAACCACCATGGCCACAAACACAATTTTCTGCAGAAAGCAACCTTCTTGTCAGCACACATGGGACTTTGTTTATCATAATTCATGTTAGGTGGGCATAATAAAATATTTAATTTTTCTGAGTATTTTGCAAGATTAATAAAGCAGCATTCTTGGGGAAAGTTTATTAATCCATAACTTACAGAAAACTCCAGAGGAACAAGATATGAGATATGTTCTGTAGGTAAAGACGGCAGGCTTGCCACCACTAGAATTGAATTATGCATACCTTATTCAGCTAGCTATCTTCTGGGTACATTCCAGGTTGCTGCTGTGATGGTGACCTTGTCTTGGACATGATCTAAACAAGCATTTGTTCCCTTTTATTTTTAAATTGGGAGGGTGTGAAAGAGGAGGTGGCAGTATGTAGAATAATCACAGTCCTCGGGATGTGATCCTTTCTGTCCCCTTGGCTGCACTTCAGCTACATTAGACGCAAAGACATGCTTTTGAACCCTGGCTCTTTTGCTGCATGCACTGGGTTTCTGCTGTCTGTCAAATGGAGATTGTGGTGCTGGCATCAGTGATGACAGTGATGCTGAGGATGTTGGTGATAAGGCTGAGGAGAATAATGGCTACCTCTGTGTCCATGACAAGGAGTGATTTATGGGAAAGGATGTGGGACTCTATCACTTCATCCAATTTACTCAGTATTTTTGAGCCCCTGCAGCATACTGGCACAATGGCAAGCTCCTTTTTTTTTTTTTTTTTTTTTTAAGCCATAAAAAAGACACAGATTTCTTTCTCAAGATCCAGGATTAGCCCGGGAAGCACAAACAAACAGATAATAATATGGCTAAGCATGGCCCCCCAAAGTATTAGTTAACGGTGAAAAATAAGACAGAAGGATGGATTTTGCCAGGGTAGGGAAGGGTCAGCATCTAAGCTAAGCATTCTGAAGGTGGCTTGGAATTTGCCGGTGAGTCTTGGTGCAACAAATGTGTTTTGAGTCCTGTGTTAGGCTTTTAGAGTGAGTATGACAGGAACTCTAGTGCCCGTATTCCATATACAGTCCACTGGGGAAAATGCAAAACCAGTAAAGGCAGGAGGAGGCGTGTAGACTGGGGGACCATGACAAGGGTAGAGCCGAGCACTTGCATGTGTGAGGAACCCTACATAAGTTGGTACAAATGGATCACAAAGTGATTGGGTGTCAGGAGCTTGGGAAAGTCAGTCTGGGTGGGTAAACAGGGACAGTTCATGGAACATCTTTTTACCAAATGTTGGCCAGGAGGTTGTGGTTGGGTAGATGGTGGCAAATAGACTTCACTTTATGTCGCCTTCTCTGCAATTCTCTCGCTTCTCCTATTGCCTGGGTTCAAAGAGCAGTCTATGGAGAAATATGGTTGTATTTTTTCAGGTGAAATGAGCACTGTTGGGTGTGGTGTAGTTTAATGGTCTTTTAGGTGTCTCCAGTTATAAGAACTGCAAGCTCAGGTGCTTACAAGGGCCGTGCAGCTGACATTAGCTGGTGGAATAGTCTGGAGTCGAGGGGAGAGAGGGGGCACTGGGTAAGCCACTGTTCAGCTCCAAATGATGATTGCAATAAGAGAGCGCTGGACCAATGTAGCCAGGCCTTCAGCTTTAACAAGAAAAGCTAGAAACTTTTTTTTTTTTAAATGAGAAATCCCTCTGTTTAAAAATTCGGCGCTAAATCAGTTAAAACAAACAACAAACAAAAAATATGTGTAGGCAGAAGATAACTGGCCTGTGGGCTTTTAGCTCATGAACTACCCATTGGTGAATTTTGGCCTATTCGTTATAATTAGTATGTTACGACTACATAAATCTCCCTTAAGTGGAAGTTCAGTCGATATTACCAGGGGGTAAATTGGGCCATTTTTTGGTAAAGGAAAGTTTCTGCAAGACAGTTGAATGGTGGAAACTGGTTCTCATTTATTTGTGTGTTCCCTCCGTCACCTTGTTTGTTGTTCTTGATCAGACGATTCTGATACGTGGTGAAGCTTTGTAAAACCAGTGTCCATGGCAATTCTGGTGTGTTCTTAGCTGATTGTTGGGCAGCACTGAGCTTTGTATCTGTCTGAGTCTACAGCTGCCTTAATTAAGCTTGTTATGTGTTGCTACCAAGGCAAATCCCTGTAGTGAGTCAAATGAGTAGTTTTAGGGTTTGAAAATGATAGCATTCTGTGGCTTTCTCATTTAGGGTTGAGACTCCCAGCCACTAAAATATGCACATTTCAAACCAGAGTGAGAACATGAGCAACTTAGTAGTTACTGTGGAATTGAGCGAATGTCATAAATATTTATTTATCTTTTTCATAGCTGGCATAAAAATGTTAGGATATAAAAAAGTTGTTCACTATAAAAACAACAGAAAATTCATTGGCTATACATCTCCTGAATGCGTGTGTCTCTTTGGGTTTTCATTAGTGTCTAGCAATATACTTTGAGGAATTAGATTTGAACAGAAGCTTCAGCTGGATATGAAAGCTCCTAGTGTTCGTAATTAACCCGTTTTCAGCGAGGATCCATTGCATACAGCAGTCTTCTTTTAACCGTATAGTGCTATGGTCAAGTTTAATGAATGTTTCTTTCAGAATTTTTTTCAAAGAAACAATCTCTGTGTATTGAATTTGGAAAACACAAAAAAGTATAAAAGAGAAAAAAGTCACTTATAATATTTCTATCCAGAAGCAATCACTGTTAATGTTTTTGAGTTGTAGAGATAAATAGGCTGTGGTTTGAGGTCAGACCAACATGGATTTTAGTCCAGGTTCTTCTGTTTATTTAATCTTGACACTGCTTATTTTTCTCATCTGTGAAATAGAAATAAAAATAACATCTATTTTATTTAACATGTTGATTATTAAACCAGGTAATGCATATTAAGCATTTAGCACATTACTTGGCACATAGAAATCACTTAAAAACTGAGCTATGGTATTTTCTATTCTTTTTGCTGTAAACATTTTTTTTTTTTTTTTGATAGGTAAGAAGTGGATTTATTTAGAGACAGACACACTCCACAGAGAGAGTGTGGGCCGTCTCAGAAGATGAGAAAGGCCCTTTTTGCTATAAACATTTTTCCTGGTGGAGTTCATCAAAAATAGTTGTCAAAACACTATTTTTTTTTGTAAAAATAAAACAACTGATGTTCCCATATCTCTTTAAAAAATACTCTTTAAATGTCTTCCCCCTCTCCAGTGGTACACAGTAGGTTCTATGTTTCTATTTTTTTTAATTGAAGTATAGTTAATTGCAATGCTGTATTAGCTTCAAGTATAAGCAGAGTGTTCAGTTATATATATATATATATATATATATATATATATACATATATATATTCTTTTTCATATTCTTTTGCATTGTAGGTTATTTCAAGATACTGAATATAGTTCCGTGTGCTATTCAGTAGGTCCTTGTTGTTTATATATTTTATACATAGTAGTGGGTATATGTTAATCTCCTAATTTACCTCCTCCCTGATATCCCCTCTGGTAACCATAAGTTTGTTTGTTTTCTAGTCTATTTCGTTTTGTAAGTAAGTTCACTTATATCATTTTTTAGACTCCTCATGTAAGTGATATCATGTGATATTTGTCTTTATTTGTCTGACTTATTTAACTTAGTATGAACATCACTAAGTCCATCCATGTTGCTGCAAATGGCATTATTTCACTCATTTTTATGGCTGAGTAATATTCCATTATATATATGTACCACATCCTCTTTATCCATTCATCTGTCAGTGGATACTTAGGTTGCTTCCATGTCCTGCCTCTGGTAAATAGTGCTGCTGTGAACATTGGGGTGCATGTATCTTTTCAAATTAGAGTTTTTCTCCAGCTATACGACCAGAAGTGAGATTGCTGGATCATATGGTAGCTCTATTTTTAGTTTTTAAGGAACCTGCATATTGTTCTCCGTAGTGGCTGCATCAGTTTATATTCCCAACAACAGTGTAGGAGGGTTCGCTTTTTTCCACACCCTCTCCAGCATTTATTATTTGTAGACTTTTTAATGATAGCCTTTCTGACCAGTGTGAGGTGATACCTCATTGTAGTTTTAATTTGCATGTCTCTGAGAGTTACTGATATTGAGCATCTTTTCATGTGCCTGTTGGCCATCCGTATGTCTTCTTTGGAGAAATGTCTATCTAAGTGTTCTTTTTAAGTTATGTAATATTTCATTAACATGACTGTATCCACATTTCGCTTTTCCCGTTGTATATTTAAGTTGTTGCTCATTCTTTTTTACTGTAAATAATTCTGTGATAAATATCTTCATTCATCAATCTTTTGCGGCAGCTTGATTTTCTTGTTAGTACAGTGACTGCCTCCTGCATCTGGAAATGGGCAGAATTACTGCCAGCATTCTCCATTGGAACTTTTGGTGATGATGGAGGTGCTCTTTGCACTGTCCAGTATAGTAGCCACAAGGCACACGTAGCTCTGAGCGTTTGAAATGTTATCTCGTGTGACTGGGAAACTAAATTAAAAACTTTTTTTTAAGATTACTTAATTTTAGTTTAAATAGTCTTACAGGGCTGGTGGCTGCCATATTGGACAGCGTGGGCTTACACTGTTCTGGTTCAAAGAGTGGAGTGGACTTAGGCTGGGATTTTGTCTTTCATACAGACTTCCATAGACTATTTAGCTTTTTCTTCTGGACTTTTAAGCTCTGGTACAGTCTCAAGATATTGCATTTTCCCTTTCTATATGTTTCTACTTTATTTTGACAGGAGGTTGGTGTAGGGTGCCTCACATACCTGCTGCCATGTTAAGTTAGAAGTCTGAGTTGATACTTAAGTACAGTTGCTCATAGTGACCTCCTTCCAGACAATACAGTATGGAAAGGGGATAAAAACGAGTAACTTTGTGGTGGCAAAACCTGACAAACAGCTTATCAACGAGGTGATCGAGTTTAACACCAACAGGGATGGATCATGTTGATAGTACGTGCCTTTGATATGATGTGACAAAGATGGCACTTTACCTCTTCAGTCTTCGTCCCCAAAACACATAACCCCAAATCTAATTATGACAAATCCCAACTGAGGGACATTCTGCAAAATACTCAACTAGTACTTCCTAAAGCTGTCAAGGTCATCAAAAATAAACAAAGTCTGAGAACTGTCAGAGTCTCGAGTTATAATGGCTAAATGTCATGTGGTACCATGATTGAGATCCTAGAACAATGAACAAAAAAAAGGACACTGCATAACAACCAAGGAAATATTAATAAAATGTGGACTTCAGTTAATAATCTACTGGTTCATCAGTTGGTTCATTAATTATAGTAAAGGTACTACTATACTAGTGGAAGATTTAAAAGAAAAAGTCTGAGTTGAAAATGTTGACTCTGTGAGGACTCTTCAGGTTGCCGGTGACAGGAATCTAGCTTAGCGTGACTTAAGTCTAAAAGGGAATTTCTCCACTCACATAACCAGCAGTAGGTGTGGCCTGGCTGCAGGTGTGGTTAGAGCTGAGTGCTTTGTCAGCTCTGGTTCCACACGCTAGCTTGACTTTCTCTGCCTTGACTGTTAGAAGGCTCTTCCTAAGCAGTGGCAAAGACGGCCCCCAGCCATCCAGGCTTATATCCTGCTAGCTTAGCAACCCTGGCAGAGGGGAAGAAGGCTTTTTCCCAGTAGCACAGAACAGCCTGGGGCTGGAACTTAGTGGACTTGTTCTGATTCCTGAATTCGTCTCTGTGGGTCAGGGCTGGGGAGGTAGAATTCCTGCCCATTGGCCAGTACTGGACCTAAGGCCCACCTACAGAGCCAGAGGGGGTGGGGTCAGCCCCACCAAACTGTATGGAACGAAACTGAGATGAGAGGATGATTCCCCAAAGGAAAATCAGGGTGGGAAATGCATGCTTGGTAGGCAGGCACAGGCTACACAGTCGCTGCTCACTGCACTGTTATCTTTGAAGCATTCTTCGCTCCCCTGATTCTCTTCTTAGGAAAAGCCAGTTTGTTGGGGGAGAGGGAGGATTTTCTGTCCTGTGAATTGCTGTCAATTCACATAGCAGGCTTCTATCACTTAATGGGACAATTCCCCTATCCAGAGGAGGGTTCTTAGATGTCTTCCAATTATGAAAGTGCTGGGATGTTTGGATTCTGTCTGGTCTTGCTCTGCCTGTGTTTACGACAGTATGCTCACAAGTTAATTCTTCCTCTCCAGGAAGTAGGTAACTATGCCCCAGAGAGTTAACAAGGTAATAAGTAACTTGATGTGTCTATTCTGATTATTTTTCTTTATAAATAAGGCAAAAGGTAACATTGCCTAAGCTCCTTCCCGCAAGTATCTGAATCCAAGCTGATTGAGATTTGCATGTCAGACTCCAGATAATCTAGGAATCTGGTAGAGAATGGGCACTTCAGTCCCCAGCTGGTATATTGCAGCAGTATCTTGGGACTTAGAGGTGTAATTAAACCGTGCCTATTAGTAATTACAAAAAGGGGGACTCACTGCCCTTAAATGTGAGTAACATATCAGATCTTCATAAAAGCATAAAGCTATTTATTTCATCAGCAAAGTCCATGTAGAAAATATTTTATTAATACTCCAATTTTCTGATTCAGCCCTTTGTGTAATAAAATATGGTGACTCAACAGTTTCCTTTTTACTGCTTGTACTCAGCCTCCTAGGAGAGGTTGAAATTTTGTAGCACCATTCATGCCAATTTTCCTTTAAAGTCTCCAGCATAAAGCATATCAGCAAATTAACATTCCCCACCTGTAAGATGAGATTGGCCTCATAGGTATAAATTCATTTCTTGTCCTAACATCTACTGTACCGTGAAATTAGCGGTCTTTTCTTTATCTATCTATATATTTTTACTTCATTTTCATTGTGGCAGGAGTCGTGGTAGGGACCTCAAATCCAGATATTGTGTAACCCTATCATAGTATCAATTTTTAACTAGTTAGTCATTATTGTATAAAGATGCAGACAGTGTCAGGAGCACAGCTCGCTTTTTTTTTTTTAGTGTTGTTTTATTCCAGGTGGAATCATAGACAAGCTCTTTATATGTAAAAGGGGCTGAAAGCATGGAGCCCAGTCTTAGGGAAACTCTGTGGGCACTTCTGCTGAGTCACCTGTGCTGAGTTGAGTTACCTGTGAGGGTTAAAGAAATGAAGCGCTAAGAGGCTGTGTAGCAGGGGAATCCTAGGACACGATAGGACATATGGGTTATGTTATCAGGTGAGTTAGATGATCTGGTGTCCTTGAACTACTTACTTGACTTCTCTGCACCTACATATTCTCAGCTGAGAAAGAAGGCTTTGGATGATCCATCTCTAAGATCCCTGCCCACTGTAACGCTCTGATTTTATACACCCTGAATCTTTGTTCATGTGTAATAATACCAATGACTGTGTATTTCAGGGTTACTCACACACACTCTTGCTCTCTGCCTCAGAAGCCTTTCCACATTCCCTTGGCCAAGGCTCTGTCCTTCTCTGTTCTTACTATACTTTTCACACATGAGATTGTACATCAGAATAGGTAGTTTTGGGTATCTTGGCTTCCCCATAAGGCTGTGAGTTCTTTGAGGGAAGATACCTTTGTTTATATGTCCTCCCATATATGAAAAGTATTTTGCAATGAGACACTCAATACATATTTTGCATCCGTATCTTAGAGATCTTACAGGGAAAGACAAAAACAAATACAAATATATCTGAAAAGGCAAGGGACTTCTGTATAGTTGTGAAATCGCTTAGACACTTAGGCCATGTAAAGTAAATTCAGTAGTTTCTCAGGGAGATTTCATTTTAATGTATGTGAAATGCCAAATGTTTGCAGTCGAGTGGAGAGGTAAATCATTTCATGCCCGTAATGGAATCCTTTTATACATTTCCGATTACTCAGCGCCTTATGGTGGGGCCGTGCTATGTTCCTTCCCATCACGTCAAAATGCGGACTTCTGGGTGGTAAGGTCATTCATGTGCTTTTAAGAAAGAAAAGAGAGCTCCCACCATCCTCATCGGGGTTTTGATGTTTCAAGATTGTTCTTGCATGGAGAGCCAGTCTGCAGAGCAAGACAGTGTGAATACATCTCTCCAAATCAATGAGAATGGTTCTGTCCTTTAGAAAATTAGGTTTGAGCCACATCAACGTCAATGCCTGAGACTGAATAAATCCCATTTCGTGATTGCCCCATGTATGAATTGTGTAATGTGTTTAGATGGGCACGCGCTATGATTGCCTCTCTCTCCTCAGCGTTACTAAATGGTAATGTGGTGGATTCATGTGAGGAGAAGTGTCTCATATAAACAGTCCAGGCTACATGAGATAATTTAGGGCCCGCACTCAGGAAGTCTCCATGGATCAGTGTAAGAGGTGACTGTTAACCAGAGACAATGGGAAACACACTTTGTGACTTGTTAAAAAAAACACACACACACTGATTGGCATGAAATACTTCAGTAATCTTGCTTGATACAGAGTCATGGGTAGGTTGACCATGTTTGTGGACAGAACCTCCAGTTTGCTGCTTCCACCTGGGGAGTCCATGGGCAAGGTCAGGTGAACTTTCATAACTTTTGTTCATTCAGCCGCTTGAAATAAATGCCTACTGTGTGCCAAGCACCATTTTAGGTACAGGGCATTGGGGGGTTGGAGTGTTTAGAAAGGAACAGCTCCATAGACTGAAAGCTTGCTGTTGTTTTTTATTCTCTCCACTGCAGGTGTTAAAAATTTACCTGAGGGACTTCCCTGGTTGGCGCAGTGGTTGAGAGTCCGCCTGCCGATGCAGGGGACACGGGTTCATGCCCCGGTTCGGGAAGATCCCACATGCCGCGGAGCGGCTGGGCCCGTGAGCCATGGCCGCCGAGCCTGCGCGTCCGGAGCCTGTGCTCCGCAATGGGAGAGGCCACAACAGTGGGAGGCCCGCGTACCGCAGGAAAAAAAAAAAAAAAAATTACCTGAAAAATAAATGCTCTAATACCGATGCCCCCTGTTCATTTGTTGACAGAGGTGGTGGTTCCGATCTCCAGCCGGTCATACCAGGAGGGGAGCTCTTGCAGGGATGGACCCTTGGAGCTGTCAAACACTAGCTCTATTTTAAGTTTGAAAGAAATTTAGATGGTAATTCCAAAGGCCCCCTTCTCTCCTAATCCAATGGAAACTTCCCATACAGTGAGCAAAGGCAGCCGTGTGGTCAGTGAGTGAGTATCCAAAGCATTGGGGAGGTTGGACAGGCAATTGTACTTTGGCACTATCCATTTTAGAGCAATTATCTTTTTCAATTCAGCTCTGGCTCCTGGTGTCTTAGATTTGCTGCTGGGTCTTCATAACGAGGTAGGAACCTTGGAGTTATTTGAGTCCATTAGGTCTATTACGGCTCAAGCTGGTGCATATTATTTTTCTACCTTGAATATGAATGATCAGCTTTCCTGGGGAGGCAACAATAAATTCAGTCCAAGTTATGCAGCTTACTAGCTATGTGACCTTGGGCAAGTCCCTTTACTTCTCCCAGCCTCACTTCTTACCTGTGAAATGAGGGGTTTTTTTTACCTTTCACATTCTGCGATATATAGATAGGATTCTGGTAGTTCTGTGCTTGCTAGACCAGTGAGCTGATGAGAGGCATTTGGGTCATGGGTACTTTATAGGCTACTGGGATTCTCAGACTTGGCCTACCTTCTAAAGCATATACATGCTATCCAAGTAAATATGCCTGTCAATGTCCTGATTTATTTCACAAAATGACATAAGCCTGGAATCTTAGGCTTGAATTAATATGAAAATGTTATTTAATTAGGACAATCCATTTGGAGAGCAGGAAACTATGCTATCCATCCATTTATCATGTTATTCTCTTACTCAGTATTTGTTAATCTTTTTTTTTTTTTTAAACGGTACGCGGGCCTCTCACTGTTGTGGCCTCTCCCATTGTGGAGCACAGGCTCCGGACACGCAGGCTCAGTGGCCATGGCTCATGGACCCAGCCACTCCGCGGCATGTGGGATCTTCCCGGACTGGGGCATGAACCCGTGTCCCCTGCATCGGCAGGCAGACTCTCAACCACTGCGCCACCAGGGAAGCCCAGTATTTGTTAATCTTAAGCACCTGCTCTAGGCTTGGTGCTAGGCACAGTGCTAAGAAAACAAAGAAAGATACAGTCTTTGTCCACAAATCTCTCCTCATCTTCCATGAAGGAAGAAGAACCTTGCATTACAAGCCAGTTGCTCTTCATTGCATTGCCTTTTGGGTTCTGTGTGGCTGGAAGGATGTTTATGGTGAGTTGGCAATCCCAATAGAAAAGAAGGGGGGGGAAAGGTTTCTCAATTCTGGCTCCTGCAAACATCTTTAATCACCTCAAGCTTAAACTAAGATTGGAATTGGAGGGAAGAACTGTGAAAAAGCTTCTTTATAAACAAAAGCCCCACCAGGAGCTGGACAGCATTTCCTGGGCAGAAGAACTTCGGTATTGGATGACCATGCTCAAAACTATAACCCAACCTTCAAGTCAGTGTTCAAAGGAAGTAAAAGGCCGCACAGAAAATGAGATGTAATTGGGCACCCCGTGGGGAGTGGGACAAAACCCAGGAGGCCTTGAAAAGCCTCAGTGTGGCCGGTCCCCGAGCCTGGAGCCAATATCTCCGACCTTCCCAACAGAAGCCAGGCGTACATGCTGTTAAGACATTCAGAGCTGTGAAACAAAGGCTGGAACATTTGCCTCTGACTTGTAAACATTGGGTGTTTTATCTTTTCATTTTAAGACAGAAAAAATAAATAAATTTTATTATAAACTCCCAAATCAAAAGCTGGACGTAGAAAGGGCCATTTGTGGTTGAGGAGAAGTTTGTGAGATGCCAGTTAACAAATACTGACTGGTTTTCAGGAAGACTTCCAGAAAGGAGAAAAATATTCCAAAACAAACAAACCAAAAATAGATATGTCCCTTGCATCATTAAAAACCCATCTCCTACCAGTTTCTGTTATCTTCCCTTTTCCTCACCACTGCCTACTGAGCTCCTCCTTATGTGTCAAAGCCCCATTTCATTGTCCTCCCCTCCCTCAGGCCGTCCTAGGTCCTCTCCGTGTCAGAATGGATGGCTCTCCTGATCACGCTCCACGGCACCAGCATTAGGCCCCGTATTCTCATTATTCATATACATGATGGTCACCTCTGTAAGTCTCCAGGTGTCCCCAGTGCAGTGACTGTGTCTCCTTATCTTTATAATCTCCCCTGCCTTTGTGCCTTTGCTCAAAGAGGGCACTCGCTAATGTTGACTGAAGGAATGCATGGAAAACCTTCACTATCCATAGTCTCTGATAAACCTGGTAAATGTGGCATACACCACGTGGAAGTCGTTTTTGGTGTGACCAGTTTCATCAGGGAGTGGGAGAGAGTGGACCAGGTGTGCCAGCCTGATTGTCAGATAACACAGAGACCAAAGAGCCAACATACCAGGCTTAAAACAGGTCTTCAGACCTGAGAAGGGTTGACTGAGTCAAACAAGGTAAGATTTGAAAGAGCTAAGTGCAAAGTCTCGGGCTTAGGTGCCAACCGTTAATATTAATAGCAAAAGAGAATGTAGTGAATATCTAGCTGTTCGTAAGGAGATGGAAAGGAGGAATTGATTTAAGTTAATACATGTCACCGATAGGCTACGCGAGATGCCTGTTGGGGTGGATTAGTAGAAGGATTTAGTACCTAAAGAAGAAGTTGATCGTGGATTTCTGTCCCTCTTCTCTGGAGGTCCAGTCGGAAGTTCAAGTCAATGTAGAGACATCTG
The DNA here is from genome assembly GCF_026419965.1 of Kogia breviceps. NCBI lineage: Eukaryota > Metazoa > Chordata > Mammalia > Artiodactyla > Physeteridae > Kogia > Kogia breviceps. The sequence continues at coordinate 153,748,040 of NC_081310.1, forward strand.
CCTCATAATACCAGGCATTGACTGACTCTGTGAATGTGGCATGGTGTTTTCTGTCTCAGCTCTTTTCCCTGGAGCCCCTCACTGGGCATGGAATGTAGTAGGTTAGATAAATGTTAGTGGAACAGGAATTGATGAAACTAGAGTGTGTCTGGAGGTAGAATGTTGAATGAGGAAAAAAAAAAAAAGATTGTCCCTCAAAAATTAGGAAAGTAATATAATAGAAGCAACCAGAGATAGTTGTACTTTGAAACACATGTTTGTTGGCAGGGATGGGTGTATGGTGGAAGTGTGAAATATTATCACTATCTTCAAATATTTAAAAACTGCTATGGGGAATGGGTATTTTATCATCAAAGAAGTGAAGGTCAGAAAAAGCAAGTTTTGTTTCAAGGAATTGTCTAAGTGTGAAATGATTTACACATGATCGTGTCCGTGCTCCCTTTCCCAAATTTTGTAGGATGAAAAAATTGATGGAAAAGGGTATGGTAGAAGACTGCCACATTGGATAGGGGGATAGAATAAAATGATTTCTGGATCCTTCTAACTTTAACATTTTATGATTTCTATCAAATAACAGTCCTTTTTGACCCTAGAAAAATGTAGTGTTAATAAAAGATACATTATGATTATTATAATTTTTTATCCTTCCTAAAGCATGTGTATTTATATGATCTCAACTGAACCCTATAATGAAAATATATGAATATAAGGGAAAATTGTTTTTGTCATTCTATAGATTAAAAATCCCACTGACTTGGTATGGACAGGTGACTTGTTCAGGGTTATTAGAGGAGCTAAGTCCTTGACTTTACTAACAGGTGTTTGCAGTCTGGCTGTATATGAGCAGTTAGAACATCTCTAAGAGGCAGATTCCATTTTTGTCCCCATTTTGTAAATGAAGAGACCGAGGCTTAGGTTAAGTACTAGTACACAGTCAATGTCGCATAGCCATTAAGCGGCAGAACCTGTGTTGGATCCAGACAGTGTGATTTCAAAGCTCCTGTTCTTAACCTCTGTGCTGGCTTGCATTTCTAGAGTCAGCATGATATCTCTGATGATGAATTGCTAAAATCGTGAAGTCAAAGAGCAACCAACAATTTACTTTGCTATCAACCATTCACATGATCAAAATGTGAAATTAACAACTAAAACTGTTTTTTTCCAAACATGGAATCCCAGGATTTGTGTCAAAAGTTAGCAAGAAGGGACTTCCCTGGTGGTCCAGTGGGTAAGGCTTCCTTTAGCTCCCAATGCAGGGGGCCCGGGTTCGATCCCTGGTCGAGGAACTAGATCCCGCATACATGCTGCAACTAAGAAGCCTGGATGCTGCAACTAAGAAGTCCGCATGCTGCAACTAAGACCCGGTGCAGCCAAATTAAATAAATATTAAAAAAAAAAAGTTAGCAAGAAGAGTTGAAAAAAGATACAACTTCCCAAAGGGTCCCAGAGAATCTGGCACCTTACACCTGAAAGTGCTTCATGACACAACTATGCATCACTCACCTGGCTTGTTTGGCATAGAGATGCGAGGTTAAATGGATTTCTCCAAAACCTGTATCTAACGTTTTAAGTGTCCAAACTTTTCTTATGCTTCAGTGACAGCAAATGGAATGAGGGAAGTGTAAGTTTGGTGTCTCAGAGACCACTGAAGTGCCCTGGACATATTCTGAGTTACCTGAGACCTTTGGGTGCTTTGATCTTGTTGTGTCTTTGCCTAGCCACCTTATGGCTTATTAAAATGCTTCAGCTGGTTTGGCCTAACAGGGAATATCCCTGACCTGCTTTCTTCCTTTAGCTTGTGTTCTATGTTACCCACATTTTCTGCTTTCACTTCTCCACTCTATTTGCCAGTCACCTTCCCCACACCCATTTGCTCTCTGACCCCTGTCCTTGGGACCTGTTGGCTCCTTGCTTAGTGATGAAAAGTAAAACCAGAGATTGAAAAGTAAAACCAGAGGTTAATAGCAGAAAACTATCTTTCAGAAACTTGGTGTTTCTGAAAATTGAGTCAAAGAGCCTCTGTACTTAAGAAAAGAATGCTACAGATCTATACTCTCCAGTATGGTAGGGGAACACCTGTGGCTATTTAAATGTAAATTAATTAAAATAAAATACGCAGTTTCTGAGTCACACTAGCCACATTTCAAGGGCTCAGTTGTGTCACGTGGCTAGTGGCTACCTTAGTAGAGCTAGTGGACAGCACAGATATGTATCATTTCCATCATCACAGAGAATTCTCTTGTACAGATATACACACTACTACATATAAGCTAGATAACCAACAAGGACCTACTGTACAGCACAGAGAACTATACTCAGTATTTTGTAATAACCTATAAGGGAAAAGAATCTGATAAAGTGTGTGCGTATATATGTATACATATATATACACACACACGTGTGTGTGTGTGTATATATATATATCTGAATCACTTTGCTGTACATCTGAAACTAACACAACATTGTAAATCAACTATACTTCATAAAAAATAAATAAATTTAAAAAGTGCTTGGGATAATTGGTATGGAAACTTGAGAACAGATTGAACCAGACAGACATGGGTTCAGTGCTAGTTATTTTATAGTTGGGAAGGTTACTGTCTGGCCTCCAACTTCCTCATCTGCAAAATAGAAATATTTACATTTCAGGGTTGTTCTGGAGATTAAATGCAGTGTCATATGTCAAACAGTTCTTGGCTTGCAGTAGTGGCTCAAGGGACATTTATTCCTTTTTGAAGTTACCCGTGGTCTGTGACATGCAGGTTGATAGCTGAGAGCCAGTTTGCAAGACTGGGGTTTGTGAATCCCACCTCAATAGAAGTTATCTCCCGTGGCTGAGTGGTAATATAGAATTTAACATGTATGTTAGTAATTGTTTGCTCCTTTAATAGTCAGAATGGCAAAGAACAACTAATTTTTATTTTTATTTTTTATTTTTTATTTTATTTATTTTTTGTGGTACGCGGGCCTCTCACTGCTGTGGACTCTCCCATTGCGGAGCACAGGTTCTGGACGCACAGGCTCAGCGGCCATGGCTCAGGGGCCCAGCTGCTCCGCGGCATGTGGGATCTTCCCGGACCAGGGCACGAACCCGTGTCCCCTGCATCGGCAGGTGGACTCTCAACCACTGCACCATCCGGGAAGCCCAACAACTAATTTTTAATGAGTAGTTGCTCTCTAAGAGAGTATCTAAAATAGGTCACATCTCAGGAAACTTTTTCATAATCTAAAGACCATGTTTCCTAACCTAAGTTCCAAGAAAAATCAGACCCATAAAGGCTTTCTTTGATCAAATAAGTTTGAGAAACTCCTCATGCCCTCTCCCTCTTGGAGATTCATAATGCACGAGTTAGAACTCGAAGAACTCCTGCTGGAAAGAAATATGTTTTTATTTATTTTTAAGTTTTAAAATTTTAAAATTTTATTTATTTTTTTATACAGCATGTCCTTATTAGAAATATATTTTTAAACTCAATGTTTTGAGCTTTTCTGGACATGGGACCCCTCCCTGTTCTTACAGAACACCTATTAAAATAGTGTCCACAGAAACCATTTCGAACATACTGCTCTGAGGGCATGGTCATCCTCTGTTTTCCAGAGGCATCTGCAGAGAAGGTTCATTGAAAAGCATTTGCGGGCTTCTCTGGTGGTGCAATGGTTAAGAATCCGCCTGCCAGTGCAGAGACATGGGTTTGATCCCTGGTCTGGGAAGATCCCACATGCCGCGGAGCAGCTAAGCCCGTGCGCCACATCTGCTGAGCTTGCGCTCTAGATCCCACGAGTCACAACTACTGAGCCCGCGTGCCGCAACTACTGAAGCCTGTGTGCTCTAGAGCCTGCGTGCTGCAACTACTGAGCCCACGCGCTGCAACTACTGAAGCCCGCGTGCTCTAGGGCCCGTGTGCTGCAACTACTGGAGCCTGTGCTTCGCAACAAGAGAAGCCACTGTAATGAGAAGCCTGCGCACCACAACGAAGAGTAGCTCCTGCTCGCTGCAACTAAAGAAAACCCGTGCACAGCAACGAAGACCCACTGCAGCCAAAAAAAAAAAGAAAAAAAGAAAAAAAGAAAAGCATTTGCTTCTGCTCTAATCCCTAATTCTAATATAACAAAAGGGATGTGGTGTATCCAGCTCAATCTCTTTTGTAGTTCCTTAAGGAAAGGATAAATTCGAAGTTAGTTCAGGACCTAAAAGTAACCTATTTTGTCGAGGTTTAAGGTTCAGTAAACAGCGATTGAGATCTTTTGTATTTCAGACAAGCACAAAGGCTGTTTTTGTACTTCAGGACTAGAGGCTAATGTAGCTATGTGTTTATTGGTTTGCAAGGCTCTCTGCCTTCAGCAGTTTGTCTTGGCAACACAAGGCCCACTGGGTCTGAAGTTGGTCTGATAGAAAAACGGGAAAGTAATTCAACCTGTGTTAGTGAAATGGTTACTTTGAATAAAGCTCTACTCTGTTGGCTCGCATAATCTGCTAAGATCTAAGGCATTGGTCTCAATTTTGTTCTGTCTCTGTACCACCTTTGATAAAGGCTGACAGATAAACCCACTCATACAAGCAAATCACAAGAGGGTGGGACATTGAGAACTACTTGTCTAAGAGAGCAGCCAAAGCAGGAAAGGCTCAGTAGCAAGTTCTTGAATCAAGATTCTGCATTCTGGATACAGATATTTCTCTCTCATGTACCGTATATACGGATGTCATCTCTCTCTCTCTATATATATCATTCAGTCATCTGTCTCAGGGGTCAGCAAACATTTTCTGAAAGGAACCAGATAGTAAATATTTTCGGCCTGGCAGGCCATAGGGTCTTTGTTGCAACTACTCAACTCTGCCACTGTAGCTCAGAAGTAGCCATAGACAAGACAGGAATGAATGTGTTCCAATAAAACTTACAAAAACAGGCAGCGAGCCAGGTTTGGCCCACAGGCCGGAGTTTGTGGAGGATCTATCTCCTTGATAATCAGTATAGCACCAGTTACAGGCAGTTTCTGAAATGCTTGCCTGAATCAGGTCCTTACACTGATATGGAACTTTGGGAAGACCAAAAATCCTTTTAGTGAATCTCGGGCAGTAAGGGCTTTGCTATAGATGGATCATTACTGCTAGTATTTAGTCATCGGGCATGATTCTAAATGCTCATTTAGCTGTCACAACAACCTGATGAGTTAGATACTATAATTATCATCTGAATTTTGTATCAGAAACTAAGGCTGAGGAGTTAGCAACTGCCAGAGGTCACACAGGGAGGCCATGGCTGATCCTGACTGTGCAGCCCCGGGATGCCACCCCAGGGCCTTTGCTCTTCCCCCAGCACCAGACTCGCCTGGAAAAACAGGCCTCCCTGGTTTACAGGCTAGCACAGTGCTCCTTGGACTTCACAGACGTCCCCTTGTCTTCACCTGCGCCTCCCCAGGCCCACATGCAGTTTTCCTTGAACCACATGGGTCTTCTGGCTGCTCCTAGAACATGCCTCTCACACATCAGGGTTTGGAAGTGCTGTTCCATATAAAGGGAGTACATTTCCAGCCTTCTTTCCCTTCGTCACCACTTGTACTCGACTTTCAAGACCCAACAAAAATATCTTTTCTGTTTTCTGAAACTCCACTGGGCAGAATGAATTCCTCCCTTCTTTTTGTTCCAAGAACCTGTTACAAACTAAATTTATCGAAGAGAAGCAATCAATAAGAATTGTGATCAGAGTTACTTTTGGCATGAACACTGTATTCCTTTAAAAATGCAGTTTTCCAGGAACATAAAGTGGCATCCTCTGTGTGTATGTGTATGTATATATTCATCTGCCTGTGTAGAATGCACGGGTCGAGAAATGCTTCAGATGTCTTATAGGAAGTTATTTTTACCTGCTAGCATCAAGATATCTCTGGGGTCATTATAGTAACATTTCCCAACATAGTAATGTTCAGTGAAAGATGGTTGTTAAATAAATAAATGAACCACGAAACATTCAGGACCCATGCTCTTAGAGATTCAAGCTTAACTAAGTACATGAAAGCATTAATTAATTGATATTTTTAGTATGCCTCGCATATGCCAAGCAGAGAGCTAGATCTTGAGGATACAGCAGTGAACACCATGACTTGGTTGTTCCTTTTGATTATCTTACATATGATAAATTCTATAATCAACACCTTTGAGTTACTGTATTCTTTAGTGCTACATTCTTGCCACAAAATACATGATGAAGAACTGTCAGATGGCTCTGTTGCATCCGCTTCTTTGTTCATACCTCTCTGAGTGTATTTTGTATCCCTCTTGCCTCTTAGAGCATCTCCAGTACCAAGCGTAGTACTGGGCTATTAAATACTTGTGAATTACTGAACATTCTTGGAACTAAGAATGTAGAGTAGTGTGTCATTCTGGAATGAGCTTTGGTTGTGGGCAGGGAGCCTGGGTTCAAATCCCAGCTCTGTCACTGGCTGGCTATGGTAAGGATCAGTGAGTTTCTCCTGAATAGCTGGAGGAAAAGCATGGTTACCAGCAACATGGCTGAAGGACTTAAATTATTTACAAGAAATGATCATATGGATCCTAAGAGGTTAGGAGGACGCCATTGAGATGGTTATGTGAGCCATGGGGCGTGAGGATGTAGAAGGAAAAATAGCCACAGCTGGAGAAAGCAAGCTGGGAATTGGGATACCCTGAGAGCAGGCTTCCTTAATGGCATTAGCTAGGACTGTAGTAAGCATGGTAGAAGTTTGTGAACAGGGAGTTGGGAGAAGAGGGAAAATACAGCAAAACAATGAAAGTTATGCAGGTCATGATAGGTTGAAAAATGAAATGAAAAGGACCAAAGCTGGCTTTTCTTTCTCTTTCTCCTTATCTCATTCTTGGGGGGCAGCTGAAATCATCTCTACAGGCCCCTTTCGAGGGAAGATTTGAAAGGAGAAGTAACTTCATACAGGATAAGACTTTGTGGTCCAGAAAAAGTTACATGCCAGGGCTCTGATTATTCACACCATGGGGATAAAATTCAGGGCAGATGCTTGCAGGACTTCAGTGTCCAGGAATTAAGGAGCTCCAGGTGATGTTCATATCAGGAGAATAATCCTGGATATTTTGGTGTCCCACGAGAACTGCTAGAATTGAAATGAGTGCCTTTGCAACATATTTTTATAGACTTTATCTCATTTATACCTTGGAGCATCCCTATGAGGGTAGGTGTTAGTATCTCCATTACAGGAGGAAATTGAGGACGGAGTTAAATGATTTGCCTGAAGGCCACACAACCACTGAGTAACATAGATAGAACTTGAATCCCATCAGACCTTCTGATTCAAACTCTGTATTCTTTTCACTCTGATGAGCTTCTGGAAGAATGTTATGGTCTATTTAAGAGGACTGTGTGGGGCCCAAACCTTCATTGTCTATAATGAGACTGTTGAAGGAGGTTTGGTATGTGTTAATAGTACTTAAAATAACAGAGGCAGTATTGGTATACTTCCAGTTAAGAGCGTTGGCTTTGGGGTTTGCACTCTGGCCCTCCACTAAAAGCTGTATGGCTTTGAGCAAATAAGATGTTTGTGCCTCCTCACCATTTATGAGTTAACGTAGGTAAAGAGCTCAGAAATTTTCCGGAGTGTGGTATATTAGCTATTATTTTTATTGTTCTTATTGTCATGCTGGTTTATATGGGGGCAGCTCGGTATCCGAATGACTGTGTCAAGGGAAGTATAGGGCTAGTTACCCGCCTTACATTTCATTTGAAGAACAATTTAGTTATAATTGATACAGGGTTAGAAATTATCTATTGGTGAAGAAATTATCTGAGTATACTGTGCAGTTGCTTATTCTCTCTCTCCTTGTGTCACTTCTCCCTCCCTCCATCTATTCTTTGTTACTTTTGTTGGCTTGAGGCTAGAAGGATAATGGGATCAAAGAGAAAAGATAATTGGAGTTTATCTATCTATCTACCTAAAATGGGCATTCCCAACACAAGAACATGGTATTAGAGGCATGGCCGCATGAACTACCATAATGTGTTTCCTCTGGTTGTACCCACAGAGTGGTACCATATTACTGTCTCCAGTGAGCTTAAATGGTGGTGAGTAGAGGACGTGAGCTTGCAGTCGTAGGCAGGGACCAGATCCCAAAGTGCCTTGCGTTCCATCCTGGAGTGTTTATAGACTCTGTGCTGAAAGTCACAGGAAGCTATTGGAGCCTTGTAAATCTGGGGAGTTAATTGATCACATTTGCTTTTTGGAACCAGTCTCAAGTAGAGGGTGTGAAGGGCTGATGGAAAGTGACAAAAAATAAGTCAGAGATGTGCGTGAAGGGCGTAGGAGAGACATAATTAGGACCAGAGCCAAGATAGTGACAACAGGAATGGCGAGGAGAGGATGTGTGTATTTGGGGTGCACAAAACGAGGTTCCAACTATGCCTCCTATTTAAAATAAAATGAAGAGTTGAAGCACGAATTGATTATTACCCTTGGGGCGTAAAAGAGAGTATCTTTGAAAGTTTTTCTAAAAGAATGACATAAAAATGAGGCAAGCACAGCTGGAACAGCTTCAAGGGCCCCAGTGGAAAGAGGAAGGAAAGCAGAGCCAGTGACACATTTTGAAATAACGTGGTTGAGCCTTCAGAGTGGGTAGGAGAAGGAGAACTTTGTGGGGGGAGCGGGGTTCGGTGGAGATGCAAGATTGAGGGTCACAGAGAAGGAAAGTGATACAGTAATGAGGGATAAACAAGAGTCGTAAGAAGAAAAGCGGAGGGGAGGGGAAATGAGCTGTGCGGATGCGGAGCTAGACTCACTTGCTCACTTCAGAGAGGGCTGTCTTTGTCTGAAATGCACAGAAGAGGAAAGAAAGGGGAAGGGGGAGGAGCCTTCAGAGAAAGACCGAGGTAGAGACTAAAGCAGAGGGAGATGATAGACCAACTGTAGGTAGGACCCCAGTTGCAGAAGGCGGAGAGATACAGGACATACAGAAGAGGGGAGGGAGCCTGGAGCTTGGGATGGAGCTGGTGGGCAGTCAGAGGCAACCTGAGAAAGAAGAGGGGGGTACAAAGGAGCCTGGAGGAGTTCAAGGAGATCACATCACTATGGGAAAAAAAATACCTGCACACGGACCCGGGGGCACAAATAGCATGAAATACAAAAGGCCCATGGAGCTGCGGCAGAGGAGAAGCCTGTTATAATGAACAAGGCTGTCTAGGGTGATGGAAGTGTTCTGGGTGAATCGGGACTGCACGGTTGGTCAGTAGGAGAAGAATCGTCTAAGGACAGGATTGTTGTTTAACAGACGTCAGGTGGATGGGGGGAGGGATATCTTCGTTGAAAGACATCTGATCTCAAGGTTTATTTGCTCAGAAGGGGAAATAATCACATTTATGAGTGCATGTACCCCACAAGGAGAAACATGTAAGGGAGATGTATACACAGATATGAGGTCTTCAGTGCATCAGGACAAGGGTCCTGGTTGGGAGGGGGCTCCAGCAGGTCACTGATGTACCTGGAAATGGGCAGCAAGTAAACCTTTGAAGCTTTTGTTTAGAATCTGTTGTGTGACGCGAGAAAGAGGATGCGGTGAATATAGCTGATGGATTGTGGGTTTAGTTGCAGACACCTCATTTCAGATGTTTCTTGCTTTTCTAGTGACCTGGTGCCAGGCATTTGACCTCTGATCCATAGTTTCCTCATGGGTTTACAGTGTTACTGTGATATTTAGAAGAGGGATGATGTGTGCATGTGTATGCGTGTAGACACACATACACACCAAATGTGATTTGGTGATAGTGCATTTTATCATTAAATACAAAGGTATGAAGTTCCAAAGTCAAAGATGGCCCAGTGAGGATTTCCTCTCTGTTTTAGATAAGGTAAAATTCTGATACTACTGCTGATGCTGACGCTATAACCGCCTTGTCCTCCTTCTAGGTACCATTATCGAGGCGTTGCCCTTTGCCCAGCCCCGTGCTGCTCCTTTAACATAGCATCCTAGTCAGCCCTCATAATGACTTAGAGAGGTGGGCGGTATTATACCCATTTTCCAGATGAGGTAACTGAGGCTTGGGGAGGTTTAGTGACTTGCCTGAGGTCTCACCTAGTAAGTGGAGGAGCCAGGCACAAACCCTTGTCTGACTAAATTCAGAGCCTTACTCTCCACCTGAAAGTGGGGGGAAAGTGGAGAGCTGGATAATGTCTTTAAAAAATAGGGTTAGACTGATCGTGCTGATTCCACGGCCAAGATCCCTGTGACTTAGCCCTCTGTGCCTCCCCACCCCCTGGCCAGGCCAGTGGGAAATTTTCTATGGCCTCTGGGAAAGATAGAGCCCACATGATCTGAAGGCAGCCCACAAACTTGCTCCTGAAGGAAGAGAAAGCAGGACTGTTCTGCAGCTTAATGCTGCTGCTGCGTGGGCTTCAGGTTTTAGAAAGTAGAAAGGGATAGAACCAGTGGACAGTGGTTGGTGTCCCTTCTGCATTTGCAGACTAGTGTGAAAATCACGTTCCATCATGATAAAAAAATAGCACAATACATACTTAAAAAGAGAAGTTGATGAGGAATGAGGCTGCATCTGTGAAGAAGGGAAAGTGCCCCGTCTCAGGAACAAGCACTGAACTGGATGGAGAGACTGTAGGTGACTTGCATGGTCTTTGGAGCCTCCGTTTGTCCATTTGCAAGGTGAAAGAGTTGATCCATTAGGTCTCTAGGGTCCTTTCTAGTTCTAACAGGCTCTATTCTAGAATATAGAACCTCTAGCAGGTTCTGTTCACTCTCTGGTTCTTTTGTCACCAGTTCTCCAGGTCTGGCCTTAAGTTTCCTTAGAATTCATTAAAGCTGATAGGACTTCTGTCCCGTCCTTCTTATGGAGATAAACTAGACAGGACCCTTCTTCCAAGGGGCGTAAGTGGTGGAGAGAGAAAACACGTTGACATTCTATCATCTTGTATATTTATGTCTGTCTGACCCACTAGCCTGAGGGCTTTTGAGGACTGAGGACTGTGCTTTATTTATCTTTAACCCCTGGTGTCTGGAACAGTGCCTATTAAATGTCTGATGAAAGAATAAATAGATGGATGAATACCATCCATACCATTTATGAAGTGCTTACTGTGTACTAAGGACTTGACACTAATTTCCTCTTGTAAACCACACAACAATCCAATGAGATAGGAGCCATCCTTTTTCCCCTCATTATACTGTATATATAGACACTGGGCAGTTCAGTCACTCACCCAAGGCCTTATAGCCAATGGGTGACAGACAGAGTTCGGATCAAAACCTTGGCTGTTGGGGCTTCCCTGGAGGCGCAGTGATTGAGAGTCCGCCTGCCGATGCAGGGGACACGGGTTCGTGCCCCGGTCCGGGAAGATCCCACATGCCGCGGAGCGGCTGGGCCCGTGAGCCATGGCCGCTGAGCCTGCGCGTCCGGAACCTGTGCTCCGCAGCGGGAGAGGCCACAACAGTGAGAGGCCCGCGTACCGCAAAAAAACAAACAACAAAAAAAAAACCCTTGGCTGTTGCTGACTGTAACCCATGCTCTTAACTCTCTGGAATGTGCATCTCTCAAGAGGAGGCTGAGGACACCGATAAATACCTCCCAAAGGGAGCGATCAATGAACCATCCGTTTCTTTGGAAGCAAAATAGAATCAGTGATGAATGAAGCACCAGTGGGCCATCTCCATGGCACCTTGCCATTTTGAGGAGATCTTTAATGGGAAACACTGCCGTGTGGCTAGAGCTCAGTTGCACTGTGTTCTAATCCAGTGACTTTTTAGCCCCGTCTCTTTCTCCTTCCCTGCCTTGAAGCCTGAATTCCACCCTTACTGAGCTATTTACTCTTTCCCGCAGTATGTCACGCTGTCTCTGCCTCTGGATTTTGCACACCTTGAAATGTCCTCACAGGTTTTTGTCTCTGACCCCTCAACCCCACTGAGTCTCCTGGAAGGCAGAGGCTGTGTCTTACTTACCTGGCTACGAGCTGGCATATGGTCGTTGCTAAGTGAATGTTTGTTGAATGAATGTGTTACAGATAATCCAAGAAGTGATGTTTCTCACACCCAGAACCTGCTCAGAGAAATGAGCTTGTGAAGCTAATTTCAGCCACACATCTTGTTTTACACAGGCTTAGCCAGGTCCCTGTGAAATCTGCCCGTGAAATCTGGAAGAACTGAAAGAAGCTAACACAAATCCAAGGAAGAATTTTATGTGAAACATTGAAACTCAAGGTTGCCCTAAGTCTCCTGTTTCAAAACATAGTACCTTTTTTTTTTTTTTTTTAATTTTTTAATTTGTGGTACGCGGGCCTCTCACTGCTGCGGCCTCTCCCGTTGCAGAGCACAGGCTCCGGACGCACAGCCTCAGCGACCATGGCTCACGGGCCCAGCCGCTCCGCGGCATGTGGGATCTTCCCGGACCGGGGCACGAACCCGTGTCCCCTGCATCGGCAGGCGGACTCTCAACCACTGCGCCACCAGGGAAGCCCAGTACCATATTTTATTTGTGTTGATTTGCAGTGTTTGGAATAATAGCCACTCCATTAGTACTTCATCTGGCCAGGGGAAGTACACAGTCTGCCACAGAAACCTTGAGAAATGGTGTCTTGCGGCTGCTGTGGACCATGGGCAGGCACCCCATTTTGTGTGCTGTTCATCATGGAAGATCTGGGAGGGGGTGTGTGCTTCTTAATAAAACCTGTCACTTCTCATCAAAGAGCACATCATAGCATGGGGGCAGTGCTTACATTTCTAACGTGCTCTACAGACATCGTACACGTACCTCCTTACTGATCTTACATTACTGCTTTTTAAATTAAAAAAATGTACTGTGCTGAAACACACATGCCATGAAATTTGCCACTCCAGCCATTTTTTAAGTGCTGAGGATATTCACAATGTTGTGCAGCCAATCTCTAGAAGTTCTTCTCTTGCCAAATTGAAGCTCTACTCATTGTAACAACTCCTGATTTCTCCCCTCCTCCACCTCCTGGCAACCACCTTTCTACTTTCTGTTTCCATAAATTTGAGGACTCTAGGTACCTCATGTAAGTGGAATCATATAGTATTTGTGTTTTTTGGGGGTGGGGACTGGCTTATTTCACTTACTGTAATCTCCTCAGGTTTCTTCCATGTTGTAGAATATGTCAGAATTTCCTTCTTGTTTATGGCTGAACGATATTCCACTGTATGTGTGTACTGTGTATTGTTTATCCATTCATCCACTGTTGGACACTTGGGTTGCTTCCACCGCTTGGCTATTTGTGAATAATGCTGAGATGAACGTGAGCGTACACATAGCTCCCCAAGACTCTGGTTTCAGTTCTTTTGGATGTATACCCAGGATTGAAATTACTGGGTGATATGGTGGTTTTATTTCTCATTTTTTGAGGAATACCATACTGTTTTCCATAGGAACTGAACCATTTTATGTACCCATCAGTATTGCACAGGGGTTGCAATTTCTCCACATCCATGCCTGTACCTGTGAGGTGTTTTTATGACAGTAGCCATTCTGGTGGATGTGAGGTCACATCCCACTGCAGTTTTGATTTGCATTTTTTTAATGATTAGTAATGTTGAACATCTTATTTATTTATTTATTTATTTATTTTTGTGCGGTATGCGGGCCTCTCACTGCTGTGGACTCTCCCATTGTGGAGCACAGGCTCCAGATGCGCAGGCTTAGCGGCCATGGCTCACGGGCCCCAGCCGCTCCGCAGCATGTGGGATCTTCCCAGACCGGGGCACGAACCCATGTCCCCTGCATCAGCAGGTGGGCTCTCAACCACTGCACCACCAGGGAAGCCCTGAACATCTTTTTATATGCTTTGTGCCCATTCATATGTATTTTTTGGAAAAAAATCTCCAAAGTCCTCTCTGCCCATTTTAAATTCAGTTATTTGTGGTTTTTTTGTGTTGTTGAGTTATATGAGTTCTTAATATATTCTGGATATTAACCCCCTGTCAGATATATGATTTGCAAATATTTCCTCCCATGCAGTTTTACCCTGTCGTTGGTATCCTCTGATACACAGAAGTTTTACATTTTTGTGCGGTATAATTTATCTATTGTTTTTCTTTTGTTGCCTGTGCTTTTGGTGTCATATCCAAGAAGCCATTGCCAAATCCAGTGTCATGAAAAATTTCCCCTGTGTTTTCTCCTAAAATTTTTACAGTTTTGCCTTTTGGTCTTGGATCCATTTTGAGATAATTTTTGGATATGGTATAAGGTAAGGGTCCAAGTTCATTCTTTCCCATGTGGTTATCTAATTTTCCCAACACTATTTGTTGAAGAGACTGTCTTTTCCCCCATTGAATGGTCTTGGAACTCTTGTCCAGAATCATTTGACCATGTATGTGAGGGTTGATTTATGGCCTCTCCAGTTTTTTGGTCTATAGGTCTATCTTTATGCTACTACCACACTGTTTTGATCACACTTACTGCTCTTTATTCTCCAAATAGTATGAGGTTCCAGGGGTAAGTGCCAATCAATCTATGAAAAGTTTGAGGTCCAGATGGGGAAAATGATATCTCCAGGTCTCCCAGCCAGTAATTTTCAGAGCTGGACCTCTGCACTCTTCACTGTGCTGCAAAGCTTGTTGCCTCCTGGGCCAAGATACCCCACCCTAAGAATCAGAGGGACAAACTTTAACCAGGGTTCTTCATAGGAGAATCATCACCGTTGGAAGGGAAAAAGAAACTAGTATCTGCTAGGCCCTCTAACTACATTTTCAAGAATTAATGATCTTATCATTTCCCAATAATTGCAGCCCTTTCGTGATCTCAATTTCATGCATTCCACCCTCCAATATATATTCCCACCATCTTTAATCCTACATCTGTTCCCCGACCCTGACACTCCTATTCCTCTTTACCTTCTTTTGCTTATGTCTTTTCCACAGTGCTCAGACCTTCTAACATACTGAATACTTTGCTTCTTTTTTAACGTTTATTGTCTGTCCCTACCCACTAGAATGTTTACTTCCTCAAGCAGGGATTTTCCTTTTGGTCACTGATGAATGTATAGAGTGTGTGTTTATGGTGGACAGAATAACGGCCCCCAAAGATTTCTATGCCTCACTTCTGAGGGCCTGTGAGTAAGTGACCTTATATGGCAAAAGAACTCTGCAGATAGGATTAAGGTTAGGACCCTGAGATGAGAAATTATCCTGGATTATCTAGGTGGGCTCAATCTAATCACACAAGTCCTTAAAAGCTGAGAATGTTCCTGGCTGCAGAGGACCAGAGAGATGGCAGCATGAGAAGGACTCAGCCTGCCATTGCTGGCTTTGTAGATGTAAGAAGGGGCCACAAGCCAAGGAATCAGCGGCCTCTAGAAGCTAGAAAAAAGCAAGGAAATGAATTCTCCACTAGAGGCTCCAGAAGGGAATGTAGCCCTCTTTACAACTGCTTTTCGCCCAGTGAGACCTTTGTTGGACTTCTACAGCACTGAACATAATTACAGTTGTGTTATTTGAAGACATTAAATGTGTGGTAATTTGTTAGGGTAGCAGTGGAAAGCTAATACAGCACTCAGTAAATATTTGTTGAAAGAATGAACGAGCGAACCTCCTATCAGCATAGAGAGGTAAGGATTCATCCTCATTAAGAGGGAACAGACTCAGCAAGGTGAAGCCGCTTGGTCAGTGGCTCAGAGTAGGTGATTAGCAGAGCGGGATCTCTAATCTGACTCTCAGCCACCCCCCTATGTTTCCTCCTTGCTGATGTGTGAGGATGTTAGTTTGTCATTGATCTTTCCCGCCACGCACAGCAAGTCTCCTGTTGGTTCATCCTTGGGTAAAGTGGGTTGCAGTGTGGGTGTGTCTCTGGGCCGAGACGGGCAAAGGAGAATGAAAGCATTATGACGCCCTGTATACTTTAGAGACATAATTAAAAACCTCAGCCTCAGTGCACGTGCTCCGTTCCTCTGTACAAACAAACAGAAGTGCCATCCAGCAGCTTCTTTGCTGGGACCTACGAGAAGCAGCCATATCTGCCTTTAGCATCTCGTCTTGGGAAACTCTCTGGGTCAGGGCATCCCAGGACCAGGGTCTAGTGTTAGACCTGGGAAAGCAGTGAGCTAAAAATTTAATTTCACACCATCGGGTTTGAGAGAAATCTTGAAAGCAATGCCCAATTGTTAATATGAAGGGTTTGGTCGGGGCCGAGGAGCTGTAAAGTCATATTTTTTGAGACTTGCTTATACAGACACCACAGATTTATTTCAGTGGATTTTGAAGCCTCTGTTCATGGCAGGCAAGCCAAGGCAGATGGTGTGTGCAGGAGAAAATAGTGGGGAGACTTGTTTCCTCATAAAAAATTTCCATTAAAAGCTTTGCTAGGCTGAGGTGGGGATGCTTCTTGGACCTGAACAAACAGACACCAAGCGAGAACACAGTGAGCAATCTGCATGAGTGACGTGTACAACTCCGCGATACAGGCAGTACTTAATCTACAGACGTTGACACATCATCAGTATTTTAAGAGTAACATCTTCTATATAAAAATACTCAAGAACCTTATGCTTTATGCTCTGGCCTCCAAAATGATTATACTATCTCCATGCCTAGATGTGAGAAGCCTGGATTGATTACCCAAGGCTTGTTTCCTGCATTTCTGTTTCCCTCTCATGTGACAGGTACCAGTATCCATTTGTTCCATTATCTTCCGAGTTTGAATTGGAAAAATAAGCTAAATCAGAGCAGTCTTTCTTGAGTTATAAAACCAACCATGTGAAGATGCTCTAAATACTATTCTGCTTGTGCATAACTAAGACTCAGCTCCTCGCGGGAATTTTGCAGGTGATTAACCTGTTGCATAGAAGCATCCCTTCGGGAATGACAGAGGAACACAAGGTTGTATTTCTTTGCATAAGCAGATTACTCAAGAGATTTTCTTTCTCTTCACCCTTCTCTCTCTGGAAGTCTCTGGAATGAAAATATTTTAGGAGAGGGGTGAACCTGGAGCTTGGAGAAGGTATAGGAGATTCATCGTCATCAACTCTTTACATTTCAGATGTAATCTGCAGGCTGTTAGGCCTGTACTAGGGATGGGGTTTGGAGGTGGACCTAGACAGCCTCTCTGCTGGGAGTGCCCTTTAATTGTGTACCTGACAAACTCCTCTTCATCCTGCATGCAGTAAATCAAGGCTACCTCATCTGTGAAGGCTTTCTTTTTTGTTTTTTAACAACTTTATTGGAGTATAATTGCTTTACAATGGTGTGTTAGTTTCTGCTTTATAACAAAGTGAATCAGTTATACATATACATATATCCCCATATCCCCTCCCTTTTGTGTCTCCCTCCCACTCTCCCTATCCCACCGCCCCCCCACCACCACCCCCCGTCCCACCCCTCTAGGTGGTCACAAAGCTGATCTCCCTGTGTTATGTGGCTGCTTCCCACTAGCTATCTGTTTTACATTTGGTAGCGTATATATGTCCCTGCCGCTTCTCATTTCGTCCCAGCTTACCTTTCCCCCTCCCTGTGTCCTCAAGTCCATTCTCGACTTGAGAATAAGTCTGTGACTTTATTCCTGTCCTGCCCCTAGGTTCTTCAAAACCTTTTTTTTTTTTAGGTTCCGTATATATGTGTTAACATACGGTATTTGTTTTTCTCTTTCTGACTTACTTCACTCTGTATGACAGACTCTAGGTCCATCCACCTCATGACAATAACTCAATTTCATTTCTTTTTATGGCTGAGTAATATTCCATTGTATATATGTGCCACATCTTCTCTATCCATTCACCTGTTGATGGACACTTAGGTTGTGTGAAGCCTTTCTTGATTATTCTCGCCAGACACACATCTTAGCTCCTGCTGTAAAATGTTCCTTCGTGTGCTTGGCACTGGTTTATGTGTCTCCCCACTAGACTTAGCCCTGTATGAGCAGAGACCTATGCCATTTCACCTTTGTATCCCTAGTGCTGACATGCAATAATAATAATAGTAAATACATTGTTGTTATTATTATTATTATCATCACTATTACTGTGTTTCAGGCTTTGTGCCACGAAGTTTATCTGAATTATCTTAAATGCTGATCACTTATTAAATAATATTCAGTATGTAGAATCACTTTGCTGTGCAGCAGAAATTAACACAACATTGTAAATCAACTATACTTCAAGTAAAAAAAATCTAGACAAATAACTTTATCAGAAGTTAATGTGTCAATTATCATCCTGTGGTAACAACTCTTAAAGATTTTTTTTTACATATATAGAGCATGGCAAAAGTCATTTTTAAAAGCTGTAATAAATTAATTTCTTCACATGACAGAAACATAAGCTGACCGGCCTAAATTTTTTAGGATCAAGAGATAATTTTTTAAAAGTCCCACAAGTATTTTCTGAGGTGCCAAGACATATAAATAACATAGGTATAGTTTTTGAGTGTTGTAAAAATTGTTCCCCCATTTTACAGTAGCATAAATCTATACCAAATAAAAAAAACTGATATGTAAAGACAGGTGTTAAAAGTACAGAAGTAGGTATATGATTGACGGATATTTGGGAAACAGCGTACTAAACAGTGTGGCAACATAAATGATTCTGTTAATGCTGGTAGCCACTGTTTATTAGGACCTATTCTGGGCTAGGTAACTTATTTACATAATACCAGATCAGCTTTACAGCAGCCTCAAGAAAAGATAAAGCTTTGGGTCAGACGATTTTACTCTTTAGTTTGTTGTTATTAATTTCTCTAAGGCTCAATTTTCATGTCTGTACAATGGAGATAATAGTACCTGCTTCACAGCATTGTTGTGGCATTAACGTGAAATAGGAATGGTGTCTAGCACCTTGTAGGTGCTCAGTAAATGTTTGTTGAATGGTCTGTTCAAACTTTGCAAAGTGCTTGGCACGTATTAACTTATTGACAACTAAAACAATAAAAGCAATAGCTAGCATTAACGGAGTGCTTTCTACACGCCAAGCACTTTTCTAAGAACTTCACGTGGCTTCACACGTGAAGTAATGTCACCGTTTCCATTTGGCAATTGGAAAAACTGGGACCAGAATGGTGAGATAACTGACCCAGAATCAGGCGTTCGTGACTTCTAAAGCAGGTCCTTGAATTTCAGCATAAAGGTTTGATTTCTTGCTTCCATGTCTGTTTCCCTGTCTGCAAAATGGAGAGAGTGGTAAATCATATTTGATGTGTAACTTGGAGATTAAACTTTATCCAGTGAGTGATGCTGAGTCTGTCCTCATTTGTATAATGTGGGAGGTGGTTGTTGCAGCTGGTGAGCATGCAGACAGCATCGTTTGTGTTTCCCTGTGGACGCCGCTTGGTTGAATGATGGAGGTTGGCTCCCCTGTTTCCAGCCATAGGTGGTTGCTAACAGGCAGTGATCAAACTCTCACTAAAGCAGCTAAGCCGTTCCTGGGGCAGGAGACCCAGTCTACCTTTGTTCTAAAAAATATTTATTACAAACCTGCCTGTGAGCCATAGTATTAATTTCACTCTGAGTAGATGATTCTTACTTTGTAGCTTCATTAGGTACGTGGGTTCATGCTTTAGACTGGAGGCGAGATTTGGGCAAATACTGCTGGCTTCACAGCTCCAAATGCAATGAGATGTGATGGAGTTCATAAATCTATCTCATATTACATTTTAAGGGATCTTAAAGATCATCTGCTTTAAAGTGTTTTCTTTTTGCTCATTTGTTTTGTATGTTAGGCAGTGAGAACCTGTCTAAGAGTGAGATTCCATAACTCCACTGTATGAAACTGGTAGACCTGGGCAGGGGTTCTCAGCTAGCAGCCCCTTCGCACCACCTCGTCCTCAACTTCAGGGACCCTCCTGTTAGGCCCTGAGACAACTGCAAAAAAATCACCCTAGGGCCACCCACGTCCGTCACAGTTTGGAAAACTCCAGATTAGCTTCAACCCTCAAGATGTAGAGCTAAGCTGGTGACAAAGGCAGCATCGCAAAGCAGGGTCTTTTGACATTTTTTTCCAGTGATCATTTCACTCCCCCACCATTCATTTACTTTAAAAGGGAAGCTAATCAAAGGTAGAAAATGCTTCCAGTAGCAGCAATTTTAGTAAGCAGTGACATCCTCTCTCTTCCCCTTTTGGGTTCATGAAAAAGGCTGTTAAACATATGTTCTTAGCCCACCTCCAAGTTGCTGAGGCATGCTGTGCCGCGTTGCCAGATTCAGTACATCCCAGGGACTCCATCTCCCTAACGCAGTGCTAAAAATACAGAAACTCACACGAAAGCATATGTTGTGGTTCGCCTTTGATTTGGGCACAGATCATCCAAGTGTGGAAACAGAATCCGTTGCTCCCTCCTCCTCATGCTTGGATTTTGCACATCTGTACTGTACTTAGGGGGGCAGTTATAACTTACATTTTATGGGGCTTGGCAATTTTAGGAAGGCACTCAAGACCCAATGTCTCATGTGATGATTAGGGCAGACATTCTGAGGTAGGCAGAGTTAGGGGGCTTGATTTATACCCATTTCAGAGTTAAGGAAGACATTCAGATTTGAAGGCTCCAGCGCCCCAGGATTCTCAACAAGGTCTTCAACTCTAAAACTCCTCTTATTTCTTTGCTGCCTGCTTCCCTCTCAATTTTAGGCAGAGGCGGAGTGTTTGCAGTTTCTGTCGTTGTCACTAAACTAACCTTAGGACTGTGAGTGATAATAGAATGGCTGTTCCAGTTGTTAATTATTTGGAGGCACTTGCCCTCTGGCAGAGGAGTCACCGGTACAGAGTGTCAGGATTGAATTCTCTGCAGAGATTTGGGGGTTTGTGCTGGACACCTTCCATTTGTCCCTCTGGGTCCTGGGAGGCGGACCTCTGTGACTCCATTAATATGCTTGTCCTCTGGCTTCTGCTTGGTTTGGCTGGTGGGAACACTGGCAGTGGGCTGACAGAGGGCCCCAAGTAAAGGTGGGAACTTTATTCTGCCATCTCTGTCACTTCAGGATCCCTGCAGGCTGGCTGCTTTTCTCCGTCGGAGGTCACAGACCCATAGAATGGCCCTCTCCACCCAGCCTCTCAGTATTAAATTCTAATAACTGCTCCTCCCCACTGTCCCTTCAGGCCTTGGGGTAGTAGCAGCTCCCCAGTAATAACTCCCCATGGCTCCTAGCCCTGCAACGCCTCCCCGTCCCGTGTGGCTTCCCTGTAACCCTACCCGCACCTCTGTACCTAGTTCCTGTATCAACCTCTGCACAGGTCACCCAGTTTGAGGAGGTCGCCTTAGATCTTTCTGGGCCTGGACCAGTAGAAGTTTCTTAGGTAACATAGCGTCAACTATAATGCCCTACATTTTGAGTCTTTGAGTCACTAAGAGGGAGGTCTCACTGGAAAAAGTCCTTTGCATTACCTTCTAGGTAGTTCCCTTTCCCTGACTTTCAGATACATCCTTGGCAGTAGCTCAAGTTGAAGACTCTGTATCTAGATGCCTATATGATTCTCAAATTTTATGTGGATACAAATCACCTGGTGAGCTTGTCAAAATTGCCAGTTACTGGGCGCCTTTCCCTCAAGACTCTAATTCTATAGACAGGAGTAGGGCTCAGAAATCTTGCTTTTTAATGAGAACTACAGATGAATTTGAGGTAGGTAGACCCTAGGCCACCTTTGATAAACACTTCTTTATGCCATAGCCTGCTAATCAGTTTTTGGCCCTTTCACTCTGTCACATTCCATAATCAAATTCACGTCTTCCAGGTGGACTTAACATAATTCATTAACGTTCTGTGTACCAGGCGTGTGCATGTGGGCATGCATGCTTGTGTGTGCTTAAGGGAAGGGAAATTTTGTTGAAAAGAACCATTAAGTGAGATAGTGCCGTCTTTTCCCTTAATAAAACTAGTTGTTGATGGTAATTTCTCAGTAGGCTCTGTGTTTTGATGAGTCTCTTTGTATTGGAACAGTTTTCTATTTCTCTGTCCACCTGTCCATTCATCTACTCATTCATGACACATTTATTAAGCATCTACTATGTGCCTGGTACTTCGCTAAGTACTAGAGATAAAAAGCCATCCCTGTCCCCAAGAAAACAAACGTGCAGACAAATAGGTATTCAGCAGATATTTACTGAACACCCAATATTTACCAGGGACTGTTCTGGGCCCTGGGGATACAGTGGTGAGTAAAACAGTCCAATATCCCTACATTCATGGAGCTTAAATTCTTGCAGTTCATACTAGTCCTCTAGTAGTAGACAATAGGGTGAGAAACAAAGGATGGAATTTTTCCTTCTACCTCCGAGGCGGGCTAAGGGAACTTTCCAAGCTAGAGCAGTGCAGGCATTATTCCACCAGGCAGCACCAGCTTCACTGTGACAGATCCCAGCCGTGAGCGAGACCAGACTGCACTGAAGGAGCATATGATTCCCTGCCCATTGAGCCAATCACTGTAAATATACAATGACAGATTAGAGAAACCCAGGGCTGGCAGTAGAAGGGGCTCAACCATGGGCCACATACTTCAAAACCGCAGTGCTTTGCCATCAGCTCCGCCAGAGCTGTTTGTGTTGGGAAATTTTTAAGAAAAGTAGCAGACTTTCTGGGTTGGTTGCACGTGGAAGACAAGGCAGTGGAGCCATGCAGGGGACGCTGGGTTTTCTGTTACTACCGAATCACTGGTGGCACGTCGCAGTGCCTCTTCATACCTCTGTTGGCACACTCATCGTGGCCTGTGACAGTTAGCTGTGTCCCTGCCTCCGCACTTAAAAACTCCCGAACGACAGGGACCGTGATCAGTTAGTTCATCCTTCTATCCTTGAAAGCTACAGAAGGTGGTACACAAAGTGTCAGTTGAATGAAGGAATAGATACGTGGATTGAACAGCTCCTTATTAAATACCTCCTATGTGCTAGGTCCTGTTAGATTCAAAGGAGATGGAAGTTAGTACATTCAGGTGGCTTCAGCCTGTGGTAGAAGCAGCCACATGCACACATTACTGCTGTGCAGGGTCCTGAGAATGATGACAGCTGCTGTCACTTCAGTGACAACCTAGTGTGGTGGTTGAGAAGGGAATGGGGCTGAGTGGCCAGAATGTGGACTTTAGAGCCAGACGGCTTGGATTCAGTTCCTGCCTCAGACATTTACTAGCTCTGTGACCTTGGCCACATGGCATATCTTGTCCATGCCTCCTTGTCTGACCAACCTTTTGGGGTCTGGTAGGATTAAATGTGTAAATCTGTGTACAGAGCTTAGTGCAGTACCTGGGAGAGAGCAAGCACAAAGGGTTTGGAAGCATGGCTGCTGTAGACGGGATATTTGTGTCCCCTCAAAATTCATGTGTTCATCTAAGCCCCAATGTGATATTTTGAGGTGAGACTTTGGAGGTGCTTAGGTCATGAGGGTGGAGACCTCACAAGTGAGATTAGTGCCCTTAACAAACAGGCCCCAGAGAGATGCTGTCCCCCTTCTGCAGGTGAGGACACAGTGGACAGTTGGCTGCCTACGAACTAGAAAGTGGACCCCACCAGACACCAAATTTACTGGCACCTTGAGCTTGCAGCTTCTAGCACGGTGAGAAAGTAAATTTCTGTTGTTTAAGCCACGCAGTCTGTGGTGGTGTGCTGTAGGAGCTTGAGCAGACCAAGACAATGGCCCCTGTCTGATATCAGAGTTGGATTCATGTCTCACCTTTGCAACTTCCTGGCCCTGTGGCAAGGACATCACCTCAGTTTCTGTCATTACTTAAGTGGTGCTCACAGTGTTGCCTGACTTCAAGAGCAGTTCTGAGGGGTCACTGAGGTCCTGTAGGTCAAGCAGTTAGCGTGGTACTAAGGACTCCTTAGCTGTGATGGAGGAAATGAGTGGGAGAAGAGACGGCCACCTGCTTTTAGGGAGGGCTTCTTTTAGGGTAAGCTCGAGACTAAGCCCATGGAAACCCCTTTGCCCCCATCAGCAGCCCCATGTGCCATCATGCTTTGACACTGCCAGGGTTAGACAAAAGGGTCTATAAGGGTGGTGGAACAAGCCCTAAATGAAGGTACCATCATTTAGGATTAGTGTCTCTGAAACCAGGCAGAACCCTGAGACCTGGGACAGGGTGGCAGGTCATAGCAGGACCAGCCACTAAGAGATGGGATGCTGAGCCCTGTGAGAATTTAGGGAGGGACTTTCAGCCTTCCCACCCTACAGGGTGGGCTGCAGCTACACTCCTGGGTTGAGGCAGAGCCCTCCAAGCACTGGTTGCACATTAAATCTTCTGTAATAAATACCTGTGCATGGGCCAGTTCCAAAGCAATTACTTCATCATCTTGGGGAGTGCAAGTTAGGTGTTTTATGAAAGATCCATAAGTGATTGTAATGTGCCATCAGGGTTGAGAGCTACCGAGGCAGAACCTTCAGGTGGGGCTAAGTTGTTCTATTTGAGAGGAGAGGCCAAAGGGATGATGGGGGCAGGGGCTGAGGAGGGAATTGGCCAGGTCTCTCTGAAAGGTTAAAGCTCTCTGCAACTTAAAGACTTCATTTTTTATTTCCAAATAATGCAGCTCTGAATTTATTTAGCATGATTGGAAAGGTGATTTACTCTGGGATAAATTTCTTTTTATGTCAAATATTAGTAGAATGATAATAAATTTGTACGATCATTTACTTCCACCAAAAGTTTTCTTTCCAGGCAAGAAATAATACTTTTCTTAATATAGACATTTAAAAGAAATTAATAAAGGTGCACATGTTCTTGATTTATTAGTGAATCATACATTGAAATGACAAAACTTTGTTCTGTTAGGTGATCCATATTATAATGGCTTTGATGAAAATGTTTTTCCGATCTTAGGACTTTTTTGTTTATTCTTGTTTACTTTCCTGCCAAAACATTTAGCCTTATCATCAGTCATAAAATAATCCATTGTTCATTCATTCAACAAATGTTTACTGTTAAAACAAAGTTGTGGGTTTTTTTTTTTTTTTTTTTTTTTTTAATGGTACGCAGGCCTCTCACTGTTGTGGCCTCTCCCGTTGCGGAGCACAGGCTCCGGACGCGCAGGCTCAGCGGCCATGGCTCACGGGCCCAGCTGCTCCACGGCATGTGGGATCTTCCCGGACCGGGGCACGAACCCATGTCCCCTGCATTGGCAGGCGGAT
The DNA here is from genome assembly GCF_026419965.1 of Kogia breviceps. Classification (NCBI taxonomy): domain Eukaryota; kingdom Metazoa; phylum Chordata; class Mammalia; order Artiodactyla; family Physeteridae; genus Kogia; species Kogia breviceps. The sequence goes on from NC_081310.1 coordinate 153,773,074, forward strand.
TCTCAACCACTGCACCACCAGGGAAGCCCAAAACAAAGTTTTTTGTTTGTTGGTTAGTTTGTGTATTTTAATTTGTCGCGAGTACACTTAGCATGCCTGTATCAACAGATTCAAATTCCGGCAAAGGGACGGGTCTCCCCCGGCATGCCTTATGAAGGCTTTGCAAGCCAGAATTTTACTTGCTTTAGAAAAAAAGCACATACTGCTTTTTTCCCTTTTGGGATATGCTTCCTGGAGGGGCCTGAAACAGGCTGGAAAAGTTATATCCAATTCTTCTTTAATAATCCTTTAAGTATCTTCTGATGTGCACCTCAGAATGGTGCCACAGATATAAAATTTGCAGTGGGAAAAAATGAACTTGAATTTTATAAGAACCTAGCGATTATGTTCTTGAAATATGTTCATACCTCTGCCAGTGGCAAGGGGAGACACCCTCCCTGATTTATTCCGCTTGGACCAGAGTTTGTGACTGCTGATTTCCTTCCATCCACTTTTGCTAATAGATTCAGGAAGTAATTTTTGGGTGTGGAAACAGTAGCTCGTAGATGATAAAAGTAGAGTCTGGGCAATTTGGGAGGTAGGTAAACTTATGTAGTTGAGATCTCTTCATACCACTCCACCCTGCTTTGCATTTGCACTATTCTCTTTTATTTTCCATTAAATCCAAATGCTTTCAGCTGGGCCTGGAGGGGTTGTACCAGGACTGTTTCTGTTAAAACACACACACACACACACACACACACACACACACACACACACACACACATATGCATACACTCTCTCCTTTCTCTCTTTCAGGGAACTTTATATGCTCTTAACTGCTCACTTGGCTAATCAGCCCAGCTATGTGTGGTTAAAATTTTATCTCTGTTGAGCATCACTAAGGGGTCATGGAAGCTGGTCAGAGGAGGCAGAGGGATGGAGCAAACATACCAGCAGTTAACTATGTCAATCAGTGGCATCTTGATTTATTTGTAAGGTAGCCATGGAAGAGGAGAGAGATTGAATTTTGCTTGTAAAGGGGATGAACCAAGAAGTGTATTATACGTTCATCTTAAAGGTCACATGTATGAGTAGAGAGAGTTCTTGAGGACAATATCATATTATTACAAGGTAATCTGCCATACATACTGTGCTTGTCAGCGCTCTGAAAGCAAAATGATATATATTTTTTTGGTCTGGGCTCTTCAGCCTTGATAGACAAAACAGGAACTTATATGTATTTTCTTGAAGGCAAGGGCTATGAAAATCCTTTCAGGGAGCTTGTGTGCCAAAGCATGCTGTGTTAAGTCAGCCGGAGGTCATTACCTTTTTTATTAGGTGATTATATTATAAATATGAGTTGGGCCTCAATCATAAGCAGATCCTTTGTGTGTGTTTCTGAACATTCTGGCTCCAAAGCACTAAATTCCAAATTGGAATATTGATTGTCTGATACCTGAATTACAGCCTTCTTCAAATCTTGAAGGAGGCCTCAGGGCCCATGTGTCTTTTTGGAGATAAGTTCTTGAACTGAGAGATGTAAGGTCTTAAACAGTGAGCCCCACAAGGTAGAAAGCCAAAGGAAGAGTGGGATACTGTTCTCCCCCTGGTGAATCACGAGGTATTAAACACACCATTTTATGGCATATATAAGAGAAATTGTCATAAAATTTGTAAATGTCCTTGCATTTCCTCTCGGGTAAGGCAAGCATTAATGCACCCTGCAAATGTTTATTATTTCCATGCAAATCCAACTGAATAGTTTTTTCGATTCTTTAGATTTTTTAAAAATTTAACCACAGGCATTTTTCCTCGATTTTCCAATTCTATAAATGTCCCTGAGTTTTAAAGTTTAACCCTAACATTTTTAGAATGGCCAAACATACCTTAGTCAGGATTTCTCAATCTCAGTACCACTGACATTTTGTGCCAGATGATTTTTTGCTGTACATTATAGGATGGTTTCAGCATCCCTGGCCTGTACCCAGTAGATGTCAGTAACATCTTGTCCCACCAGTTGGGACAACCAAGAATGTCTTCAGATGTTGCCCCCTGGGGGGTAAAAGAGCCCCCAGTTGAGAATCACTGCCTTAATGTGGTGTTCAGTGAAGGCCCTTCGACATTCTAAACACGGAATGCAGTGACATCTCTGAGAGTTTAAAAGGAAAGGCAAACGCAAACCCCAGGGTTACAAACCCTTGTCATATATTGACTTCTCTAGCAAGTGAGTCCTGAGGGCAGGGCTGTGAGTTTTCTGTATCCCCATGGCCTGGGACTGCCCGTCAAGTAATGGGCCCCCAGGAAATATTTATTGGATGAATAAGAAAAACCAATTACCTGTCACTAAATATGTGTTTAGCTTCCATAAACGTATGCTTTTATGCATTTATGTATGTATGTATATGCATATGTATGTATGTATGTATTTCCATAAAAAAGTTAACTGAGAGTTTTAAATATTTGTTTCTATCCCAGCATCTGAACAACCAGCACATAGCAGATATTCGGTAGATATTGGTTGAATGGCAACCTGGCATGTAAAAAATACATTAAAATGATGAATTAACAGAACATCCATGGTCACATGGCAATTTTTTGTGGCATGCATTTTTGTGGCAATCATGACAGTCTGCTGTTGGATGTGGGATACTCCCCTAATGGGCACCCAAGAGGCCAGATACTTTGCCTCCTTTGAACTTTATACTCAATGGCCCTGGGGCCCAGGTCCAGGGAGGCCAGTGAGTCTTTTTGAATCCACACAGGCAAGAGAGAGAATTTTTTGGTTCAGTGAGGGATGAATTATTTTATATTCCCAGATCATCACAGCTGTGTATATAGCTGCTTCTAAGTCCCAGAACTCCCCTGACTGCCCTGCCAGAGCGGCCCATCTCATCTTACCACGATGACTCTATTTCGAAGGCCTGCGTTTAAAGTTGTAAAAAAGTCAGAACATTGCGACCCTTCCCAAGATTGATGCTGAAATTGCACAAAAGTTTAGTGTTATTGGAAGGTGTCTGAAATCACTTTTTAAACTTTAGATTTAAATTCGTTCTGTAGGCTTGACCACTACAATGGTGTGATTTTTAAAAGGACTGTAAAAAACATTGACAAGGTACAGTGGATTTCTAGATCAGGACTCAAGGCTTGAGGAGGAAAGTGGAATCAAAAGGCACTTTGGTTGGACTTCCCTGGTGGCACAGTGGTTAAGAATCCACCTGCCAATACAGGGGATCCCTGGTCAGGGAAGATCCCACATGCCTCGGAGCAACTAAGCTTGTGCGCCAGACCTACTGGGCCTGAGCTTTAGAGCCCGCGAGCCACAACTACTGAAGCCCGCGAGCCACAACTACTGAAGCCCACACACCTAGAGCCTGTGCTCTGCCACGAGAAGCCGCCTCGATGAGAAACCCGCGCACCACAACGAAGAGTAGCCCCTGCTCGCCACAGTTAGGGAGAGCCCATGCGTAGCAATGAAGACCCAATGCAGCCAAAAAAAAAAAAGGTAGTTTGGTTAAAATCAGAAAAGATGGTAGAAATGACCTGGTCCAAGCTTTGTGATTTACAGATGAGGACACTGGAAATCACTGGGGGATGAGATGACTTGTCCAAGGTCACAGTTTTTTTTTTTTTTTTTTTTTGCCTTGTCTTTCAATCTATCTCACTCTTTCTCCACCCCCTCCACTAAAATTAGACCCAGATTCACTTGCACAGATAAACAGTGATTTTCCTAGACTGCTAAAACTTTGGACTTAGATATGATAACTTAGAAATAGTCAAGTGCAACTACTTTCTTTTACTTTATGAGTAAACAGAGGTCCAGAGAAGGGGAATTATGCTGTTACAATTTTTTTTAAAAGGCAGTTATTAGCAAAGCTGCAACTTGAATCCGGGGTCCCCTCTGTTGAGTTATCCTTTCACAAAGCAGGCAGCTTTCTTATTATCGTAGTTTGTACTCTCCTTATTGCAGCCATTTGTTAGCTAATATTTCCTGAGCAACTGCTTTATACTCTGGTCAGCAAGACACAGTGGTCAGCAGGACATGGTCTCTGCCTTCAGGAGCTCACTATTTGGTGGGAAAACTGACAAACGAGTGGACAGTTCCCGCTGAACATAATATTCAAGATAAGAAGACTGTTTTGTGGCTGTGGATGGAGGCTGCCAGTGAAGACTCCTGTCAGAGGTGACACCGGGGAATGTGATGGTCACTTCAGGAGGAATGTTCATCACAGGGGCTGAGAGGAGTGCTGAGCCAAAAAGAAAGCCCTGGAAAGAGAGTTAATTAGCGTAGTGCCGTGTAAGAACACAGACCTTGATTCAAGACCCAGCTTCCTAACATTTTAGCTGGATGATCTTGGTTCAGTCATTCATTGATGTCGTCCTCATTTGGCAGTGAGGATGGTCATTAATAATAACCCTTACTTTCATTATGCTCACATATATACTTTGTTGACTGCTAGGTCCCTGGCCTTGTAACGTGCTTGGATATTCATCATGACCACGTGAGGTACCCCCATGTTCCAGAGAAGGAAGTTTCCTAGGTTCAGAGCAGAGCCATGATTTCATCTCAAGCCTAAACCCAGCACCCAAGCTTAGAACTAGCTTGTAGTGGTTCTGGGAGTATAAGACTCTTCTGAGGATTCAGTGGGCTGATACTATCACAGGGAAGTATACACTATACGAATGTTCATTGTTCTATATAATAAGATTTCCTCTATGTCCACTTGGTAGGCCCTTGTTTGGGGACATGCGTATGTATCACTCGTACTTCTTATCCACAAATATTTTCTATTCATGATGGATGAGTAAAATACGGAAAAGGAAAATCTTTATTAAGAGTATCAAGTTCTTGGTCCTGGAGAGGAAAAAAATTTTTCCTGACTTTTAAATTTCTTCTTATATAATCCCTTGACTTTATCTTGATACTGCCTGGGCACCAACCCCAGAGGGAGGGTTGGATCTCCTTCCTGCCCATCTCTCATCCCATGGTTTTTTGAGTTTTTACTCCCACTGAGTAAGCTTTTGCTCTATGCCCGCCGTTGTGATAAATCCTCACAGCATTCGTAGCAGGAACAAGGAAATCGAGTCCTGGAGAGGCTGCCTAGTTTGTTGCTAGCAAGTGAAGGAGGCAGCATGCCACCCGGGATCTGTCTAGCACCATCATCTCAGCTTCAGCCATTAAACAATATTGTCTGTCCTCTTGATATAATTCACTTGGGCAATTTTTCTGGCCTCACGATGGAGCAAATGTAATATTCACTTTTCTAGAGTCCTAAGCTACTTCCTTTCAACCCCTACTCAGCTGTCCCCCACCTTAATGTATGAATTTTTTCTTAGTGTGTTTCTAATATCAACCTTCGGCTAGTTTGGGGAGGTGAGAGGTAAAAAATACCTCTTGGGGAAGTTTGCCCATATGCGATGGGAGGACGAGTGCCTGGCATGATACTTACAGTTGAACTTACACAGTTTCTTTGGATAGCTGCAATTTGGGGAGCGTTTGCTGTCTTGCTGACTTGATTCTCACTGCAGTCTGCTGAGGTAGGTGTGACTGCCTTCATTCTACAGAGGAGGAGATGGAAACATGCAAATACAAGCTGACACCAGTCCTACAATCTGCGAACCACTGGTGCACAACCCCAGGAGGTCTCTGGACACGTGTTGCTCAGGTCCCCAAACAAGTAAAGCACCTAGCACTGATTGGAAACTGTCTTTCACACTCCAGGGCTCTTGCTTTTTTCCAAGGTACCATTTTATGTGAGCTTTGTAGAGTCATTTTACATTCCTGCACTTCATCCTTCCCATCTCTTCTAAGAGATGCTCAGACAACCCTGGAGGTTAAGAACACAGGCGCCGGAGTCAACACCCTGGATCCTGGCTCTGCTGCGAGTTCCATAATCATTTGGAGCCTTAGTTTTTGAGGTGAGGATAATAACAATATCAACCTTCTGATGTCATCATCAAGATGAAATAATTTTTGTAGGTATAATGCTTATAACAGTATCTGACATATGATAAACTTTTTCTATATGTATTAGCTACTGTAATTACAAGCTATCATTATTTACCTTTCAAACATTTAATAAGCTACTGCCGTGTGCCAAACACTGTGCTAGAGATTGGGGTGGATTCCTGGTGTCCCTTTCAGCTCTGATGTTCAGTGATAGATGTAAACAGCCAGACCCTCCGTCACTGGTGGAAGCACTGTGTGGTTCGCTTCGGGGTACGTTCTGACTCTCTGCTTACAAATCGTGATGTGTGAAATGAAAAATGCATTTAGCTATTACTTTCTTTTACCCATCTTGTTCACGTAGGTGGATTGTATTTTACTACCTAATTAAGAGTAATGGAAAAAAATGGAAGGGAGCACATTTGTAGCTGATGTGTGGGTTGAAATTTCCTGAGCTGGGAAACAAACTCATAAACAAGAAAGACAATAGCACTATTTAAATGAGAACATCCACGGATAGCAGCAAATAGAGTAATGCCATTTTGCTGTTTTGGGGCCGGGAGAAGGAAGGCCAGGAACATATTTGCACATAGGGTCCTTGGGGAAGAGTGGTCCTGCAAACAGCAGGACGCATCTGGTAATGAAAATTAGTTTCAGCCCATCATATTAGCATAGTCCTATCTTTCCACACACCTTTCCACTGCTGCACGGATCGGAGATAAAGTCCCGGACCTCACGCAAGCCAAGTCAAAAGGGGATAAACTGGAGAGGCTTAGTCTTATTTCCTCTCTTTGGGAACTAGCACATAAATACCAGTTTCCCCTTGCCTCTAGTTTACAGGATTTAGCCACACGTGGTGGAAAGAGCCTGGACTTTAGGGTCAGATGATGACTCCTGCTCTTTTAATTATAAATTCCTGGGCAACCTTGAGCAAGATATGACATCTTTCTGAAGCTCTTTCCTCCTTAGGAGCATGGGGGACAGAATTACATTTGGCCTGCCTACCCAACGCCTGCTGCAGCAGGAAGTGCACGGGCTTTGCAGACAAAAAGACCTCACCTGGGGCTTCCCTGGTGGCGCAGTGGTTGAGAGTCGTCCTGCCAATGCAGGGGACACGGGTTCGTGCCCCGGTCCGGGAAGATCCCACATGCCGCGGGTGACTGGACCCGTGAACCATGGCCGCTGAGCCTGCGCGTCCAGAGCCTGTGCTCCGCAACGGGAGAGGCCACAACAGTGAGAGGCCTGCGAACCGCAAAAAAAAAAAAAAGACCCCACCTGACTCATGGTCCCTCCTCTTTACCACACTGCTCAGAACCCCAGTTTCCTCATTTGCTAAATGAACACAGGATTAGCTGTGTCGCCAGGCTGTTGTAGGGTCTAATGGTGTATCATGTGTTTGGTTGGAATGTAGTGGTCCATTTAAATTAAAATGTGACCCTGTAGACCTGTTTTTTTATCGCGAAATGCAGAATATGTGCAGGAGTCTATTGACCACATATGTGCACAATTAATGAACAATAAGCAATTAAAAGTAAAATAAAACCCCACTCCCCAGGCCACGAAAGAGAATGCCATGAGTCTCTGGAAGCTTCCTAAGGTCTCCTCCTTGATAGCATATCCCCCTGCCTGCTCTCCAGGTAACTTCTAGCCTGAAATGTCATTCATTTCTTTGATATCTTTTCATAGGTCTCCCTAAACAATTTATTATTTGATTTCATTTTGCCTGCCTTTGAACTTTACATAAATGTAAACATATTGTAAAATATGCTGTGACTTTGGTTCTCATTATATTTTCAAGATTTTTTGATATTCATGCATGTAGATATAGTTCATTAATTTTCACTGCTGTATAGTATTCTGTTCCTAGGGTATCCCTTTATTTATCTCATCTAGTAATGGAGGCATTTGGCTAGTTTCTACATTTTTTTTACTGTTATGAAATATGTTGTTATAAATATTCTTCTGTCTCTTTGATTCTGAACCTGCAAAAGTCTTTATAGACAGTTTATTCTTGTATCTTGCCTCTGCCTAGTTGTTTTATATATAAGACGGCTGAGAGCAGGGCGATTTGCAAGGTTTCACAGCTAGTTAATGACAGTGTGGGGCCTGTCGTCCAAGTCTCTTGTCCCAGTTTGGCTCATTGCTGTGACAAGGCTCCATGTCTGATGGTTCGCCTTTTTATTTTAAGCAATTTCCCATCCTCTTGATATTACAATTTTGGAATTTTTATTTGGGCTAGCTCTTTAATACTCTCCTAGAAATATGCTGGCATTTGCTGTTGAGATGATTATCTCCCGATCTCCGAAGTTGGGTCAGTGCTCGCTTCTCCTGGGCTCTGTCCCATTAATGCTGGCCCTGGGCACACCCCGTGGCTATGGACCTGTCATAAGCTTCTACCCCTTCAGCACTGAGAGCCTGTGAGACCTGTTTCCATCAAGGAAGGAATCAAAATAGACCCAAGATGGCCAGGGGGAAAAACTACTGAGGAAAGAGGGAGCTGGATCTTTATAAAGCACTTCTTAGGAAATGTCCCTTTACTATTAATAGGAATGGATATTCAATTTTAGGCCCCCTTTTAAAAAAAACTCTCTAGGACCGCAGTTAGACCAGAGGCTGATGGAATGAATATAGGATGGGGTGATTCTGTGGTAAGACATGTCTGAAAGTTTGAGCAGCTGGTGCAGTGGAACAGCTGAGGCACAAACAAACAGCAGCTGATTTTAGCACTTCTTATTTCGAGATGCCCTGGTTTGTTAACTCCAGCGTTTGGCTTACCCATAAGCTCTCTCTTCTCGGAGCCCTCTTGGTGTTTCATCTCACTCTGCTATCCAGGAGCTGTGCAATGTTGGACGAGTGATCCCTCTTTCTGGGCCTCAGAGTCCTGCGTCTTGTTGTGGGAATAGTAACTCATACTTGTTAAGAGCTTGTAATGTGCCAGGCATTTTGCGTGGATCACCCCATTTAGTTTTCCAACAACACCATGAGATAAGCACTCTTATCATGTTTATTGTTTAAGGAGGAAATTGAGCACAGAAAATCGAGGCGCATTTGGCCCACCAATCCCCAGGAAACAGGGGATTTGGGAATTGTTCTGGGAGAGATCTGTTTGGGCCTCTGTCTGTCATACTTACTTGGTTGTTGTTGTTGTTTTTCTTTCCTTTTTTTGGAGGGGCTGTGCCACACAGCTTTGGGGATCTTTCCTTGACCAGGGATTGAACCCGGGTCCTCAACAGTTAGAGTGTGGAGTCCTAACCACTGGACCGCCAGGAAATTCCCTGTCCCTCATACTTTGAATGGGAACTATTGTATGTTCTAGGTGTCCCCCTTCCCACAGACCCCTTTCACATTGGACATCTAGCCATCACACCATCTCTCAGCTGTGGAACCACAAAAAAAGAACATGGCTAAGATTCTGAATTCTTGACTTGCATTTTTCTGGAGAGAGGCTCAAGGTTTCCGTCCCTCTCACAGGGATCTGTCACCCCCAAAGTGTAAGAATCACTGACTTCATGTTACAGTCACTAAGACAACAAACCACTGCAATCAACCATTTGAAGACAAGGAAATAGATCCATTCTTCATGTGAATGTTTAAACTTTCAAAGGCTTGTATTGATTGCTTTTTAATGATATGACCGAATCTTTTGGAGTTGTGTAGTTACAATGGAAATTTGTTGTAAGGAATTTGCCTAGGAACCCAAAGTAGTAACCTGTTTTGTGAGTTAAACTATACTTAATCCAAATATTTCACCAGTATGTCTTTTCACTAAACATTTTCAAAGAAGTTGAAAACAACCCGGACGCGCAGGCTCAGCGGCCATGGCTCCCGGGCCCAGCCGCTCCGCGGCACGTGGGATCTTCCCGGACCGGGGTGCGAACCCGCGCCCCTCGCATCGGCAGGCGGACTCTCAACCGCTGCGCCACAGGGGAAGCCCGAAAACAACTTTTTATCACCAGAAGTGGTGCCACAGGTTCTAACAGTAAAGGATAAAGGATTGTGTGTGTATATATGTATGTGTTTGTGTGCCTATGTGTGCCTATATTTTAGATGGATCATCAGTTTATAGTTAAAAATAAAGCCTAAAATGTGGTGTTTTACAGTTGAGAAGGTGTAGGAGCAGTCCCTTCTTAGTAAATTGCAGTAGGTATTAGTAATTGAATAGTAATAGTAATTAATACTAACAGTGGTTTGCATCTATTGAGCACATATTGTATTAAGCTCTCTTTTTAGGACTCCACATGAATTAACAAATATAATTACCAGAACTGCTGTTTGAAGTAGGTGCATAGCTACCTTGTTCATTTGACAGATGAGAAAATTGAGGTGCAAAGAGCTGAAGGATTTACCCAAGGTAAGTCTGAGAGCCAGGCTAGGATGCGTCCAGTTAACTCTGATGGCAGGTATCAGAGTTATAAGGATATGGAGCAATTTGATATATTCACTCTTTGGCATGACCTTCATTATAACTCCTTAACTCTGAGACTTTTGCCTCTTTCTGGGAGGTCTAAGGTGAAGGAATCAAACATGATTAAATGCCTAACATAGGATAAGTGGCTTTACATATGTTCTTGGTTTTTCAATACTGTCCCATGCATATATTTATTATGGCATTTTTCTGGTTGTTGTAGCTTTACCTTACTCTTAGGTTATGAGCTCTTCACTTATCTCTGTACTGATCTTTTGCTTTAGTAACAAGCCACCCCCAAAATGTCAGTGGTTATTCAGGTCAGCTGCAGCTCAGCTCAGCTCAGTTCTAAGAGTCTTGTCATTCCAGGAACCCAGGCTCTGTGGTTCTCATGGCAAAGGGTGGAAATGCAAGTCTGCACTGAACAACATAAGTGCTTTTAAAGTTTCTGCTCCGTTGGGATGCGCGTTATGTCCACGTATAGCCCATTGGACAAACTAGTCATATGATCAAACCTGCCAATGGGGCAGGGAGTATCCTCCATCTACCTTGAAGTGCTGGCAGTCACACGGCAAAGGGCATAGATGAATAAACCTCTCACCGGGAAGGACACAGATAGTTGGATATCATAATGCAGTATATTACCATCTGAGTGATCCTAGAACTCTACTTTTATTCAAGAGAAAACTGAAGCCTGGAGGTGTTATGTACATACAGGATTACAGAATTTGAACTAGTTTTTCTGATTCCATGTACATGCTCGTTCCCCATCTGGTTTCCAATTTCATCTCTTTCTGCTGTGAAACGTATACTGTATTCTTGGGACACACTGAGTTTTATGTAATTTACCAAAGCAATGTGTACATTCATAATCTGTGACTTGGTGTATAATGTTATATCTGTAATTGCATTTTCCTCTTTCTATCCTGGTAAATGCTCATTTTTTTTCTGAATATTCAGGGCCTCTGAAAGCATCACTTGTTTCTCCTAGGCTGTGTTGGGGGCCCTCCTTCACTGCTGCATGGTGTCCTCTGTTGCCTCAGTGCTTATGTCTCTGCATTTTAGTTGTGCGTGGACTTCTCTCTTCCCCCAACGAAACTGAGAGTTTCTGGAAGGCAGGGGGAGAGGGGCTGCTTTTCAGCTATGGGTCCCTACAGCGGTACAGAGAAGGCGCTGTAAATGTGCATTGAGATAATGAATAGTTGAAGTTTTCCTACATAAGAATGACACGTCATTGTGGGTCAGTAATCTTACATTTCATGTCCCTGTCAAGTCAGTTGGATTTATATCATCCCAGAACAAAGGGCCTAGGAAAATCTGTCCACTATCATGACTTACATGTGTGCCAGCTGCAGATTGTTCTTTCTTTTAAAACTCAGCAATTTTTAGACAATGTGTTTCCAGAGTGAATTTTATCCCTACATTTTCTGGTCTAAAATAGGCTCCAATTATTCTCTTTAATTAAGTGGTTTTATTTTATTAATTGTTTCTGACTTACAGACGGTCCCTCGAGACCCTATATATGTTTCCAAATGAAGCCAGAAAGAAAAGCGCATTAATTATACACACAAACTCCTTTTGGCGAATTAAACGTGATGCACAGTGAACATGAAATGGCTTGCTCTCCTGAGCTATCAATCTTGTCATTAGTGATGGCTTGTATTAGTAGTATTGACATGGGCTTATCCAAATTGGATTCTGCAAAGAGTCATTTTAATTTTGCACAAATGTAAGAAGACAAAGTAGTTTGAGATGCCTGTTTTTTTTTTTTTTTAACCCTCTCTGTTGCCGAGTGACTGGAGCTTCTCTAGTTGTGATACCAACTTCATATTTTATAGTGTTCTAGGGTTTGTAAAACATCGGATGTTACCTTATCAAGCCACAGAGCAACCCTGGGCTTGTTCTGTGCGTCTCACAGGTGAAGAAATTGAGGTTCTGCAGTTAAATTAGGTTACGCCTCGAAGCCTGCAACCAGAAAGGGGCAGAGCCTTTTGAGTTATTCATATTTTTAAACACTTCTCTGAGCAGAGATAGGAATAGAGTTGTGCCTAAGCCCCTTTCCATTCATTTTCAGTGGGAAGCAAAATGGAATTATTAGCACTGTTTGGACACCTTTTCTGTTCTAGGATGTACTGATGAGAAGCTATAATGTTTTTTGAACATGTACTATGTGCCAGGTACTGTTCTAAGCGCTTCACAGGATGACGCAGTTAATCCACACAGTAATAACCCTGTGAGGTAGGATCATTATTGTTCCCAATGTGTAGTTGAGGCACAGAAAGAGTCACTCTCTTAAGGTCACACAGCTAGAAAGTGGCAAAGTTGAGATTCAGACCCCAAAGTTGGGCAGTAGATCCCAGGCTCTAAGTCTACATCTTACTGCGCCCCAGCAGTGATATCCTTCTGTTAAGGGGCATATATGGTCCCCTGCAGGAGGCAGTCAGAATTTCAAAGCAATATTATACATGGCTGTGGTGGCTTTATGATGGCGTCATGGAAGAAGATCATCAGTCCGTCCCTCCAGGAAGCATGGATACATGGTTCTAGGACTGTCATTGGCCACTGCTGAGCTTTGGTCCTGAAACTGCATTGTTTGAAAAGCACATTACATTTCCAAGGCTTCTTTCTTTCCAAAAAGAGCTTGTTGTGATGTTTAGAATACTCTAGGGAAATTACTCACCTTTTGACCTGAAGAGAGAACCCCTTGGGTTGATGGTCTCAGAAGTCATTCACTGAGCCCCCACTGTGTGCTGGATGATTAAGACCCTCAGTAGCTCAAGAGCTTCCCAGGGAATTACATGATAACAACAAAAACAGAAAACAGTTGTTGAAGTTTATTGAGGACTTACTATAGGCCAGTTACCGTTCTGAGTTCTTTACACAACTTTTTATTATAACTACTTTAAGAATAGGTGTTTCACTTGCATTCTGCAGGGCATTGAGTCTGAGCGAGTTTAAGTGATGTGTGCGCTTTAAAGGCAAAGTCTTTTCTCTACAAAAAAGGTTGAGATGATTGAGTTTTACTATCTCTGAAAAGATAATGTTATTCAGCAATATTCATGGAATATCTACTACATGCTAAGTAGTATCCTAGGTCCAAAGGATACAGCAGTGGACAAAACCAAAATCCTGCTCTCAAAATGGAGCTTACATTTTAGTGGAGGCAGATAGGCAATAAATAAGTAGATCTGGTACCAGATGGCGATAAGAGTGATGGAGAGAAATAAAGAAGGGAAGGGGGGGATAAGCAGTAAGTTAGGTTGCAGTTTTAAATAGCGTACTTAGAGAGTACCTATGTGTGTGCTTATTGAGGTTTAATTAAAAATCTAGTCACCACCACCACTTCTGCTTAGGGCCTATGATTTCTCTCCATTGCTTTCATAAAATCCTTATGTACAAAGCTTTTAATAACAGGGCCTTGTCTACTTCTCATTTCATAGCACTTCCCCATAAACTGTGCTCCAGCTTCACTGATACAGCTCTATTTCCTTGAAAATACCACACCCTTCTGTCCTTGTGCCTTTGCGTGTGTCATTTCCTCTGCTGGCAACTCATTCTTCGTCTAGGAAGCTTTTCTGGACATTGCTTACCCTCTCCCCTCAGTTCCACTGCAATCCAGTTCCATAGCACCAGTGTCTGATTTCACATTCTGTCGGCTTTGTGTTTGTGTGGGTGTCCCTCTCCCAGCAGACTGTGAATTCTTCCATAAGGAAATGATTTTCCTTTGTAAGTGCTTAATACATGTAGAAGGAGGGAACATACATAGACAAGGAGGTAGGGAAGAAAGAAGGAGGGAGATACAGGAAGATTAGCCCAAAAGGAAAGGGAGTTAAGAAAGTTAAGAAAGGAGGATGGAAGTTAGGAAGAAAGGAAAGAAGGAAGGGAGAAAGGAAGGAAGGAAGGGAGGACAGAAAAAGAGGAGGAGGAGGGAAGGAAGAAATCAGAGTTTTAAAAACAATTTTACTGAAGTATAGTTGATTTACAATGTTGTATTTAATTTTGCTATACAGCAAAGTGATTCAGTTACACATATGTATTCTTTTTCATATTCTTTTCCATTATGGTTTATCACAAGATACTGAATATAGTTCCCTGTGCTATACAGAAGGACCTTGCTGTTTGTCCATCCTGTATATAATAGTTTGCCTCTGCTAATCCCACACTCCTCATCCTTCCCTCCCTCTCCAAAATCCGGGTTTTTTGATCAGACATGACAAGATCAGAATTGTATTTTCAGGACATTAATCTGGAGATTAATTGTGGAGAGGAAGTTGTCTAATCCTGACACACATCTGCCCCCACTTTGGCAGCTCTTTTAAAGTTTCATCCTTTGGGTCAATAAGACACTGAATTTTCTGTGGCCCCTAGGACTTAACTCTGCTGCTGGTAGAAGGAGGGAAGATAGGGCTGATGGGGGGATATACCTTTGCAAACTTTTCTCGTCCCTCCCAAAGCATGATGAATCGTGGAAGTCCTGATTGAAAATTCTAATCACAGCTCTGCCGTCCTCCAGACCCGACCCGTTGACAGTTGATTCACTCCTTTTCATGCCCGCTGCCTCTCTCTAGTATGGTGGCTCTTATGCAGGAGTCTATCATTAGCAGACAAAGCATGATGGATTGGCCGGGGTTCCCTTCATCCTTAGGACCTGGGGCATGCTTCGTTTTTCAGACTCTCAGGGCATGTGTGGGACATCATCATGAATGAAAGGAGGAAGTAATACCATTTTGGATGTGCCTGTTTGCTGCTGCTGTTTAGAAAGAGAACGATTCATTATGGGGAAAGTAAGTAGATAGCGAGCCTCCCAACCCCTCACCCTCAACCCAATAGCAACTGATACAGAAAATCATTGACCACCATCAGTGCCCCGGCAGAGTCTGGTGATTTCATTGGAGATGTCATACCCTTTTCAAAATCAGAATAGTAAACAATTTCTAAAACTGGATCTCACAAAGAAAAATCAGCCCACATAAAGTCTTTGGACTTCTGAAGTGATCTAAGATCCAAAAGGATTAGGATTGATTGATTTTGATCTTGGAAGTGGGTTCACAGCAGTTCTGAAATCTGTGGTCTCCCTGGACATGATGCTATGAATGTCAGCCAGATACTAGTTTATTTATTTTTTAATTTGATTCTAGAACCCTGAGTCTGTAATGTTTCAGTGAGCAAAACAGTTATGTTTGGCTCCGGCGAAAGATTGATAGAAGCGATTTTCAGCTGTGGAATCAAAACAGAGTGAAAAAATGTCACGTTTAAATAAAATGCAGTACTTGGAGGCATCATGTGGTCTCATAATAAATGAATTCATGGCACAAGGTTGACATATTTTGAAGGAGAATTTCTTTCAAAATTTTGAGGTGATTCATTTTTATGATTAATTGCAGTAAAAACAATTACCAAAGAATTTTTAAGTTAAAGGAAAAGAAGCTTTGAGGTGCTTATAGATAACATCCTATTGCCTTCATTTTTATACTGCACCTCGTGTAGGCGATGGAGTTGTACATCTGTGAAGTTTGGATGAAGGCCCTGGAGCTCTGGGGGTGCTCATTCATCCCAGGCCTCATCTGTTATTTGTAGTTTGGAAGGGGGAGGGGCAGGAAGCCGTAGTGGAAGCGGTGATGAGAAGTCCGCTGGCTTTGGATTCAGACAGACCTGAGTGTGAATAACTCTGTGTGGTCCCAGTCAGGTAAGCTAACCTCTTGGCATCTCCCTTTCTGTTCCTTAAAATTGGGGCAAAACGAGATAGAAATGAATGCTGGGCATCTAGCATAGGGCCTTGTACATACTTAGTAAAGGGTGAAAAACACAATGGCAAGCATCAGTAGTACTTATTTTACCAGCATGGATGGGCATTTACTCTGTTGTCTGTCTGCAGCTCTGTACTTGATGTTCTACAGAGACTGGTCCCAGATCTCAAGGATCTTGTAATCCAGAGAGGAGACGCGTGGACAAATAAGGGGTGCGAAACCAGGGGTAGAAGAGGACTGAACAGAGAGTATCTTCTCAACCTTGTAATCAAGCATAGTGTAGGGCCAGTTCATGTGGAGCTCTCAGAAAATGTCTGTTGAATAAATTAAGTTGAAAAGGTAAGAAATGGGATTAGAAGGTAAAAAAAAAGAAACTCTATGTATTAGTCAGCATTCTCCAGAGAAGCAGAACCAAGAGGATGTGTGTATATATCGAAAGATTTATTTTAAGGAATTGGCTTCATGCAGTTATGGAATCTGGTAGTTCCATGTGATGAACTCCTATATATATTTCAAAACCTGATTCCATGTGTATTACCTCCTTAATGCTACAAAGAGATACACTATTATCTGCAGTCTACAAATGAGAAAGCCATGGTTCAGAAAGGTTGAGTCACCTGTTCAAGTTTCAAAAACTACTTAGTAAAGAACAGATCTGGGCCTCAAACCTATGTTTTCAAGACTCCAAAGTCTTAACTACTAAGTTGCTCTGGTTCCATGCTCACAATTAATTATATTGCAGCATTTTAAGGACAACAGCAGAGGTATATACAAGTCCAAGAGGAGCCAACAAAGAGAGAAGAATTCATTTGGGGGCGCAAAGGAAAAGCAGGGTATCCTTCAGAGGGTGATGTCTAATAGTGCAGATGAAGTCTGAAGGCCATTTGCTGGAGAATTCTCTCTGGTTTGGAGAGGATGGTCTTTTTGTTCTAGCGAGGCCTTCAACTGATAGGATGAGGCCTACCCACCTTATGAAGGGCAATCTGCTTATTCAAAATTCACCAATTTAAATGTTATTCTCATCCAAAAACACCCTCCCAGTTGACACATAAAATTAACTATCTCACCCTAGCAGTAATTTCTAAAGAGATGCATCAGGAAAGGCTCTAAGTTACTAGAATGTCTGAGTTTAAATCTTACTCCATTAGTTTCTATCCATGTTATCTTTGGGCAAATAATTTCTGTGCCTTGATTTCTTTACCTGTAAAACGGAGGTAATGATAGTGCCTACTCAACAGAGTGGTTGTGAAGTTTAAGCGAGTCAGTACAAGGCATTATAGTGAATACTCCATAAACTGGAGCTGCTAATATTGGTAGTAGAAATTTACAAGCATTTAAGCATAGACACAACCTATGCAAACTTAAACTCTCCTTATGTTTTTTTTTTTTTTTTTTAGCGGTACGCGGGCCTCTCACTGTTGTGGCCTCTCCTGTTGCGGAGCACAGGCTCCGGACGTGCAGGCTCAGCGGCCGTGGCTCACGGGCCCAGCCGCTCCGTGGCTGGGGCATGAACCCGTGTCCCCTGCATCGGCAGGTGGACTCTCAACCACTGCGCCACCAGGGAAGCCCTCCTTATGTTTTAGGAAAAAGTAGTTTTTAGATTAACAAATTTTCACATTGCCATGTAAGTATTGTTTGTCATTCACTGTGCTTAAGTACTTTATATGCATTTTCTGATGTAATCTTTATCAGAAACATGGAGTAAGGTATATAATTGTGCCTATTTCCAGATGATAAACTGAGACTTAAATGATGCACTCCAGGTGATACAGTGACTCAGTGGCTGAGTGGTGTCTCCGTTGGAATTCTCTTGACTGTTCACCTGGTTCATTTTCCATCTTTTCATACATATCTGTGTGATGTTGGATGGGACAAAGTCACCTAGGCCTGAGTTTTCTACCTCTTTGCATTTGGAAATTCAGTTATTTTGGGTGTTCAAATTTGAAAGTTTCCTTTTCATGTAAAGGGATTATTTACATGAAATAATGCTCATTTTACATTTAGTTTGATTCTTTCTCTGCATTCATGCCCTTTTTGATTATAACTAGGTCCTCTAGAAAAGGACAGGTGCAAAATACCCTATTTACATGCTAGATAGGCTAGTAGTTATTTCTGAACAGGGAGAAATGACAGACACGTGTGGGTGCTTTATATAAGCTCAGTGTCACTAGACTGGGCTCTTTGCAGGTGAGTGGCCCCATGAAAGTCAGTGATAGCCTTAGCTGAATTCCACTTATTTTTTTTTTTTTTGTGGTACGCGGGCCTCTCACTGTTGTGGCCTCTCCCGTTGCGGAGCACAGGCTCCGGACGCGCAGCCTCAGCGGCCATGGCTCACGGGCCCAGCCGCTCCGCGGCATGTGGGATCTTCCTGGACCGGGGCACGAACCTGTGTCCCCTGCATCGGCAGGCGGACTCTCAACCACTGCGCCACCAGGGAAGCCCTGAATTTCACTTATTTGCAAGGGACCAGTAAAACTCATGTTCGTCCCTGCTTGGGGAAATCACATAAAAAGAAGTGTGTATGTGTAATGTTTGTGCACACGTGTATGTCTGACCCTTTAGCCTGTTCCCTGCCTGTGTCTGCAGCCAACTTGTTATCTTTACTATCCCTCTCCCTAGTATCACTTGATATAATTGCTGCGCAGAATGCCTTGCAACTCCTTAGTGGGTTGTGATCTTCTCTGCCTCCGGACTCCTGAATTCTTCCTGCCTTGAATGTTCAGCTCCCTCCTTTATCTGCCTGACGAACTCCTGTGTATCCTTCAAAACCTGATTCAGACATCAGTCCTCTGAAGGATACCCCCTCCTTTCCTTTGTGTCCCCAAATGAATTCCGTTCTCCTTGGTGGCTCCTCTTGGACTTATGTATATCTCTGTTTTTGTCCTTACAAGGGCACAGTACAATTATTTCTGAGCCTGGAGCCAGTGCAACTTAGTAGTTAACAGTCCTTAGAGTCTGAAAAACCTAGGTTTGAGTCCCAGATCTGCTCTTTACTAGTTTTTGAAACTTGAACATGTGACTCAATGCTTCTGGACCACAAGTTTCTCATTTGCATATAATAGCGTATCTCTTGGTAGCATTAAGGAGGTAATAAACATGAAGCAACTGGCACAGTGCCTGTCCCATGGCGAGCTTCCAAGCAGTGGGGTGCTGGCGTGACTACCTCAATATGTCTTTTCTCTTTGGTTTCATTTGAGCCTCTCTGAGGTCACAGACCTTGTCCTCTTTATTTTTGTATCTCTAGCTCCTAGCACAGCATGTTCAGTAAATCTCTAGTAAGTTCTGTATGAGCCGAATCCATAGAGTCATTTCACAAACCCACAGACTGTGGTTTGCAAACTTCACCATGATCTTTCACTAAGGAGATCTTCACTTTATCATAGTGTCTGGGCATATGACTGGAACAGCTATTTTTCTTTGAAGGCAGCTGATACCAGATGTTTTGATTTTGTGTGGAGTCACCTGGACTTTGGGATTTACTTCTCTTTCCTTCCCAAGGTCATTGTCCCTTTTTAGTGCTGGTCGGAAGTATAAGCATGCCTTTGATTGGCTCAGCCAGACAAGGAACTGGTAATTATTGCTGTTCTCCCTGAGAAGCATCCTACCAAGTTGATCTGAGTACAGAGAAAGCTCATTCCTTTCAGGCCTTGGGGCCAAGTGGGAGCTGCCTTGTCCTTTCTTTGTGTACCTTTCATGAAACATTTAACACCATCAAACAGACATTAGCATGTGGTTTGTTATTACACAGCTTTGAACCTACAGGGGTGGTCAGCTCTATTGGTGAATGATAATGGCAAGTAAGGAAGTAGTAGAGAGTGATGAAATCGAACAGATCTGTGTTCAAATCCTGGATGTGCCACTTATCGGCTGTTGGGACCAAAGACTAGTTCCTTAAGTTCTCTATGCCTCAGTATCCTCATTAAAAAATAAATTGGTGCAGCCGCTATGGAGAACAGTATGGAGATTTCCTTAAAAAGCTAAAAATAGAGTTACCATATGATCCAGCAATCCCAGTCCTGGGCATATATCCAGCAAAGATGAAAACTGTAATTCAAAAAGATACATGCACCCCAACGTTCATAGCAGCACTATTTACCATAGCCAAGACATGGAAAAAAACCTAAAAGTCCACCGACAGATGAATGAATGAAGAAGATGTGGTACCTATATACAATAGAATATTACTCGGCCATCAAAAAGAATGAAATAATGCCATTTAGAGCAACATGGATGCAACTAGAGATTATCATACTAAGTGAAGTAAGTCAGAGAGAGAAAGACAAATATCATATGATATCATTTATGTGTGGACCCTAAAAATATACAAATGAACTTATTTACAAAACAGAAATAGACTCACCAACATAGAAAACAGAGTTATGGTTACCAAAGGGGAAAGCTGAGGAGAGAGAAATTTGGGGTTGACAGATACACAGTACTATATATAAAACAGATGAACAACAGAGACCTGTTGTATGGTACAGGGAACTGTTTTCACTATCTTGTAATAACCTATAATGGAAAATAATCTGAAACAACAACAACAACAACAAAAATACATAGTGCTGTACACCAGAAACTAACACAACATTGTAAATCTTGTACCTCAATAAATTTAAATAACAACAAAGAATTAACAAAACAAGAGTAAGGATAAAAATAGTGTCTGCCTCATAAACATGAACGCCAACTGACTTGATGGCTATGTAGCTTATCACAGGGCTCACCACGTGGTAAATTGTGAATAAAGGGTAGCTGATCAGGACAGCGATTCGGGATGATGTGCCCTTGTGGGCTAGGAGAAAGGGCACTGGGCTCTTGCCCGTGTGGCCTTTGAAGGAATCAGGTCCATTTCAAAATGTTGGTGCCATTTGCAATGGTTTTCTTCTGTTGAGATGAAGTATTCCGTGCCTGTCATTTCTTGCCCATGAATGAGTGTGTCTATCTCAGAATTGCCGTATGATGGTGAGATTGTGCAGACATCCTTGGTAAGGAAAAGAGGCTACAATCACTGTTTTATTCATATAAAAATATATTCTTTTGTGGTGACTCTTGGACAAACTGCCGATGAATGTGCTTCATTTTTGTCCATAGCTTTCTTTTATGTGTTCTTTTCCCCTTAGGAGGGAAAATTCTCCCCATCACGTGAACGTACCTCATGCAGAATTCCTCTGCAGCCACTGAACTAGTGCATGTTACTGTCTCCTTTAAGGTGCCTAAGTGGTAGGACTATATGTTAATCATCAGTCCTGAAAGGTGTCATTTAACAGCAGGGGAAATATGTTACTCTGTGCATTAATGGAAAAGAGATTATTTTCAAACATTTCAAAGCCCTGAGGACTCTCTTCAGAGAACTTCCTTTTTTTTTTTTTTTTTTTTTCCACTACCCATTTAGAGAAGAGGTACCACAGCTTCCCATGATTTAGAAATAGGGCTTAAGGTCTAGTGAAGGAAGCTTAATGTCAGAAAATTAAAGGCAAAATGTGTGATGCTCAGGCAGTCTGGGTGCTACACAGAGCCCTAACACACACACCAAAAAACAAAAAAAAAACAAAAAAACAACAAACACAACCTTTTACCCAAAGTGCAGTGGTGATTTCACAAAAGCAAGGTTAGGATTAGAGAAATGCTCAGAAATTCTACCAATGTCTGATGGTTTGGGATGGGAAATATCCCACTTAGAACGTGAAGAAGAGATAAAAGCAAAGAAATACGGAACAAAAAGGAAGGCTGTGTTGAAGGACCCAGGGTCACAGAGGAAGAAGGTTTGACCCTCTTTAGAATGGTGAGGGAGGGTCAGGATCACTTGCCTAGAACTTGAGATACTAAAGATTTTCTGTTCCCAGGTAGGGAAGGAAATGGGTCTGAACTGTATGTTGGCTGTCATGGCCTCCCCTACAAATGGCTGAACCTATCTCTTACCTCTGTAGGCAGAACGCTGTTTTGGGGAAGAATGAAGGAGCTAGGCCAGGGGCAAGAATGGCTTCTCCCCTGGAGAACTTTGGGGTCTTCTTGGAGTGGGAAAAGGACCCAAGCTACAGATTGAGGGATAAACAAGAGAGGTGTTTCCAGAGGGGGAAAAGCCAGGTGACATGGCTCAGGCTTTTGTGTAGTCAGGTAGGAGACAGTGGGCTGCTGATCAGATACTGAGATAGCATGGTAGAGGTACTTGTGGGGGGGCGGGGGGGGAGAAAAGCATCCTGATTGGTTCCTGGAGGGTAGATTGGTTTTCATTTCTGACTCTGGCAAGGGGAGTGATGTGGGGGAAGCTATTTCACCTTTCTGTGCCTCAGTTACTTCACCTGTATAATGGGGTGGTAAGACCTATGTCACCAGTACTTGAGACCTTAAATGAGGCAACAGTTACAAGCTCTGTATATATATATATATATATATATATATATAATCTACACACATATATGTATACATATGTGCGCGCACACACACACATATATATGTATGTCGTGCTGAGCCTGGCTCATAAATACTGGTTCCTGCTTCTCAGCCACCCCTCAAGTATTTTGCAACCATTTATTTATATTGCAAGACATAGAGCAAGGGTCATCTCCTGTGTGAAGGCACAGCTGCCCCCTCTCCTTGGCTTTTCCTCTGTCCTCTTCTGTTGTAGTCCCTGTGACAGTTTAGCCGACTTGTGAATTTCTCAGTGGTCTGTTTCCTGCAGTGGACGCTGAGCTTCTGGGGGCCAGAGAAAATCTACTCATCTCTGTGCAGGCATACCTCATTTCACGGTGCTTTGCTTTATTGCCTTCGTAGATACTGTGTTTTTTTACGAATTAAAGGTGTGTGGCAACCCTGCATCGAGCAAGTCTGTTGGCACATTTTTCCAACAGCATCTCCTCACTTCATGTCTCTGTCACATTTTGGTAATTCTCTCAATATTTCAGACTTTTTCATTATTGTTATACTTGTTATGGTGACCTGTGATCAGTGATCTTTGATGTTACTACTACTACAACTCACTAAAGGCTCAGACAATGGTTAACATTTTTGAACAATCAGATATTTTTTAATTGAGGTATGTATGTTTTTAGACATAATGCTGTTATACACTTAGTGACTATAGTATAGTGTAAACATAACTTTTATATGCATTGGGAAACCAGAAGAATTCGTGTGGCTCACTTTATTTTGGTGGTCTAGAACCAAACCCCCAATATCTATCTCTGAGGCTCCCATCTCTCAGCAACTTGCCTGGCGCAGAGGAAACAGTAAGTTGTGAGTGCTACATCAGTTTGTCTTTTTTAGACTTGTGTTGATACGTCATTTGAGGTGAATTTATAGTCCTGTGCTTCCCCAAGTACCCTCTCTGATTGCAACAGGTCATGTTGATCAAAGGGCCAAATGCTCCATCTAGAAGAGAACCTGGAACGTTGTTGAGATTAGTTCATTTTCCTGAGGTTAGAATGCAAACAAAGAAGTTTTGCTGCAGTGTCAGAGGAGTGATGAAGCTCCGAAGCTCATCCACAGACAGCAGTGTGGTAACACCCTTGTTTTTCACCCCCCCCCCCCGCATCTCTCGCTTACCTGGAATTTGCTCTTTTTAGTGGTAACTTTGCCACAATAGGACTGGGAAGGCAGATCTAACACTTAAAAACAAAACCCTAAACTACAGCCTAAAACCAAATTCGAATAGGCCTTTTGGATTAGCTATGCCATTTTTGTCTCTCATTAGTGCTGATAATTAGGAGAATTAAGGATGGACGTTTAAATTATGGCTTAGACAACAAAACATCTCTAGGAATGAAATTATTATTCAAGTTACATTTTCAATGAGATCTTGAAATCACTTAAATAAAATGAGTCTAAACAACGCCTTGATGCTGGGGGCTCTGAACTCCAGAACCAAAGTAGATCATTGGAGTAATGATAAAAAGCATTGTGATGATCATTATCTAGCACATTTGTGCAGCAAATTAGAGTTTATAAGCCTCTTTCATATCAACAGAATCTTAGCAAATTAGAACAAGAAGGGATCATAGAAATCATGTTGTAATGCAACCCCTTCATCTCATAGATGGGATTTTTTTTTTTTTTTCCATTGCTTTAAAATCACTTCAGAATGCCTGGAAAATTAGAACCAATGTTACTTCAAACCAGCTTTACTTGGATATTCTTGTATTTTATTACAGATGTTTCATATGCATAATTTTGAACCTGGCCATTTATAGTTTAAGTCTAAGCACTAAAAATTGAAGTATAAGAAGCAACCAGGAGTTATTTTTTTATTAAGATGTCATTGACATATAGCATCGTGTTAGTTTTAGGTATACAACATAATGATTCAGTATGTGTATATTTGGGGAACTGATCACTGCGGTCAGTTCAGTCAACAGCCATCACCACACCTAGTTATCGTTCTTTTTCTTATGGTGAGAACTTTTAAGATCAACTCTTTTAGCAACTTTCAAATTTATAATACAGTCTTGTGAACGGTAGTCACATGCCATACATTACATGCCAGGACTTACTTATCTTATAACTGGAAGTTTGTACCATTTGACCACCTTTATCCATTTTGCCCTCCCTCCCCCCGACCCTGGAACTGGGATATTTCATTTGATGGTCACGGCAGGCCTATTTTGCAAGGTGGGCAGCACAAGTATTAATTATTGCCACTGTACCAGGTGAGAAAGCCAAGGGTCAAAGATGAGGAGTGTTAGGGCCCTGTTGATACAGTGGGGTGAGACTTTGCTGCTGCTGTCCTGCTGACCCCAGGTCCTCTCCTAGTTTGAATAACCCACCTTTGTTGACACTTCACCTGCTCAGAGGGGCCTTCCCTACCCTTGAACTGAATTAGCGTCTCTCGTTCACTCCGTCACTCTCTCTCCTTGCCCTGTTTGATGTCATCGCTCTCAGTACCTCCTTACGTTATGGAAGGTATATTTTCTTTTATCTGTTGGTTTTCTCCACCAGAATATAAGCTTCATGGGCTTTATCTCTTTTGTTTACAGCTAGAATTCAGGCATCTGAAACAGTTCCTATCCCACCACAGGTACTCAATAAATACTTTTTAATGATTGAATGGATAATTAAAGAGGTAGATGGCAAATTCGAATAGTCTGAGGTAAGGAGACTTAGAAAAAACCTGATTGTATTTTGAGAACTTGCTATATGGGTCAGAAAAGTAGCCTCTCCATTTGCTCTGCCGTGGCCTCAGCTTTTAAGTAACTCATTCATCAAACAGATATTTCACAGTAAATACTCTTCCTGTGTTCTAGACACTGTTCCGGGTGTTTGGAAGCCACAGTGACAAAACAGATTAGAAATTCCTATCAAAGGAGAGCTTCCATTTTTTTATTTTTGGTCATTGAGATGACAAATTTAAGAAATAGATTTATAAATAAATGTGTAACTTTGCATCTGTATGTGTAGGATATGAATTAAAATATGAGGAGACAAGCAAAGCAGACATAAGAAGGATGGGGGTTCCATTCTACATGGGGTGGCCAAGAAAGGCTCTTTGAGAATTGACTTTTCACTGTTTGATGAATGAACATGCAGTCGGTAATTGTGTGTTGAAAGGATGAAATTGTTTTAAAATCCTAATTGTTTCTGCACCAAAGTATCTGTGAGGTAGCATTCTTCAAGTAGAATGCATAGGAGGCTTTCAGGATCGTACCTGTGAAATCAAGTTGAAGCTCAAATATTACCTGGTGCGTGGATTCCTCCTCTACCTTCTCCCTCCTCCTCTGAAATGGGTGAGAACTGCCACATGGGAACTGACCGTGGTGAAGCCATGATGTAGACATTGCTCGGCCCAGTTCAGCCCTTTGGGAGTGAAAGCACGCATTCTTGGCAACCAAACAGCATCTGGTTCACCTCTTCCACTTTCCACCTGTGTGGCCTTCCCAGTTCCAGGGTTTTCATTCTTCCAATGACGATGTTAATTTCTACATTAGCCGTATTTCTAACGTGCCTCCCAGTTGCTGCCCTACAACAGTAGCTCAACAAACATTCATTTCTCATCCTCTTTTGTATCTATTATGCATTAAAATTCCTCTGTTATTGAGGGATTAGAGTACCATGCAAGTGTGAAAAAGAAGCAATCCAGAGCTTTTTCTGTGCACAGGCGCTAGCAGTAATTGCAGGGCTGTGATACATGATAACCATCTAATCTCAGCTCATAAACGATGGTGCATTTTAATCAGATTTTAGATCTTATGAAGGCTCTAAGTAATTACAGTTATTTTTGCCTTAAAATTGAACTGCTCTTATTAAAATTCTTTTATTAAGTCTTTTTTTCCCCTCTTCTGGTAGTTATGAAAGATTGTAGAATTTCCGAGTCAGATAACCGGGCACAAGACATCACTCAGATAGAAGCTCTTATTATTTAGATACAGGAATAGGTCCAAAAAGATGGTGTTACTGACCATGGACTTGCTGGTA
Source organism: Kogia breviceps (assembly GCF_026419965.1). Lineage (NCBI taxonomy): Eukaryota > Metazoa > Chordata > Mammalia > Artiodactyla > Physeteridae > Kogia > Kogia breviceps. The sequence continues at coordinate 153,799,559 of NC_081310.1, forward strand.
ACACTGGAGCCTGGAGAGGAAGCAGGTTTTTCTGTCATCTCTGCTGGCTCCTGTTCACTCCTCCTCACCTTTATCCTGATGTAGTGCTTTTCTTTTCCCCCTTTACAGACTGCCCTCTGGTCCGTTTTCTCTGAGGCAGTTGTTAATTATTTTATATTTTTCAGATGAGAAAAATAGAGGGTCAAGTATATTATTATTTGTTCATCCAAAACAATTTTACCAGTGATGGGCTGTATTAAGTTAGGAGCTGTGCTGGGGGATCAAACGGTTTGTGCAGGTGCCCCTGGCCAGGAGGGAAGGCAGATCCAGGGTGAGAACTCGGGTCCCCAGGTCCAACGTCAGTGCTCCTTCCATTGCATCCTGCCAAAGACTTAGGACCCACTCAAGGTCCAAACTGTATTGTTACTAATGGTAATGATAATAATCACCCTGAAGAAGATTGGGCTGTAAGATAGTACAGATGTGCCAGGACAATAGGTAAACAAGACTGTGTCTCTGCCCTCAAGGTATGCACATCCTATCGGGGTAGCACATGACAGGCATGACAACAGCATCAAGTATCACCAGGCTGCTGACCTGAGAGGCACCATGCTGGGGGTGTTCCATGCATCCTGTAAAATCCTAGCAAAGCTTTATGATGACTGTAGTGTTATCCCTGTTTTACAGATGACAAAACAAAGGTTTCCGTGTCTTACATAACTCACCCCAGGGTGTGTAGCTCATGGCCGTCACAGCTGGGAATCTAACCCAGGCGTGTGTGCCCCAGAGTCTGTGATCTCACTGAAGCAATAGCGCTCCTGGGGCGTTGGGGGGAATTCCATCATAATGGGATTACAAACTGGGACAGATGTATGAGTACCCAAGTCCCTCACAAGCCACTGACACTTCTGGATACTTCTTTTTGCTAGAACCTTCTCTAACTTTCCCCTTGTTTCATCAGGGTGACCATGGGGGCCTTTTCATTTGAGAGGCTGCCGGGTATGCCTAAACTCACACTGTCTGAGCTGATTGTGTACAATTTAGCATTCGCAAAGTGCTGACAGTCCTCGTTCAGACCAAGTGTGAAAGTTTTTAAATTAGCTTTCACAGTTTGATTCACAAGCAGCAAATGCAAAACGGCACAGTATTCATTTCTTCAACCATCACCATGATGGTATAGCTGAAGGCTATCTCAGCTCATTTCCTTCAGCAGTTAGAGAAGAGCCTGGGCAGAGGCGGTGTTCCTTAAGAGAAGAATGTTCTAGAAGAGATCTCAGTTACTAAAAGAATCATATCTGCAAATTGCACATTGGCAGCATGGAACCGCACGTGTGAAGAGCAGGAACTTTGGCACTGGATGGTCTTGGGTTTTTCATCTTAGTTCAATTGCATACTAGTTTTCTTGAGCAGCACCTTGTTCTTGAATACTGGTTGCATGAATTGGGGCAGGTCAGTTACCATTCTTCAGCCTCAATTTGGCTCATTGTAAAATGAGGATAATATTTGCAAATATCTGAAAGGCTCTGGTGAGGGTAAAATGACACGCTGTATGTCACAGCTTGGCACAGTGGCCGAACTCAGTCAGTTAGAGCTATTGTTCTTGGTGTCATCTTGAACTTTGCTTTCCTGCGGACAGTGTTCACTGTCTCAGAGAGGGGATTTTTTCCCTTAGGAAACATTTATTGAGCTTCTGCTCTGGGCCAAGTGCTGTGCCCTGCGCCGGAGATAAGTTGATAACAAAACGCAGTCCTGCCATGAAGGACCTGTCCGCGCAAAGACAGGCACATAAAAATAACCTTATGATATAGCATGGTAAGTGCAGTGGTGGGTGCAGAGCAGCCTCTGATCACCTGGAGTAAGTGGCAATAAGAAACCTTAGGGACACTACAATGGGGTTTCACCTCACTCCAGTCAGAATGGCCATCATCGAAAAGTCTACAAATAATAAATACTGGAGAGTGTGTGAAGAAAAACGACTTTCCTACATAGTTGGTGGGAAGGTAAATTGGTACAGCCACTATGGAGAACAGTGTGGAGGTCACTTAAAAACTAAAAGTAGAGGGGGCTTCCCTGGTGGCGCAGTGGTTGAGAATCCGCCTGCCGATGCAGGGGATACGGGTTCGTGCCCCGGTACGGGAAGATCCCACATGCCGCGGAGCGGCTGGGCCCGTGAGCCATGGCCGCTGAGCCTGCGCGTCCGGAGCCTGTGCCCCGCAACGGGAGAGGCCACAACAGTGAGAGGCCCACGTACCACAAAAAAAAAAAAAAAAAAAAAAAAAAAACTAAAAGTAGAGTTACCATATGATCCAGCAATCCCACTCCTGGGCATATATCTGGAGAAAACTATAATTCAAAAAGATACGAGTGCCCCAATGTTTATTGCAGCTCTGTTCACAAAAGCCAAGACATGGAAGCAACCTAAGTGTTCATTGACAGATGAATTGATAAAGAAGATGTGGTACATATATACAGTGGAATATTACTCAGCCATAAAAAAGAATGAAATTTTAAAAAAGAATGAAATAATGCCATTTGTAGCAACATGGATGGACCTAGAGATTATCATACTAAGTGAAGTAAGCCAGACAAAGACAAATATCACATAATATCGCTTATACCTGAAAAAAAAGATGCAAATGGACTCATTTACAAAACAGAAATAGACCCACACACATAGAAAACAAACTTATGGTTACCAAAAGGGAAGGTGGGGCAGGGGGAGGAATAAATTAGGAGTTTGGGATTAACATATACTCACTACTATATGTAAAATACATAACCAACGAGGACCTACTGTATAGCACAGGGAATTTTACTCAATATTTTGTAATAACCTATATGGGAAAAGAATCTGAAAAAGAATTATGTATATATACTGAATCACTGTGCTGTACACCTGAAACTAACACACCATTGTGAATCAACTATACTTCAATAAAAACAAAAAGAAAAGAAAACCTTGGGGAGAAACAAAGTTTCACAAGATATGTAGGAATCAGTGAGGTAAGGGGGGGTTGAAAGGGAGTTCCATGCAGAGAAAATAACCCATCACAAAGGCAAGGAAGTGAGAAGAAGTAAGGTTCTTTTGGGAAATTTCTGGGTGCTTCCAAATGGTTAGGGCAAACTGTATATGAGCAAGTAACTTAACCTACCTCCATTTCCTCACCTGTAAAATGGGCATAATGATAGGACCTGCCTCATAGAGCTGTTGTCAGGATAAAATGAAGCAAGTCAAAGGATATTCCTGCAATACTACTTGGCACAAAGTAGCAGAGAATGTTCTCAATTAACGTTAAGTAGTGTTGAACAGTGTTTAATAGATGCCATTACCTAAGAGCTTTTGAAGGACTTTGATCATGTCAGGGTGCATTCTGTGCCATCAAAAGGGGGTTCGTACATGTGGTATTCCCTAAACCTATTTGACCAATAGCTGGATGGAGAACATTTCTTTTTAGTGAATTCTTGGTAGTAATCTTTTCTCAGGACCTTTGTGCTCTAAGGTTTGGGAAAAGCTATGGTTAGATGCAGCAGATGAGATCTGTGTTCTTGTTCTAAGATGAATGAACCTAGTTGAGGGTCTTAATAGCTCAAAAAAGAGAGAAAAAAATTACAAGAATTTTTTTCTCTTTCTTTTTGTTTAGGGACCCCTTGTTTGGTACACATACAGACACAGACACACCAATACTTGGCATTTGAATAAAAACCCACATTCAGAGGAGTTAGAACCTGAAGGTTTAGAAGGAATCTCCCTTTGTTTATTTAAATGTGTTCCTGATATTCATGTCAAGCTAATAGTTGTATTGTACAGGTGTCTATGGCATGGTGTGGACAAGTGAAAAATCCACAGGCATAGAAGTAAGTCTTATGGCCTGTTTGTTTGCTAAGCACTAGAACCAAGGTTTTGTGCCAGGTGATCTCCCAGCTTCTTCCCAGCCACGTGCCAGAGAGTGAACCATCCAGACTGTATGGATCTGAATGTAGGGAGGAACTGGGGTGGAGGGGAAGGGTGGGGGGTTTGGATGTAGGGAGCCTCTCTGATCAGAGATGCAGCAATCAGAGATGCCACGTGAGAGTTAAGAGCACACACTCTGAGATCAGACTAGCTACCTCAGAATCTCTGCCGCTTACCAGCTGTGTAACCTCAGGCAAGTACTGATTTCCACAGGCCTCGATTTCCTCATCTGTAAAATGGGGGTGAGGAAGAGTAGCCACTTTGTGGAGCTGCTGAGTGCTACCATGTGACGTTCTTAGAATAGCACCTGGGTGTTGGGAGGGCCATGGACGTGCTGCCGGGGGAAGCCAGTTCTACTCTTCCTGAGCAAGTTAATCTGCTTCTCTGAGCCCCTCTTCCCTGTGATCTTCATGCCCATCATCTAGAACTGTTGCGAGGATGAAAAGAGGTGAAGCGAGTGGGTGCTCAGGATATGACTCTTCTTCTAGCGCAGAGAGCGGGGGCTGGTATCAGACAGACCTGGTTACTAGCCGCAAAGCCTCTGTGCTTCTGCTTCCTCGGTGCACACACGCAGCAGGCTTGTGAGGAATAAAATGTGCAGTGCATGTGCTTAGCACAAGGCCAGGCCAGAGACTGATGCTCAGTAAGTGTTACCTATGGTTATGTACTGAGCCGGGCTGGCCAGACAGAGCCTGCCTACTGCAGCCTCCAAAGTGACTGAAGCAGATGTAGATTGTGTCTCCAGGTAGCCAGTGAATGGTGACAGTGGCTGCCTTTCCATAGTGGCCGCAGGGATCAATAAGGATGGCTGCCCGATCCCTTCCAGTACAGTGTATCTGATAGACGGACCTCACGGGCCACGGCACACAGATGCAGAGAGTGGACCTGAGGTTTTCCTGAGCCACAGCAGCAGGATGGATATTCACTGTTGGCTTCTCATTAGACCCAGGGTGCTTATTTTCCAACACAGAACACATGCAAATTGACAACAGGCGCATGCTTTGAGATATAATCAAGAAGAATGAGCTCGTGTACAAGCATTAATTTGTCTTAGTTCAGTGTCAGGATTTCCAGAGTTTTGTGCTATGTGTTTTGGTTTGGGGTTTTTTTTCTTTCTGGAGAGGGGCTTAAGGCATATAAATAGTGTCTTCCCTCTTCTTCCCCTTTTCAAATGAATCAACGAGGGTAGGGTTGCAGTCATGTCTACTATGCACATTCCCGTCTACTTGGGGTAACTGGAAGGGCACTGGAAGGGATTTTTCTCTGCTCTTTGGCATCTTCCAGATAAGCCTGAGTGACCAGCTTCAGAAATGTCCATCACAGGACAAGTTCGTTGAATGAATCCAAAGTATCCTAGACCTTGCTCCATCTCTACCATCCCCATAAAGCCCCAGAGTGCTGCCTCCCTGGCATTCACTGGGAAGTTAATTAGTGCTACTTCAGAATAACATCTGTTGCTTAAACATGAAAACCTTCTGTTGACACTTAACTTTTTGGCACTAAATGTCATAACTAGATTATAAGGGATCATCTCTTAATTTTAAAATTCAACACGTATTTCTAATTATAATCCTTGAAAACTATCGCATCTAATATGGTAGCGTGCACCTAGGGTAGGTTCAGCAAATACAGGTTGGATTTTGATTAAAAGGTGGCTTTGAAAAAATGAGACCATGAGTACCTGAAACGTATCAGCTCAATTCATGTGTCAGCCTGAAATCGGTGGTCTGTAATCAGTTCTCATTCTTACTTTCCTTTCTTAAGTGTGCCTTTAGAAATGACAATTTAGTAATAAGAATATAACGGAGGGCTTTGTTAAAGGCTTTGAAAACGGTTGATTAAAAAGGAAGTGCTGGGCTTCCCTGGTGGCGCAGTGGTTGAGAATCCGCCTGCCGATGCAGGAGACACGGGTTCGTGCCCTGGTCCGGGAAGATCCCACATGCCGCGGAGCGGCTGGGCCCGTGAGCCATGGCCACTGAGCCTGTGCGTCCGGAGCCTGTGCTCCGCAACGGGAGAGGCCACAACAGTGAGAGGCCCGCATACCGCAAAAAAAAAAAAAAAAAAAAAAAAAAAAAAAAAAGGAAGTGCTATGTTTCCTTAAGTCAGGGAGAAGGAGACGGGATTAAACATGGTGGTGTTGGACAGGTGCTGAGGAGGGATGGTGTGTCAGGCTTTCCTCTGTGCTTCCTCTCATCTCATCGTCACTCAGCAGTCAACTGTTCATTCACCCTGTTTCACAGATGAGGAACTGAGCCTTAAAAAAGGTAATTAACTTGGCCAAGGTAATATAGCGTTTATGAAAAAATTATCGCTGATATTGGAAATGAGACAAAGTATTTTATACTTCCAGTCACTACTGTGCTGAAGGTTCTAGCTAATGCAGTAAGACAAGGAAAAGAAAAAAATTTAACGATGGAGAAAAAAATTGAGCTGTGATTATAATCGGAAAACAAGATAATATAGCTTCTAAACACTGAGAGTTTATAAACTACATCTCATTCATTCCTTTTAGTAAACTTATGAAGTAGGGATTCTTCGTAGTTTTATGGTTGAGATAACAGAGCCGGAATGACTTGTCCAAGGCCCCTTGAACCTGTCAGGGTTGGGGCTGTGACATGGGACCTTAGACCTAAAGGACTGCACTGGAATAATATCACACCGTGGCGTGCTGAGCCATCATTACGTGAAGAGTTACGGGCTTAGATGGGGTTCCAGATTACTATATAATGGTAAGCAGAAATAGATACCATATGTGTGTTTAACCAGGTCCCTTTGCCCTTATAAGGCGATATTAGACGTCAACTTATTTCTAATTTTGGAAAAGAAACTTTGAAAAACTGAGCCTTGTTATCTAGATGCTTGCGTTTAGGCTACCAGCTTGATATTGAGAATGGCCAGTGCAGGGAGGAGGTTGAAATGGCAAAGAAGGACACACACCACGGCCATCATCTAAATTGAGCAAAACGACACATCTGAATACGTCCCTGATTATATTATAGGATTTAGGTTTTTCAGGGAAAACTCTGTTCTTCCGAATTGGGACACAAGGAATGCAAGTAGGCGAGGGGGACGGAGAGGGAGGGAAAAGAGAAGAAAAAAGAGTGAACAGAAAGACCTTGGTCACTGCAATATATAAAATAGATAACCAACCAGGACCTACTGTAGCACAGGTAACTATATTCAGTATCTTGTAATAACCTATAAAGGAAAATAATCTAAAAAAGATATATATATAGATATAGATATATATATATATACACACACACACGCACACACATATATATGAATAACTGAATCACTGTGTCATACCTCTGAAATATGACATTGTAAATTAATTATACTTCAATTGAAAAAAAAAGAAAGCCCTTGGAGTTCTGGAAGTTCTGGGGGGAACTCGTCTGTCGTGGACACTCCTGGAAGTGTGAGGATGCTCTTCCTTCTTTACTCCCTCCCTCCCATGGTCATTAGCACCTGCTCCTGAGACAGGCCCTGTCTAGGTGCTAAAGATGCAGCAGTCCATGAAACAGTCTCTATCATGGAGAGGTTTACATTATAGGTGGGAGATTTGCACAAGCAACACAACTAATGTGCGAGTTTCTAATATAGAAAGTGTTTGGAGGAAAACATAGCAGAGGAGACAGGTTGTGCACATAGGGGGTAGGGTTTGTAATGTTAAACAGGGACCTTGGGGCAGGCTTCCCTAAGAAAGTAACATTTGAGTTGACACTTGAAGGAGGTTGCGTGGACCTGCTGCCACAGGCGCCAAGGTGGGAGCACGCCATGCGTGTGGAAAGAATGGCAAGGCGGCCCGTGTGCCTGGGACAGGGCACGGAGGGGAGGATGGTGGCCAAGGAGGTCAGAAGATTAAAGGGGGTCAGGAAGGAAGGTCATAGAGCGCTTTGTCCTAGTATCCAAGAATCTGATACTGTTCTGAAAACCCACTGTAGGGGAGTCTGAGCAGAGGCAGAGAACACTGTTAGGAGGATATGGCGATAATCCACAAAGAAGATGATGGCGGTTTGCAGCAGAGTGTTAGCTGAGGCCTTGGTGAGAAGTTTGGATTCTAGATGGACTTTCCAGTGCTTATTGAGTTTTGTGTGCTTAGGTGCCAGGCGCTGAGGTGCAGGGCACTGAAGAGTATCAGCATCCTTCAAGAGTGAGTACATATCACGCGCTCTGAGAATGCTCCCCAGAGGGACCGATACTGGGGAGAGAGGCTGTGCTGTGTGAGAGAGGACATTGACCTTCAGGGTTCCTATCCTGCCCTACCACGTGCTGGGAGGGGGTCCAGAGCAAGCAACCATTTTACCTCTATTTTCTTATCTGCAAAACGGGAAAGTACTATTTGTATACTTCCTATGCATATGAGTAACAAATACAAATCGCTTAGGGAAATCATCTTAATAAATAGGGTAGGCACAGAGAGGTAACGTCCAGAGACTTTTAAGTGGCCGAATAATGTTATATTGATATTTAAGAGCCATTCAGAAGCCAGACCTCCTCCAGCCTTTATAACGATGTAATTGCTGGCAAATCACTTAATTCCTCCATGCCTCATTTGTACAACGGAAAAGGTGGTAACCTGCCTACCAGATTAATATGTAAGCATGTAGAACATGCCTGACATACAGTAATCAAAACTAGTCCCTAGTGTCGCCGTGAGTTCCAGGGAAGTTGTTCAGAATATCCTCAGATCATTAGCATATTTGAGCTGCACTGTACCTATTTCCAGGGCATTTAAAAAAAAATTTCCATGTTTTCTGAATCCAAATTTTACCTAATGGTCAAAGAATTGCAAAGAAATCAAACCCTTCTATTTGGTTCTCTGTTTGCTCATCCCGTGCAATCTGAGTGTCTCTTTAATTTCTTCTTGGATTAGTCATGTTTACCAACAGCTCTAAAAATATATTCCAGCTTTCAGGAAGAAAACGACAATAGCTGTAACAAGATATTAGAGGCTGTATAAACTTGTCTTGCTTGAAGTTAATGTGAAAAATGTAGAGAAAAAAAAATAAAAAGGGGAAATTTGGGAAATTGGGCCGTGATGTTTAACCAAAATGACATGTGCATCTCTGAATGTAAAATGCACAACTGTGTTAATGCCTTGCCGGCTGCCTGCCATCCTGAGGTTTTATCACATCATAATGCGGTGATGAGGTATTTCTTTGCTTTTTTAGTTTTTCTGCTCGCAGATGCCAACAACGATTATTTGTAATTTCAGAAATAAAGATGCTCAAAAGCAACATCTGTGATTCCATATTTTTCTGTGGGATCCAGAATGCATGTCTTATTCCTGTCTGTTACCGGGGAATATTTGCAGTCAAACATAATTCCTGTGTACGTGATTTAGCTCTGGGCCAGATTATTGACTAAAAGGTTTTAAAATGGGGCCCGTGCTCTCAGTATCTACACTGTGTGGATTCCCGACCTTTTAATCCCCATTTTCTTTAATACAAATAAAAGAGTTTATCAGTTGATTCAGATGAGTGGGAGTGTGCCATGTAAATTTCAAGGAATTATGCGCTAAATTACGGGACCCATTTGGGGGCTTAAATATTATTCTCCACTACACAAAACTGGCGTGGATTTTAACTGAAATGGCACACAGTGGCAGGCAATTATTTTTGTTATTTTATTTCCTATCCTGGCTTCCAGAACCTAAGGACAATGGAAGGGGATGTTCATTTATAATTTGACCTCCTGAATTGTTCTTGAAATGCAATTTAATCCTCATATCAAGCAAAGTCTAATGCTGTATTTGCCAGTAAAATAGTCATTTGCATTTTTTATTGACAATTCAAATTGTGTTTAATCAGGCAGTTGGCCTGTTAGCATTTCCAAATGATTGAAGACCTTGTTTCGTTCACACTACATCCCATTTTGGGTCAAATGCATTTTGTTCTTGTTAATTATCAGAGTACATAAAGTTGCTTTTTAACATTGTGCTTTTTTTTTTTTTTCCCCCAACTGTCCAGGTCCCACCTAGCTATGATTGCTTATCTCTGGAAGAAAGCCAGAAAGCTCCTAATTCTTGTTTCTACATTTACAGATTTCAGCCCAGCTTCGAAAAATAGGTAGAACATATTGCTACTAACTTACTTGATTGTTGAAAGGACTGTGGTGAAATGGATGTAGCTCTGGACCACAGATTGAAAGGCTGTAGTTTCATTATCATTACCAGAAAGAAAGTTTTCCAGACTGCAGCTATGTGACACCTCACCTCTCTGAGCCTTTGTTTCCTTATTTATAAACAGGAAGGACAGCAATGTCCTCTTACTTTCTTAAAGATTTTCCTGAGCTTTTATCCTTTGAGAGGTACCATAGCTAACCTGGGTGAAAAGACCAACTCCAGCTTTACTAGCCAGATGACCTCAGGCAGGTTCACCAATCTCTGCCTCAGTTTCCTCATCTGTATAGTGGGCACATTAATAGTATTTACTCCACAGGGTGTTTGTAAGTGTTAATACGTGGAAAGCTGTAAACAATGCCTGGCCTGTGGGAAGTGCTAATTATGCTACTATTATATTATCATCATCATTCTTATTGTTAATAACATTCCCGCACAGGGTTATTGTGTGGATTAAATCAGTTCCTATTTGCAAAGTACTTCCAACAAACCCTAGTGTGTAGTGAGTCCTCTAAGTGTTTACTACTATTTTTATTTTCAGTTGGCTACCATTTATTAAGTGCTCGCTGGATGTAAGGCATTAGGTTAGGAATCCCTGTAGCAACTTGTGAGGAGGAGGAGGAGTTACTAACTTCACTTTACAGATGAGGAAAAAGGCTCTGAGAAGTTCAGCCACCCCTGTTCCCCCAGGGGGAGGGGAGCAGGCTGAGTGAACAGCAGTCAGGGCTAGAGGGCAGGACAGTCTGCCTCCAAGCAAATGCCCTTTCACATCTGTGTCTCCTCAGTCCTGTGCTCAGGCCCCAAAGCCCTGAGCTGGGAGTCCACCCCAGATGGATACTGTTTGAGCAGGGTTACAGGTCCTTCCCTCACACACAGGGCTGTGCATATTACTTTTTTTTTTTTAAATGTTTTTATTGGAGTATAATTTCTTTACAATGGTGTGTTAATTTCTGCTTTATAATGAAGTGAATCCAGTTATACATATACGTATATCCCCATATCTCTTCCCTCTTGAGTCTCCCTCCCTCCCACCCTCCCTATCCCATCTCTAGGTGGTCACAAAGCACCGAGCTGATCTCCCTGTGCTATGTGCATCTTACTTTCGCCTCACTGTTCACCATGGCGACCTGGGCTGGACCATACTGTCCCACCCATGCTCCCCTCGGAAGCTTCCACTTGACCTGGTTGTCCCTACTGTGAGGGAACAGGAGTCTGAGGCCCGGGGACCTATTTTGATTTTCTTTTTCCCCCCAAATACCTGTGCCAGCTGTATCTCCCCCTCATTACCTCCTCCAACCCCCTCTCTATCCGTTATTCCCAATACAATACACGTTGGCAATAAAAGGTATTAGGACAACGATGATGACAGTGATGGATTTTAGTTTGTTTCGGGGTTAGACATTCAGTGATAATTGAAAATATCAAATGTGTTTGGATTGGTTCACAAAGACACAGATAATAATAATAACAGACATTTATTGAGAGTTTACTATGTGCCAGACCTGTTTTAAGCACTTAACTGTTGAAAGCAGCAGTTACCTAGTAATTTGTCTAATAGTCATGGCAACGTAGGCGATAGGTACTGATACAGTCTGCAATCTCCATGGTCTGCAGGGAGCAGGGTAACTTTGGAAGGAGCAGAACTGGCAGATCCTTAACATTTGATTCTACTCATCTTTTTTCTTGGTGTTAATTGGCTGGTTGAGCACATTCACCTGGCACCGTGTTCTGCAGGTGATGCATGTGAGTAGAGGAATAGAAGGGGGCAGAGCAAGGGTGTACTGAACATGCAGGTGCTAGGCATGGGGCTCCATCCTTTACCCATGATATCGTATGTCATGTTGAGAACAATCCTCTGAGATAGGTATGCTTGTTCTGCTGTTAGAGATGAGGTCGCTGAGAACTGGACCTGTTAAGTGAAGGATTTCTTTCCCTCACACTGTTACATGGCAAAACTGGGATTTGAGCCCAGGTCTGTCCACACAAAAGCTCACACTGGGCTTCCCTTGTGGCACAGTAGTTAGGAATCCACCTGCCAATGCAGGGGATACAGGTTTGAGCCCTGGTCCAGGAGGATCCCACATGCCGTGGAGCAACTGAGCCCGTGCGCCACAACTACTCCGCGGAGCAACTGAGCCCGTGCGCCACAACTACTGAGCCTGTGCTCTGGAGCCTGTGAGCCACAACTACTGAGCCCACTCGCCTAGTGCCTGTGATCCGCAACAAGAGAAGCCAGCACAACGAGAAGCCCGCGCACTGCAACAGAGAGTAGCCCCCACTCGCTGCAACTAGAGGAAGCCCGCACACAGCAGCGAAGACCCAATGCAGCCAAAAATAAGTAAATAAAAAAACAAAACAAAACCAAAAAACTCACCCTTTTGTAGGGATTTAAGTTCTTCCCTTTCTCCTCCCTCTAGTTTTAAGACTACAGTGGTAAACAAAACAGACAAGGTGCCTGTCTTAAAGAGTCTTACATTCTAGGATAAAGAAGATGTGGTATATATATACAATGGAATACTGCTCAGCCATAAAAAAGAATGAAATGATGCCACTTGCTGCAATGTGGTTGGACATAGAGATGATCATACTAAGTGAAGTAAGTCAGAAAGAGAAGGGCAAATACTGTATGATATCACTTACATGTGGAAACTAAAGTATGACACAAATGAATTTGTCTACGAAACAGAAACAGACTCACAGACATAGAGAACAGACTTGTGGTTGCCAAGGGGGAAGGAGGGTAGGGGAAGGATGGATCAGGAATTCGGCATTAGCAAATACAAACTACTATATATGGAATGGATAAACAACAAGTCCTGTACACCACAGGGAGCTATTAATCAATATATTCAATATCCTGGGATAAACCATAATGGAAAAGAACATGACAAAGAATGCATATATATATATATATATATATATATATATATATGTATAACTGAATAACTTTGCTGTGTAGCAGAAATTAAGGCAACACTGTAAATCAGTTATACTTCAATTAAAAAAAAAAAGACGTCTAGACAGGGAATCGAGCAAGACACAAACAGATAAGTAAGCAGGTCATTACAGATGTGTAGGAGGTTGAGAGGGTAGAGGTGAGGGAGAGCCCCTGATCTAAGAAGCAGGCACTTTGCTAGGGTCCTCAGGGAGGTCATCTCTGAGGTCCAGGGGATGGAAAGGAGACAGCCATGCAAAGAGCAAGGCAATGGGAGTACCAGTTAGATGGGACAGCAAGGACAACGATGCTGAAGCAGAGGAAAGTGTGGGATATTTGAGGAAGAGAAGGAAGGACAGCACGCCTGGTGGAAGGCAGGCAGAGGTCAGATCAAGGAGGGCCCTGTGGAACAGGGTAAGAAGTTGGGAATTTACGCCAACTTCCATAAAATTTAGAATAAGATTAGCCATGTGACCTTGAGAAATCCCTTTATAGGTCTGAGTCTGTAGATTTTTAATATGTTAGATATGGATAGTAATCCCTGCCTTGCATCCATCTCAGGGATTGTTTGAACATCAAATGACCCAAGGAAATTTAGAGACATTCTTCAAAAGCCACAGAGAACGATGGCTAATGTACCTGATGTGTTTATCTGTGTAAAAGACAGAAGTCTTTGGAAGACTGATGTATAAAAAAAGGAAGCTGAGCAGTGGAGTTCCTGGGTGCTCAGTCTCTCATTGACTTGTGGTAGTCACAGTAGTAGAAGTAATAATAATGATGATGATAAAAAGAATAAATATTCAATAGGCTCTTAGTATGTGTGGGAAACTGAGCCCTGATATTTAAATGCATTGTTATTTAATCCTCACATCACTGTATAAGACATAGATACTGTTATTACCTTCATTTGACAGTTGAGGCACTGAGGCACAGTGAGACTAAGCCTCTGTTTCCATGTGTTTGGTTGTGAATAACAGAAAACTCAACAAGTGGCCTGAAGAAGTAAGATGTTTATTTTTATTATGTTATTATATTAAAAGAAGAGTGAGAGTAAACTAGTGCTGGGAAATCTGGTCAAGAAAGTCATCAAAAATCCAAGATCCCTTGTCTTTCTGATGCATCGTCCTTACCGTGCAGGTTTTGTTCCTCATGAGAGCAAAGTAGCTGCTGTAGCTCCAGTTTTCTTGTCCCGTTGTCAAGTCAGGAGGAGGGAGAAGGGCCAAAGGAGAAGAGCAATTGTGGGAAGGGTCAAAGCCTTCCACTTGTGAGGCTTTGCCCTTTGGGAGAAGGGATACATTTATCTACATCTCATTTTGCCTCCAACTGGGCTACATGACCAACCCTAGCTAAAAGGGAAGCAGGATTCTGGAATTCCACTTCATAGTTGAGCAGGCCAAGGTGACAGAGAAGGGTGTTGGAAAGTGTGTTACTGAGCCACGCCCCAGTGAGCCACGCCCCAGTCACACTGCTAGTGAATGGTGAAATGTATTTCAGCCGATTCATTTAGACTCCAAGAGTCATACCCTTGACCACGGTGCCGTGGTGTCCCCGTTTTGGAGAGAGGCTTGGGAATCTTGGGCCAGTTATTTAACCTCTCTATGCCAATATTTTTATTTGTAAAAGGGGAGTAATAAGAGTATTTAAACAATTGGGTTGTTGGGAGAATAAAACAAAACAATCATAAAACAATTACCACAGTGGCTGGCATATAATAAGCGCACACCAAATAAAGGCGTACCTCACTTTATTGCATTTTGCAGATGTGTTTTTTTTTTTTTACAAATTTAAGGTTTGTGGCAACCCTCCTTGAGCAAGTCTGTTGGCACCATTTTTCCAAGAGCATTTGCTCATACGGTAATTCTTGCAGTATTTCAAACCTTTTCATTGTTATTATGTTTATTATGGTGATTTTTTTTTTTTCTTTCTTTTTTTTTTTTTTTTTTTTTTTTTTTAACGGTACGCGGGCCTCTCACTGTTGTGGCCTCTCCCATTGCAGAGCACAGGCTCCGGACGCGCAGGCTCAGCGGCCATGGCTCACGGGCCCAGCCACTCCGCGGCATGTAGGATCTTTCCGGACCGGGGCATGAACCCGTGTCCCCTGCATCGGCAGGTGGACTCCCAACCGCTGCGCCACCAGGGAAGCCCAATCAGTGATCTTTGATGTTACTACTTTAACTCACTAGAGGCTCACATGATGGTTAGCATTTTTTAGCAATAAAGTGTTTTTTATTATTTATTTATTTTTTTGCGGTACGCGGGCCTCTCACCGCTGTGGCCTCTCCTGTTGTGGAGCACAGGCTCCGGACGTGCAGGCCCAGTGGCCATGGCTCATGGGCCCAGCCACTCCGCGGCATGTAGGATCTTTCCGGACCGGGGCACGAACCCGTGTCCCCTGCATTGGCAGGTGGACTTTCAACCACTGTGCCACCAGGGAAACCCTAAAGTGTTTTTTAATTAAGGTATGTACATTGATTTTTAGACATAATGCTATTGCACACTTAATCGATTACAGTATAGTGCAAAACATAACTTTTTAATTAAAGTATAATTGATTTATATTAGTTCAGGTGTACAACATAATGATTCAATACTTTTATAGATTATACTCCATTTAAAGTTATTATAAAACATTGGCTATATTCCCTGTGCTCTACAATATATCCTTGTATCTTATTTATTTTATACGTAGTAGTTTGTACCTCTTAATTCCCTACTGCTATCTTGCCCCTCCTCCTTTCCATTTCCCCACTGGTAACCACTAGTTTGTTCTTTAGATCTGTGAGTCTGTTTCTGTTTTGTTATATTCATTAATTTGTCTTATTTTTTAGATTCCACATATAAGTGATAATATACAGTATTGGTCTTTCTCTGTCTGACTTATTTCACTAAGCATAATACCCTCCATGTCCATCCATGTTGTTGCAAATGGCAAAATTTCATTCTTTTTACGGCTGAGTAATATTCCATTGTATGTCTGTACACCATATCTTTTTTTATCTTTTCAGCTATTGATGGACACTTAGGTTGCTTCCATATCTTATCTGTTGTAGATAATGCTGCTATGAACTTTGTTTTCTTCAGCCGTATACCCAAGGAGTGGAATTGCTGGATCATATGGTAGTCTGTTTTTAGTTTTTTGAGGAAAGTGCATACTGTTTTCCATAATGGTTGCACCAGTTTACATTTCTATCAACAGTGTACAAGTGTTCCCTTTTGTCCACATCCTACCCTACATTTGTCGTGTGTGTGTGTGTGTGTGTGTGTGTGTGTGTGTGTGTGATTTTCTTTTGCCAGATCTTAGTTCCCTGATCAGGGATTGAACCCATGCCCCCTGCAGTGGAAGCGTGGAGTCTTAACCATTGGACTGCCAGGGAAGTCCCTGTTATTTGTGGTCTTTTTGATGATAGCCATTCAGACAGGTGTGAGGTGATCTCTCATTGTGGTTTTGATTTAAATATCCCTGGTGATTAGTGATGTCGAGCATCTTATGTGCCTTCTTGGCCATCTGTATGTCTTCTTTCAAAAAATGTCTATTCAGGTCTTCTGCTCATGTTTTAATCGGGTCGTTTGTTTTTTGATATTGAGTTGGATGAGCTGTTTATATTTTGGATATTAATCCCTTATCAGACACATCATTTGCAGATATTTTCTCCCATTCAGTAGGTTGTCTTTTTGTTTTTTTGGCTGCAGCTTCCTTTGCTGTGCAAAAGCTTTTAAGTTTTATTAGGTCCCATTTGTTTACTTTTGCTTTTGCTTCCTTTGCCTGAGGAGACAGATCCTTAAACACAACTTTTATATGCACTGAGCAACCAAAAAATTCGTGTGACTCTCTTTATTGTGATATTTGCTTTATTGTGGTGGTCTAGAACCAAATCCATATCTCTGAGGTATGTCTGTATATGTTAGCCATTTTCACCGTTACATTATAAACCGCTTCTGTGCCAGCATTTATGGATACAGAGAGTCAAACAAAATATACAACAAGATTAAGTTAGTGATGGCGTGAGATAGCATTAGCGGGGTTGAGGGAGGGATTGAGGTTCCTTGGAGGTGAATGGGAATAGACAGGCAAGGGTGAGGAAGTCAGGGATGAAAGGATGGATGTTTATAGAGATGATGCTCTTTAGGTAGCAAAAAAAGATGAGGCTGGGCTCACCCAGAAGAAAAGAGGGAAGATTATTCCTGACAGAGGAAACAGCATATGCTGAGCAGGTGCAAAGCCACAGAAGGGTCAGACTGCACAGCCTGTTGTGGGGAAGAGCAAGTCTTTCCTACAGGCGAAAAAGTAGCGTACGGGCGAGCCAGATTCCTGAGCGCCTCCTTGATGCCAGGCGCTGCCCCGAGCCCTAGGGACACAGTGAGCAGTGAGGGGCAGTCCCCGCTCTCAGGAAGCACATCCCATTGGCACTCTGTCTTCTCATTTGCTAAAAGGGGAATAAAAATGGAAGAAACCTACATTTTGTTAACTGTCTGCCCTGTGCCGGATTCAAGGCTAACTGCCTTGTGGACACTGTCTCACTGAACTTCAAGGTTGTTAGTATTCTCTCCCTTTTAACAGGTGAGGAGACTGAGACTTGGTAAGATTAAATGAGTTGTCCAGACTCCCCAGCTAGTCAGGGGTACAGCAAGGACTCCGATTCAGGTTTCTCTGACTCCAGAACCTGTGTGCACTGTGCTCTCTGCTCTGCTTCCAGAAACCTAGGTAGTGACCCCCCCGCCCCCACCCCCTCCCCCGACGACCCATGCTAAAATGCAACAATATCCAAGGGCACTTCCAGAGCCAAATGCAGTATAAACACCAAGTGCTGGGATTTTTAAATTAAATTGTATTTTATTTAAGAAGAAGGAAAGCTCTTTACTCCTACAGTAAATTTCCACCAGCTTGTCAGCTATTCCTCAGCCAGGCTGATTAGCCAGAGTGGAACTGTCCAGGTTGCTTACGTAAAGACGGATGACTTGATTGTAGTTCAATGCCTTAGCTGTCACCCAGCCGCCTGCCTAAATATGATCCTTATTGCCCTGCTAACCCCTCTATAAACACCACCGCAATGAAAGCATAAAACATTAAAAACATCCCCTGGGTGACTGCTATTGCCTTTTGAATTAACACCAGAAATGCTTATCTGAGATATGTGGTTTAACTCAAGCGATATTTCTCGACAGGTTAATGAAGATCATATGTTATACGTTAACCTAATATAACACTATCAATTATTTAGTTATTTTTATTGATTGACCTCTTCCAGATTATTTAATAGCAGATTTTTCACTCTTCGGAAGATTTAATGCCTAGCACTCAGGCACCGGCTTTCTCCATTATGAGTGTCCTCTGAATATAGAGGTGTGTGTGTGTATATATATATATTTTTTTTTTTTTCTTTTTGGAAGAGACAAATTGCAGACCATCCTGGAATTAATGAATGTGATGCATAAACAAGCTTGCTGAATCTAAATGTAACAAAGAATCTAACTGCAGATGACACAGGAGAAAGGTTTCAAAGAGGCAGATCATCAAACCCTGACAATTAGAATTGCTATTTAAACATGCAAAAAGCAGAAAGGCAACCCTGGAAAGGGAGAGTGGGTGGCAAAACTAGTGTCAGTATCAACTGGGAGAAGTAACCCATTAAAGCATCTCTATCACTGACTTTGTAACCGAGAACTAGTAAGCGATAGGGAATCATGTCCATTTTGCTTGTGTTGTGGGATGTGTGAGTGTTCCCATGGCTGCTCATGGGCTGTGCAGGGAGGAAGGAGGAGGAGGCTGGAAGCAGGCTGCCTGGCATCCACTTCTCCCGTGACACTGATTAGATTTTTAAAAATTTATTTTATGGAAATGTAGTTGATTTGCAATGTTGTGTTAATTTCTGCTGTACAGCAAAGTGATTCAGTTACACATATACATACACATATGTACATATATATATTCTTTTAAAAATACATATTCTTTTCTGTTATTTTTAAAAATTATTTTATTTATTTTTGGCTACATTGGGTCTTCGTTGCTGCGCGTGGGCTTTCTCTAGTTGCAGGGATCAGGGGCTACTCTTCGTTGCAGTGCCCGGGCTTCTCACTGTGGTGGCTTCTCTTGTTGTGAGCGTGGGCTCTAGGCGCGTGGGCTTCAGGAGTCGTGGCGCACGGCTTAGCTGCTCCGCAGCATGTGGGATCTTCCTGGACCAGGGCTCAAACCCATGTCTTCTGCATTGGCAGGCAGATTCTTAACCACTGCACCACCTGGGAAGCCCTCCATTATGTTTTATCACAGGGTATTGAATATAGTTTTCTGTGCTCTACAGTAGGACCTTGTTGTTTATCCATCCTATATATAATAGTTTTGCATCTGCTAATCTCAAATTCTTAATTCATCCCTCCCATACCCCCACCCGCTTTGGTAACTACATCTGTTCTCTATGTCAGTGAGTCTGTTTCTGTTTCGTAGATAAGTTCATTTGTGTCATATTTTAGGTTCCATATTATAAGTGATGTATGGTATTTGTCTTTCTCTGACTTACTTCACTTAGTATGACAGTCTCTAGGTCCATCCATGTTGCTGCCAATGGCATTTCATTCTTTTTATGGCTGAGTAATATTCCATTGTATATATGTGCCACATCTTCTTTATCCATTCATCTGTTGATGGATACTTAGGTAGTTTCCATGTCTTGGCTATTGGAATAGGGCTGCTATGAACACACTGATTAGTTTGGTGACCGTGGGATGCATTGGTCCACTAGCCAAATCTCTTGACCAGAGCCTAGATCTCCTTATACTGGATTCCAGCTGCTTTGTGGGATGTTGTTCTAGGCTGTGGGAGGGTTTTGATACCAGTACAGCATATGAATGATAGATTTATAGAAAGGTGGGGTACTGGGATGACAGAAATTTTCTCACGCAGGCAGATCTGGTTGAAATTTGTTTCTTGAAGTGTTGTCAACTTGAACATTTTTTCCTAAGGCCCTCGTTCCATGTCAGCCTGTTAGCCCTCTCCATATATGAATACTCATACTGATAAGTTTATTCTTAATAGCCAGAATTTATCCAGTGATTTATAATTGTCAAAGGAATATTTAGATATATTATTTCATCTCATACCCTGTATGGGCAGACATTATTTTGAGCAGGTGTCCAACCTCCAAGTACTTTCCCCAATAATTTTAAGTCAGTGAGGGAAACGAGAATCCTACCGTGGCCTTCAGATGTGGAACCCGGTGTGCTGGAGAGAGAACTGGGCGTCAGAAGACCTAGCATTGAATCCTGGCACTTCTGGTTATTAGTTTTGTGACCTTAGTCAAAGTTATAAAAGTCTTGTGGTCTGTATTTTTTAAAAAAATCTTTGAAGTAAACCTGACCAAGAAAATGACACACCCATGTAGTTCAATAAGGTGTATGAAAGTACTCACTACTGGGAAAGATAATGCAAATGTGTGGGGTTCTTCTAACCTAGGGATGCCGTGTACCTGGCATCTAGGAGACCACCGCTTACCTCCCTACTGGGTATTTCTAATCCTTTGTGGCACTCTTTTCCATGAGTCCATGTACAGCCTTAAAATTCTTTTCAGTACAACACTTCAGGCTGCCACTCACCAGTTGATCAAAACTGGCAAGTGAGATGAAAACTCACCTGCCGTTCTAGCCCTGGCCCAGATGTTAGACCCAAGACCTGCCCCTAGCCTCCCTCCTTCTCCTCAGAGATGGTCATGTCTCCTGCCTCTAATTCAAGAGATCTGGCCCCTCAAACTCACAAACCCATCCATCTCAGTAGCTAGGTAGGTGTGCTCTGTGCTCCTAGCTAGGTGGCAGCTGTGAGAAATGTTACCCTGCAGGACGCACCAGCGTCATGGTTAGCAAACTACCTGGTACAAGGCCAAGAGATACTCATTTTTAGACCCAAGAGATTCAATAATGCATACTCTGCCATGATTAGATTCTTTCCCCCAAATGTGACCTGTGAGGCACTTAGAGACACCAATTTTTAAAATTGGGTTTTTTTTTTTTTTTTTTTTTTTAATATCCTAGAGGTTACTCAAGACCTGAATTTTAGATCAGTCAGGTCCCACATTCGTTTTTTAAAACCTTTTAATCTCTTTGGCTTTGGGGAAGAATAACTTTGGCAAAGTCAGTGATTCAGCCACTCACATCTCAAGGGGCCAATGTGGAGCCACGCGGTCCATGGGACGATGGAATTCCTTTTCTTCCTGTTCTGGTTCAGCTCCCTGGCAAGCTCGAAATGATTTGTCTTAGCATTTACATTTCCCCTCTCCTGCCAAGGCACAGGAGGTGTGTTCTGTCACAGGCTATCATTTTGGTGATCTCTTAACCTTTTTTTCTCTGACATCTTGCATGGCAGAGTGAACCATTTGGGGCATTTGATTGTCAGATTTAGCAGCAGGTCTCAAGCAGCAGGTCTCCCATCTGTAGCCTTGGAAGACTAGAAGATGGTTCCCCTGTGGATCATGTAGAGATTCATTCACACACTCAGGAAAATTACTAACAGACTCCTCTGCACAAGGAACCTGGTGCTGCAGAATGGTGACGTGTGGGTTAACCCTAAAGAAGACTGACGTTTCGTTCTCCCTCTTCTCTGACAGCTCATACTCTAAATTATCCAAGCAGGTCTCCAAGTGTGATCCTGGGCATGTAGCCCCACCTAATGTTCTTATAAAGAGGGCTCTGTGTGGAAAAGTGTTGGGCAATGCTACCAGTTATGGACTGAATAATTGTGTTTAGCAGTAGTTATATGTTGAAACCCTAACCCCCCAGATGCGATGATATTAGCGGGTGGGGCTTTGGGGAGGCAGTTAGGTTAGATGAGGTCATGAGGGTGGTGACCCCACGTTGGGGTTAGTGCTTGTAAGGAGAGACACCAGAGAGTTTGCTCTCTCTCCCCACTACGTGAAGACACAGCAAGAAGGCACCATCTGCAAACTAGGAAGAGTGCTCTCTCACCAGAAACTAAATCTGCTGGCACCTTGATCTTGACCTTCCCAGCCCACAGAACTGGGAGAAATAAATGTATTACTTAAGCCTCCCCAGTCTATGGTCTTCTGTTATGGCATCCCCAGCTGACTAAGAAGCTGCCTGCTCTTTCATCTTCTTAGTGAGTGTCAAGCAGAACATCATGCCTCAGTGCCAGGGACGACCCCAACTCCATGAAGGGGTGCAAAGATCATCACGATGCCAGCCACCAGGGATGGAAGTCCGAGCACTTCTGTACATTGCATCTTGGCATCAGAGTTGCCAAAGAAACAATGCAGTCAGGCACTGGATGGAACAACACAACTTAGGTAGAGAAGAGACAGCAAGATCAGCCTCAATAGTGGACATTGGTCCCCCAAGGCTGGTAGCCAGAGCAAGGCAGTTGGCCTACACACCCCCACCGTGGAGTCTGAAATACTGAAAACTGGTGGTGTACCTGAGGGCCACTGATGCACATCCTTAAACAGAACCGAGGAGAACACACTGAATCTGAAGCAGGGAAAGCTATTTCCATACAAGGCGATGAGCCTGGCATGACTGTTAGCTCTTGGTAAGAGAGGATTCTAGGCCCAGGGCCCATTCTTATGTGGCTGAGCAGAGGTTGAAGGACTCCATGCATAGACTGCCTTTCCCAGCAGAGAGTCGCAGTGTGCATGGTAACATGAAAGGCTCTGAGAAGTCCTGCAGTGGAGAGGGGGATGCTTCCCACATGCACCTGTTCATAGAACACATTTTCAAAACACCTGTGTTTTCTAGTTTTCACCAGAGGTCACTTTTGGAAAAGATGGATTAGGTCATAACTTGCCCTCCTTTGCTTCCAGCTACCTTTAGAGTTTATGTCTGGATCAGGCAGAACATGAGCATTGCCTTTTTGTTTGATCATGAGAATAGATGTCCCAAAGTTCATGTCTATGTATGATTTGGCCAGTTTGGGAGCTGAGAAGAATAAGGGGGACTGGGTATGACATGACATTTTGAATATAAAGGGAGATTATGGAAAGTACTAGAATGGTCGGTCAATTTACTGTGCAGTGTTAATTATCTTCAAGCATTTCACTGCTGGACTGTAAGCTCCTTGAGGTCAGGGAGTGTCTCCTCTTCATTAAGCCCATGCCTAGCAGAGCCCAAAGAAATCTCTAGTAAATGCTTGTTGAATAAGTGAAATCATTTGTTGGGGATAATAGATTCATAAACCTCTAATACTGGAAAGAAACCAAGCAATTACTTAGTCCAAATTTGTTTTAGAAACAAGGAAACCAAGAGTCAGAGGGAAAATGTGTTTGGTTGATTATCAGTAGTGGGCTGGTAAAATGGCCCTGGTGTTGTGGATTTGAAAAAGAATGAGGAGGTCCAGTTCTTGATTTCTTGAAATGAATTTCATGTTTTCTAGAGGTGGATTCTAGAGAAGGAATATGTTCTCTGGGTTAGGGTGTTGTGGGGATGGAAAGGTAAGGGAGGCCAGAGATATTTCAACCTTTGAGTTTGCCCTTTATCCCATTTTACCTTTAGTCATTCACTTCAATAACTGTTGTTACCTACTTATAGTGATTGGCTTGTGTCTTAGTTTGGGCTGCTGTAATAAAGTACCATAGGCTAGGTGGCTTATAAACAATAGAAATTTATATCTCACAGTTCTAGAGGCTGGACTAAATCAGGGTGCCAGCATGGCCAGGTCCTGGTGAAGGCCCTCCTTAGGATTGTAGACTGCTGACTTCTCTGTGTTCTCATATGGCAGAATGGGTGATGGCATTCTCTGGGGCCTCTTTATAATGGCACTAATCCCATTTGTGAGGGCTCCACCCTCATGACCTAATAATCTCCCAAAGGTCCCACCTCCTGATACCATCACATTGCAGGGTTAGGATTTCAACATACGAATTTTAGGGGGACACAAACAGCAGCTTGGCTCCAGAGCTTGAGGGGGAAGAGAGACAAATAAGATATGGTCTCTATCCTTCTGAAGCTCGCAGTCTAGTAAAGTATGTAAACATCTGGTTATAATAATAGCATCTCCTCAGGACTAGGTATCATGTTAGGCACTATATAATAGTGTTTCACTTAGTCATCACACCAAATCTACATGCAGGTGAGGTTTAATCCTTTTTTGCAGGTGGGGAGAACAAGGTTCAGAAAGGCTAAGTGATTTGCTGAAAGCAGCAGGGCTGGGTTCTGACTCTTGCCCTGCTTCCCCCTCGGGTCTGTTGTGTAATGCACGCTTACAGAACAGACCGACCCCCTTTAACTGTAGCAACAACATGGGGGTCTGAGAGCCTGGAGGAGGGGCAGGTGATTTGTTCTAGGGATTCAGCAGGGTGTACATTGAGTGCCAACGGAGGGTGAGCTGTTCTGTCTCCTGCCTGCCTTTTCTGCCCGAGGCTGGCCTGAAAGGAACTTGGAATGGAATCCCAAGGAAGTCTAGTGGCTTCGCTGGCAAGGAGAAGTAAAAGGTGAGGAAGGAGATGACAGAGTGCGGGCTCCAGGATCTATGTGATGTGCCTGCAAGGCTTATGTGGGGACAGGGCAAACATTCCTTGAGTACTGTTCTGGGCAGGACGCCAAAGATACAAAGAGCAGAGAGCCTCAGCCCCAGCTCTCGAGTGGTTCTGAAGGAATCAGTTTCAACTGATTGCAACCCAAACAGAACTACACACAGTGACTGAAGCATGGAGGAGGGGAGCCTCTTTGAGGCATGGAGGGTGTTGGGAGACGGGAGAGGACCCTGACAGTTTTTCACAGGTTTCAGAGCCGGGAGCAGTGCCTTAAAGAATAATTGGGAGGTTACAGGGAGCAGAGAGGAGATGGCTAAACCAGGGCAGGGTTTGGGCAAAAAGGCTTAGAAGCTGAGCAGGAGGATGGATGTTTAGGGCGCAGGAGCAGCGATGGCTAACTAGTGATGCAGCTTGAAGATACAGGTGGGAGGAAAGACAGGTGGGGGCCACCCTGGAGGACCTTTAGAGCCCTGACACACGGAGGCATTTAGACCAAGAGCAATTCCCATCCTAGAGTCTTCGTTTCCCTGCTAGTTGAGTGTTTTTTTATGGACTTGAAGACCCACATTAATGCTGTCTACTTTTAATTCCATACAATGGGGGGAAAATCTCTTGGTTTTATTGACTACTTCTTTATCTGACTTCACCTAATTGGAAAATAAACAGATAAAATGATACCTTTACTACTAATGAATAATTCATGTTCTCTTTTGTCATAAATGAGAGCCTAGCAGATCTGTCTTTAAGTTAGGATATCTGGTAGATGAGAGAAAAATGTGAGCGATTAACTCCAAATTGAGTTCGTGTGAATATCTGAGAGTCGGAGTCCTCCTCTGTAATGAAGTTTAGATTGGTTCATGTAACGGTTCACCTGGCTCTGGTGGAGCCCAAGTTCAGAACATATGAGCTTGATTGACCTCTTAATTTGAAATGTTTTAATCTGCATAAAAATGGATTGTATTAATTGTTTCCCATTAACCAGGGTTGAAGATAATGTCCGCTTGAATTAGGCTGAGTCTCTCTCTGTCTCAGCCCTTTGCGGTTTCATTTTCCCCAAACATGGGTAATTTTTCTCCCCTCCATGCCAGTCATCTGAATGGGTTGGGCTGTGTTGCTCTCGGATTAGAGAGAAACCCACCAACCATCTGCAAATACAAATACACATCATCCTCACACCGACTCCACCTCCTGACCACCTCTCTCCGAAGCGTTCCTCTTTTCTAATTAGCCTTGGTAACATTTCTCCACCCCAATCTCACTGGTTTACATCATTTTCCTAATCTTGGTAAATACCTTTAACTCTTTAAACCAGTCCGTGCTTCAGGGAAAAAAGATTGGAACTGAAAAATCTGATTTAAAAAAATGTAATTCTTAATTATTTTACAGACATACTCTGAGATCCCTAGGGGCTGGACACTCTGCTAGATACTGAGGGTGTGCAATGTAGTTGAACCTGGTTCTGCCCTTGAGGAGGTCATGGTCTGGTTCTGGTGAAATGGCTTCAATGTATGAAAAGTTAAGCAGTGGTTCAAATCAACACTAAGGAAGATCCCAGGCCACATCTGTGGTTAAATGAGTGATGGAATCCGTGGGAACTAAGAAATACTGAAGTTTCCTGAATATGCTCTGCGTTTTGTTTTTGTTTTTGTTTTTTTCCTCCCATGATTCTAAGTTCTATGCCTTCTCCTTTGCTGGGTCTGGAATACTTTTCTCTGTATAGTTCAGTAAAATCATACCCGTTTCTGGGAAGCCTTCCTCGGCCACCGCCCCCCGCTTGTCTCATTAGGTGCCCTCTTCTGGGCTCTCACAGCTCCTGTCATAAACAAACCATCGTTGTATTTATCTTACCATTTGTTTGTCTCTTTCAATCAGCTGAAATGAAGGGTTCAACTTGCAATAAATAGAGGCATGACCGAAGAGGGAATTTAGGAGAATTAGATGGTATATCCCAGGCCCCTGCTCCTCAATGTGTGGACCATGGACCAGCAGCATTAACATCTCCTGGCAGTGAATTAAAAATGCAAAATCTCGGGCTTCCCTGGTGGCGCAGTGGTTGAGAATCCGCCTGCCGATGCAGGGGATGCGGGTTTGTGCCCCGGTCTGGGAAGATCCCACATACCATGGAGCGGCTGGGCCCGTGAGCTATGGCCGCTGAGCCTGTGCATCCAGAGCCTGCGCTCCGCAAAGGGAGAGGCCACAACAGTGAGAGGCCCGCGTACCGCAAAAAAAAAAAAAAAAAAAAAAATGCAAAATCTCACTCTCCACCTCAGACCTACAGACTCAGCATCTGAATTTTTTTGTGTTATTGAGTTATAGTTAATATACAATGTTGTATTAGTTTCAAGTGTACAGCAAAATGATTCCATTATACATATATATATACACATATATATTCTTTTTCAGATTCTTTTCCATTATAGGTTATTGGAAAAGAATAGTTGAGTATAGTTCCCTGTGCTATATGGTAGGTCCTTGTTGTCTACCTATTTTATACATGTTAATCCCAAACTCCTAATTTACCCCCCTGTGGCCCCCCGCCACCGCTATCCTCTTTGGTAATCATCAGTTTGTTTTCTATTTCTCTGAGTCTGTTTCTGTTTTGTAAATAAGTTCATTTGTATCTTTTTTTTTTGATTCCACATATAAGTGATCATATGATAATTGTCCTTCTCTGTGTGACTTATCACGTAGTATGATAATGTCTAGGTCCATCCATCTTGCTGCAAATGGCATTATTACATTCTTTTTTATGGCTGAGTAATATTCCATTGTGTATATATACCACATCTTTTTTATTCATCACCTGTCGATGGACATTTAAGTTTCAGCATCTGAATTTTAACAGATCCCAGTGATTCATATGTACATTAAAGCTCGAGAAGAACTTGGGCTGGTCTAGGCTTTTGCTTCTCAAACTTGGCTGTACATTGGAATCACCTGAGGGTCTTTGTAAAGTACTGATGCTTGGGTCCCACGGGCAGAGCTTCTGATATACTTGGTTGAGGTATGGCCAATTGAAAGCTCTGTAGGTGATGCTAATATGTGGCCACATATGTGAGCCACCTCTGGGCTCATGTTTCCCAACTGCTATCTCTTATCATAGCACTTACTGCGCTGTGTAGTCATTTTCACTTATGGGTCTGTCTTCCCTGCCTCTCAAGGGAGAGGACTCTCTTACACATCCTGAGACTCTTAACTCTTCTCACTGAATAATTGTTTCTTAAACTGGATGGAAATGAACCAGAGTGGAGGCCTTGAGTACCGAATTTGAGGACAACATTGGAGCAAACTTATTTCAAAAAGTACTATCAATAGCTTGGATGAAGAATTGAGGCATGGTTATTGGTATAGATGGCACAAAAATGATTCAGAGTGTTCTCAGTTGGCCGAAGTCAAAGTCTACAGAATATATCAAGTTGTGGTGCCCAGACTTCATGGGAAGAGGATTTAGCGGGGAAGACCCAGCATGTTCTCTTTTAATAGGAGGGGAGTAGACTTCCAGGTTTAGTTCACCTCAAGCCCTGGATGATGCAACAGTGATTATTTATCTAGCTACTAAGAAAATCACAATACAGTTTTCAAATGCATTCATGGAAGTACAGTATTCACTCATACGAGGTACTGAATGGCTGTATCTCCTCTGGGTACCACGCTTTGAGGAACTAGTGAGCATAGTGGATGATGTAGAAATCATGTCATGGAAGGAGGGTGTGTGTGGGAATGAATGCCTGCAGAAGAGAGGGTGTGGTGAGGACCCGATTGCTTTTTTCAGAAGGACTGACTGTTGTGAGAGAACAGAACTGTGCTGTGCTGCTCCGCAGGGCGGAGCTAGGGCCAATGGAATTCACAGAGGCAGATTTTGGCTCAACGTAGGAAAGACTCGCTGCCAATGAGAGCCGTCCAATAATAGAACCGGCTGCCTGGGGAGATGGTGCGATGAGCGAGCTCTCTATCTTTGGAAATGTTCTAGCGGAGCCTGGATGGCCATCTGTTGTGGGTATTGTGGAAAGATGCATGCATGCGGTAGATGAAAAAAATTTTGTGGTTGATGATAGTAGTAGTAAATGTGACTGCTATGTACTGTGTGCCCATGACATGTGCCAGGTACTGTGCTAGGCTAGGCAAGTTTGTATCCATTATCTTCTTTAATCCTTCTGCAGCCCTATTAAAAGGGACAGTTATTACTTCCATTTTACAGAAGCAGTGAGCTCAGAGCTAGGATTTGAACCCTGGGCTTTCTGACCTCCAAACCATAATCTTTCAGCTCTACCAGATGCCTTGTGTGGTCCCTTTCCTCTCTAAGATTCTGTGATTTCAGGTGCAGTTAGACACTGGATTTGAAGTGACCTTTAGGCGTCTGTGTAGAAAAGGTCATATGGAGAACTGGCCATGAATGCTTGGGCATTGAGAGAGTGGTCAGGATGGCAGAAGTGGACCTGAGCGTGCTCTACTAACAGGTGAGGGTTGATGCCATTGCATTGAGAAGATTCCCAAGGTGGTGACTGTGGCGACCAGAGAGGTCAGGGCAGGCTGACTCCACTTTGTTGGAAATCAGAGCCATGGGAGAAGCCGTGAGTCCTAAGTAGGAAGGAATGGACTGTTACTTCATGTTGGAAACTTGATTTTTAACCTCAGTAAAATGCGAATGCAGCTGTAAATGTTCAGATTCTAGACTGAGACAATTAAAGTCAAGGGCTGAAATTGCAGTCAGTATAACATACTGACTCAAGGTAAAGCTTCCACCTGGCTTGATATCTGAACCCTGCTACTCTCAGCTATGTGTCCTTCCAAACGTTACCTTCCTGGACCTCGATTTCATCATCTGTAAAATGGGGATGATAACACTCCCTACCCCATGGGTTTAACACGAAGCTTAAGTAGAATAATGCAGTAAAGTGCTTGAACAGTGGCTGATAGATGAAAAGCACTTGGTGTTTATATTCAGATTAGTTATTAAATCTAAGTAAACCCTGAAGGTACCACAAATGGAATAGTTTACTTAAGATACCCTGTCTCCTTTATTCAGATTGAGACACACTATAAAAATGCAAGGTACGTTTAAAAAAAATTTGGATGCACAGCTGATACCCTTAGTTAATCAAACATTTTAGGTTAATATTTCCATCCATTCTGTTGCAGTTTTTTAACTGTATTAATCTACTTCCTCATTATAGTACATAGTCTACTATACAGAATTGAGGCAGCACAAACTAGACGTTAAAAGATAGGACTGTGCAGTCAGACTGCCTGGGTTTAGATTTTAATTTTACTATTTACTAGTCCAGCGACCTGGGGCAGTTTACTTTGTCTAAGGCTCGGTTCCTTTGAATAAAGTGGAGCTAATAGTAATACCTACCTCATAGGGCTTAGAGATCAAATGGGATTACATATATAGAGCACTTAGGAAGATGCCTAGTGATCTTCAACATAGTAGGTATTCAACAAATGATGATGAGGATGATATACAGTATCTTGTAAGACAAAGGAATTTAAAATGCCTTGGACTCCTTATTGTACGTATCAGTGTTGATTATCGTATAAGTGTTGATGATATAATCCTATAGTGTGTGTACATAATCTATAGAAAGGTTTCTCTACGAGCAAGAGATTATGGGTTGGGGGATGTCCATGGGTGGGCTTGTAGGGGGTCTGTGATGCTCCTGAAATTGTAGGCAAGACTTGGGGTTTTGCATGTTTATATGGGGAAGATCTGTGCCTTCATTCATTGCTGTCTGACCTTATAAAGTTTAAGAAGTGTTAGTGTAAGAAATTTGAGGTGGAACATGAAACTGCTAGTAAGAGCAAAATGAAACCCTGGCTGACAGTGACCCAAATAAAGTCGTTTTGTTCTCTTGTATAACGAAGAGTCAGAGGTAGGTGGTCCCAAGATCAGTGCAGTAGTTCCAAGATGTGATTAGGGGCTCAAGTTCTTTCTGCTCTGTGTCATCCTTAGATTAATTGCTTTATGGTCCCAGGATAGCTGCCATAGAAACAAGTACTGCATCGTCATATAACCTCACTGAAAACAGAAAGAAGCCAGGACAGCCAGGGTGGTATGATAGAGCTTTCATTATTTGTCTCCTTTCTTTTATCAGAGGTTAAAAAAACCCCAAACAAACAAACAAACAAAACAAAAAATTCCCCAGAAGGAACGCTCACAAAACAAGATACCTCCATCCCTGCTCCTTCTTTATGTGCCAGAATGCATTCATATTACCACTTCCAGCCAGAAGGGAGGCCGAGAAAGCAAGTATCTGGCCTTTTCAGCATCTCTAAGGGAGGTGGGCAAGGGAAAGAGGCAGTGTTGGTTAAAGAACTTTCTAACATCAGTGTACCAAAGAAAATGTGAGAGCTGATGTGCCACAGAGAGGTCACACAAAGTACTTGAATGTTGAGGGGAGGGACAGTTGTTTGGTAAGAGATGGACAACATCTAGAGAAAGGAACAGGGAAAACAAGGAGGGCTCTTAATGCTTTCAAGATGCTTTACCCTAAGCAGACGTCATCCATCAGTGAGTAATATAGAGGAAGTGCCTGGATTCCAAATACATGAGTAGAAAAACTACTGAGGAGTCAGCCAGTTGCTCTTGTTTGCAGCTACTCCTACTGACCCAAAGTTGCCCTCCGCCAATCCTCAGCTGCTGATACTAGCTCTTGGGAGCCAGTCTGTGAGCTCTGCCAGGACTCAGATGCCCATCTCCATAGATATCCCCCAACTCTCCAAATAACCTGTTCCTGGGGAAGGAGAACAGCACCTACAGTAGTAACAGGTCTAGTAAATTAGCAGCAGCCCCAGGGCCTTGCAACACTTCTAAAAAGACAAGGTGATTCATTAAGATCTGTCACTACCCCTGAGAGTTTCCCAGATGGAGAGACATGTGGGGATCTCCAGTGCTAATGACAGGGAGGCCTTTAACCTGCAGTTGTTAGAGGGCAAGGGATGGGAGATGTGGGATAAAAGCAAAACAGGTGGACATGGAGTCTGCATGTCTGCTGTTGATGGAAGAACCTATTTTTATATATGACCTTGACAAATCGTGCTACTCTAAAGGGCAGGCGGAGAATCCATTGAACTGTGATGGTGCAATCATGTCAAAATAAACATGCAAAATGTGAAAACACTATGCAAAGCTCAAGCCTTGCTCCATCTCCTCAATACTTAATCCAGAGGCTCAGGAGTTGGATGAACATTCTTTTTTCTTTGCATATTTATTAGTAAATAAAAGGTTGTGTTTAATAATGCATTTATCATGCTGAATCAAAATGCACTAAATTACTATAATAATTTTCTCCAGTAGAGTGGATGAATACAGTAAGATCAGTGAAGAATTTCTACATCCCCCCAGGGAGTTAGGGAGAGCCTCAAAGAGGACATAACTCTTGAACTGATTCAGGGAGGCTGAGTAGCAACCTGCTAGTCTTATGGAGGTAAATGGAGGTATTGGAGGTATCAGGGCTTTTATGTAGGTATTCCAGGTGGAGAAACAGCACCTAAAGGTCATAAAGTTGTAAAATGCAATGAGCATCTGCTATTTTGTTTACTAAGCACTTTTCTCCCCTTCTTCAGAAAAAAAATCCCCTTTTCTCCTTCTGGAGATGTTTCTTTACCACCTCAATGGTGTGGTTGGATTGGAGCTAGTATTCAGCTCTAGCTCTGTAGATACAATGGACTGACTAGATGCAAATGATGTGTCAGGACCAATCAAAATCTGCCCTGGGATCTTTTTTAAAAAAATTATTTTATTGAAGTATAGTTGATTTACAATCCCTGGGATCTTTTAAGCTGCATCTGGGAGAGAGATTTCAGTCAGCTCATCACTAGGGACAAACTGAGAGTAAGGTGTGGGATTTGTTGGGGGCTCTGACCCCAGCCATTTGGAAATACTCCTGACCACAAGAGATAGAAACTCAGTTCAGATGAGCTTAGATCAAAGTGGCATTGATTGTAAAATTTCATAAGCATAGTCCCTCTATGTCTCTCATTTCTGTGTTTACCTTTACAAAAGCAGGCTGGGTTCTTCCAAATGGTGGAAACCAAGGTCAAAAATGATTCCCATATCTCATTTCTCATTGGAGTTGGGGGAAAGGTGGGAGACAGAAAAAAAAAACCAATAAAATTTCATAAATAAGGCAGTCTTATAGAATGTTAGAACAGTGTTTCTCAAACATTGATGTACCTGTAAATCAACTGGAGATTTTCCTATCATGCAGATTTTGACTCGGTAGGTCTGGAATGGTCCTTAAGATTTGCATTTCTAACATGCTCCCATGTGATATGATGCTACTGGTTCAAAGACCACATTTTGAGTAGCAAAGTGTCAAAGATAATGTTTAAGAATTGAGGAAATATGAAAAGCTGATGCATTATATGGTGGCATGGAAATACGGGTAGAAGTGAGTTGTAATTTTCAGCAGAGGGATTGGGAGAGGCCCGTGGAGGAGACATTTGAACAGACTTGAAAAAGGTGATTATATTGACATGATTAAAAAAAAATATATATATATATATATATAATTTTCTGTTGCTGCATAACAAACTGCCCCCAAACTTTGCATCTTAGAGCAACAGGCATTTATGATTCCCCACTTTTGGTAGGTGGCCTTAGCTGGGTGTTCTTGCTCATGATCTCTTACAAGGCTGCAATCAAGGTGTTGGCCAGAGCTGCTGCATCCATCTCAAGGCTGGCCTGGGATGGATCTGTTTCCAAGCTCACTCTAGTGGCTGTTGGCAGGTCTCCATTCCTCACAGACTGGTGGCCAGAGGCCTCCTTCAGGTCCTTGCCACGTGGTTCTCCCCATAGGGCCGATGACAAATATGGCAGCTGACTTCCATCAGAGCAAGCAGACGGGGGGGTGGGGCAAGGGGTGGCCAGCAAGAAGGAAGCCAGAGCCTTTCTGTAACCTGATTTATCAAGTGACATCTCATTACTTTTGCTATATTCTAATTACTAGAAATGGGCTACTATGTCCAGCTCATACTCAGAGGAGAGGGGGTTACCAAACGCATGAGTCCCATGAGTCAGGGCTTGCTGGGGGCCCTTTTAGAGGCTGCCTACCCCAGCGTGTATTTGCCGATCATCACAAAAACCTGGGTGTCTTTATGCCCTTAAACAGGTCGTTGTTATTGCCAGTTTGTTTAGCAAAGAGGATCATGGGAATTTCTTGGTTCCCAGCAGAAACCAGGATTGGTCCAACTGGTCCTGATCGAGCTAGAGCTGGCTTTGGCCAATCTTTGACTTTGGAGGTGGGTCCAAGCCTGCTTCTTTTTGGAAACATTCGGGCAGAGGCTGCTAGGCCGCCTGTGGGCTTGTGGGCAGCTGAGCTCTGTCTGACCCCATGGCCGTTTCAACGTTGCCAGTAAAATTGCCTGAGGAGCCTGCCAAGGAGACAGATGCTGCTGCTAGAGAAACACCTTCTGTAGCCTGGCATTTGTCCGGTAATTGCTCTCCAAGAGAAAATAAACTATCCATGTGAGGGGGAAGGTGGATGGTACCTGACTGTCAAGTAGAGATATGATTTAGAACAAGTGCTGCAAATAAAATGCCGAAGATTTTATTAAAAAGTAGAAGACGTTTGTATAGATCTAAAGCTAGGCTTTTAAAAAATCTACTGACTCAGGAAATGCTTCTTGTTTTCCAGGCATAGACTAATACACAGTGAATTGAATTATGTGCAAAATGCTTCACCTGTTCCTTCACTCCTGTTCCTTTTGCAGTCATATTTCTTTTGCAATAGAGAGCACCACTATTTCCTTCTGGCTTATAGATTCATAACGTAGTAGAAACAGCACTGGCTTAGGACAGGGCAGTAGGCTTGGGTGATGGATTCAACCTGTCAGAGATACAGGTTTCATCATCTTTAAATTGGGATAGTAAACACTTCTCAAAGTTGTTTTAAAGATTAAGTTAAACAAAATAACATGGGAGAAGTTCCTTGCCACATAATAAATACTTAATAGATGGTGTTTTTATCGATGCTGTACTTAAAATAACAATACTAGGAGGAACTTTAAATGTTAAGTCCTTCATCATAGATGGGGAAGACCCAGAAGTCTAAGGCATTTTCTACAGATCATGTAATAGTTGTGTTCTACCCACTCACCCATCCAGCCATCCACCCCTCCAGCCAGTATTTACTGAGGTTGCTCTCTGACACTGCTGTTCTCATTGAAGTGGCTATAAAGACATGAAGAAGTCAGGAGAACTGCCTGCCCTCAAGCAGTTAGATGGACAATGGGCAAGAACATTACTGATACATTTTAGATGAACTATCAATAAATACTGTAAAGTAGAGGTTGAAATAATAGAGAGTAACTGGTCGGAGGGACATTGGGAGGCTGCTGCAGGTTGAGTGACCTGGGAAAGGCCCCTTTAAAGAGTGGCATCTGAGGGGGGAGACATGTAAGATAAGAAGGAACCTAGGAAGGAACAGCAGCTGAAAAGAGACCCTGATGTAGAAAGAACAGGAAGGCAGCTAGGGTGGTGGGCACTTCCCAGATCAGATGGGTTATTTATAGTTATGCCAGGGAAAACACTTCTTAAACAGATTGTGAAGTTTTTGGTCATAAAGGTAAAGCGGGTTTCCTTAAAAACAATCTTGCAGCAACTTTTAATATACTCATATTCATTATGATTTTTCAAGGGATTGGGGACCATTATATAATGAAGTCTTTTCACAACCGTTTAACCATGGATTCATTCCTTTCTTCCATTTATCTCTCCTTCCTTCCATCTGTCCATTCCTTTTTTTATTTTTATTTTTTATTGTTAAGGTATAGTTGGTTTACCATGTTGTGTTAGTTTCTGGTGTACAGCAAAGTGATTCATATATGTAGAGAGATAGATATATTCTTTTCGGATCTGCCCATTTCTTACTTATTTTTAAAGAGCATCCCTAGGAATAGAGAGATCTGTGGGAAACCCTGGGGGTCTTTCAGACCCCAGCTTCAGTTTCAGCCCACAGAACCTGGGACACTGATTTTGTTAAGTGCTTTGATATATATATATATATATATATATATATATATATATATATATATAAATTATTTATACATATGTTTATGTATATAATATATTAATTAATACCCAATGAAGATAGTTTTGGTAAAGTTTCTCCTTGGAGGGAAAATGTTTCCTTTCAAGTTCATTGTCATTTTTCAGTATGTGCCTCTATTGAGTACTGGCCACGGTCCCATAACTATGGGGAGTTTCGGAGGAGCTGATAAATGAGTAAATCACACAGGGAGCAAACTCATGCCTCTCTCCTTTCAAAAGGCTCACAGTCTTTGAAGAATGGCTGAGTTACATTTTCTCAGTAATAACAATAAAGTAATATTAAGAGCCATTGAGCATCTGCTGGATCCCAGGCATCGTGCTGGATGAATTATAGATTAAACCACTAATGCTCACAACGTGTTGAGAGGAAGGTGCCATCAGTTCCGTTTTTCAGTTTAGAAAACCAGGGTCAATTTAGCCATTAGAGCAATAGTACGGTGCTTCAGGCCCCACCGTATTTTTAGTAGCCTATGGTAAATGTTTCCATTTCTTTTAAAATCAGAAGAAGGAAATGAACTTTTAGGGTCGAAGATTACATTTGTCGTTAGACCAACACAGTCATAGAACGGAATTGTTAACATTTTCTTTTTTTATGGAGAAAGGCCATGGAGGAAGAAGTCCATGGGACTCAGAAAGTCACAATGTGGGGACCACATGAGGTTGCAGGAAAGTTGACACTTGCTCAAAGCCATGCGGGGAGAAGGACACAGATGAACACAGTCCCAACCCTGCATTCTTTCCCTCCCATCCTGAGGCCCCATTCTCAATTGCTTTTACCCCACTCTCTCTAACTTTTAGCCTAAGTGTCCTTTCCACAGAAACAGTAAGTGCCTGAAAACTGGGGCTCTGCATCCTTAATTTTTATTTATTTTAAAAATAAATTTATTATTTTTGGCTGCATTGGGTCTTTGTTGCTGCGCGCGGGCTTTCTGTAGTTGCGGCGAGCAGGGGCTACTCTTCGTTGTGGTGTGCAGGCTTCTCATTGCGGTGGCTTCTCGTTGCAGAGCATGGGCTGTAGGCGTGCGGACTTCAGTAGCTGTGTCTTGCGGGCTCTAGAGCGCAAGCTCAGTAGTTGTGGCATGTGGGCTTAGTTGCTCTGTGGCATGTGGGATCTTCCCGGACCAGGGCTCGAACCCGTGTCCCCTGCATTGGCAGGAGGATTCTTAACCACTGCGCCACCAGGGAAGGCCCTCTGCATCCTTAATTTTAGCACCCCGTCTGCTCTGGGAGGATGAGACAGGGAGGCACAGAACCTTTTTACAGGAGGCTTCATCCCAGGATTCCTGGGCAAAGGCACCAGCCCAGCCAGGGTCCTGATGAGAGGGAGGAGAGTTGAGAGTCGGAATCTACCGGCCCTGCCTTGTTCAAGCAGACAATTCAGTCTTGCAGAAGCGCCCCTGTTCAATTAGACCGAGTGTGGAACTGGCCTCCAGGAGCCCTTGGATAACAAGCAAGTGGAGAAACAGGTGGAAAGCAACAGTGTTGAGGTTTGCACACAGCCCTGCTGCCCACCAGCCACTTTTCTGCCAATTAGAACCTTTGAAAAGTTTGGCCTTCATTTCCCTGAGCAAGAGTCCAGTGTAAAACGGGGGTAAATTTGCATTCGAGGCACAAGGCACTTTCCTCCACTCTCCTGTGTAAAATGGAATTTAAATAAAGCCTTTGGATCATTCTGGATATCACAACAACTACATTTGATCCCGAGTGCATTTGTCCATGCCCTGGTGATGTTCCCTATGGCATTTAGCTTCTGAGGCCATGCTGTCTTTGGCTAAATTTATCATCAAGAAGAGGTCTCTGAATTATTGTAGAAGGTGATTGCTTAGGTAAAAGTATAATATTACCCCTCTTTGAGCCTCAGTTTCCTAATTGTCAGATGAGAAGGTGAGATGATTTCAGAACTCTTCTTCTAGCTCTGAATTCTATTTTTTGAGCAACTACTAAGTGAAAGACCCCAAATTAAGGGCTAGGGATTTGTTTGGGGGATCAACTGAGATTATGGATGGAAAAAGTGCCATGAGAATCATATTCACCTTTATGTTAATGGAGAATAACAGTCCTCAGTTACTAGGAGCTACTGTGGACCAGGAATTTTATATACATTTTGTTTCCCATAATAGTAAAGTTGTGAGGTAAATATTAGTATTCATATTTCAGAGATGAGGAATTTAGGCTCCGAGAGGTTAAGAAACAGTAGAGTTCAGAACCAGGAATTAAGTCTGAGATTGACTTCACCTCGTGGCTGCTGTTATTTTTATCATCATTATCCTCATGCTACGTGTTGCCTTTGTTTCACAGTCCACTGAGAAGAAAGATGTGTACATATCGACAACACACTAACATAGTCATATCAGGTTAAATTGGCTTAAGTAGGGGTATCCACTGGTGACCTTTGCCTGGATATAGATTTCTGTTGGGAAAAGAAGGCGTGGGACATTCCAGGGAGAAAAGCAACCAGAACATGTTCATTTCTCCTGTGAGTTAAACTGGATCTTGGTATATTGGGAGCAAGGTCCAGTGCCATAAACATGTGCTGATCTGCATAACTGATTTTCTTTCCTCTTCTTCAGGTGGGTTGGAGGCAGGAAGTCTTCCCTTCAGAGAGGAATAAACCCCATCATTCTAAGACAGCTACAGAGAATTTGATGTCTGTCTATCTGTCTCTTTTATTTATTTATTTATTTTTTTTGCGGTATGCGGGCCTCTCACTGTTGTGGCCTCTCCCGTTGCGGAGCACAGGCTCCGCGGCCATGGCTCACGGGCTTAGTTGCTCCGCGGCATGTGGGATCTTCCCAGACCGGGGCACGAACCCGTGTCCCCTGCATCGACAGGCGGACTCTCAACCACTGCGGCACCAGGGAAGCCCCTGTCTGTCTCTTTTAAAGCTTAGCTTCCTAAGCCTGGGGGACCTAGTTAGCTGCCTCAGTTTTCCAGTGTGATCAGGCTCTGGAAGCCCGACTTACCAATAGAAGCCAGACAGGTTTAGTCTTCCGCCCACGGAATGGGGACATCCCCATGTGGGACTGCCCAGCTCTCAGTGTGGGAGAGAACACTTTGTCCCACTGTCCTGCATGACACACTGAGTCACTAGGACAGCCACAGCCATCATGAGGCCATATGGCCCTTCCCATGTTGATTTCAGCCATCATTTTCCTTATGCCGTCATAACAAGGACCTCACAGCTGCGGCCTTCAGTGTCACAAAGACCTGTGTTCAGACCCTGATTCTGACACTACCTGTATTTTCTTGAGCAAGAACTGAACTCTCTGTGTCTTAAGTTTCTTACCTGTGACATGGAGATGAAAATATTAAACCCACGTGGCTGCTCTGCAGAGGGAGAGATGACACATGGGAGGCTAGTGTTTTGAAATCATCTCACTCTAGTGACAGGAGCAGGATTAGCAGGATAGATGAGATGAAGTTATGACTTCTCAGTTCACGAGGGTTTTCCTTTCCAGCACTGTATGGCTAGTGAATGCGGGGGACACAGGTTCAAGCCGTGGTCCAGGAAGTCCCACATGCCACGGAGCAACAAAGCCCGTGCGCCACAACTACCGAGCCTGCGCTCTAGAGCCGGGGAGCCACAACTACTGAGCCCGCGCTCCACAACTACTGAAGCCCCCGCACCTAGAGCCCGTGCTCCGCAACAAGAGAAGCCACCACAATGAGAAGCACGCACAGCTCAAGGAAGAGTAGCACCCACTCGCCACAACTAGAGAAAGCCCACGAGCGGCAATGAAGGCCCGACGCCGCCAAAAATAAATAAATAAAATAAATAACTTTAAAAAGAAAAAAGAATGGTGAAGCCAGAAAAACCCAGCCTGGTGGGCTGCGTTGCTTTTTACTAGACTATCAGCTGCTTAAGGGCAAGGACCCCTTCCTCTCTGCCCCGGTGCCTGGCTCTGGCCTCACTGAGGCCTCACCTTTTGCTTCTTTCTCCCTCTCCCCTCTGGTCCACACCAGCAGTTGCTGAAATTCGGCCTCTGTATACTGGTACTGGATTAGATCTTGGAAACAAAATTTGGGGTGAAGCAGACAGAAAGAGCTTTATTGCTTTGCCAAGCAAAGGGGGCCACAGCAGGCTAACGCCCTCAAGACTGTGTTCCCCTGCCCGCTCCCCTGGAGGTGGTAGTGAGGAGTCTTACAGTGTTCAAGGAGCAGGGCGTGGTCAGCTCCTGGACATTCTTCTGATTGGTTGGTGGTGAGGTAATGGGGAGTCACCGTCATTAACCTTCTGGTTCCAGCTGGTCTGGGGTCTACGAGCTTGCGGGCAGCATACAGTTAACTTCTTCCACCTGCTGGGGGTTCAGTATCTGCATAACAGCTCAAAGGACATGGCTCAGAATATTATCTATAGTCCTTGAGGATGAACTAAAGGTCCTTGACTTTGTTTAATGTCTAAAGTATTACTGTTTTGTCTTGCTTATCTGTTTTTATGTTTTTCTGCATTTTTTCACTTCTCTGATTACATTTATTCTTTGACTAAGTTTTTCCACAGACAAAGGGTAGGCAGAGCACATGGGTGGAGGTTTATTCTGAGAAGGCCTCAGAGGGTCCTGCTCGGTTACCTCTTAACTGCTCTTTCAAGATGCTGGGCATATTTCTGCCGAGGGATTTGGGGCTTGCTGTCCCCGCTGTCTGAAATGCTTTTCCCCCAAGTCTGTGTGGTATCACCTTTACCTTCTGAAAAGTTGTGCTCCGTGGTATCTCATTGAGGCCTTCCCTGACTACTCATTGGAAAATGTTCTCCTTTCCAGCACTTCTTATTCCCTCTCCACCCTCATTTTCCTTCCCAGAACTTCCCAACATCTGACATTGCATACAGGCATACCTTGTTTAATTGTGCTTCGCTTTATTGTGCTTCTCAGATACTGCTTTTTTGTTTGTTTGTTTGTTTGGCGGTACGCGGGCCTCTCACTGTTGTGGCTTCTCCCGTTGCGGAGCACAGGCTCCGGACGCGCAGGCTCAGCGGCCATGGCTCACGGGCCCAGCCGCTCCGCAGCATGTGGGATCTTCCCGGGCCGGGGCACGAACCCGTGTCCCCTGCATCGACAGGCGGACTCTTACCCACTGCGCCACCAGGGAAGCCCTCAGCACCAGGGAAGCCCTCAGATACTGCTTTTTAACAAACTGAAGGTATGTGACAACCCTGCATTGGGCAAGTCTATCGGCGCCATTTTCCCGGCAATATTTGCTCACTTCATGTCTCTGTGTCACATTTTGGTAATTCTCAAAGTTATTTCAACCCTCCACCAGCAAAAAGATTATGACTCACTGAAGGCTCAGAGGATGGTTAGCATTTTTTAGTAATAAAGGGTTTTTAAATTAAGATATGTATGTTGTTATTTTAGACCTAATGGTATTACACACTAAACAGACTGCATTTTAGTGTAAACATAACTTTTATATGCACTGGGAAACCAAAAAATTCATGTGACTTGCTTTATTGCCATATTTGCTTTATTGAGGTGGTCTGGGACCAAACCTACAACATCTCTGAGGTCTGCCAGCACTTGACTTACACATTTTTGTCTGTCTTCCTTCACTAGGACATAAGCCACGTTACCACAACTGAACGATGCATGGCAAAACAGCCTGCAGTCAGTACATTAAACTCTGTTGACTGAATGAGTAAAGAAATAGGTTTGGAGGTAGAGGTGGGAATCGAGCTGTGTTTGAATGCCCCTCGCCCTGATTGGTGTTCATGGCAGAACACTTCGTTTCTCCGCATGTGATCACAAGTCACCAAACCCCTTCTTTGGCAATCGCTGAAACTCCTAATTATGATTCCCAGCTGTGAACTTTACCCTTCCTTCTTTGTGGGGCGGCTCTGAGCTCCCACAAGGTCCAAGACAGCTGTCTCTTCAGGAGCTGTGCTTCACAATCTGATCACATGGGTAATGTAACATTTAATATAATTTTTGAAAATCTGAGTAGAGCTCTTTATTAGAAATTAATTTGCTCAGGTTGTTGGGTGTTATTTGCTTCTAGCATGCTGAGGTTATTTCCCCTGGGTAGGAGGTAAGTTCCCTGAGCACTCTCTCTCCTCTGCCTGAAGTTCTAGGGAAACAGTTTCTAGAATGTCATCCTGTGAAGCTGAGTTTTGGTAAATTCTGAGCAGAGAGCACCTTCTATAGTGCGGGCAAAAGTCTTAATCTCCTTGAATTCTTTTAAAGGTCTCTTTTAAGCTTTTTGAAATGTTTCAAAAACAACTTGTTCCTGGAACAGGAATTTTGTAAAAGTGAATGACGTTAGAAATTGTCTAATAATATGAAATCATGTGTAAGTTCTCTCTGTAGCTGATGTTACAAATGGTGTACACATTGGACCGTAGTGGTGTCAGAAATGGACTAGGGGGCTTCCCTGGTGGCGCAGTGGTTGAGAGTCCGCCTGCCAATGCAGGGGTCACGGGTTCGTGCCCCGGTCCGGGAAGATCCCACATGCCGTGGAGCGTCTGGGCCCGTGAGCCATGGCCGCTGAGCCTGCGCGTCCAGAGCCTGTGCTCCGCAACGGGAGAGGCCACAACAGTGAGAGGCCCGCGTAGCGCCAAAAAAAAAAAAAGAAATGGACTAGGAATCAGGTGACCTGGCTAATTGTTCTGTGTAACTTACTAATTGAGTGACTTCGGGCAAACCATTCAGTCTCTCTAAGATACATTTCTTCATTTAAAAAATGAAGACTCTAGGCCATGGTCTCGATGGTATCCAAGATCCTTTCTAGCTTTAAAACTCAAGACTGGAAGCCTAAAGCCTTCAATTTTAACTTGGATAGAGCCACTTCCAGTAAGTGGTAAGTCACCTTCCTCCTCAGAGCCCAAGTTTCTCAGTCTTTCAAATGAGAATCAGGATTTCTAGTTTGTGTTTTTCCAAGGGCAGTAAGAGAATTTTATTTGGACACACAAAGGTGAACATACTTTTTAGCTGTAGAATCCTGTTTTTATTAGAAGCAGCTTCTTATTTTATTGTGATTTCATGGCATTGTGCCAACAAAATGGATAAAAGGAGGTAAAAAGTCATTGTACATCATACTGACAGTTTTTAAGTGGTACTTTAAAAATATATGGGTGTTACGTTTCACTTTTGAATTTTTTTTTTTTTTTAATTCCCATCTTAAGTTCTTGACTTGAGCTTGGGGCAAGGGATTCAGACATAGCTTTCATGAAATTTTTCAAAAGAGTGTTTAATGTTCCCATTTTTAACCACTGATTTTTTTTTGTGCGTGTTTCCCCCTGGAATTCCTGAGGGAAGAGATCTCTTTATGCTCCCTCTGATCATATATCCCTTCCTCTGTGGACGGATATTAGCTGGTAATACCTGGAGAATCACAAATGTCGAGTGAGTGGCTCTTTGCAGGAGCAGCTGGCTGCTTTCTGGAAACTTCCAGTTAATGGGCACCTAATGGAGACTGGCTCACTTTTTAGAGATAAACCTAATTAAAAATCTGGGGCTTCCCTGGTGGCGCAGTGGTTGAGAGTCCGCCTGCCGACGCAGGGGATGCGGGTTTGTGACCCGGTCCTGGAGGATCCCACATGCCACGGAGCGGCTGGACTCGTGAGCCGCGGCCGCTGAGCCTGCGCGTCCGGAGCCTGTGCTCCGCAACGGGAGAAGCCACAACAGTGAGAGGCCCGTGTACCGCAAAAAAAAAAAAAAAAAAAAAAAAAGAAAAAGAAAAAAAATCTGGAGTCCTTCATTTACCAACTTGGGTCTTGGAAGCCATTTAATATTAATATTGTTTTCTCTATCTTGATCTTTTTATCCCTAATGAATACTCCTAATTTAGACTGTAAATTTTAATGACTAGAGGCTGAAGTTCCCTCCAGATAGGGAAAAGGTATCGTTTTAATGGGGTCAGTGACCCCACCGGCTTTGGCCCAGATGGCTGTGCAAAGGTACAGAGATTCATCAGACAGGGGAAGAGGTGTGGCCTAGAGTCAACAAACAAAGAAGGTGGGTCTTACCAGCTGGGGCTGAGAGAGGAGGGGGATCAGCTAACCTACTAGCCATACTAGCAAAAGGGTCCTGCCCTCTTACTCTCATCCCACCCTCATCCCCACCCCCACCCCCAGAGAATTAATTTTAACTCTAGATAATCTACAGGAAAGCATAATGTAGATCTAGGAGTCAAGGTATGAAAAAAGATCTTGGAATCCAGAAGACATGGATTCCAGTCCTATTGTCAACACTTCCCAGCTGAGAAACTGCTGGCCCATCTCTTCTTATCCAAACATGGCAAAATAGGGGCAGCGAAACACCTTACTGAGTTGTCACGAAGATGAAATGAGTGTGCGGACAGCAAAGTGCTTGGCAACCCGTGACAGTCTTTAGAAAGGAAGTGTCAAATGTGTGCAGAGAAAAAGGGGAGACCTGAGGGCACCCTCCTAAGAGAAGCTGGAGCTCTTTTCCTCTCCCTGTTGCTGTGTTCTGACAAGGCTGTTGTCTTCCCATCAAATTAAAATGGGAGCCAAGTGCGGAAACAGGAAGCAAGCTGTTTGGGCCTCAGGCCTCAACCTCCACGTGGAGCTCAGGCCAGCTCACCTTTGCTACCCTGCAGAGATGGCAAAAGGAGTTAATGATGAAGCGTCAGAAAGGCACTTGGAGGTTTTAGAAGCACTCACCCAAGTAACATTACACCCACATAACATCAGATACACAGAACTGCACGGCTGTATTATTAATCATTTTGTGGGGGTTTTTTATTAGTAATAAAGACTTTAACCAGAGTCCATTTAGAAAACTATTGTTGGATGTACTTGAGGAAACGAGCATAATATTTCTTTTCAAACTTTGTATAAGAGAAGTCTACCCAGAATCCTCGTACTTGGCAGGCAGAAATTCATCTAAACTGCTTTCCAAATTTACCAAGTGCTTGCCTGAATAGACAAGGAGCCTTGGGGTATTTCTTGCAGGAGTGATGAGTTGTGAATCCCAATATGAGATGTGTGTAAAAAAAAAAAAAAAAAAAAAAAAAAAAGAATCTGTTTAAAGAGGGAAAAGAAGTTTCTGACTGTTTGGCAAAACAGGTTATTTTTAAACTGAAGAAAAATAGGATTGTGGGGATTTCAAAGATTTTTGTGATTTTATGTATTCAGCTCTATG
Organism: Kogia breviceps; assembly: GCF_026419965.1. Lineage (NCBI taxonomy): Eukaryota > Metazoa > Chordata > Mammalia > Artiodactyla > Physeteridae > Kogia > Kogia breviceps. The sequence continues at coordinate 153,844,165 of NC_081310.1, forward strand.
TGGGACTTGCTTGCATCTCATGAGCACAGGGGCAAACGGAGATGCAAGAGGAATAGAAGATCGTCCGTGCCTTCAGGTGGCCTTCATGCTCATCAAGGGACAAGATGTAGGTAGATCAGAAAATGTCAATGTATGCAAAGCAGGCTGGATTTATGGAAACTTTGTCATACTGGGAGACAGATGCACTTGGGTTCTAGATCTGGATCTACCTGGGGCTTGATGTTTCATCAGTTCGGTTCCTCAGTTGCCACTACTACAAACAGAGATAATAATACCTCTCCAGGTTGTAAAGATGAATGAGATGAGGCATGTAGAATGCTTATCACAGAATGTGGCACATAGTAGTATAATCACAAATGCAATTATATTTTCCTTTCTTTGTTTCTCCCTTCCGTTTCATGCTCTGTCACAAGGAGACAGGTAGTCTTTGAAGTTCCTTAGGAATGTTCAAGACTATGGTCTGTGACAGAATATTTTTCATGGAGGAGGAGCTGCCCTTGGACCTGGAGCTGGCTGTCTTCTGCCTGCCCTTCCTGGGTGTGCTCTGCTCCCCTCCATCCTCCTTTCCTCCCTCCGGGAGGAAGGCTAACCTGGGTGGACTGCATCCATGGGCTTCCTGGCCCCTTAGCCTCTTTTTGGAATTAGGCATTGCTGAGTTCTAGCAGGAGGCTGAAGGGTGGGCGGGAAACAGAGTGAAGTCTGTGTGTTTTGATCAGCTTTTAGACTTTCTCCTGGCTGGGCTGCCCTGGGCTTGTTGTATCCTAGACTGAGGGTCACCGCTCCTTTGAAGGCAACTTTCTCCACCGGGTCCCCTCCCAGTTCCAGTTGCCCCTCCCTTCTCTCACCCCTTCAAGCCTAGGAGAGGTAACAGTTCTGCTATTCTAGCTCTGGGACCCTGGCCTGTCCTTCAGGGTTTCCCTTTAACACAGCCCACCCTTGGGTACATAATCTCTGTATTAATTCTTTGCAATAATACTATTTTGAGTTTGTCATTTGTTTCCAGATGGGACCTCAAAGAGTGGGCTGAGTCTGATTAGATGAGGGGGTGTGGCATTGGGTCACCAAGGTGTGCTCTGGGGTCTACGGCCAACGTAGTGTGGCCATTGTGTGTATTTCCTGTGAGGAGGGTGGACTGAGCTGTGAGTCTGGGGAGATGTGCTGGACTAGAGCCTGAAAGTCAGGTTAACATATCAGATTTCATATCACAGCAGAAATCATTCTTGGTAATTGTTTCCTGCTTCATCTTGACGCATATGTATCGAAACACTAGTATGCATATGGTATAGGAAATAAATATTGGAAATTCCTCCCTTTTCCTTCCTAAGAATGATATTCAGATGAAATAGAGGGAAGGGAAGGCAAACAATATGGAATGAATCTCTCCTGTAGCACCAGGCAATTTGCATATATTATCGTATTTATTCTACTCAGCAACCATTAGGGGCAAGGTACCAACTTCCCAGCTTCACAGAGGTGGGCATTGAGACCCAAAGACTTCAAGGGACTTGCCAAAGCTCACATAACTGGGACTTAGTGGAGCCATGATTTGAGAACCCAAGGCCAGTCTGTGAGATGGTGATATTCATGATCTTGTGACTTTGCCAGCTGCAAGATGCGACGAATGATATAGTTAAGGGTTCAGATGAGAGGTACGTATAAGTACACCAGCGTGAGCCTCAGGCTATTTTTTACAGCCCCCCTTCCAAACCCCACCCCAGGAAGAAGGGATGTGGCATTGTAAGGCCATGCACAGCAGGAATTTCTGCAGGAGGAATTTCTGCAGGAGGAGTGTCTCTAGAATCTCAGAATAGCCGTACAGCCTGGCGTCCCAGAGACTGGGGTATGATTTCATAACAGGAAGGATCCTGGATGTCTCTCAGGGAACAGGGCATCTTATTGTTCCCGTTGCACAGGACATTGTTCACTCCCTACTTGTATATGTATTTCTCTGCCTGGTGGCTTCTGCCAGCCTTGACTTCACTGAGTCATAACTTCTGCTCAGTCAACCCCTTGCTGCCTCAGAGCTTGTGCATCTTTTCACTTCTGGCCCTGTTACTCCTGGACAGAATCTGTATTAATGAGTTCAGATTCTTGAGAGAGAGAATATGCCTCTCTTCTCATATATCCAGTCTGGATCTAACCCATCCTACCAGGCCAAGTTGTGGCTCTGGTCAGCCAGTGAATTGTCCTTGGGTAAGGAATGGACTTCTGGTGCAGTCAGCTGGGACAGATTACAGAGTGGACATTTTGGGAGTGGGGCATTATTCTGTCTATTCCAGTCCACCTCTGGCCCCCAAAGATTCACATCCAGCCCAAATGCAGAATACAGGCAAGGTCTCTCTGTGATATCATCGGTTCAAAAGTCCAGATTCTCATGATCTAAATTAGCTGAATCATATTCCAATGATTAGGGCATAGGCATCTTGTTGGGGGGGGGTGGCATTTTCCTGACTATCCCCAGCACTTAACACTATGTGATAAGTATCTTAAATAGATTATGTCATTTGATAAACTCACCACATCTGGTGCCTATTCTCAGAGCCATCGTATTTTGCGGTGGACGTGTTCAGGCTCAGGGGAATTCAATAACAGGCCCAGTCGTGGGGGACCAGGGAGTGGGTCATGCCGGCCCTGAAATCACATGTGAATTCCCTTTACCTTTATGCCTGTGTTTCCTGTATATGTTGCTGCATATTCAGATCACCTGGGGAGATTTTAAGCCTCCCAGTGCCCAAGTGGCAGCTCAGATCAGTTAAATGAGAATCCCAGGGTGAGAGCCAAGAGTCAGTTGTTGTTTCAGATCCTCAGGTGATTCCAATGTGCAGAAAAGCTTGGGAGCCTCTGCCCTGCATTACTCATCACTAAAGGACGGTGGTCCAGGCGAAGGGTACACGTGGTCAGGGAAGCCTTCCCCATGAAGGGGAGCTTGAACTTAAGAGTCAAAGACATTTGCAGGGTGTAACAGTGAGGAGGGCATTTCATGGAGAGGCGACAGCTTTCCATGTTGGCGATTTGCTCAGTATTTGCCGAGCGTGATGGAATTTTTAGGTTTCCGTGAGAAAGTTCAAATAAATACATTCACAAATCAGGAAACGACGGGGGAAAGAAGAGCTCCTTTGTCCAAGCATCTATCCCCATTTACAGCTTGAGCAAAACACAGCCCCGTGGTTATCACTGTTATGGATGGATTTTGTGAGGGAGATAATTGTGGAAATTGGGTTGCTTCCTGTCAAGTGCAGATCCTTTTGTGGAGGAAATCTGAGCTATCTGTGTATCCCATTTTACAGTAATTGAGATGGGACTAGCAAATCATTAGCGAAGCAAAGGAAGTTGATGGGCTCTTTATTTTTTTCCAAAGTAAGGTGGAAAAAAATTTGATGTTTGAGAACAGAGAGAAGAATTAAAATGGGATGTCAGTGATGGGAGAGAGCATGCCTGTCTCCTGGCTCTCCGGGCAGGGAGAGGGTGGCATGTGGGCCTAGACCTCCCTTGAGTGGGACCAACAGGAAGGGCTGTTGCAGGTGTCCCCCGTGATCAGGACAGGCTCTGGGATGTCGACCTCCTTGGGATGAGCTGCCACCCAGGGCCACCCCGGGAACTAGGCAGCTTGGGCACATCTGTTGCTTACTCGCCCAGCTTGCCACTGACAGATGTTGGCCTGTGTGGTTCTCTTTCCCACTGTCACCTTTGAAGATAATGAAATGCAGCTTGTGGAAAGGAGAGTCAATAATGGCAGTATATATTCTAGGTAAATCAGCAGGCGAAGCTGCGAAAGGTGATGCTTATTTCTTTAAAGTCCCCTTCACTGGGAGGGCCTCATTAAATACTTGTCTTTTCGTCCTGAGAGACCCAAGGGAATAGCACCAGTTCCAAGTTACTAAGACACATCGTGGAGGGAACTGGGATGATAGCAGAGGGCATTCAGTCTCCAAGAGCGAAGAGACAGTATGCCCTGCCTTGTCGTGTGACTAGTGGGGTTAAACTGAGGACAGGCATCAGCTAAAAAGCCAGCTGATGAGGGAGGTGCCATTTTAGGACTAGTGCTGGGGAACAGGTAAGAAGGCCACCTGAGACCAGCCCGCATCCTTGGGAAAGTGTGGCAGCCACCAGGCCTTGATTCATCTCTCTCTGTACCTCCCGCATGTAGCCCAGTGTCTGCTGTGTACAGAGTAGGTGCTTAGAAATGTATGTAGAATTGATTTGGTTTACAGAATCTGTAATTAATGGCTGTGTGCTGAAGGAGTTGGGGATATTTGCTTTTTTACTATTTCTTCCTGCAAATTCATTTATCTAGGACATCTTTGGAAAGAAAACTTGAAGAGCATAAGCTTTTAAACTCAGTAGCTCTACTGTTGCAAGCAGTCTCCCAGTTGGACCCCCAATATCACTAGTCTCGAGCCCCGGGGTGATTGCTGGGTTACCGTCATCTTTAAAGAACCTGAACTATGTCAGCCGCTGCCCTGTACAATCACTGCGGTGGTCGCCTGTCACGTGCTACTAGTCACCACCCACCGATGAATCATATTTGAAGTTTGCACCTAGCAGCAGCATATGAATTTTTAGATATAAATTTATATACATATTTGAATGGAAACACAAAAGACCCCGAATAGCCAAAGCAGTGTTGAGAACGAAAACTGGAGCTGGAGGAATCAGGCTCCCTGACTTCAGACTATACTACAAGGCTACAGTATTCAAGATAGTATGGTACTGGCACAAAAACAGCAATATACATCAATGGAACAGGATAGAGAGGCCAGAGATAAACCCACGCACATATGGTCACCTTACCTTTGACAAAGGAGGCAAGAATATACAGTGGAGAAAAGACAGCCTCTTCAATAAGTGGTGCTGGGAAAACTGGACAGGTACATGTAAAAGTATGAAATTAGAACACTCCCTAACACCATACACAAAAATAAACTCAAAGTGGGTTAAAGACCTAAATGTAAGCCCAGACACTATCAAACTCTTAGAGGAAAACATAGGCAGAACACTCTATGACGTAAATCACAGCAAGAGCCTTTTTGACCCACCTCCTAGAGAAATGGAAATAAAAACAAAAATAAACAAATGGGACCGAATGAAACTTAAAAGCTTTTGCACAGCAAAGGAAACCATAAACAAGACCAAAAGACAACCCTCAGAATGGGAGAAAATAGTTGCAAATGAAGCAACTGACAAAGGATTAATCCTCAAGATTTACAAGCAGCTCATGCAGCTCAATAACAAAAAAAACCAAACAACCCAATCCAAAAATGGGCAGAAGACCTAAATAGACACTTCTACAAAGAAGATATACAGATTGTCAACAAACACATGAAAGAATGTTCAACATCATTAATCATTAGAGAAATGCAAATCAAAACTACAATGAGATATCATCTCACACCGGTCAGAATGGGCAGCATCAAAAAATCTAGAAACAATAAATGCTGGAGAGGGTGTGGCGAAAAGGGAACACTCTTGCATTATTGGTGGGAATGTAAATTGATATAGCCACTATGGAGAACAGTATGGAGGTTCCTTAAAAAACTACAAATAGAACTACCATATGACCCAGCAATGCCACTACTGGGCATATACCCTGAGAAAACCATAATTCAAAAAGAGTCAAGTACCAAAATGTTCATTGCAGCTGCATTTACAATAACCAGGACATGGAAGCAAACTAAGTGTCCATCAACAGATGAATGGATAAAGAAGATGTGGCACATATATACAATGGACGATTACTCACCCATAAAAAGAAACGAAACTGAGTTCTTTGTAAAAGTGAGGTGGATGGACCTGGAGTCTGTCATACAGAGTGAAGTAAGTCAGAAAGAGAAAAACAAATACCATATGCTAACACATATATATGGAATCTAAGAAAAAAAAAGGTCATGAAGAATCTAGGGGTAAGATGGGAATAAAGACACAGACCTACTAGAGCATGGACTTGAGAATATGGGGAGGGGGAAGGGTGAGGGGGAAGGGTAAGTTGTGATGAAGTGAGAGAGTGGCATGGACATATATACACTACCAAACATAAAATAGATAGCTAGTCGGAAGTAGTGCATAGCACAGGGAGATCAGCTAGGTGGTTTGTGACCACCTAGAGGGGTGGGATAGGGAGGGTGGGAGGGAGGGAGACGCAAGAGGGAAGAGATATGGGAACATATGTATATGTATAACTGATTCACTTTGTTATAAAGCAGAAACTAACACAACATTGTAAAGCAATTATACTCCAATAAAGATGTTAAAAAATTTATATACATGTGCTACTGTGAATCTGCGTGTTAAAGTAATAAACTATCTCCTATTTTTTTAGTTTGTAAGTAGATATTACAGAGGTTGATGTCTTCACTCCAGTGGATTTTCTTCAGTAGGGACTACAGGATGCCCATTTTATGGATGAAGTTGAGGCTCAGACTGGTTTAGTAGCTCCAGTGCCTAAAGTTACATAAGCAGTCAATGGTAGACTCAGGCATGATTCCAACCCAGCCTATCAGCTTATTGCTTTAGATTCTGCCATTTACTGACACATTTTTATAAAATGAGAGGTGAAGATTTTAGAACGTTGGGCAGAAGTGGGGCCCCAAGAACTGAAAATGCTAATGGAATTATTTTAAGCTTATACACATTTTTTTTCTGATACTCTATTAATTTATGGAATGAATTTTCTTTGTGCAATAAATACTCAATGAAACTGTGTGATCCATTAGTTAAATGAAATGTTCCTAAGTATGCCGTGCTGCTGTCACATAAATTCCTTTAATATTGCTGAAATCTGGTTCTGACTTTTGTGAGCTTTGAGTTTGATTAAAGAAACACATTCTGTTCCTCCTATTATCACCTTGCTGAAGGCTGACAGATACCTGAGTAATAACAGTGCCTGCCTTCTGGAGCGTAGCATTTTATTTTCCCCAGAGTACTTTCACATAGCTTTCATTTATTCCTGTTCATTTAATCCCATGAATTATAGCCAGCATTATCCCATTTTACAGAAGAGTAAACTGAGGGACCATGTAGGTTTTTTTTTTTTTTTTACCATCTTTATTGGAGTATAATTGCTTTACAGTGGTGTGTTGGTTTCTGCTTTACAACAAAGTGAATCAGTTATACATATACATATGTTCCCATATCTCTTCCCTCTTGCGTCTCCCTCCCTCCCACCCTCCCTATCCCACCCCTCTAGGTGGTCACAAACCACTTAGCTTATCTCCCTGTGCCATGCGGCTGCTTCCCATTAGCTATCCACCCTACGTTTGGTAGTGTATATATGTCCATGCCACTCTCTCACTTCATCACAGCTTACCGTCCCCCCTCCCCATATCCTCAAGTCCATGCTCTAGTAGGTCTGTGTTTTAATCCTGTCCTACCCCTAGGCTCTTCATGACATTTTTTTTTTTTCTAAGATTCCATATATATGTGTTAGCATATGGTATTTGTTTTTCTCCTTCTGACTTACTTCACTCTGTATGACAGACTCCAGGTCCATCCACCTCATTACAAAGAACTCAGTTTCGTTTCTTTTTATGGGTGAGTAATCGTCCATTGTATATATGTGCCACATCTTCTTTATCCATTCATCTGTTGATGGACACTTAGTTTGCTTCCATGTCCTGGTTATTGTAAATGCAGCTGCAATGAACATTTTGGTACTTGACTCTTTTTGAATTATGGTTTTCTCAGGGTATATGCCCAGTAGTGGCATTGCTGGGTCATATGGTAGTTCTATTTGTAGTTTTTTAAGGAACCTCCATACTGTTCTCCATAGTGGCTATATCAATTTACATTCCCACCAATAATGCAAGAGTGTTCCCTTTTCGCCACACCCTCTCCAGCATTTATTGTTTCTAGATTTTTTGATGCTGCCCATTCTGACCGGTGTGAGATGATATCTCATTGTAGTTTTGATTTGCATTTCTCTAATGATTAATGATGTTGAGCATTCTTTCATGTGTTTGTTGACAATCTGTATATCTTCTTTGTAGAAGTGTCTATTTAGGTCTTCTGCCCATTTTTGGATTGGGTTGTTTGTTTTTTTGTTATTGAGCTGCATGAGCTGTTTGTAAATTTTGGAGATTAATCCTTTGTCAGTTGCTTCATTTGCAACTATTTTCTCCCATTCTGAGGGTTGTCTTTTGGTCTTGTTTATGGTTTCCTTTGCTGTGCAAAAGCTTTTAAGTTTCATTCGGTCCCATTTGTTTATTTTTGTTTTTATTTCCATTTCTCTAGGAGGTGGGTCAAAAAGGCTCTTGCTGAGGGAAGAGATATGGGAACATATGTATATGTATAACTGATTCAGTTTGTTGTAAAGGAAAAACTAACACACTATTGTAAAACAATTATACTCCAATAAAGATGTTAAAAAAAAAAAAAAAGAACAAAAAGGCTCTTGCTGTAATTTACGTCATAGAGTGTTCTGCCTATGTTTTCCTCTAAGAGTTTGATAGTGTCTGGGCTTACATTTAGGTCTTTAACCCACTTTGAGTTTATTTTTGTGTATGGTGTTAGGGATTGTTCTAATTTCATTCTTTTACATGTAGCTGTCCAGTTTTCCCAGCACCACTTATTGAAGAGGCTGTCTTTTCTCCACTGTATACTCTTGCCTCCTTTGTCAAAGATAAGGTGACCATATGTGCGTGGGTTTATCTCTGGCCTCTCTATCCTGTTCCATTGATGTATATTGCTGTTTTTGTGCCAGTACCATACTGTCTTGATTACTGTAGCTTTGTAGTATAGTCTGAAGTTCTATGTAGGTCTTTTAAATTTAGATTTGCCCTAGAGATGCCAGAGCACCAGATAGCTGTATAGTAAGATCCCAATTATTTATTTTTCAGTTTAGTTGAAAGGGACGAGAACATGCTTTGTTCAATGAGCGTTTAAAATGACTTGAGTCTCATTGTTTTGACCCTATTCAAATGTATTACTTCTATTATACTTTAGTATTGTATTCTCAGCATAAGTTAAGGGACATTGAAAATTCCCTATTGGATTTTCTATAGCGACAGTGCTGATGTTAATGTCCTTGGGACCACACAGCGTTGATTTTATGAAAGCCTTTAAGGCCCTTTTCATTCTGTTTCTGGTTTAAGGTTATTTGAGCATGGACTTTGTGGAACCTGTAGCTGATCATATTTCTTTCTATGCTTTGGCCTCTAGAAATCTCATAGATTTACATCCTATATTCTGTAACCGTACAGATTTTATTTGGTGGCCTATCGTTGCTTCTGCCTCTACCTTCATTTCCATTCCTTTGTTCCCCATTCACTTCAGTTTTCTTCATTCATTAATTTAATCCTGTTCTAGAGAATGACTTTCTATAAAGTTTTTTATAAGCTGCCTGAATTCTTTTTATTGTTTTCATAATATCATGTGGACATAACCGATGAGCAACACAATGAATGTGAGCTGTCAGGCCAAGAGATGTCTCCTTCTGTGATTTTTCTTTCCTTTCTTGAAACACACAATTGTGGCAAAACAGTTTTGATTTGATCTGTAGTGAGGTTGTTAATCTGTCAACTTTGTGTCCTTCAGAGTTTTAAAGCCAGGGATATGTTCTATCAATGTAGTATTATTCTGGAAGGGTTTGGTCAAAGCAAGTGATGGCCCTACATTTGCTGTGAGGATGGTGGTATTTTAACACTAGAGAGAGAGAGATGTAGTATCTTCAAATATCCTTCTGGTAAAGTTTCTGTAGCACTTGCGCTTCTGACACCCTTGGCAGAATTAAATAAGTGTTGCCATTGGGCTCTAGCGAAACCTTTCTCTTTCCTTTTTTCTTGTTCCTGAAAAGAACAAATGTACAGAATGAACAAATTTTAGGCAGTTCCCAAATGGGCTAGATCAGATCAGTTAGCCCTTGACATATTAAAAAAAAAAACGGAAAAAGGGTTGACAGGTTAACATCATAGTCCCAGGGCTGCAGAGTGAGATGGTCCAACAAAGGCTGACTTTGGCTATGTAATTAAAGGAGTTTGCAGTGATCTATGGGGCCAGTAGGTGAAAAGTCTTGGGATGGGTCTGGGGGGCAATTCCTGGCATGGAGGCAGAGTCTGGAGGGGAAGTCAAGAGTTCAGTAAGGAACAGACCTGCTCGAAAGAAACAATGTTGGTCCAGCGTCTTGTGTCACGTCAAGCATTGTGGGCAGATACAGGATGAAGTTGGAATCTATAATAAGAACTGACAGCCATAAACTGATTTTAAACTCAAGTAGCCTTGGGAATTAGAAAGCATGCCATCTAGGGAGCTGCAATGGGTCTGATCTTTTTAAAAGAAAAGTGAGACCAGAATTGGCTTTGTTGTATCCCTGTGTGTGTTAGGGTCTGAGGTAGGCTTAAAAAAAAAATTTTTTTTTAAATTTGGAAATAATTTCACAATTATAGAAAAAGGTAAAAGAATAAGAATATACAAAAAAATACTCTATGCCTTTTACTTAGATTCACTATTGCTACTATTTTATCACATTTCCTTTATCATTTGTGAATTCTCTCTCTGTGTATATGTATAGATACACACACATATGCTGCATGTACATAGATATATATGTATATGATTTGTTTTTCCTGAATCATTTGAATGGTGCATGTGTCTTAGTCCTTTATACCTAAATATTTGGTGTGTAGTCCCTAAGGATAGGTATTTTCTCTTACATAGCCATAGGAAAGTTGTCAAATAAATTTAACTGTGAAATAATATTTTTACCTAATTTGCCATCCATATTCAAATTTGTCAATTGGCTCACTAATTTCTTTTGTAGCATTTCTTTTCTCACTAGTAAAGGAGGATCTGGTACAAGCATTGCATTTAGTTGTTGTACTTGTTTTGTTTCTTTTAATCTAAAATATTTCGACAGCCCATCTTTGTCTTTGGTTATGCCAGTTTTTTGAAGAATAGACTTTCTCTGCAATTTTACATGCATGTTCTGATTAGAATCCTGGCCAGGATGCTGCATGATAATGATGTGGTCTTCTTGGGGTATCACCGTATATCCATTTGCTCGTGTTTGTTAATGTTAATTTTGATAACCTAATTGAGGTGTTGTTCAGCGTCTCTATTGTATGATCACAAACTTTCCCCTTGCAACTACAAACAGCAAGTGAGAAGACACTTTAAGACCTACAAGCGGCTTGCTTCTCATCGAAAAATTTCCCTGGATTTAGCATTTATTGATGATTCTTGTCTGGCTAAGCTTTACTCTGATGGCTGCAAAATGTGATTTTATACTCTAGCACTTCCTCTGTATTTACCAGATAGTATCTGTTCTACCGTCAACAAGACAGCCTTCCCTTCTTACCCAACTTGTTTATCTGTCTGTTTTCAGTATGCGTTCCCATTTTTTCAGTGGTTTATTATTTATTTACCTTCCTTAAATTTATATTGGTGTTTAAGCTGTTTCAGAATTGGACAGTGAGAATGAAGCTGATTAAGATGCCCTAAATTATGAAACATTAGGTAGTAGCACATAGAATTTTTAATCCATAAAATTGCTGCCACTGAAACCCAAAGTCCTGTTTCTGGGAAGTCTACCTCTTCATCTGGTTGTTAAGGCTGGATTGTCCCTTTAGCCTGGAATTTCAATGTCCTTAGCATATCACACAAGGCTTAAATCAGGGTGTGGCACCTGGCTGGGAGAGTTTTTTTTGACTTTTTGTTTTTTCTTTTAAAAATTGAGGTGAAATTCACATAACATAAAATTAACCATTTTAATTTGTATAATTCAGTGGCATTCGTTATATTCATGATGTTGTTCAACCATCACCACCATCTAGTTCCAAAACATTTTCATCTCCTCTAGAGGAGACCCTGTAACCATTAAAGAGTCGTTCCCCGGTCCCTTTCCCCCAGCACCTGACAACCACTGATCTGCTTTCTATCTCTATGGATTTATTTATTTTAGGTGTTTTAGAGGTAAATGGAATCAAACACTAAGTGACCTTTTGTGTTTAACTACTTTCACGTGGGATGTTGTTTGCCAGGTTCATCCACCTTGTAGCATGTATCAATCCTTCATTCCATTTTATGGTTGAATAATATTCCATTGTGTTATACCACATTTTGTTTATCCATTCCCCAGCTAATGGACCTCCAGGGGGATTGTGAGTGAAGTTGGGGAGAAGAGAGGCTTGTACCCTGCCTTGTGCTGTGCTGCCTACTAGCCACGTGACCATGAACAAGCTAGAAAACTGGCTTGTGCCTCCCTTTCCTCATTTGTCAAATGAACATAATAATAATATCTAACTCTTCAAGTGACTGAAGGATTGGCTTAGATAATATGTGAAAAGTTCATAGTATAGTACCTGGCAAATAATGGGCCTTCATAAACATTAGCTATTTTACCGTAGGATTGTCTGAGCATGGGTGGGGAGGAGAGAGAACACAAATGTGAGTTATAGTAGGTGTTTTACCATGGATTTGTTCTGTTGTAGCTGCTCAAACCTTTGTGCTTTGTTTAAGAACGAAAAGGCCTATCTGTTTTCTCTGCTTTGTGGTTTGGTGTTTTGGCCCTCCCCCACTCCCTACCCCCCATCACTGAACATGGGATTTTACATTTAGAAGCAGTTCAGTAGACAGAATGTCTGTAGTGGAATGTTACATAATTCACTTTTAGATTTGAAGAGCTCATTATAAAAAACCTGACACACTTCAGGAATATTAAATTACTGCAGATTGTGTGGAGCAAAGAAACATTATTGAAGCATTTCAGAATTCTAGGCGAGCCTGAATTTAACTGATAGGGTTTCACAGCTTTTACTGGGGAAAAATGATTTGAGTTGTCACATGGTTTCTGGCCCTGGAGGACTTTAATCTCCTTAATTACAAAGAAACGAATTTCCTAAATAATTTGGAGCTACTTCACAGCATTTGCTCAACCTCTGGCTTTTGGAAAATTAAAGGGGATGCCAGGGTCCTGGCTGTGGAATGTTCTCTCCGTACTGTAGCTTCCTTATGCAAGTTTTTATTAGAGATGATGCTGGTTTCCTTTCTTTATTGATATGGGGATGTACTTCAGGAATTCACAAGTAATGCTTATAATGCTTGAACACAATCACATTTTGTCAAACAAGAGACACTGAAGATGCCCACAGAATAGGGAGAAGTTCTGTATTGTGACTTACAAAGTCGAAGGAAAGAAAATGGCCCATATCCAATCCAGTTTTATACATCTTTAAGAGTGCTTGAAATGGTATAAAACCCATATTTCAGTTCATTTTGGTGTTTATGGATTAGGTACCTACTGTGTGCAAGACCAGCATCATGGAAATGTCTTAGCTTCTACCATTTCCTACAATTTGTCCTTAGAAAGCGGACTTAACCTGCCTTAGTTTCCTTTTCTGTGAAAGGAGGGTAATAATATGAGGCTGTGTTGTGACCTTGTATTCCTGTGTTTGTAACACAAGAAACTATTAGGGCCTAATATTTACTAAGTGCTTGCAAGGAGATGTGCCCAGACACCCTTCCAAGCATGTTACATGTGTGATCACAATTTCCACAGCCACTCAATGAAGTTGATACTGTTATCCCCATTGTAAAGGTATAGAAACTGAGGCAAAGAGGGGTTGCGTAGCTTCCTCAATATCACATTGCTTGTAAATGGCTCAAACTACTTAGTTGGCCAAGAATTAGATCATGTAAGGAGAGATTCTGTTACCCAGTCCAAGCTCATACTGCTTGCTGCATGACAGGCCAGTAAATTGAGAGATGAAGTGTTGGGGCAAGGGATAGTGACTTTATTTGGAAAGCCAGCAGAGTAAGAAGATGGTGGACTAATGTCCCAAAGAACCATCTTCCCGGAGTTAGAATTCAGGCTTCTTTTATACTAAAAGGGGAGGGGGTGTGGCTGGTTGTTACAAACTTCTGGGTGTTTTAATCCTTTGTTCTTACAGCTGTCCCTGTAACTCAGGTCTTGATGTTCCTGTATACCTCCAACAAGGCAAATGTTATTCTCTGTTGTGAAACTTTTTATCTCTGTATGAATGGAAAAGTGTTATACCTTTAAAGGTCAGAGCCTTGAGAATGGCTTATCCTGTATATTTCAGGCTAAGACAACATTCTTAGCTTGTAGCAAAAGCAATAGAGTACAAAGGTTAAAGTAAGAGAAACAGATCCAATATGGAGTCAGATTTGTTCTCCCCTATTACAGTTCCATTTAATGGAGGGATCAGAAAATCTTTCTGCCTAAGATATCTATTTGAACTGAACCTTGAGAATGTCAGCAGAATTGAAAAGAAAAATTCCATAGAAACGTAACAGCACAAGGGAGAATTGGGAAGATGGGAACGTGCATCACCTCCGTACTAGACTTAATGCGTCCTTTTTAAATTTTGGTTGTTAATTTCAAGTCTTCTTGGACGTGCTGGTCCTTCTGCCTGAGACAACCATTTATTTATTTATTACAAATGCATTTATTGAGTACCCGTTGGTCCTTTCCCTTATCATCCATGTGACAGAGGCATCATTCTTCAAGATCAGACAGTGGAGAGCTTCTTCTCTGTGAAGCTTTATTGACTCTTTCAAGCAAAGATGAAAGCTTGCTCCTTTGTAACCCCGTATGCCCAGTTTTTGTCTGTTTTCATTCTGGTCATGTGTATCGCAATCCCCTACATGACTGACACCTCTGCTAGACTGAATTTCTTTGAGGACAGGAATCAGGCTTTGACTCTGTACTCTTGGCCTGCATGGTTGTGCAGTACACGTCTTTTGACATGAATGAGCCAGCACTTGCACCTGGCCTATTGTAGGTTCTTAGTAGATATTTGTTGCAATGAAATGACTAGTATTATTAATAAAATTATCTCTTTATATGACCAAGTTTTGTGACTCTGTTATCTCTCATGGAATGTTGTCTTTTGAGGGCAAGAGGTTAGGAAGGGGGTGAGGACTTAGTGGCATGGGGCAGATAGATGGCACAAATGTGGCTGGAAAAGTTCTCATTTTCAACATATGGTTTCATGGACCCCATTCTAGGAAGAAAATATTCCATTTTCTTTAGTTGTAGCCTTAGATCCTCTATTTTAAGTACCTTCATTCAGGGCCAGTGTCCTCCTAAAAAATAGTTAGTTTATAAAACAGTTTGTTAAAAGCATACAAAGAAAGCAGATATCTTTGGCTAAGGTGTGAATTTCCCCATATTTAAGCCTTATTACAATTTATATGGCTTTTATATTAGCCTTTCTAGTTAAGCCATGTTTAATTGGCATGATTAAGAGATTTTGGTCATGATTCTTTTTGAGCTGCAACTGACGTTCAAGGTCGGCCTTTTCAGATGAAAAGTTCTAGATCTGTGGCATGAGCTAAGAATTGGCTGCACAGTTTGAAGATCCATTTCCAGTAGCTTTATCTTAATATTCTTTAAAAATGGATAACTCCTGAAATGTTTATTTTTAACTGAATTCTCACATATAACTATCAGAGAGATGGTCCCTGGGAAAGATTGTTGACATGACACTGGGAATACATTCATTTCAGTTTAAATGAAATCAAATGAGATAACGTATGTGAAGCAGGAGCTGAGGGCATAGTATATAGTAAATGTGTAGTAAATACTGGCTGTAATTGAAGTGGTATTATTATCATTATTATCTCTTCCCAGCACAGTGTCTGAACTTAATAGTACCTAGTAGTGTGCAAGGCATATTTACTAAAGAAAGAAGGGATGAAATGTGTGTCTGCCTGTCTCTTTCCTTTTCCTTTCCTCCCCACGTTAAATGCTTGTCTGCTCTTATAGCTGCGGGAAAAGCTGACATAAAAATGGGCTTGCTGGAAAGTTTCTCAGCACCATTTGTCACCTTACCCTTGGAGCCCAGTTGTATGTCAACTCCACGTTCCCTCTGATGCCTGCCAGTGAGGGACAGACCACAGGTCACTTCCCTGTGATCTGCTTTAGCTGCCAAAGCTCTAGTCAAGCTTGGCTGACGTATGGGTGCCTCGTTGTTGGAAATGTCTCCGTGGGACTGCTCAGGAAATATGCCTGTGTTGTATTTTCTGGGTGGCATGTAGTGCTTGACAATGAGAAACATGGAAAATAAAGAATTGAGTTTTGCTTCTCTTGAAAATCCAGAGTTTTAAAGATCTGTTTTGCATTACCTATTGTGGGTTTTGCGGATAAGGCCTCTAATTCTCTTTGTTGTATGAACACTGTTGATGGCTTAATGAAACCATGTGAACAGTTTGTACATGGAGACCCAGCTTTTCCTGTCTTTGTATGTTTGACAGTTCCTTTTTGCCCTCCTAACTTCTAACTTCACCAGGCTGGTTATTCTGAATGTTCTCTTCCCTTGATTTGCAGCGCTCGAAAGGAGTGAATGAAATGTGCAGCTCGGGGTGTCATTTCTGAAGGGAGGAGTCGTTTTCTTGGAGAGGAGTCCTCAATGAGCCTGGCCGAGGCCCGGGATCTGTGTGAAGTGGACTAAGGATTTAGTAGGATGTCAACTGAGACAGAACTTCAAGTAGCTGTGAAAACCAGCACCAAGAAAGACTCCAGAAAGAAAGGTAGGTCTCAATCTGTTCCTTTCCTAATGGCTACCTATTGTACAGGAATGAGTTTTTTTTTGTCTCTGGAACGGTATTTGGTGCTATCTTTGTGATTGCATATGTTTTAAAATAATCACCAACATTATTTGGTGTTTTTTGTATTCACAGTATCATATTTTAATGTCTCATCCTTATTCTCTGGGTAAAATCCAAAATTCTTTTCATAATATGCAAACAAAGCCCTTCTTGACCTGGTTTCTACCTATATCCCTCCAGCAACATCTCTGCCCAAATCTGTGATGCATTCGCCCCAACCCTGTTTGCCGTCCAGGCATTCTGTGTCTTGTAGTTCACCTTTGCATATACCAGTGATTCTCAAACTCCAGCCACACAAAAATCACCTAGAAGGCTTGTTACAACACAGATTGCTGAGCCTCATCCCCAGAGGTTTTGGTTCACTAGCTCTGGGGTGGGGCCCAAGATGCGTTTATAACAAGTTCTCAGATGATACTCATGCTGTTGGTCCAGAGACCAGACTTTGAGAACCCCTGGACTGTCTCTTCAGCCTGAAATACTTTTGTTGCTCTCCACTTTTTCTTAACACTGACTCCTACTTATTCTTCAGATTTGAGCTTAGTGGGGCCTCCTGGAGGGCCTTTCCTTGCTCCCGAAATTGGGTTATTTGCTTTTGTTTGTTTTGTTTCATTAGCACTTTGTTAGTGGAGGAGGCACATAGGCACAGGGGAGGCACATAGGTATTTGGTAGAGAAGACTGGCATGCATAGTGTGATAATAAAATAATTCTATTACTGTTCACGATTTTTGGAGAATTTGTTCCTATGGCTTTATGACCACATCTTTCATTAAGTTTGTCTCCTTGTTGGAATTAGATGTAAGCAACTTGTTGTTCTGTGTGTTGGGGGGTGTGTGTATGTATGGTGTGTGTAAGAGGATTAATACAACTCTCTTTCAGGTCTTGAAATCTGTCAATATGGGCTTGCAAACAGGATGCCATTGGTTCCTTTGTATAGGCAGTGATTTGTTTGAGACGTTGCTATGCCTGCCCAGTCATGTCTTCTGATGGCATTTGTCCGATACTCCATAGGAAGCAAGGGACATAAATGTAATACATATGCAGCTCTTGGACAGCCAGAACCCCAGGAAGGACTATACATTTTGCTTTAGATGTTGATTTGAAGCACAAATATTTTGGAAGCAGTCTATTTTATCCCCTGAAACCTAATGTAAACCTTGTTTTCTATGCATCATGGACTAAGAATAATAGAAGGAAGGCACATGTGTGAGAGAACAAGTCTTGGGAGAACTGCTACATGGGGAAAAAAAAAAAAAGATTGCAGAGCCCAGTATGTACTAGAATTCAAATAAATGCTTTTTCACTGGAAACTGACAAGTTATATTTTTGCTTCAAATTTAACCTTTCCACTAAACTTGGGCTCTTGAATGCTTAATGCATTAAAAATTGTACTTAGTGCATATCTTTTCATTCTTAATTTTAACATGCAAAACCAGAAGCATTCTAAAGAGAAGTTTCAGATTTTTCAGAACATTGGCTTAGTTGAGAACTTGGAATGGGACTGTGAAGGTGACCTTTTTAGCTCCTCCTCACCTTCACGTCCTCAATAGCTCTAAAATCAGCACAGCACCTATGCAAGGAGTGTCCTCTAGCGAGTGGCTAATACCATGAAGTCTGGGCAGGCAGACCTGGGTTCAGATTCTGGCTATATCACTTCCTAACTGTGTGACCTTAGAATGTTACTTCACCTCTCTGAGCCTCGTTTCCTTTCCCATAAAAATGAAGATGTAATATTACAGAGCTCAAAGGCTCACTAGGAAGATTAATGAAATAAGGCAAATATAACCATCCCGGACCGGGGCACGAACCCGCATCCCCTGCATTGGCAGGCGGACTCTCAACCACTGCGCCACCAGGGAAGCCCCCACCTCTCCCTTCTTTGTCCTATTTCTCTTCTCCCTTTTTCACTCCATCCTCCTTCTCTTCCTCATCTTCATCAGAATCATCACATTGTTTTCTCTTACCTAAGGGGATCTTAAAAAGTATACAGGTGATTTGTCCCAAAGCATGATTTTACAATTGTTTGTAATTATGCAACAGTGACAAATAGTTTTTTTTTTTCTTGATACTCTTATCTGGACCAAGGCAGCAGGAAATCACACATGTACATTAAGAAGAGAGAAGGAGAATGTGCTGGTAACAGGATTAATTCATTTCCTGTTCTTTAGTTTTGACTGTGGGATAGTAAGTATTCCATTAAACAAATGTTGCTAACTGGGTGAAAATAAGTAGAACTTTAAAAGGAAATAAGCAGTTTATATATTGATCTTGAATCTTGAGTTTAATAGTCTTACTAAACTCTTTTGCTAATACTTTCTCTAATCCCTCTTTGATTTTCTATTGAGGCAATATATAACCTCATAAGTAAGTTTCTGGCTTCCTCTTCAATCCTTAAGTACTTGTTCTTTTTAAAATGTTATTCCATTGGTTGGGTCTGTCAATATAATATCTAGTAGAGAGTAGGTATCCTTAACTTTTACTTAAATTAATGGAAATGCCCTAAGTTACCTGTAAGTGTGATATTTAAGTATTTACTAAATATTCTTTATTAGTTTGTCTTCATTTATCATTTCTGGGAATTATTTTTTTTTAATCCTGAATTTTCGTGTTGAATTTTATCATATGCTTTTTCTATATTTATTTCAATGATTATACATATATTTTCTCTTTTAGTTTAAAATCAGTAATAAGTCATGGATTTCACTGATAGATTTTCTGATCTTCATTTCTGTTTATGATGTCTTATTTTCTATACCCTGTGGATTTAGTTTGATATTTTACTTAGTATTTGTCTATCTATATTCATCAGCAAGATTGATATATATTTTTCTTTTCTTGAACAATCTTTGTGCCTGATATAGGTCAAAGTTGATAACCTCATATAATGATTTTGGTGGTAAGGAAATAATAATTTTAGACTTCTTTATGAAGAAATATATATTTTTTAGTAATTTCATAGACTTTTTTTTTTTTTTTTTGCCGTATGCGGGCTTCTCACTGTTGTGGCCTCTCCCGCTGCGGAGCACAGGCTCCGGACGCACAGGCCCAGCGGCCATGGCCCACGGGCCCAGCCGCTCCGCGGCATGTGGGATCCTCCCGGACCGGGGCACGAACCCGCGTCTCCTGCATCGGCAGGCGGACTCTCAACCACTGCGCCACCAGGGAAGCCCTCATAGACTTTTAAGAAGTTATATATGCTTATTACTGAAAACTAGAAAAGACAAAGTAAGCATGCATTATCCTAAAAATTAAAAATAACTTTTATTATTTATTTTTGTGGTACGCGGGCCTCTCGCTGTCGTGGCCTCTCCCGTTGCAGAGCACAGGCTCCGCACGCGCAGGCTCAGCGGCCATGGCTCACGGGCCTAGCCGCTCCACGGCACGTGGAATCTTCCCGGACCGGGGCACGAACCCGTGTCCCCTGCATCGGCAGGCGGACTCTCAACCACTGCGCCACCAGGGAAGCCCCAAAATAACTTTTATTAACATTCTAAGTTACTTCCTTCTGGACTGACTTTCCAGGATAATATGAGATTATACTGTTCATACAATTTTACATCCTGCTTTGTCATTTGACATTCTGTCATAAATACATTTCTCATATTACTACCTGATATTACAGTAGAGTAAAGTTTTTTTCTTCTCTTGGCAAGATTTAGGTGGTTCCTGGGGCAGATATTTTATTTCCTAAAAAGCACGAGACAATGTAAGGCATCTCTCATGAAAAAGAGTGGCGAAAAGAAAGTTGAGAAGCCCTTTATAATTCCTCACAAACCTATCACTCCAGTTCTTTAACCCAGGCTGTTGAAAGCAAGTCAGACAGATTAAAAAACAAGTCACACAGGAGCATATTTCACCACAAAATGAGTGTCTAGACAGGCCAAGTATGAGATGTAACTAGAGTATTCACAATTCAAATAAGGAGGGGATGAAAGTAGTGAGAAATAACGTTGTTTTCTTCATTTCATTTTTATTGGATTGTGTCACTACACATAAAGCTTGTCAGATGGTACCTATTCTAGGAGTGGAGTTTGATGGAGGACTGGAGGAAGAGAATGTGTATTTTCAGGTTCGGTACCTGCCATCGAAGGGGGAAGATCAGTTGACACAATCTGTGGTAATCCTGGCATTAGGACACCCAGTAGAAGACTGTGGTAGAGGAATGGGTCCCAGGATGAGCAGGCACAGACATTTCTGGGGATAGTGCCTGGAGTTTTTCAGGCAGTGCCATCTGGCAGCTTGGTTTCATGGAAAGAGCACTAACTCTGGAGTCAGACAGACCTGGTTTTTAATTTTTAACTCTTGTTCTTATCTGCTGTGTAACCAGAGATGGGTTATTTAGCCTCTTTGACCCTTATCTTTAAGGGTGTGTGATTGTGTGTGTGTGTGTGTGTGTGTGTGGTGTATTACTACTCTGCTTGTTATCGGAAAGGCAAGCGAGATTATCTTGGGTAAAGGACCAGCTTGGGATCTGCAACATGGCAGTAGCGTGGTTAACGTTAGCTTTTCTGTCCTCTTCCTTCTGAGATCGTGGTTCAGTATTTTCGCCTTATTTTCTAGAAATACCTGGAAATAAACTTATTCACTTTCCTTATATTTATATTAGAACTCATTAGTGAACAAAAACTACAAGACACTAACAATCTTTCCTCCCAGAAAAACTGGGCTCCAAGAATCAAGGCCCTGATGGAATCCAGGAGAAGTTGGTGGTCACATGGCAGACACCTTAGCTCTGGAGCCACATTGAACTGAGTTTGAACCCTGGCTGTGCGCCTCAGGAGCTGTGCAAACTTTGGGGAGGTTTCTTAGGAAATTCTGGTCAATGGTGATACGGAATTGTTTCAGGAATCCCACGTTCAGGGTCCTGATCCCTCAACTGGTCACTGAGCCCTGGGAAGGAACTCTGTTGATAATCACTGGCTTACCACTTAGGAGCTGATAAACTGCTATCGTATCTATTATCCCACTGGGTCCTTAGGACCCTGAGAGATTAATTTTTCAAAAAATCCTTTTACCAGGCCTTCAGTGCAGAGAGAGCTACCTTTTCCACTGCTTCTATCTGCTGCTTTTATCCTTCAGGGGAAGCAGACTTGAGGTCATCAAGACCTTGAATTTGGGTTCATAAGCCAGGTTCACCTTCAGGCAAGTCACTTCCACACCTTGAGCTTTAGTTTCCTCAGGCACCCAGTGGATGTACAACTTATATTTGCTTGGACAAATTTGGAATGTAGGATAGGCATTAATGAAGTAATTATTTTGTCTACAAATGTTTATCCAGCCCCAGCCCGTAGCCCTGCAGGAGCTCCGTGTTCTGCTGGGGAGAGAAACACCAGGGAAGGAGATTCTGACTTCAGCCAGTCCATAGAGTCCAAGAATTTCCACCTGAGGGGAGGCCCTTCTGATTTGTGTAGGTCTCATCCTTCCTGAATTTTTTTTTTTTTTCCACTTGGCTACTTTTATTCATTTTCGTGAATAAAATTCATGCTAATTTATTCTGTGACTACTCATAAATTTTGTTTTGTTTTTACTCCAAATTTATATTTATTAATTAAAATCTTGCTTTTTTATCATAAGAAAGAAAACTCTTATGGAAACTCTTTTCACTGCTTTCCTGACCCAAAGCAAGTGGATTTTCAACTTAATAAATACAAGTAACATGATACTCTGAATGTCTGCATACATTGAAACATGAATAGCTTCTCTAGAAGTACTATAAGGTTAGAAGGAATTAGTGTTTGGCGGGGGCTAGAAGAGCCTCTTTTTCAAGATGAGTTCTTCAGAGAAGAATGACTTGCCCACGGTCCTTCAGTTGGTTAGTGGTAGAGCCAGAGCTGGAACCCAGGAATGACTCCCCGGATAGTGTTGCTTGAGCTTCTAGGTTCTCAACAACTTACTTTTTCGGATTAAGCTCGTGGTGTGTTTGCTCCATCTTCTTTACATTGAAGACTCCTGGAAGTGCTCGTGCTTTAGAATGGATAGACTGAAGTTTGCATCAAGGCTCAGCACATTTTCTACGGCTGTATCTCAGGCTAGCTACTTAATCTTTCCAAGCCTCAGTTCCTTCATCTGTAAAATGGAGATAATAAGACCTATCTCAAAGTGTTGTAATGAACACTACATGAGTCAGATATATAAAACAGCTAACACAGTTCTCTGTACACAGACTCAAGATAAGTAAATTTTCCCTTTCCCCTCTGGCCCCCCAGCTGGCTACCTGAAAGGCAGCACTTTTCTTAGTGCCAGAGGATATAAAGAAGGGTAGAAGGTACCGTTTTCTCCAGAGGTGCATGGGGTAGTCAGGCAGTGACAAAAAAGTACTGGTCCCTCTTCAAAAGGATGCTTGTTCCAAGGATAACTGGGAAGGTGGACAGGAAATACAAAGGAAAGTGGACCACGTTGTCGAGCTACATTCATTAATAACCATCATTTCTTGCATGCTTCCTGCATGCCAGCCATTTCAGATAAATTGTCCCTAATGAGCCCAAATCTTAGATCGCCCATGAAACACATAAGAAAATAACGTCCAGAGAGATCAGGAGACTTGCCCCAGGTCACATGGCTTGTCTGCGTGGGCTGGAAAGCACAAGTTTGTCCGATGTGAAAGCTGGTGCCCTCTTCCCTGAATGCATGCTATGGGTTTTCCCTGTGCCTTGATGGGGGTGTTGGGAAATGTGAAAAGGGGCTATACACTTTTTTGGGGGGGTGGGCATGGAAAACAGATCAGCCGCCTCATGTAAATTTATGGCACTGTTCTGTCTCGTCAAGGTTTTGGATCTTGGTAAGCTAATGGCTCTCTACTGACTCTGATTTGCAGGCCTTGGAAATTCAAGATCAAGGACTTAATAGCAAGACAACATCAATTTCTCTGGAGTTGGTCCATGATACTCTTGGGCTGAAGGGTTTGAGAGTGAGGGAATACCATTTTGGGTCTAGAAGTCTAGTTTTTATGGAAAGACTGACTACCGGATCACGTTACATGTGGTGGGGAGAGACTTCTGTGTTCTCCATGAGCACGTGGCCTTGAACTTATTACAGAGCACCTCACTCCTTGCAGTCGTTGCCTGAAGACAAACTCGCTTCTGGTTTCATTGGTGACTTCGTTCTAACTAGTTTCCTTACAGGAAGTCGGGCTTTCTTCAAACCCTCCTGCACACCTCCTCTCCTCCTTGAACATATTTCGTAACGCCAGCAACACACCGCAGAGGGCAACCCAGCAAGCCAGCCTTCTGAGATCTGGTCCCTGCCGCTCTTTCTGTCCCTTTGCCTCTCTACACTCTGACCCACCCTGAGCTCGGGTCCCAGGACACACCTCTGCGACTTGGGTGCCTGCTGTTCCGTCACTTGGATCATGTTTCTCACCCTGTTCACTGGGCTGCCTCCTGCTCATCCCTCAGGACCCAGCAGCCATTTGACGGAGACTTCATCCTTGATCATTTGAGCTTCCGAGTGCCCTCGATGAATTAATTAATAATATTAGCCCCTGCAACCTCCTAAAGATCTCTCAAAGCACTCATTCTCTCTCTCCCTGCTGCCCCTCTCCTCAGGATAGTTCAGGCTACCTTCATCTGTCATCCAGATCATCCTAGCACCCTCTTGAGCAGTCCTCAGGTTTTCAGAATCATCAGTCTCCAAGCTGTCCCTGACACTGTTCCCTAATGGGAAGATCCGATCAGGTCCAACCTTTGCTTCAGACTCTTCCCGTGAACGGGCCCCACGGCCCTCAGGATAAAGTCCACGTGGCTTATCGGGACTTCAAGGAGGCCCTGCCTGGTCTGACCCCTCCTTATCTTTCCAGTCACGTTCCTCACCACACTCTTCCAGAATGATGCTCCGCTCCCTGACTCAACTGAATTAATTTCATTCCCCTGATCCTACCATGTTGTTTTTCACATTTGGAATTTTGCAAATGTTTTTTCTTCTTCCAGGAATAGTACTTAAAAAAAAAAAAAAAGAAATCTCTTCAAAGCCAACTTCAATTTTGCTTTAGTTTCAAGTTAGGTATTACTTTCCCCAGAAATGCTCTGGGGACCTACTGCAACCCAACCAACGTGTGATCCCCAGCTGTGGTCATGACCAGTCTGTGTGCTCTCAAAGCACCTCACCTTTGCCCCTCTTAATACATTATTTTATTGATCATTATCTTTTTGTTCCTCTTTATCACTCTAGGCTGGGAGCTCTGTGAGTGCAGGGACTGTGTCTGGCTTCACTTTTACCACTAAGCACAATGTTGGAAGATGTAGATGTGCAGCCATATTTGTTGAATGAATAAGTGAATGAATGAACTCATGACTGAGAAAGCCTCACGTGACTGGATTTGTGAGGGCTCCTATAGCACCCTGCACTTATTCAAACATCACACCTGCCACATTTTTCCTATACGTTTTGCTTGTTTCTCTGTCTCTGCCAATAACTATGAGTTCCCAGCACAGCACTCGGAACATGGTAGGTATTCACTAAATGCTTGTTGAATTAATTATCATAAAGTATGAGGGAGAATGATTTGCACAAGCAGAAAGGAAATTTAAAACCACAAACATCTCCCCTAAGAGCTGGCTCTAGAGATTCTTATTACGTGGCATTGAAAATTCCTCCCATTCAGTGAACTACCTCTCCTTTTGCGATGTGTGTCCAGTCACATCTGGCGCTATAATTCAGCGTGATGTGGGCCATATTGGTAGTAAGAGCTGTAAGATTTGCCATATTAGCTCATCCTGCTGCTTCATTCAAGCTCAGTGTGCTGCCCCTGGCCATGACTGGCCTTGAATTTTGATGTTTGGGAGAACAAAGCCCTTCATATTAGCCCTCTGAGTCCTGTGAGTCAGGTAAGGGTACACTCCTTCCCAGAGTCCTAGAGTCATCTTTGCAGATAAATCAGTAAGTGGCCCAGAGCATGGGGTTTTTATTATCCACGTGGCTTTGCTGAGCAAAGGTCCCAGGTATTTAGGGATGTCAGCAACCCCCTCCTATTGCGACACAGCTTCTGGGATGGTCAGAATACATGTCACAAGACTGCACATTTCTGCCCCGTCCATCAAGAGAGCACCCATAGGTCAAAGGCAGAGGAGAGGGCAGAGTGGAGATGTCTCATTTAAGCTTGAAAACGACCTCTAGGCAAGCATTCCCATTTTTCGTGAGCAGCAGCTGAGGCTCAGATTGGTGAACAGCTTACCTGAGGCCACACAGCACGTGACAAGTGAGGGACCCATTTGCACCTAGACCTCTCTGACCCCAGAGCCTGTCCCCGTGCTTAACACTGGACTAAGCTGCTCCCTATTGAATAGGTGTCCTCTTATTAATTACCAAGTGATAACTTACACTGAAAGACATCTCCCTGCAGATTCCAATAGCCACACCGTTAGGTTGAGGTGGCCTCGGCAGCAGAAAGGAATGATGGCAGACCATGTGGTGGGGGCAGAAAGGGAGTTAGAAAAGCACAGAAGCCCTAACTCTTCACCCCTCGTGACTGTGGTGTGTGGGAGGTTGCCACACACAAGGGCTCCAGAGGCTGAGAAGGAAATAATTCCCTTTCTTAAGGAGGATGCCAGTTGGTCCAGACTTCCCAGATGTTTTCCAGTGTTTACAGAGGTTAAGCTGAGGGCAATTTGAAGGATATTGACTGTGTAGAAATCGAAATGCATGTTTAGATCTGAATTTGGAGCAGGCGCTCTGATTTTGCAAATGCCCCAAATCTATGAATAGTATCATCAGCTCAGCTTACCTCCCTTTGGGCAGCTCCACATCAGAAATAATAACGAGGATGCTGGTGATGAAGATAGCTACTCTCTGTCTGCAGTTACAAAATATCAGCAATGTATTCAACCCTTTATATGTATTTTCTCATGCACACCAACCCTTTGAGGTAAATCCTTATTTGAAATCTCACGTTTACAGTTGGAAAAACAGAAATCGGAGAGGCCAGACGGAGTGAATGCTGTAACCTCAGACTCGATGCTCTGAAGAGCCCTGCGGTTCTGTCTTCCCCATCCAGTCAGCAGATGTTATTGGGTTAGCCAAAAAGTTCGTTTGGGTTTTCTATAAGATGTTATGGAAAAACCCGAACGAACTTTTTGGCCAACCAAATACATGTGTCTTATATGCACCTGGCACATTCTGCACACAGTGACCTGCTTGGCCCTCCCTGAGCATGCGTGTTTGTTTCAGCTCTCCTTTCAACCTGGAAAAAGTCCCCTTCTCTCTTGTCTGCCTGTTAAGGTTCATCTGATCCTCTGAGACCCAGCTAGATGGCACTTCCCTGAAGCTTTTCCTTAGCGTCTCTGTCCTCCCATGGAATTAAACCTTCCTTTCCCTGTGATTCTCAGCATACTATTTAAAAAAAAAGTTTTTTAATTCAGATGAAGCTCTCCTTTCTTTCTTCCATCTGTTAGGATTGCACTTATAGGCTTCTCTTCCTTCCTGGATTGATGGTGGGGACTGTGTCTTGGGCATCACTTTATTCCTCTCAAAGCTGGGAGGAGGAGAATTTATTAAAGAGTTCCCAGTGGGGAAAATGGAAAATGACCTTAATTTCATGACTACTCAATGCAGGCAGAGAATACAATGAGAATACAAGAGATTTATGAGGTCGGTAATACTCCCATTTTGCAGATGAAGAAACATACTAAGGTAAGTTCACAGTTTGTTCATGGTTACCCATCATGTAAATGGAAGAGCAGGAATTTTATTTATTTATTTATTTATTTAGGCTGCGTTGGGTCTTCGTTGTCGTGTGTGGGCTTCTCATTGCGGTGGCGTCTCTTGTTGCAGAGTATGGGCTCTAGGTGCGTGAGTTTCAGTAGTTGTGGCACGCGGGTTTCAGTAGTTGTGGCACATGGCCTCAGTAGTTGTGGCACATGGGCTTAGTTGCTCCACGGCATGTGGGATCTTCCTGGACCAGGGCTCAAACCTGTGTCTCCGGCATTAGCAGGCAGATTCCCAACCACTGTGCTACCAGGGAAGTCCCTGGAAGAGCAGGAATTTCAAACTCAGATCTAAGTGATCCAAAGCACAGGATCTTTTTGCTATATTCTGTGTTTTTCCAGTAGTGGCCGTTGAATAAAACCTCAGTGAAAGCTCATTTCCTACAGGTCTGGCTCCTCTTGCATATTAGTGGCAGTATATGCCACTTTTACTTTTATAAAGAGCTTCTGTATCAGCATTAGAGATTCACTTCCTTCCAATTGGGGACTGTGGTTGCTTGAGTCTTGCAACCTTCCCTGGCTGGTGCTACTGCTCTAGGGAAAACGTGCATTGCGATTGTTAAACTAGAGGCAAGAAAAGTCACACAGGCACTCGCATTGGAAGAAGCCCAGCAAATGATGAATAGCAGGCCTAAATCTTATCATGTATTTCAGGATGATGTACGGGACTGTTGGAAACTGCCTTTGACAAATGTGCCCGGGAAGGGGAATTATCTCCAACAATGAAAAATGTTCTTATTATGTGATCCTAAAAAGGATCAGGACCCCTATCATTGGGCAAATGATCATCCTCATGTCCTTTATTAACAGCAATATGGAAGTGGGTGCTAAAGACGACGGACATGGCACTGATGCTGTGATGGATAGCCATGCATGCTGGAGTCAGGCTGGACTTAGGAAAGGTAGCTTGACGCTTGATAAATGCTTGGGAAATGTGTAACTCTCTGAGGTCGCTTTTAGCCCTTGCTTCCCGAGGCTCTGCACGACTTGTTCCTGCTGTCTTAGCCGAGTACCCAGTGGCTTTTGGTCAGGCTGAGGCTGTGATTAAACAGTAGAAGGGATATAAGTTTGTAGGAAAGGAAACCATTTCCATAGGGAGAAGAAAATGGTGCACCAGGCATGTCCCATATTTAATCTCATTTTCTTTTCACATTTAACATGGATGTGTAGAAACCTGGAGTCATAGAGATTCAGTAGCCTGCCCAAGGCTAGAAACCAGCAGAGTGAGGGTTTGAACCTGAGCAGTCTGACCTCCAATTCCATATGCTTTGTAGACCATAGTAGCTTTTAATAAATAACCTACTGGCTGGAGTTCAAAATAGTAGAAGTAGAAACAGCTGAATGCAGTGCATATGTGAAGGTGCCTACTGCAGCCTTTAGCACAGCGTAGATGTTCAAGAAACACTAGTCAAATCAAGAATTTCCAACACTAATTTGGTCAGGGGGCTGTGTGATGATTGTGGAGTTCTTTGAATGACTTCCTTTCTTCCCTCCTTCCCTTCTCTTTCCTACCTTCTTTCCTTCATTCCATTTGTGAACTTTTTCTAAAGCCAAGCAGAGTGCTGGCCACAGAAGAAGATTGTAAACAAGTCCTGGGCTTAAAGAACTTAAAATCTAATAATGAAAGACAGGCAACTGAGAAGCAATTATAGCTCATTGCAGTAAGTTAAAATCCCAGAGCAGAGATAACCAAGTTTCCAAGGACTTCCCAGGGGTTGTGAGATTTAAAAGACTCTTGGAGTTCAGATTTCTCTTTCTCGTTCAATGGATGCTTTGCAAAAGATCTCCTATTATTATAGACATTGTCTACCTATTAGATTTAAATCCCAGTTGTGAAAAATAAATCCTACCGTGTCTTCCAGTGAACGGAAAGCCAGCAGATCAGACATCTCTCTGGGCAGCAACTTGCTGCCCCTTGTTCTTGAGTAAAAGCTCCTTCAAGATATACACAAATTTTATTCATTTCCTATTATGCCTAGGACCAGGCACATAGTATGTGCTCATTAAGCATGTGTTGAACAATAGAACAGGCTGTATTAGAGAGGTAATTCTTTGGTCTTTGGCCTACATTATCCTAGAATCAGTCATTTATATCCCATTAGTTTTCCTTTGATGTTTTAAAATAATAATTACCGTAGCTTCTCATCCTGCTCTCAAAGTTATAGATTGCAAATAGATTTTGTGTAATTTGCCAGTGCCAGTTGATTTTAACGGCTGCCTCGGGCACTGTGTAGAGGATTCTGAAGTCATATCCTGGCTTAGAGTGAGAACAGTTAAGACTCTGATATATTTCCTTTCAATCTTTTATTTTTTTCACACAAGAGTGTACGCACATGAGCATGCAAACACATACATTCTAGTTTGGTCCTCCTGCATGTTTAATTCTCACTAAACCTTACAATTTAAGCTGTTCCATGTCATTATAAACTTTTTACAATCATCATTTCCAAAAATGCCAAGTGATCTCATTTTCTTTAGCTTTTAGTCACAAAACACCTCCTCCAACTCTTCTGTCATTGTTGCCATTTTTCAATGGTCCATTCCCAACTTTGCAAATCTTCCTGAAGCTGGGGCATACAGAATTGCTTTCAGTAGCTGATGATTCATTTCTGTTTTCCTCCTTGAACCGATGCAGTGCTTGCCTTCTGTATTTTGTGGCCGGGGGAAGATGCTAACTCGTTTCCTGCAGCGAGAGGAAAGCGAGACTTTGGGATGGGCTTCCCTTTGTGGGAGGGCCCCCAGGGGGGCCCACCATTCTGGTACAGCCTTGGAATTGAGCTTTGCCAATGGATGCCTCTGAGCTCCGGTGCTGTATGCCGTTCAAATCTTTTAACCTCAGCGTATCAACTTTAATACGTTGTCCTGGTGCCTTGATTTTTTGGTTCATCTATTTTAATGTGATGAAATGTAAAAACCAAGCTCAGCCTTGTCCCCTCACAATGACTTTAGGGTTTTCCAGCTGATAACCTAGCCTTCGTCTGTTAAGGATTTGAATTTTAAACAGTCAAAAATACATTTTCCTGGTATCTGTCATCAAGTGATATGGGCAACTATTTAGTTCTGGTCGTCTTTCCTATTCTTGGTAGATTTATTTTCTCTTTTTAGAATTCTCCCATTGCCCTCTCTGTCTGGGAGACTGGAGATGTCATTTAAACCTTGCTTATTAGGATTCCATTATTTGTCTCTCATATACAGTCAGCTAAATCAAAAAGTCAGACAGTGTTTTTAAATTGCAAATTTAAATGACAATTTATAGACTAGGTCTACTGAAAATTTTCTGTCCTTGGCATGCATCATTGTTTGTGTGTATATAGTTTTATGCTCTCTCTTTTTATCTTCTTGAGAGCACAGCACACATACCCATCAGGAGGATCAGAACCGCTTGCAGTCAAACAAAAAACGCAACAAAGATCTTGAAAGGAAATGAAGACAAACACCCTATACCAGACTTTAGTTAAATATTAGTTCTCTTTCTCCTCCTTCCCCTCCCCTGCCTCTAAAAGACGAAACTTGCATTAGTCACTTTTTTTGTTTGTTTGTTTGTTTTAAGTATTGAAGCTCATGGTTTAGATTCAGAGAAAGTAAACATTTGCCCGGGGCCTGAAATATGCCAGATACTGTTATCTCAGTTAATCTGCATGATTAACCAATGATCCTGACACTGTTATTAATAATACTGTGATAGCTAATGTTTGTTGAACACTTACTACATACCGGGCACTATTCTATGTTTTACTTGTCACAACTCATTCAAGATAATAATAGGTTGCTTTCTTTTTTTTTTTTTTAAATTTATTTATTTAATTTATTTATTTTTGGCTGTGTTGGGTCTTCATTGCTGCACATGGGCTTTCTCTAGTTGCGGTGATCGGAGGCTACTCTTCATTCTGGTGCACGGGCTTCACATTGCGGTGGCTTCTCTTTGTTGCGGAGCACAGGCTCTAGGTGCACAGGCTTCAGTAGTTGTGGTGTGTGGGCTCAGTAGTTGTGGCTTGTGGGCTTAGAGCGCAGGCTCAGTAGTTGTGGCACATGGGCTTAGTTGCTCCGCGGCATGTGGGATCTTCCAGGACCAGGGCTCGAACCTGTGTCCCCTGCATTGGCAGGCGGATTCTTAACCACAGCGCCACAAGGAAGCCCATAGGTTGCTTTCTAAAAGGGGAAACTGACATTCTTGGGAGGCAGCTTGCTCAGAGTGCAAAGCTGAGTGAGGGATGTAGCTCCCGCTTACAAATTAGAACTCTGCCCACCACACTATCTTCTATTTTTATTTTCAGTAAAGAAAATTTATTTCAGTAAGAAAATCGGGGGCCTATTTAGTCTCTCTATTTTATAAGAATGACAGGCTGAAAAGTCGTCTCACTATGCCTTGCTGAGTTTTAATTTTGAGCAGATTGAGTTAGAAGGGGTGGCTTTAAACCTTGATATCATCTTCTTTTATTGGTCCGTTTTCTCTGGGATCAGAGTAGATTGGCAAAGCATTATGATCTTCCATTTCAAAGCTAAAGGATTATCCATCTTGATGGGGGAAATGAAATCATCCTGAAATCCTTCTGAAGCCAGCTGCAGAAGTTGGTACACTTCAGAAAATGCCCAGGGTACCCAGTAACTTCAGTGATGAAAATCAATGGAGTAAGAGTTGCATCAGGAGGGTACACCTTTAACACGTGGTCCCAGCTTATCTGTTGTGTCAGGCGTTGCCCTTTGCAACGGGAGCCTCAAGTTCTTCCTTTCTGCCTCTGCTCACCAGGCTCCAATTTCAACAGCAGCTGGCAGAGTCAAGAGCTTGTAGGATTCCAATCAGATATAGGAGGTGAGAACATGGGGTGATGAAGAGATTTCTTTGTGCCTGGGAGAAAAAAATGGGGAAGGAGCCAGAAGAGCCTAGGGGAGCCATCAGACCATAATGCAGGTTTGACCCTGAGTGAAAGCAAGAGGGAAGGAAGGAAGAAAGGATGGGTTGGAAGCATCTTAGACATCCACAAGGTCTTTGTAGAGTCCTTGAACCAAAGTCACTCATCAAAGGAGTCCTGTGTCTCCTGGGAATGGGGCTGCCAGAGTATCCCTGCCCTGCTCTGTCTTTGGCTGGGAACAGCTTATGGGAAGCATAGTCTTGGTGTAGATGGATTTCTTTCTTATTTTTTTTTTTTTTTAATTTTTATTTTATGTTGGAATATAGTTGATTTACAATGTCGTGTTAGTTTCAAGTGTACAGCAAAGTGATTCAGTTATGCATATACATATATCCATTCTTTTTCAGATTCTTTTCAGGTTATTACAGACTATTGAATAGAGTTCCCCGTGCTATACAGTAGCTCCTTGTTGATTATTTTATATATAGTGGTGTGTATATGTTAATCCCAACCTCCTAATTTATCTTTCCCCCTCCCACTTTTCCCCTTTGGTAACCATAAGTTTGTTTTCTAAGTCTGTGAGTCTGTTACTGTTTTGTAAATAAGTTCATTTGTATCATTTTTTAGATTCCACATATAAGTGATATCATATGATATTTATCTGACTTCAGTCAGTATGATAATCTCTAGGTCCATGTATGTTGCTGCAAATGGCATTATTTCATTCTTTTTTGTGGCTGAGTAATATTCCATTGTATATATGTACCACATCTTCTTTATCCATTCATCTGTCAATGGACATTTAGGTTGCTTCCATATCTTGGCTATTGTAAACAGTGCTGCAATGAACATTGGGGTGCACATATCTTTTTGAAGTATGGTTTTCTCTGGATATATGCCCAGGAGTGGGATTGCTGGGTCATATGGTAGTTCTATTTTTAGTTTTTTAAAGGAACCTCCATACTGCTCTCCTTAGTGGATTTCTGAGTATAGCCGCTGGGGCACTGGGTCTGTTTCTTTCCCTGTAGTTGGTGGTCTGCGAGATGCATTCTTATGGCCCCCACGTTGCACCAAACTTACCAAACCATACAAAAGTTGCTATGAGACGTTCCCTCTAACTTCTTCAACTAGCCGTGGATTCATGCAAATTGGCCATTCAGATTCCTCTCCACGGGTCACCCTATATCCTCAGACAAAGGTGGGTAAATGTGGGGTAAAAGGTGAAGCTCAATGAGATCAGGGTCCTAGATTCGCTGGCCAGTTAGTCCAACAAGTTCCAGAACATTCTGCCCTTTCACAGCCTGCAAGGACCAAAAAAAGAGATCACAGCCTGAGAAGAAAGCACTCTTAGTACCCAGTGTTCTTCCCCCATACACAAAAGGAGAATGGCTGTCCCGTTAGTCCCTGTCCCCATGCCCCGTTGCCAGGAAGACCGGGAAGTCACATTTCTTGAACATCTTTCCAATGGCCAGCGTGCACAGGGCCTTATTTAAGTTAACTCCGTCAACCTGCACAACCAGTGAGGCAAGTGTTCTTTAGAGTATAGGCTAGTAGTTGTGTTAATGTCTTAAGAATTACAAATTGAACTTTCACAGCTCTGCCATTGTTAAGTTATGTGACCTTGGGCATCTTCTACAATTCTCTAAGCCCCCATGTCCATATGTGTAAAATGGAAGTGTTAGGACCCATCTCTCAGGGAGATAATTCAGACCAAATGAAATCATATATATAAATGTCCAAGCATATATATATATAAATAAATAAAACACACTAGTTTGCTGCTCTTGTGACCATGAGAAAACCAAAGCCCATCTATCATGCTGAGTCTTGGGACCCTAAGGTTTGTGAGGGGTGGACTGTGCAAGGCCATGTGCATGCGTCCATCACTGCCTGGCCCTGTGCTGGAGGTCCTGTTGGTGGTGGGAAGACACCACCTGCCCCTTGCATGCCTTCGAGGAGGTCACAGCTGAGCGCTCCAGTGTCACCTGTTGGTCCCCAAGCACACCATGCTACTTTACGGCTCCCTGCTCAGCCTTCACATTGGCCTCCTTTCGGAATCATTTGTTGCTTGGAATAAAACCTACTCAGAAAAGAAGCAATCTGGAAGGCTGGGCATCCTGAGGGCATGCGTGAGCCCCGCCCAGGAAAGCCAGACACTGATGTGTCCCCCTGCTGTCTCTCCAGAGCTATTTTTCGTTTGCTTTTTCTCAGTCCTAGTTGCTGCTCCCCAACCCCCTGCTGCGCCCCCCAATGCAGCAGGCTTGCCTTGGCCACTGTGCTCATGGCCAGCTTTACTGATTTGTTCATTCAGGATCCCAACTAAGACTGAGTCACAGGATCCCAATTCCAGATATTCTGGGGAAAGAAAATCTATAGAGCTTGCCCAGTTCTGACAGTGGTCACCCCGATCTCTTCAAGAGTTAGGGACATATAATGTGACAATAGGTGTTACAGCCCTCCCTGTGGGTGATGGGAGGGGAATCACTCTGCTAAGTAAAGAGGCATGGGCTGAATACATACGGTTACTAAAAAGATTCAGTTTAGATGTCACTTCCTCCAGGAAGCCTTCCTGGACCAGTGGAACAAGGATGGCTAGGTCCTTCCCTGCCCCACTTGGATTTTGGGCTCTGGCCTTTGTTGCATTAGCTCTCAGGTTGTGTTGCACTTCCCTCAACCCGTGTCTGTCTTTCCATCAGATCCTGCCTCTAGCGAGCAGGGATGGAATTTAGCTCCTCTTTGCAAACCCCTCTGGTTGCCCAGTGCCTACCGTGCAGTAGGTACTCTGTAAATGTTTACAGAATTGAGTATCACTGGGGAAACAGACACATAATTGCAACGTGCAATGAGAAATACTTCCTAGTGACAACACGAGATGGTCCCTTGGGCAAAAAAAAAATCTGTCCCCAGCCCTCTCCTGCCAAGATACCCTAAACATCCATGAGGACAGGAGCAGAGCATGGACGGGACTGCCACTTTTCATGGATAGTCATGTTCTGTGTCTTTGATCCCAAACTCTTTAGGTTTTGAATGTTAAAGAGCCTGCTGCAGCTCACCACTTGATAGCCGTCCAGTGCCCCACCCATTAATGCCAATTAGCCTGGGAAAGATGAAAACTTGGGGGACTTAATGGGATGAGTTGGCAACTGTTCAGTCAGCATCTCTTGGGCTGATCAAACCAGCTGGAAGGTGTCAGCTTTTACCTTTCTGAGGAAGGGCTTACAAAGGTGATTTTGCTTTAGCCTTTTCCAAGTTTCATTTTACTTTGGGTGACTGACCTAAGGGTCTTGGAGTGAAAAGACTTCAAAACCCAGGGCTCACGCCATACCCGCCCCCGAATACCCACCCCAGAACCTGCCCGTGAGAGCTGAGGGGCTGAGACCGAGGCAGGGTGTTAGTCGAGGGCACAGCACAGGTGTGACCTTCCCACTGGCCTTGCCACTTGGGAACAGTGTGATAGGGCCAAGTGTGGTACCTGGCGCTAAGGTGCTCCACGCCTGTTGGTGGAGGACCCGTCCGCCAGAACACCGCGGTGTCACGGATGAGAGCGCCCGCTTCCTGAGGACTCTGCTGTGTCCATTGTAGTGCAGCCAGCATCTCCACCAGTGCCTGGCACATAGCAGGTGCCCGGTAAGTATTTGTTGAGTGAACGAACGAACGAAGCAATGATGAATAGGCATTAAGAGCTCTCGTGGGAGAGAGACATGGATTTGAATGTTACTGGTAAACACAAGCCCCTTACTCAGCCTCTCTCAGATCCTGGTGCTTCATTGTTGATTGAGAAGACCAGTATCTCTCATGGTTTGGGGCTTAACTGTGAAGCACTTAGCGTGGTGCCTGGTGTGTAGTAAGTACTCAACAGATGTAGCTGTTCTTAGTAACTTCTGTTGTCACTGGAGTAACTTTAAATAACGTGCTTGTTACCATGTCTCAGTCTGTTCATCGATTGAGTGAGAATACTTCTGTCTGCCGTACAGGGTGGCAACTAGTATGAGACGGTATGCAGAGCAAAGTGCCTGGGATCAGTGCTAGAGAAACGGTGGGTGTTGCCCTCACCTTTATTTTTTTTAATTTATTTCTTTTTTTTTTGTGGTACGCGGGCCTCTCACTGTTGTGGCCTCTCCCGTTGCGGAGCACAGGCTCCGGACGCGCAGGCTCAGCGGCCACGGCTCACGGGCCCAGCCGCTCCGCGGCATGTGGGATCTTCCCGGACCGGGGCACGAACCCGTGTCCCCTGCATCGGCAGGCGGATTCTCAACCACTGCGCCACCAGGGAAGCCCGCCATCACCTTTAGTAGAAGACCTTGAAGGCTCAGAAAGTAACCCCTCACCTTCCGGGGCAGCAGGCAGGTTCACCAACAGGCTTGTCTGGGATGTGACGGCAGCTTTCCTGGGCAGACACCCAGCGCTCTGCCCTTTCCTTGGCCTTTCTCCCTGAAAGAACTCAGGCTTTTCACAGGCATCCTAGGCTATATTATCAGACTTTCACCTAGCAAGCTGTTCTTTTCAGCAGCCTGACTGTTATAATTCTCATGATGGAGCGCCAACCCTTCTTTACTGAAAACCCCTTAATCCTTTGAATCTTGTTTCAGTCACAAGAAATGATTGTCTGCTACCTCTTGCCATTCATGAGTTAGAGAGGATTACCAGGCAGCAGCCTCAGTCCATCCTTAACCTCCTCTCCCCTACCAGCCAGTCACTTCCTAATGTGAAATCTTCCTCCTTTCTCCAGCCACTAGAAAATATCCTTGGAAAGAGCAGAGCTGAGCAAGGTAGCTGGGGCAGAGCAAAGGGCATCTCAGGATAAGTGGCTGATGGGAGTATCCCGGAGGAAGGGAGGAGGGGCTGAGTCTGGATATATGGTATTGTTAAGTGAAAGAAAACCTGCTGTGTGATTCAGAAGCACACGTGGGCCTCACAGTCAACAAAGTGCCACTGTCTAGGCCATCCTGCCTGGCCCTCAAATCAGCTCTGTGAGTGGGCGGGGCCAGGCGTAACAAGTCCAGGATGCTCTTCCAAAACAGGCACAGGGCTTGTGTGGCTTGCTTGTGGTCACGCCGTGAACAATGGCATCATCAAGACTGGATCCCAGCTTATTCTGATGGTGTAGTGTTCTTCTGTCAGCAGGGTCAAGGGCTGAGAAGTAAGACAGGTTTTGGTATCCTGATCACTTGCCGGTTTGCTCTCACATTCATTCTCTACCTGTGCATGGCAGGGTGTTCTGTGTACCCCAGGGAGCTGACCTTGCAAACTCCCATTTCCCTAAACTCTGCAGACATTGGGGCTTTGGCTGAGCTCAGCCAGTAGGAGGCCCTGGAGGGAGATGGGAGGGCAGGGCAAGGGGAGAGGTTGGGGCGCTTCTCCCCTTCCCTCTGCTTTTGGCTGTGGCAGTCCCTGCATCTTCTCTGTGGATCCACGTCCTGCTGGACAGTGGCTCCTCTCTTGATGGCTTGCAGCCTTCTAGGGCAACCCAGCCATAGTTCCAGCTGCTTCTCGCTGATTCCATCTCCTGCGTTTTGGTCACAGCACCTCCTCTCTTTTTGTTGGTGTAATCCCTGGGCTGGTCGCAGCTTCCTGCTCTCGCTAATCCCCGGATCACTTCCTTTTTCCCTGGCTTTTCCAACAGCATTGTAAAGCATTGTAAGGATTCGCCACATTAAATTCCCTCTTTGAAAAGCTGGCAAGGGCTCTGCTCGTATGACTGGCCCCTAACTGACCTTTTGTTTGAAATCTGGCTCCCACACTGTATGAGAAATAGAACTCTGGACAAGCTACTTAACCCGCAGAGCCTCTTTACTCACACAGGAAATGGGGATTTTAGAATTAGAGATCCTATATATGAATAGAACCTAACAGAGGGCTTGGCACATAGTAGGTATTTAAGAAGTGACAGTTCTTTTAAAAAAATTTTTTTTTAATTGCAAGGCATTTAGGAAGAGAGTAAGAACCTCTCAAGAAAAGAACCTGGTCTTTTTATTTTTCAATTCCTAGCAGGATGCCTCACATTTAATAAAGTAAGTAAACGTAATAAAGTTTTATGTATACATACAGATATCTCTACTGAATGGGTTGGATGGATTGACTCTGCTGACATCATTCCAGTTATTCCAGGTTTCTTAAAGGAAGATTCAAAGCGAATTTCCTGGTGAATTTTCTAGTGCAATTATATCACTGTTTTCACTTTGGAAGCCCAGTTTAAATGTTAATTACCATGAAGTTAATAAATGGAAAATACCACAGGACCCTTTGGAAGATACTTACTCTAGCAACATGGTCAGTTTCCTCTTTTCTTTTTGGCGGGGGGAGTTTGTGGGGAGGTCACTGTTTCTTCTCCTTCCCTAAACTAGCTATTCAAAGCTCAATCCGTTAGCGGTTCTCAGCCATCATGGCTGTACCCCGGGCGCACACAGACTGTTCCCTGCATCAGGACTCTTAAAAGAGTGGCCAGATGTTCCCCACTTTGGCGTGGGGGATTGTAAGGTTTCATTAGTCACACTCGCTCAAGCTGTACAACCTCCGGTGGGCTTGTCAAGCATGGGGAAATCCCTACGTGTAAATACTTATGGATTAGGAATCAAATGTTAAATATTTACTTCAGCTTCATGGAATTAGAAATGATTTAACAAACCCTTTGGAGAGTTAGAATGGCTTTGGAACCAGCCCATATATTTGTTTCCCCGACCCGCATCTACTTCTTACGATGTAGCAGCATGGTGTGCGGCGGCGGGGATGCCTGTGGAAAAAATGTAGAGCTCAGCTTTTTTTTTTTTTTTTTAAATTAATTAATTAATTAAATAATTTTGGTGGGCTTCTCACTGTGGTGGCTTCTCTTGTTGCGGAGCACGGGCTCTGGGCGCAGGGCTTCAGGAGTTGTGGCTTGCCGGCTCTAGAGTGCAGGCTCAGTAGTTGTGGCTCACGGGCTTAGCTGCTTTGCGGCATGTGGGATCTTCCCGGACCAGGGATCGAACCCATGTCCCCTGCATTGGCAGGTGGATTCCTAACCACTGCGCCACCAAGGAAGTCCCAGGGCTCAGCTTTTAAGTTGGGGATTTGGTTCATTCTTCTGAGTTTGCCTTCTGTGTTACGCGATGTGTGTTTTGGAGTGGGCACTCATGCAGGACTGTGAGAGTGAAAACCCCACCTTTCTCAGCCATACCGTGTACCACAATCACCTGGAGTGTTTATCAAAAAACACAGGTGCTATGGCCCTGTGGCCTGGGCGTCTGTATGCATCATAGCTTGCACGGAGAACCTCAGGAGGTGTCTCTCTAGGGAGGCTGCCCTGAGAGAATCATGATACCACAGAGAGCACAAAGGCTTCGGAGTAAGACAGGCCCGGATCTGAATCTCATCTCTGCCGATGAATGATGGATAGCTGTGTACCTTGGGGAAAACCCTTCCTCTCTCAACTTCAGTTTCCTTGTCTTGATAACAGAGATAAAAGTAACTCTCTGGGGCTTCCCTGGTGGCACAGTGGTTAAGAATCCACCTGCCAATGCAGGGGACACGGGTTCAAGCCCTGGTCCGAGAAGATCCCACATGCCACAGAACAACTAAGCCCGTGCGCCACAACTACTGAGCCTGAGCTCTAGAACCCATGAGCCACAACTACTGAAACCTGCACCTAGAGCCTGTGCTCCACAACAAAAGAAGCCAGTGCAACGAGAAGCCCGCGCGCCTCAACGAAGAGTAGTCCCTGCTCGCTGCAACTAGAGAAAGCCCTCGTGCAGCAACAAACACCTAAATGCAGCCAAAAATAAAATAAATAAAATTTTTTAAAAAGTAACTCTCTGTATTAGTTTCTCAAGGCTGCTGTAAAAAATTGCTACAAACTTAGTTCCTTAAAAAGATAGTAGAGGGCTTCCCTGGTGGCGTAGTGGTTGAGAGTCCGCCTGCCGATGCAGGGGACACGGGTTCATGCCCCGGTCCGGGAGGATCCTACATTCCATGGAGCAGCTGGGCCTGTGAGCCACAGCTACTGAGCCTGCGTGTCCAGAGCCTGTGCTCCGCAATGGGAGAGGACACAGCAGTGAGAGGCACACGTACTGAAAAAAAAAAAAAAAAAAAAAAAAGATAGCAGAAATTTACTCTCTCACAGTTCTGGAGGCTAGAAGTCTAAAATCAAGGTGTCCCTGCAGAAGTTCTAGAGGAGAATCTGTCCCTTGCCTCTTCTGGCTTCTGGCAGCTGCTGGCATCCCTTGGTTTATGGCCGCATCTCTTTCTGCTCTGTCTTCACTTCCCTTCTGTGTGTCTCTTATAAGGACACTTGTCACTGGATTTAGGACCCACCCAAATAATCCAGAAGGATCTCTTTATCTCAGAATGCTTCACTTAAATGCATCTGCAAAGACCTTTGTTCCAAGTAAGGTTACATACACAGGATCTATGGATTAGGACATGAAAAAGATCATTTGGGGGACGGCCATTTAGCCCATTACAGTTTCTAAAGGGTCGATGTTGCCTTTCGCTGGCAGCAGTTCAGATTGGCCAGTACCGGTGCCATGAATTACTTAAAAACAAGTCTACTTTGTGGAGTTGTTGTGGTTAATTGAAATTGTATGCAGGTACCTATGTGTCTGGGGCATAGTAAATGTTTATTAAACAGTAGCTTCTTTTGTGACAGTTTACAAGGTATTTGCACGTATTACTCATCATTCATTTGATCATTTAAACATTAATTCTTTATGCATTCATTTAAACAGCAGTTGATGGAATACCTGTTTACCACAGGCCAGTCACTAGCCAAGCCCTGAAGAAATAAAATATGAAACATAATTTCTCTCTTGAGACACAAGCTGGTTGTGAGAATAGACAATGGCTATAACTCAGTGTAATATACACCTTCATGAAGGTATTTACCAGGGATTAGAGGAATGATACATGCTCGCAGGGGATTGGGGAAGGCTTCACAGAAGAGGTGGCATTCAAGCTTGATCCTGAAAGTTGATCAGGAGTTTATTAAACAAAAGGAAGACGTGCACAAGCCACTTGCGATGCTGCATGTCTTGAGGCACAAAGAATCACAGCGTTTTGGAGGGATGGTGAGAGGTTCTGGATGCAGGGGCACAGGGTTTATGCAAGGGACATGAGACAGCCATAGGAAACAAAAGCCAGATTTCGTGTGATGCTCACAAAGGGAAAATAGTACTGATGCCATTTTACTGGGAAAGAAAGAGAAAGGGACTCGCCCTGCATCACGTACCTGGTTAGCAGGAGGGCTTGTGCCCAGTTGCCTGCCTCTCCTTCTTTCTGATGGCAGTAGACAAGCATCCCTCAGTGCCTGCCCTTCCTCCACTGTCTGCTGAGGATTCTAAGCTTGTTTTTTAAATTCCCTCTCTATTGTGGTCCCTTTGATTCTAGAGGCCAACATGCCTTGTGGCTAGCATGTGCCCCTGGCCGGCATTATGCCTGGCACCCAACAGGCAAAGAGGAAATCTTTGTAAATGAGTTTTATTTCAGCAGAAGTCCTGGCACCAAGCAGGAGAGCTGGATGCAATTCTTTGTGAAGTCCTCCCCGACCTCCAGCTTCTAGATTGAGTTTGCTTACATGGGAAGGTGAGATTTTCTTTGGGGGTTAAAAGACATGGATACCACCTGGGGCCTATTGTTACTTATTTCTCTGGGGGGCAGGGGAGTATTTCCCCACAGAGATTGTTCCCAGTCTGTCACATGCCTTTTTATTGGTTTACAAGTATAGATCTATTTACGTTTGCTGTCCACAAGTGCTCCTTTCTAAATAATTCATAGAAACCGTTGCACAAAATTAATCTACAAGAACTTGAACTTGACTGAAGCCGAAACCCTTGCTTGCGACTGTCTTTGTTACTGACAGCATATCCATTGGAGCTCTTTTCAGCATTTCCTAAGTTCCTAATTCTCCTTTAAGAAGAAGCAGATTGAGGAAATCATTAATCTCTGACAGTTGTGTAGATATAATTAAAGATATATGAATTTAAAAATACCTGCTCTCTCAAATTACTTCCTAAAAGAACAGAGAGGAGAAGAGAGAGTTCTATTTAAAATGTCAGATACAGACACATTAGGCTGGGTAGTCAAAGCACTGTATGCCTGTCACTCATGAAAACTGACAATTAGGTCCATAAATAGATTTTACAGGCTTCCACACAAGA
The DNA here is from genome assembly GCF_026419965.1 of Kogia breviceps. Classification (NCBI taxonomy): domain Eukaryota; kingdom Metazoa; phylum Chordata; class Mammalia; order Artiodactyla; family Physeteridae; genus Kogia; species Kogia breviceps. The sequence continues at coordinate 153,886,397 of NC_081310.1, forward strand.
ACGCACATCCTGCGAGTCTCATCTGCATAAAGATGTGCCCGGATGGCAGCCGCTGACTCACTGGAAGGGAGCAGGGCTTGGGAGGTGCTGAATGAGTTGTTCAGAACAAATCCACTGTGCCTGGGGGCTGGGTGTGGGGCTGGTAGGAGGAAGGGAGCCAACAGAAACAGGAGAAGGGCATGGCATCCCATCTCAGCTCTGCTACGCAGCACCCACACAAACCCTGGCCAGTCTCATCTTCCCTGGTATAGGTTTGTTTCCCCATGTGCAAAATGAAATCAGCAACAACAGTCTCTGCTGTTCCTACTTCTTACTTCTGAGGGTTTTGGGAGGGATCAAATGATGTTAGAGAACTCCTTGGAAACTGAAAAAGACTGTTAATTTGTTACAAGATTTTGTTATAAAATCAAGCTGTTAATTTGTTACAAGATTTTGTTACAAAATCAAGCTTGTTACTAACTTGACTATTGTTGATAAGAACTAGGAAGAGATAGAGTGGGTGATCAGAAAGATGTTAACATATGGTATTTGTTTTTCTCCTTCTGACTTCTCTCTGTATATATGTGGAAATATGGAATCTTAAAAAAAAAAAGGTACTGATGCACCTAGTTGCAGGGCAGGAATAAAGAGGTAGACATAGAGAATGGACTTGAGGACATGGGGTGGGAGGGCGAAGCTGGGGCAAAGTGAGAGAGTGGCATGGACATATATACACTACCAAATGTAGAATAGATAGCTAGTGGGAAGCTGCTGCATAGCACATGGAGATCAGCTCGGTGCTTTGTGACCACCTAGAGGGGTGGGATAGGGAGGGTGGGAGGGAGGGAGATGCAAGAGGGAGGGGATATGGGGACATGTGTATGCATATGGCTGATTTGCTTTGTTGTGCAACAGAAAATAACACAGTATTGTGAAGCAATTATACTCCAATAAAGATCTATTAAAAAGAAAGAAAGAAAGATGTTAAGGCCAAGACATCTGGGGATCAAAGAGAAATGCCAGAGAGTAAATCTGAACTTTACCTCACCTTTGAGAACGGGACATTCAGCCACACCCACATGGTTGAGAACCTGGGAGGTTAGGGGTCAGGGTCAGGGGAGATCAGGAGACCTGCCCTCAGTGTTTAAGCTGTGTGCTCAGGGGTCCTCACTCTCTAGGGGTTCCACTTGTTCAAGGCACAGGATGGCTCTTACCCTCAGTCTCCCTCTCCACTAAATCGGGCACATGATTCTATGATTACCTTCTCCACAGAACTGATGTGAAATCAGGTAAAATCCTAGATATGTTTCTGATTGAAAATAGGATTTTGATCAAACTGGAAAGGGGTCAGGGGCAGGTCAGGTACCCAGCCTTTATCATTCATTCATTTATTGACCTCATTAAATAATCATATATTTACTTATTTATAAGGTTTCCTGTGTATTGATCGAATGTTAAGTTCCACAAAGGCAGGAATGTTTTTGTGCGTATTGTTCATCGAAGTTTCCCAAGTGCCTAGAAGAGTCCCCAGCATCTAGTAGGTGAACAGTAGATATTTCACGAGTTAAGTCTGTTACATGTTAGGCATTATGATGGGGGCAGGTACTGGGGTGCAGAAAAGACTGCTATCCTTCAAAGAGTTCATAGTTTGGTTGATGGGGGTATAGAGAGGAAACATGAACAGATGGGTCTAAGGCAAAATGCTAAGAGGAATATGATATATACAGAAGATATACATTATATACATAAAATATTGCATATTGTATGTATATGCATATATATGAAGATATAGATAGATACAGAGAGAAAAAGTAAGACGTGAATACAGAAGATATATAAATATTTATAGTGAATATATATAAAACAGTTGTGGAGCATAAAAGAAGGAATTCTCTCAGGCCAGAATAGGAGCCTATATTCCTGATGTCTCCAATTTGCCTGTTGTGGTATAGGGCAAAGAGCCTGGGCCCTATACCCCGGGGCTGCCCTGATGCTCTTGGAGTGTGGGACCCATATTTCCAGTATCGGAGAGCACTTCCAAAGGGACCTTCTCTCTTAGATTGGTCTGGGGACAGAGATGTGAGGATGGTGAGCCCCTGCCCCGTGCACCTGGAGCAAGAGGCCCTGGGATGCTCACTTCACATTATGGGCTCAGTACCTTACAAAGAGGAAGAGCAGCCCCAGAGGTCTGACTGGATGCAAATGAGTCTCTTAGAGATGCAAATGACTGTTCTACAAAGAGCTCTGGGTATGAGCTGAAAGGCTGAGTGACTAAAACCACTGACTACTGAAAAAAAGCAGGAAAGCTTCTCTCAGAGACTTGCCAGCTCCTTAGCAGTGCCAGCCCTGCTTGCTGCCTGGCCTGTGGACCTGGGCTAACCTGTGGGTCTGGGGTCTGGTGCTCCGTCTTCATCCTTGTTGGCAGCTCTGGGAAGAAGCATCCGGGGCCGGAGCACAGGCCCTGGGCCCTGAAGTGCCACATCACGTGGAACCAGTGTTGTTCACAGCTCTCGGGAGAAACCATACTTCTCTCAGACTGTTTTACCTAATGACTGTTATCTGATGTGACTGCAGTCCATCAGGCCTGGTGCAAATGTGGCTTCTGCCACATAAAGCTGTGTGACCTTGGGTAAGTCACTGGACCTCTCTGAGCCTCGGTTTCCTCATTGGTGCCATGGGAATAGCAATGCTCAGTGACAGGAGTGGTTCTGAGTATTAACAGGTACAAGCTGCCTGGCACATTGAATAGCTTCTCACCTCACTGGGTGCGTCCTGTCCTCCCTTCTCTGCCGTGCACACCTAGATTCCATCTGTTTTGATGGTCACTTCCTCTGTTGACTGGCTGGAAACCACCCCCTCCCCCAAAGCCTCCTTTCTTTCACCCCCAAGCCAGTAAACTCCGTGAGGACAGTGGCCTTGCTCAATGCACGTCTTGGATGGATGAATGATGAATGACTATCCACATCCCTGTCATTCCATACATAAGAGCAACAATGACATTTCTGTATCGCACTTCATTTTGGAAAAGTAATTTTAGTGTTCACTTGTTATTCAGTTTGCTCAGTGATCTGTGAGGTGGGGCGTATTATTATCATTTTACAGGTAAGGTTGTTGAAGCTTACTGAGGTGGCAGTGACTTGCCCAAGGTCACCCTACTGGTACAAGGCATGTCTGACGCTTCATTCACTAGTCAGCAAGTGTGTGTGGAGCACTTCCTGTGTGTCTGCGGAGGTAGGGCTGCCTTTGGGGCTTCCCATGGGAAGCAGGCTTGATTCTTGCTGAGACCAACACTTAAATGAACATTTCTAGCTGCTTGGAATACACCAAAATAAACATGGATCACTGCCTTCGTAGCGCTTGCTTTCAGTTAGTGGGAGCAGAGTGCAGGGATAAACAACACATTTGTTAAATAAGTAAGTTATTGAGAACATTAGAAGGTGGTATAGAATATAGGGAAAAAATGAGGTAAGGGCTCAGAGACCTCTAAAAGGACGCTTTAGCCTCTAGCATCTCTTGCTGTAAAACAAATACTGATTGATATTGATTGTGTCCCTATCTGCACTTTGAGAAAATATATGCCAGATCCCAAGGAGATTCATTTCAAGGTGTAAAGAATTAAATCCAGGCAGTCCGTGTTTCTTGCTGGTGGTGGGGAGGGGCTTGCAGCAGGCTACCAGAGGACCAGAGTGTGCCAGTGTATACAAACAGATTAGGAGGGTTGGAGTAGTAGTCATAAATGTAACTAATAGTTATTGCATGCTTGCCATAATCCAGGCACTGATCCGAGTCCCTCACACATAGTAACTCACTTAATCCTCACAGCAAGCCTAGTTGATAGCTATTAGCTTGAGCCCCATTTCATGGACGGGAACACTGTAGCACAGAGAGGCTAATAACTTGCCCAGGGTCACACAGCAGGGCCTGGTCTGTTTTTAACCATCCAGATCCCACAGCAGGGTCTCAGAAACCCCAAAATCATTGGCAGCAATTGGCCAGGGGAAGAATTTCTCTTAGAACTGGTTCATAATCTTTTTATTACTTCTTGCTCACTAGTTGCGTTGTGACCCAAGTAAATTACAAGTGACAGTGCCTTCACATGTGTGTCATTTACTCTGTGTGTTCTGCAGTTTCTCACTGTCGCTTTGCCTTGCCTCTCCTCACCAGGAAAAAGTAGGGCCCCAAACCTCCTGGAACCTTCCCTGTCCTCTCCTCGTTTAGGCCTTTGCATGTGCTGTCTGCTCAGCCTGGAGTGCTTGTCTTTCTCTCTCAAGGCCAACTCCTGCCTGCTGGTTAAGACTTAGTTCAGCTACTCCTCTCATTCTGAAATCCCATGCCCTGGTGGGCTGACCCCAGTTTGAATTAGGTAACTTTCTTCTCTACTCTTCTAGAATCTCCTGCTTCCCTTCTACAGGCCTCACTTCACTGTGTTTCAATCGCCTCTTTACTAGTCTGCCTCACATGCAAACCCTGTGAGTCTCCTGAGGGCAAGGGCTGGGTCTGTGGTCATTAGGTCCCCAGCTGGTGCTTAATATATTTTTGTTGGCTGAATGGTTCATGAACTGGAAGAGGTCAAATGGGGGTGCCTGGATGCAAAGGGCACCCTGCACAGGGAAGGCAGAGACCAAAGGATGCTATGCTGACACAGGGACTTTACATTTTTCACAACAGCTACTGTGTGATGTCATCCAGATGTCAATTACCTACATAGTGTTGCTCTCCAGGGTTCTTAATCAAAATCATCTTATTAATCCTCACAAAAATCTTCCAAGGAGGCAAGAAAGTAGAATTCATATTTTTGTAGCATGAGGAAATGAGACGTCGAAGGTGCTGAACCTGTACATTTGAAAGTTCATACAATTAACTCCCTGGCTCCTGGGGGAGTAGGTCCAGAATTCACTCCCCTCACAGAACCTGCACCATTTGTCCCTGACATGATCCTGACATGTCTCCCCCACCCCACTTCCCACCTTCCCACATCCATCTATTTATGACTCGCTGTGTCACATCCAGGTTCACAGATGATTTTAGAAGGGGAAAGCGAGCAGTTTAACCAGATTCGAAAGGATTTGGATCATTTGCGTAATTGAGCTAGCAGATGGTAAATGTAGTTCAAAGTACAAAAATGTAGAATAATTACAAGGGGAAAAAGTAATGCAGTTTATGGATGAGGAAAGCAATTTGGGAGAAAAGCTCACTGAAATCGTTCTCTTGATGTGTTAGAAACGAAGGACAAACAGCACTGCTCTGGGTAACAGAGACAGAGCGTGCAGAGTGCCCTCGTGACGCCCTAGCTGCTTGGAATGCAGGAGAGAGGACTTTTCCTGAAGCAAGAAAGGGAATGGATGGGGTGGAGAAGGGTCTGGGAGCTGGGCTGATGAGTGGTCAGGCAGAAGAGCGTTCATGCTCACTTATCAGGGGCACACCTCACCTGCTTCCTTCTTACCTGTGACCGTCAGGGAAAATCTGTGTTGCCCTGATTTTCGATTTCCCATACTGTAGCATGAACAGACTAATCCCTGCTTTCTTGCTGCTTTGAAGGATATATGAGATCACAGGTGTGAGAAGTACATGCAAGTTGTTCTGGAAACTGAGGTAGTTCACTCTTATGAATATTAATATTATATTCACAATGCCAAAAAAAGGAATCCAGTGCTTTTAATGAATGGAAGTTGGAAATGGGTTGTTTACTAATATGACAGACAGAATAATGACCCCCTGCAAGGATCCACGTCCTAATCCTAAGAGCCTGTGAATGTTACCTTATGTGGGACTTGGTAGACACGATTAAATTAAGGATCTGGAGGTAGGGAGAGTGTCCTGGATTATCCAGGTGTGGCTTAAATGCAATCACAAATGTCTGTTCAAGGAGGGAGACTGAGGGAGATTGACATAGAAGAAGGTAATGTGACCACAGAGGCAGAGATAGGAGTAATGCAGCCATAAGCCAAGGAATGCCAGCAACCACCAGAAGCTGGCCGAGACGAAAATAGGATTCTCTCCTAGGGCCTTTGGAGGGAGCACAGCTTTTCCAGTACTTTGATTTCAGCCCAGTGAAACTGATTTTAGACTTCTACCTTCTATAACTCTGAGAGAATCAATATCTGTTTTATTAAGGCACCAAGTTTGGGGTAATTTGTTACAGAGGCCACAGGAAATCAAACTGAATAGAAAGAATCCAGCCAGTACAGAAAAGATCTGGGTCAAGTGCAGACTCTGATTTTCACTTCGGTGAAACCCTGGGTCATCTGTCTTGATCTCAGTTGCTTCACTTTTAAAATGGAATAATAGTAGATTCCTTATATGGATTGCTGGGAATATGTAAAAGAGTTAATGCATGCACCTTATCCACTACAGACACATTTAAAAACTGCTAGGCGTAGTTTTGAGCTTTAACTTAGGCAGTATTTAGTCAGTACTCAGAATTCCAGACAAGCTGTCAGGGCACAGATTTGGAGGATGGAGGTAAGAGTCAGTAGTGTGGAGGTAGCTGGGAGTGTGGATGACACCTGGGCAGTTTGTCTGTAGGAGGCCAGGACCATGGCACCAAGAAGGGGCTCAAGTCTGGCTCGTGTCCTAGAGAAGATTGGGGTGGTAGGAAGGGCAATCCAGCAGAACTCAGGAGCTGGCACCATGATCGACATGGGGGATATCTCAGGTTAGGAACAGGGTTTGAGGCAGGGAAGTCGTTCTGGGCACTCTTGGTCCCAGGTCTGATTGCCAGTGAAAGAAACTCAGGTAAGACTGCTGGGCCCAAGCTTTATTCACAATAGCCAGGACATGGAAGCAACCTAAGTGTCCATCGACAGATGAATGGATAAAGAAGATGTGGCACATATACACAATGGAATATTACTCAGCCATAAAAAGAAATGAAATTGAGTTAATTTGTAGTGAGGTGGATGGACCTAGTCTGACAGCGTGAAGCAAGTCAGAAAGAGAAAAATAAATACCGTATGCTAACACACATATATAGAATCTAAAAAAAATGGTTCTGAAGAACCTAGGGGCAGGACAGGAATAAAGACGCAGACGTAGAGAATGGACTTGAGGACACGGGGAGGGGGAAGGGTAAGCTGGGACGAAGTGAGAGAGTGGCGTGGACATATATACACTACCAAATGTAAAACAGACAGCTAGTGGGAAGCAGGTGCATAGCACAGGGAGATCAGCTCCGTGCTCTGTGACCACCTAGAGGGGTGGGATAGGGAGGGTGGGAGGGAGGGAGTTGCAAGAGGGAGGGGATATGGGGATGTATGTTTATGTATGGCGGATTCACCTTGTTATACAGCGGAAACTAACACACCACTGTAAAGCAATTATACTCCAATAAAGATGTTTAAAAAAAAAAAAAAAAGACTGCTGGGCTCAGAGCCTAGGTTTCTAAGCACAACTTAATGCCAAGTCCTAAGTTTTTGAAGTCGGGTCAAAGCCAGGTGACAGGAAGTGAGGCATGAGGTCAGGATCTGAAAAGATCAGTGATGTCTAGAAAGTTGGATGCCAGATGGGTACAAGCAAGCAGTTCTAGCTAAGACTGTGGACCAAGGCAGGGCCGGATGGACCCGTTGCATGCATGGGTGCAGCGTTGGCTGTGACACAGTGAGATGGATGAATGTGGAACATGAAGACCAGACGGATTTAGCAGCTTGCTTAAGGACGTGGCGTGTTAGACACAGAGCTGAACCTAGACATTTTGTCCTTGGCTAGATCTCTTTAACTGATCGAATATGACCTATTTTGTAGGCTTCAGAGACTCTTTGCTCTTGAATTTAGAGAGATTAAGTTCCAGATCCTGACTCTGTTCTAATCAGCACTCACAGTTAAACAACTTTTGTGCTCTCTGATTACACCTCAAGTTTTTGACTATGATTTAAGGAAAGAATGAGCAGGGAGAAAGGGAGGATTCAGGAACAAAAAGTAATTAAACATAATAAGTCTCTTGAGATTAGCCATTAATTTGGATGTGAAATGTAAAATTGCCTTTAAAGTAATAAGGGTTAATATTGAGCAATTGTACCATCCAGCCTGGGAAGTAACATGCTGATAACATTGCACGGGGCGGGATAATACATGTGGCGGTTCCCTGATTTTTGTAGAATTAATGATGTTGGTTTCATTTCACTGCTGATTTTGAGATATACATTTCACAAATGGCACATTAAGGCAAATGTATCAAAATTGCACCTAAAGGGCTGAATAGTCGGGAAATGGCAGCCCCTTGAACTCAGCAATTTTATGATATCTTAGGTTTAATGCTTAATCAGTAGATATTTACAACTGTTTAATTTAATGCCTTGAAATCCCAGTTCAGCAGAATTATAGGAAGTGTTAGGAGAGGGGCTTGTGAGTATGGTGGGGTAACATTCTGATTTAGTTGGTAGACTGGAAAAGAGACCAGAATATTCTTAAAGAAAAGACTTGGTATTTTTTTTTTTAACAGAACAGAGGAGCTGGATATTTCTTATCATGCTAGAAGAGATGTGTTGTTTGGGTTTCACAGAATACATATAAACTATATAATAAAATGAGTTAAGACAATTTCATCACCAGGTTCGACACACACTTTGTTAACTCCAGACATCATTGTGATGGGGGCCTGCTTCTGACATAATGGTTTCTTGGAGAAGCAGTGTGATTGTCCAGCTGAATACTTCACTGTTTTCTGGGGAAGAGCCGTTCATTCAGTCATTTGTTCATTCATGCTATTTCATTTATACATTCGTCAGACATTTGTTTGAGTGCCCACTATTTGCCAGTGTTGAGGATTCAGTAGTTAAAAAAGAATCAGTCTCTTACATTCTATGTTATGGTCATAAGACAGAGTATCATATGCCATACGTTTTTTTTTTAATGGTTAAGGACTTGACAAGGTGCTTAAAATCTCAGTGCAAAAGCAGAATGAATGTCTGCCTCTTCCATTTTATCTATGTGTGTGTGTATGTATTTGGGTAGGAGTAGAAGAATCAATTATTAGAGTGAAATGGTCCGAATATTAAATGTGTATACTCTGGTTTTGTAGGTTAAGCATGTATTTTGTTTTCATTTTTGTATTTATATTGTATTCCACAATAAATATTCATGGTTTAGGAAGATGAGAGAAGGAAATAAGTGTCCAAAATGGCTACTGGTTACATAATTGACCAGCATGGGTGAGTGGAGGGTTTTTAGGAGGTTAGCTGTGGCACATAGAAAACTTTGTGTAAAACAATAATTTATTTGGATCCTTTGTTTATTGTGTTTTAAAACCAAGAAGTCCTCTCTCTTCTTTGGCCCATTCTTACCTCTGGCAAGAGCAATGATTTCCGAGATGATTAAGGGATTTCACACTAGTGAAGGATTATTAAAAACTAGCTGCTTTTGGTAATTGATTGCTTTGTGTGTGTTACCTTAATGATGCTGTCTGAAGGATGAAATATCTTTTCTCCATTTTCCAAAGCAGCCTTCAGTAAACCCTGGTGACACTGGGTTTTCCTCACTGGCTTTAATTACTCCATGCAGAAGCTCCTGTTTCAAGTCTGGGTGTGCTTCACCCACAGCGAGGGGACGCAGGTGATGAAATAGCCCACGAGAGCATCCGGAGCTAGTCATGGAATTTGGAAACCATTAGAAAGCCGGGCAATTTCATTATTCATTCACTTGAAATAATCCCGAGACTGCTTTCAGTGACATGGTTCCTTCAGCAAATAAAGATAAGCCAAATCCCTGGGCAGTCAAAGAAGGAGAAGATTCTCTAAATTAATTCCAGGCTCAAATAATTCAGCAGTATTTGTAATATTCTGTGCATAAATTGGCAATTTGCTAGAGAGATCAGGAAATGATAAAAGCTTTCTTTCCCCTCCCCCTCCTCATCTTAACAACTGCCGAGGCAGCTATTGGGATAAAAGAAATGTTTTATCCTTAATAAATGTCCTATCAGGTAACGTGCTGATTAAGGGTGTCCAAACATGGCGCCCCTCCCCCTTCAAAGCAATTATTTTTCATCAGAGAGACTGAAATTATGGGGAGTAGAAGATGATCTGAATATGTTTTTTGACACAAGAAAGTTTTATATGAAAAGTACATACACTAACAATAACAAGAAATACAGAAATCAGAGTGCTAAATTCCAGGGTTTCCTCTTTTTAGTTGAAAGGTGTTTTAGATGTTTGCTTTGTGGTGATTTTGAAAGATCATTTACTGTTAGTTACTGGTGATCCAGATCCTAAATCCAACCTTCAGTATCTCTGGAATCTCTTTTTGTCCTTCTCACCCCCACTGCCATTTGTTCGATTTGGGTTCTTCTTGGGGAACCTTTGGGAGGGTTGCTTAATCGTGCCCCTCTCCCTCTGCCTTGTGAGCCAACTGCAAATGCGACATGGGAACCAGATAGAGATAAAAATACCCGCATGTTGCTGGCAGAGCTGGGCTGGAGCATGTGGCTTAGATCTAAGGTTGGAATCAGTCCTCCTCCTCCTTGCCCTCCAAGTCTATATCTGGAGACCTCCTGAAGTCAAAATGAGGTCTGCAGAGCTCTCAGTCACCCAGCTGGTCAGGGGGGTGAAGACTGTTCCACTCACATCTTCCCCTTGCTTCCTCTCCCACACATACGGGGACGGGGGCAGGGGCAGGGGCAGGGGCAGGGGCAGGGGTAGGGCTTGCCCTGGTTGGCCCGACACCAGTATTACTCTTATTATGCAGATCCCGAAGCAGAACCCTAGATGGGCTGCACTCCACTCCTCACACCTTTCCCAGTCCCAAGGATCAGATCACTCACTCCTCTTATGGGAAGTGGCAGTAGGGAGGGATGAAAGGGCTGATGCTACCTTCTCAGCATTTGAAAGAGGGCGAGGGGCTCCACTGCATGGGCTCCCTTCAGCCTTGATCCATCCATCCATCTGCCAGGCCCTTGGCTGTCTGAACTCATCTGCCTAAAACACAAAACAGGTCCTGCCACTCTCCTGCTTTCTGGTCTTTCAGGTTAGCATGGTGTTAAGCCCCTTCATGATGTGCCTGCCATTTGCTGCCTCTGATTCATAACTACGCACCAGCCACGCCCAGTTGTTTGTTGATAGGATCTTAAACAGAGTCCCTGCTCTCTCAGCCCTGAAACTTTGCCTGTAATAATTGCCCCTATTCTCCTGGGTTGGGTGCCCTTCTTCTCAGTGACCCAGGCATCTATATTTTACACCCATTGTATTTCTTATCACAGCATATTTTCATTGTTAGTATATTTCTCCATCTCTCCAACTAGACATGTGAGACGTATTTGGTACAGAGTAGATGTTCATTAACTTTTTGTTGGGTACGTAAATGAATGAACATTTGGAAAAAAAAAAAAGTAGAATAATTAACCTTACATCAAATCCATCCGAAAGGAGGTTGTCAAACTGATTTCTTCGTGTGTTTTGCTTTTTTGTTTTCACGGAAATAAATATTTCTTAATGCAAGTCTTCACTGTTTTAAAGATATCCTTAAAATAGCCATGAGGTTTGTTATTATTATCAATGGAATCAGATAGAATAAGAGCCCTCACCTCATCTCAGCTCCTTCATGGTAAGCTGCATGAGTTCTTCACCCAGTACTTAGGTTACAGGGACTGGTTTTACTTGGATGACATTTTATCTACCTTGCTGCAGAATTAAATAAGAGAACGTGGGCTGCGGGCCAGGTTTGTACTGAAAATTAGCGATGGATGAAAGTTTTTTTTTTTTCTTTTTTTAAATAAGGGAAGGACAGATAAATGTATCTTTATATTGGCTATAATTGGAATTTTCCCCTATTATTAAATCTACTCTTTTCAGTTATAGAGAGCCCTTCTTTGAAGTCTTTGACTCACTAGTATTGGGGTAACGATGGCTGTGATTTACTCTTAAGGACTTAAAGGAAAAAGAAGACAGCCTCAGGTGGTTTCACTTTCATCCTGTCCTGAGACTCTGTTCTCAGTTTTCACACCTGCTGTCCAGGAGGTTTCTGTGGAGCATGGCTACTGGAGGGCTCACTGTGACAAAGGTCATTAGTGCCTCTGCATCAGTGCATGCGGACCCCTCCCAAACCCTCTGATGCATAGAAAGGCCAGCATTTTCTGTTTCCAAAATCACTGTCTCCAAAGAAAGAAAGAAAACTTCTCTCAGCAGGTTTTGTTTGGAAGAAAAGGGTTTCAGGGACCAGCAAGAAAAAAAACTTCCTTTCTCTTTCAATAAGCAAGTTAAAAGGGGAGATTTTTTTTTTTTTTTTTTGCTTTGCTTTGCTTTTGCTTTCTTTTCTGTTGAAGCTGAGCTGATAAAAGTTCCAAAATGAGAAAATCAAGCGGGCAGCACTTATAAGCACTTGTCTAATGATGTCTTTTTCTGTCTCCTCAAGAGCATGTGTAAGCTGCTTTCTGGCCATTTCAGTGTTCTCGGGGTTATTGGTTGTATCACATGATAAACCTTTAAATACTTTGTTTACAAAATTATTCAGCTCCAGCAGGCTAGACAGTTTTAAAAGGCTGGTCTCTAAAGGAGCCGTCTGGGTAGAAGATGAAGCTGTGTACATGGTCACAAAATATTTCATAAATCTCGGCATTTCAATAGGTTCTAAGGACACTGGTGATTAACAGTGATGTCAGGGCAATTCAATGTCTGGGTTTTCAGAAATGGCCCTGTGAGTTGGCAGCCCCAAAGCCCTGCTTTGCAGCAAGACCTTTTACTTCAAAAAAAAATTCATGTGTATACACGCAGTTGACTTTTTAAACTAGAATATTCATGGGACAGTCATTCACATTGGTAAGATGTGGTGGATTTTTTTGGTGACCCAGAGTGACATGTAGACAACTAAACATCTCAAGGCCCTAACTTAAAATAATGTATGATTTTTCTATAAATTCAGTGACACCACATTTTGTTTTTCCAACCAATTAATGCTACCCCTCATCCATCCCCTACCCACCAAGACACCACCACACACACACAACTTATGAACTCTGATATCGTAAAAAGAACATAAGCTTTAAATCCAGAAAGACCCAAGTTTAAATCTTGTGTCTGAAAAATGCTGTCTGGATGACTTTAGTCAAGTTACTTTACCTCTATGACTATCAGATTTCTCATCTGTAAAATGAGGAATAGAAGCATTTCCCTTAAAGGAATTACATGGAATTATGCATATAAAGTATTTAGTAATTAATTGAGGTTTAAAAAAAACCTAAATAAGTGTATTTACCGAAATGAATTAGTGAAAAGCTGTTGGCTGGTGAATGAATCTTAGCTGTGGGCCCATTATTCTGCAATGATAGGCAAGTACAAATTACGAAAGGCTATAGATTTTTGCTATAATGTAAGGAAATGGAAAATCTTGAAAAGATTTTTGGAGTGAGTCTGTTTTGAATAGACTTTATTGGAACCTAGCTTTCTGTGCTAGGCAATAGGAAAGTCCCCAGAAGAACTTTTTAAGTTTGCACTTAGAGGATTTTATAATGAGGTAAAAGGAGGAAGATAAATATTATAGTTTTTAATATGTTTGCTGTTTTCTCCTAGGTTCTTTGTATAGGTGCTACCTTAGTTTTACATATTTTTATTCCTTAGTAATTGTAACCTTGAATATAAAAGATTGAAAGATTAGTGACGTAAATAATTACAGTACCAAACCTAGACAGATGGGTGTAATGTATTCTGCCAATTGAGGTGAGGAACTAACATTTGTCTCTAGGCAAAACTCCTGCAAACCACATGGTCCATGGCAATGAATTTGATTCATCTGGGCAAGGGCATGAATCTAGTTTCAGCTCTGCTACCAACCAGTTCTGTGGTCTTGGGCAGGCACTTCTATTTCAGTGGGGTTTGACTTCCTCCTTTGCAGTTGAGTTGAGGACAGCAAACGTTGGCTGAATTATTATGGGCCAGCCGATTCCAGGCCTGGGGACCTAAAGGTAGATGAGACTCAGGCCTTGCTTTCCAGTGCCACCTTTGGAGAAAAGGTAGACCGGTACATCCCTAATTATAATGACAAATGCAAAAAGAAAATTATTGCAAGACTCACAGAGTAGGGCATGTTTTAATCTAAAAAAAAAAAATAGGGTATCAGAGACACATACTAGAGGAGGAAATGTCTGGGCAGAATTTTGAATGGAGATACTAGTTGTCAGATGCAGGAAGTTGAATAGATGGAGTACCAATAGATGGAAAGAGTACTAAGCATTCTGGGTAGAGAGATAACATATACAAAGTTAGAAAAGGCAGGGCGTGTTCAGATCAAATTATAAATAGCACTATTTTGTTGAGAGCTTCATGGGACATGGGAGTGGGGACATTGTTTTATACACAGATATAGCTCCAGCTCCTAGGACTCAGTAAACTAATAAATGATAGAGTAGATAAACTGGCATAATGCAAAAGATGGATGTTTTTGTCTGTATGTCCAAGGACCACATCAAAATTCAGTCACTGTGCTTTTTTGGTTGTTTGTCGCATTTCACAAGTAAATCATACATTCCTCACCAGCAGAAAGCACTTGGAAGGCCTTCGGTAGACCCTGGACAATTGAATAATTGGTTCAGGCCTGAAGCATTGAATGAAACCTTTAGAGAAGGTCTGACTTGGCACTGCCCATGTCTGGGGACCATGAGCTTGACATACCTCCCTTGTTGCGGGGCAGCAGAAATCAGGTGGGTTAATTGCGAGGATTGTCCTGGGAAGCCTGTTAGTTAAGGCAACACAGCATCTGCAAGAGACTTGACTGGCTTTCATAAGAAGGAGAAAAAGTGTTAGGGAAAGATTCATTGGAGATTAAATAACATTCCATACACTATAATGAGGGCCTGAGCAAAGGCAGATACCTGTGGTTAAAGAAAATCCCAGCTCCTACACTCCCAGCAAAACTGTGGGCGTTAGGGACCTTCCTGCTTCATTATTCTGAGGAATAGCATTATCAGGGAATTGCAAAGATGAGCTTCAAAATCAATATGTGCTGAGAATTACACAGCAGGAAAGCCAGGAACTATAATACTTTGAACACTGTTTTTAGTCAGTTTTGGGAAAGTCCATGAATTCAAACTCAAGGACACATTTTTAGCACTGACACTATTTAGCTGATATAGGTGTGGGTTCTTTTTTTTCTTTCTTTCTTTTCTTTTAGAAGCGTAGGATGAATATATGCCATTGGCCAGGCACTGTTGTAGTTCTGTGGTGTGTTCAGTGCTGTGGATCCGGCCCTCAAGGAGGGTGCAGTTGTATTAGTTAGGGGAATTCCAGCCACACAGCCAAAATGTGTAATCACTCAAGAAAAAGCAGAATCAACTTCTCGCTCGTGTGGCAGTACTGGGCAGATGAACTGGTTGGCAGGCATCTCTTTTCCATGCGGTCATTCAGGAATATAGACCAAAGGAGGTCCTGCCATTTTCTACAAATGGGTCCAAGGCCTTCCTGGGGCTGGTCTCCATTCCAGACAAACAACAGGGACCAAGGGAAGAGAAGAGCATCCATAGGTGGTCTTTACAAACCAGGCCTGAAAATGGCAGTCATAACTTCTACTTATATTCCACAGGCTAGATCCAGTCAGAAGCCCACACCTAGCTGCAAGGGAGGCTGGGAATGTGGCCCAGCTGTGTACCCAGGGGTGGGGTGCACCTTGCAGTCTCTACCATAGAAAACTACTACAGAAGATAAGTTAGATTCAGAACCCATGGTAATACAAGAGAAAGGAGGATCATGTACATTTATTGGCTAATGGGTGATAAGCCCCTTGCTTTACACTATCACATGACTTACAGCATGTTGTCCTCCAAGTAACTTCAAGTTATATATTAAAATTATTTTACAAAAGAAGAAGTGAAGACTTGGGTCATTTTAAGTAACTTTTGATGGTGTTTATTTGAAGCCACGGGTAGAAAATGAAAGGAAAGTTTGATGTAGTCCTGGTGTCTGATTTTCAGAGCAATTAATATTATTTTCACTGGTCAAGAGTAACAATGCAACAAATACCATTCTGTACCTCTCAGGACAGTTTTCAGCTGGAGAACATCAGCCCTTGTTCTGGTCTGCTCTTTACCACTTGTTTAGTGATGTGTGACGTCCAGTATCAGTTTAGCTGGTGATACTACTATAAGGCATAGAACAGAGTCTCTATTATTTGTCTGCCCGTCTATCCATCTTTCCTTCATTGGTCCATTTGTTTGTTCATTTGTTCATTCTTTTCTTTTATCAAACATGTCTGATATTTACTGTGCCCACTAAATGTGCTTAGCACTGTGTTAGGTGTTTGGAATACCAAGAAAAAATGTGGTGCCTTGCCTTTGACAAGTTCACTGTGAAATCAGACAGTCAGACATGGAAAGAAATAATTAAAATGTAAGATTTTGAAAGGGCATGAGGCAGAAAATGAAATTGAGCCGAGAGATGGGAAAGCTGATTCTGCCAAAGAGCAGTCCAAGAGAGGATGCACAAAAAGGGAATAAATAGATTTGGGGAACTGAAGAGCTTTCTCCCAAGTTAAGAAAGCAATGGGCAGAACATCCCAGGTAGAGGAAACAGCACAGATAAAGGAAAAGAAGAATGTGAAGATGGAGTATGTTCAAGACTGGTTTCAAAAACAAAAGCCATGGGGTAAGTGATTGTGGGGAGTAGCAGGAGATGTGCATGGATTGGGTCTGAATGTTTAAGAAGGGCGCATGCTCAGGGCTGATGTCCTTTTCATCTGCTTCCATGATGAGCAGGGCTCCTGTGTGGTTGTCAGGGTTGGTGTGTACCCTTGGTGTGGAGGATGCCACCACCACTGTTTATGTGACATAGTAGGCAGTGCCAGGATCCACCTGCCCCCAGTGGACCTCTCCAGCGGCCCAAGGGAAGAGAGGACCTGACCAAGGAGTAAATTTCCAGTGCATCAAAAACTGCCTCGTCCAGCAGGCAAGACTGACATGCAAAATGGGAGTCCTAGGGGTCAGACCCTGGACACATGCAAGATCAGAGGAGACAGTGAGCAACAGGGCAGGGACAAGGGGGGTGGGGAGCCAGGGCATTGGCCTTGAGCGTGGTTGACCCTCCCCTCCCCATTCCCCGCATTCTTCCTCCTTCCCCCAAAAGGTGCCTGCACACGCGCACATGCACACACACACACGCACATGGCTTCAGAGTCTACTTATTGGGAGCTTACTGGGTGTTTAGAATTTGGTTAGCTTAGTCATAAGGAAAAAACACAGACTTGGGGGGCAAAAAAGTGTTGGAAAAAGCTACTGTGCATGTGAGGGTGCATGGGAGAGGTGTACCATTAACAACTAACCCTCTATGGATTTTTTGCAAGTACTCTCAGCTGTTATATTTATTCACAATGATTTCAGGGTCTGCCATAATTACACCACGTAAGGTAGCCCTTAAGAATGATTAAAATATAAATAATAGCAATAAACATGTAAGTATTGATTCACCATGGCTGATCAATCTTATCTTTTCCATTTAGTGGGTGGATAATTAGTACTATTAACAGGTGTGATGGCTCAAACATAAACAAGAGTAATTCAGTCAAAAGAACCTCCTAGCACCCAGTTTAGGACTCTAGCAGCTGGTGACAACCCATTTCAAGTCAATTTAATGAGTATTTATTGAGTGTCTACTAAGCACACGAATTGTGCTGCCAGAATAACAGTGATCAAAGGATACTGATCTGAATGAAATTCTCCTTGAAGTTTTTTTCCAGTTGGTTTATGATGTTTAGAATTGTGGCTCTAGGGAATGACAAATGGAGATAGTCTAAAAACACAGTTCTGTGTAGATGTGTTTTGAAATGCTTAGTGAGACTTTTGGCTCTTTTATAAGTGAGAAGCAGGTTAAATTTTGCTTGAAGAATGGCAGAAGGTCCTGACCTTTAGTATTTGCGGCCAGAATTTAGGAATCTTAATAATACGTGACTCCAAAAAGAAATGGTGAATCGGTTGGGAAAAACCAAATTACAGAGAGGAATATTTAAAAATGATAAAGCAACCAACAAGGGGGTGTACGCAGACCCAAGGGAGTTACATGTGTGTTGCTATTGCCGTTGTGTATGTCCTTGTATTTTTCTTCTTCCTGTTTTGGCTTTTTCTTTGAGAAGTAAGAATAAGGAAATTGTAAGGGCCAAAAGGTTCTGAGATAGTCTGTGTTCTGAGCACCTCCTTTAGAAATACAGTAGTGATGAAAAATCTGAAAGTGAAATTAAGAAAACACTCCCATTTACCATTGCAACAAAAAGAATAAAATATCTAGGAATAAACCTACCTAAGGAGACAAAAGACTTGTATGCAGATAATTATAAGACACTGATGAAAGAAATTAAAGATGATACAAATAGATGGAGAGATGTACCATGTTCTTGGATTGGAAGAATCAACAGTGTGAAAATGACTCTACTACCCAAAGCAATCTACAGATTCAATGCAATTCAAACTACCACTGCACTGGCATTTTTCGCAGAACTAGAACAAAAAATTTCACAATTTGTATGGAAACACAAAAGACCCCGAATAGCTAAAGCAATCTTGAGAACGAAAAACGGAGCTGGAGGAATCAGGCTCCCTGACTTCAGACTATACTACAAAGCTACAGTAATCAAGACAGTATGGTACTGGCACAAAAACAGCAATATAGATCAATGGAACAGGATAGAAAGGCCAGAGATAAACCCACACACATATGGTCACCTTATCTTTGACAAAGGAGGCAAGAATATACAGTGGAGAAAAGACAGCCTCTTCAATAAGTGGTGCTGGGAAAACTGGACAGGTACATGTAAAAGTATGAAATTAGAACACTCCCTAACACCATACACAAAAATAAACTCAAAGTGGGTTAAAGACCTAAATGTAAGCCCAGACACTATCAAACTCTTAGAGGAAAACATAGGCAGAACACTCTATGATGTAAATCACAGCAAGAGCCTTTTTGACCCACCTCCTAGAGAAATGGAAATAAAAACAAAAATAAACAAATGGGACCGAATGAAACTTAAAAGCTTTTGCACAGCAAAGGAAACCATAAACAAGACCAAAAGACAACCCTCAGAATGGGAGAAAATAGTTGCAAATGAAGCAACTGACAAAGGATTAATCTCCAAGATTTACAAGCAGCTCATGCAGCTCAATAACAAAACAACAAACAACCCAATCCAAAAATGGGCAGAAGACCTAACTAGACATTTCTCCAGAGAAGATATACAGATTGCCAACAAACACATGAAAGAATGCTCAACAGCATTAATCATTAGAGAAATGCAAATCAAATCTACAATGAGATATAATCTCACACCGGTCAGAATGGCCATCATCAAAAAATCTAGAAACAATAAATGCTGGAGAGGGTGTGGAGAAAAGGGAACCCTCTTGCCCTGTTGGTGGGAATGTAAATTGATACAGCCACTATGGAGAACAGTATGGAGGTTCCTTAAAAAAACTACAAATAGAACTACCATACGACCCAGCAATGCCACTACTGGGCATATACCCTGAGAAAACCATAATTCAAAAAGAGTCATGCACCACAATGTTCACTGCAGCTCTATTTACAATAGCCAGGACATGGAAGCAAACTAAGTGTCCATCAACAGATGAATGGATAAAGAAGATGTGGCACATATACACAATGGAATATTACTCAGCCATAAAAAGAAACGAAACTGAGTTACTTGTATTGAGGTGGATGGACCTAGAGTCTGTCATACAGAGTGAAGTAAGTCAGAAAGAGAAAAACAAATACCGTATGCTAACACATATATATGGAATCTAAGGGAAAAAAAAAGGTCATGAAGAACCTAGGGGTAAGACGGGAATAAAGACACAGACCTACTAGAGCATGGACTTGAGTATATGGGGAGGGGGAAGCGTAAGCTGTGACAAAGTGAGACAGTGGCATGGTCTTATATACACTACCAAACGTAAAATAGTTAGCTAGTGTGAAGTAGTGCATAGCACAGGGAGATCAGCTAGGTGGTTTGTGACCACCTAGAGGGGTGGGAGGGAGGGAGACGCAAGAAGGAAGAGGTATGGGAACATATGTATATGTATAACTGATTCACTTTGTTATAAAGCAGAAACTAACACACCATTGTAAAGCAATTATACTCCAATAAACATATTTAAAAAAAAAGAAATGCAGCCACCTCCTGTAGCTCCCTGTTGTATATCTACCCCACCACTGACCCCCCCCAGGGAAGGGCCTTGGCCCTTTTTCCACTCCATAGGAATCCCTTTCTTTCTCTCTGCCTTTGCCCAAGCAAAGTTCTTTATGACACCTTTGCCCATAGTTAGAAGATTAAAGGCAGAAGGGAAGCACCTGAAAATGCTTTTGTCACCAAGATGCTCTGAATCCCTGAAGGGAAAAAAAATGTGAAGATGCTTTTAACTCTTCGGAAAAGTTCAGGGTAAGTTGAAGTTTGCTTGTTTTCTAGGGTGTTGGAGTTGGGCTTTAATAATTTCAACTGTAAATCTATAACCATTTACTTGTGATATCTTTTTCATATATAGTCCCTAGAAAAAGGTATATGAAAAGATATATGTATAAATCATAAAAGTAAAATTAGCTCCCTCAAACCTCTGGTTGACATAACTCAAGCAGGCTATTCTATGAGATTTTGTAACTTTAATGTAAGATCGAGAAATAGGAATTCAGGGAAATTACTTGACTGAGACTGAAGGCATTAACAAGCTATCGTCATTGTTGGTGGAAAGGTGGGCTTTCCTTCAGCTTGTATCAGAATGCAAGGGGATTAATATGGTAGCTGGGTCCTCACCGCAGAAGGGATAAGCAATGGGTGTTTGAAGCTCTGCAGGTTAAAGGAAAAACCCCATGGTATCCTTTCCATGGCAGAACCCAGCCAAGAGCCCAAAGTAAGGGGAGTAAGGGCTTAATTCCCAGGACAGGATCTGGCAAGGGCTAGCTAGACTCAGAAGAAGCATCTATATAAATGGTGGCATTCTCATTTCCAATGAAGAACAGTGCAGCTGCAGACCAAGTTGGCAGTACAGTCCTATACTCTAGCCAAGTTCACAGACAAACAGTAACTCAGTTATTACCTGGGTGTCCAGACCCTACTCTAAGCCCAGCGGGTATTAGGTCTATGGCCACATGACCAATTCCAGGCCCTATTTGCTAGTGATGATGAGGTTAGTGAGTGATGAGGTTACTTGCTAGTGAGGCTGATGATCTCTTTTCTGCTCTGATTGATAGATGTTAGAATTTAATAATTTAAACGTAATAATTTACAGTTAAATTATTTGATAGGCTGGAACCTGGGTGTTTCATACAAAGGTCATATATCTCAGAGAAGGACTGGAGAAGGCAAGGGCAGGCTGACAGAGGTCGTGACAGTATAGAACAGTATATTTCTGAGGGTTTTATTCCTTCTCTTCCTCCTTCCCCCAGTTACATGGAGTATTTGTGTATCCCTTTTGGCTGTTGTGCAACAGAGATTGTGTTGATTGATAGTTGACAAGAAAAATGAAGCAGTTAAGTTCATTAATGCAGTACACTTTTATGGAGCCCTAATCTGGATCAGGTACCTTGCTAAGTGCTGGAGATGCAGTGGTGAATAAGATAATCTCTGCCAGATTTCTGTATCTCACCCTCAGTTTCCTTTCTTAGCATATCCACCCTGCTAGCGGTTGCATGTATAGTACAAATACATGTACATGTAACTGTTGTCCATTATTTAATATACCTGGATGTGCACAGCTAGGAACATCCTACCAGGGGATGCAAGAAGACATGAGGTCTGTGTTTATCTTAAATAGGGCCTTTCCCAGAGCAAGGGTCAATCCCAGAGGGAAGGTCGATATAATTAACCAAACATTGATAGCAATTGGTTCTTGTGGTTTAGTCACAGACATTGAATCCTCAACGGTAAGCTCAATGTAATGACTGAAATTTTAATTTCCGTAGTAGTGTCATATCCATCTTTCACTTTCCAAGCCTGTCCTCCTCAGCTCATTCTAGCCTATGTTCATCATTCTTACCTTTCATTAGTTAAACCGTAAAAATAGACAGTGTTGTCTAGTGGA
The DNA here is from genome assembly GCF_026419965.1 of Kogia breviceps. Classification (NCBI taxonomy): domain Eukaryota; kingdom Metazoa; phylum Chordata; class Mammalia; order Artiodactyla; family Physeteridae; genus Kogia; species Kogia breviceps. The sequence continues at coordinate 153,908,346 of NC_081310.1, forward strand.
ACAACAGTGGGCATGCAGTCAGAAGACCTGAGTTTGGGTCTTGATGCCTCCAAGTATTTGTGACTTTGGTCCATTTAACATTTTCTGAGCCTCGGTTTCCCTCATCTGTAATGACGCTGGCATTGTAGGGTTGGTGGGTCCAGTCAGATGATGTGTGAAGATTGCTTAAGAGTTCAGCTGTTTTTTCGAAACACCTAGCACTGTGTATGGCACATGATAGATGATTGATGAATATGTGCAGTCAAACCATTGTTCGTTGTATGTGTTGTATGAGATTCAAATTTGCCATTTTGAGTGTATTCTTCTTTGATTTATTACGTTTCAGCTTGTTTTTATAAATGTCTTGTTTCCCTAATCAGATTCTCTAGTCCTTAGGGAGGTGCCTTTTCCTTCTGTTTTGTCCCTCTTCCTCCCCCAAACCAGGTCTTATCAAGTGTAGGGATTTAAGAAATGCTCAGCAAATAGTAATATATTGTTTCTAATTTCTTTTCTATCACCAATTAATAAATGTTTGTCATAGGTATATATAAAGACATTACTGCCATGCCTAGTATGGTTGGGAGGTGGGGTTTGCTGTGTGCTGTAGACAAATGAAATTGAAAAATGAATAACAGTTCAATTCAAAATAATTAGGGTCAAGAGAGAAGTAAGCTTCTAGAGGATAAAGGCTGTTTCCTTTCTCATCTATGAATTCCTGGCAGAGGGACTAGTTCACAACAGGGGCTCCTTAAAAGTTTGCTAGTTGGATGGATGGATAAATTGATTAGTTAACTGACAAATGACCTGACAAACAGCAAAAGTCTTTGAGAATCAGAAGGCAGAGGATTTATTAGTGGGATGGAATATTTTTTTTTCCTGAAGAGGAACCTAATTAGTCGATCTGGTGTCTTTCAGGATGAAATAATCTTTTGGGTAAATAAAAAGAAAAAAAGAAAAAAAAAAAAAGAGGTATTTCTCCAGGCAGGGAGAACAGAACAGGCAAAACTTGTCTTTAATTTTCTTATGTTGAAATCTAATCCATTCTTCAAGATCTACATATAATTCATCTTTACATTGGCTCAGTGTTTTCCTTACACATGGTAGGTGGCTTCTTAGATCAACCTGGTTTTCAGATCCAACTCCACCTCTTTGAAGCTTTGAATCTTTGAACAATTTGGAGAATATCTCTGAGTCTTTACTTCTTCTGTAAAGTGGGAATGATGATTAGAAACTTACAAGGCTATTGTTGGGATCAAACCCATCAATCAGTACATGGACAAATGTTTCATAAACTGTGAAGTGCTCTTAAACACTAGTTATTCGGGCTATTATTTTTTCTTAGACTATTTCCTACGTACTCAGGGCTATTAGAAAAATTATAATTAATGTCTTTGCTTAGCTCATTAGGGTTAGGGTTAGGGTTAGGCAGTAGAAAATGGGAGTGACCTTATGAGAAAGAAAGAAAATCTGCCTATTTCTTTGTGTAGAGCCCTGATGCTAAAAAGAAGGAAAGAAATTCTTTTTGATGGATGATAAAGGTCAGCAGGGATAATTTATTTTCCAATCTGACTTACCTCTGGGCTATTTTTTTTTAAAAAGTCTCAGAAGCGGTTTGTGTTTAACTGTAAAGCTTTCCTAAGAGAAGATGAATTGTTTCCCCGTTGGGAAAGATTTCCTTTCACCTGGACAGCACCCGCTTCAGCTCAACAGGCATTCCTCGCATCAGGGCCCATGTTGGGCAGTTTGGATATACTCCCGTAGAAAAGAGACAGTTCCTGCCCTCAAAGAATTCAAGTCCAGTAGTGACAGTTAAGTGTCAGAAATGACTCCCCCCCCCCGCCGTCCCTGCATGGGACAATCTCTCTCATCCCCAAATATTGGGGGGCTAGGGCACTTGAGAGAGTGGAGATGGAAACATCCAAGGAAATTCTAACTCTGTGTTCTCCAGTACTACCGCCACGTGCCACATGTGGCAAGTTTAAATTTTAATTAATTTAAATGTATTTACATGAAAAATTCAATTCTTCAGTTGCACTAGCCACATTTCAAGTGCTCAAAAGCTGCATGTGGCCAGTGGCTACCCTATCAGGCAACACAGAATGTTTCCATCATGGTAGAGAGTCCGGTGGGGCAGCTCTGGGAATCCAGCTCTTGTACATTCTCTAGGGGACCAAGAGCCTGGCAGGACCCATGACATCAGGCTTCATTGGCTTTCTGCCCCTTCAGCTTGACCTACTCTGGGAGTAGAGTGGTATGTTCTACTCTCAAATGGCAGGATTTCCCATTCTAGAAGAAACTCAGTCCTTAACTTCCTGTGCAGTGAGAAGAAAAGATCAAGTCTTTGGCATGACATAAAAAGAGCATTCGTGGGTTACTCTTCCCTGTGCTGTCCCTGTCCCATGCCCTTTGTGTGCCATTGCTATACTGAATTCACCGTTTTTCAATCACACCTTATAGTTTCATTCTTCTAGCCCTTTCCCTACCTCTTACCCCTTACCTCTTATCTGCATTCTTCGTGCACATCCTTCAAGGAGCTGGTTAAATATCTACTGACAGTTGGGCTCTTCCTTTGCTGTGCTTCTAGAGCTCTCCTGCGGCACTTCTCCTGTCCTGCTGTAATTATCCCTTTACACGTCTCTCTTCTTCCTCGATGGTGAGCTCCTTCCTTGAGAGCAAGACTTCACTTAGTCACCTTTGAACACCCTGCTTCTGATAAAAGACGAAGTTGAAACTGACAGGTTGAATGAATGCGTTCCCACGTGAATGAATAAATTACTATGCAAATGGATAAACGAGAGAGTGAGAACACACTAGACTCCCCAGGCCAAATGAGCACTAAAGAGCTTTGTGAAAGCCTTTGGATCCCCAGTCCAATTCTGTTCTCTTCTTGGCTGTAGAATTCTGGGTGATATCTCAGCATCCAGAGCCAAATACCTTTGAACTCAGGGTGTTAAGCCAGATACTAAGACACTGCCCCCAAGTATGAGTTAATAATCTTAAGGAAAGTGTAGGTCAGGAGGTAAGGAGGCACGCTGGCTTCTATTTAGACAGATGTTGCTAACAGGCTCTGTGTATCCTCCTAATGAAGTGGGCTATCAATTCTGCACTGTGCACACTGCAGCAGGGTGGGACGCTGGCGTTGTGATGAGTCTACATTATTCCGTGAGTTTATCATTAAGGGGATTAAAATGCAGGCCATTAAATTGTGCTTACTGTGGTGGGTGCAACAGATGTGATTCAGCATTGCACAGGACGATTGTTTTTTGAAAGTTTTAGATGGAAAGCACAGGGCTAGGGACTAAGACAGATCTAGGTCTGAGCTTTGGCCAACTCTGCTCTCATTTAATGACGGACACAGAGTAAATAACTTGAAATTTTCTTACCTGTAGAACATAGGTAATAATGGTAATAATACCTCACTACCTGGCATGGATTTGTGATACTTACATGAAACGACACACCACCATTTAAAACATAAAATCCAGGAAGAAAGGAACTATTGTATATCAGGTACTTTCTATGAGCCAGGCCCGGTACTAGGACTGTTAGGTGCAGTATCACGTTTAATTCCTATCACAATCCTCAATATGTAAATGTGAACATTACCACAAAATGACATCTCCTGTCTTAAACCCTTCTCTCCATTTCTGTTCCTGTGTCAAACATTAGCTTCCCAGGTGGGACTTCAATAAATCCTCATACCATGTAAACTAGGTGATAACGTCCTCCACTTAACTGTGATGACAGAGAGGCCCAGAGAGGTTAAGTAACTTGTCTAAAGGCAAGCAGATACTAAATGGCAGAGTGGGAGTCTTAACCCAGTATGTAAAACTGCAACTCTGAGACTTTTCCCACTCACTTGGTTGGCTATAGCTCTGTGCTAAGCAAGATTTCTATAATGGTACCGCCCCCCCGCCCAATATGATGTCCTAATCCCTGAAATCTATGACTATGATGAGATGCCATTCTAGTGATCACATTATGTTATGTGCGCAGTATACGTAAAGAAGGGAGATTATTCAGGTGGACATAATTTAATTGTCCAAGCCCTTAAAAGCAGAGAGATTTCTCAGGTGGCAGAAGAGAAATCAGAGAGATTTGAAGCACAAGGGAGATGTGCAGTGCTGATGCTGTTTAGAGATGGAGGGGCCCCTTAGAAGGGATCTGGATGACCTTCTTGACATCTTCTTTTTTTTTTTTTTTTTTTTTTTTTTTTGTGGTACGCGGGCCTCTCACTGTTGTGGCCTCTCCCGTTGCGGAGCACAGGCTCCGGACGCGCAGGCTCAGCGGCCATGGCTCACGGGCCCAGCTGCTCCGCGGCATGTGGGATATTCCCGGACCGGGGCACGAACCCGTGTCCCCTGCATCAGCAGGCGGACTCTCAACCACTGCGCCACCAGGGAAGCCCCTTGACATCTTCTTGATATCATCTTCTTACATCTTCTTGACGGGCCTCAAGAAGATGTAAGTGACACCAGCTCACAGATGCAACTACAGAGAACCAAATTCTGCCAACAACCTGAATGTGCTCGGAAGTGGGTTCTTCCCCAGAGCCCCGGATGAGAACACCTCTGGCCAGCACCTTGATTTTGTCCTGATGAGACCCTGAGCCGGGAGGCCCGCTGAGCCCACCTGGACTTCAGACTACTGAACTGTGAGCTCATGAACGGGGATCGGGTTAAGCATTAAGCTGCCAGATTTCCCGGTAACGTTTTTCGCGGCAATCGGAAACTAATACAAATGCTTTACATTAGTGTCTATTAGTTAAAAGCATCTACCTGATGAGGTTATTTTATGGAAGAAATGGAAAAAAAAAAAAAAAAAACAACTGTAAAGCACTTAGCATCATTCTTTTTATTTAATTTTTTTTTTTTTTTTTTTGGCGGTACGCGGGCCTCTCACTGCTGTGGCCTCTCCTGTTGCGGAACACAGGCTCCGGACGCGCAGGCTCAGCGGCCATGGCTCACGGGCCTAGCCGCTCCGTGGCATGTGGGATCTTCCCGGACCGGGGCACGAACCCGTGTCGCCTGCATTGGCAGGCGGACTCTCAACCACAGCGCCACCGGGGAAGCCCTTAGCACCATTCTTGACATTTAGAAAACACTTAAAAAATGTTACTTGTCTTACTTTTACTGTCATCTGAGTTTTACAAATTGGGAAACTGAGGCTCCAAAAGGTTAAATAGCATGCACAAGGTCATAGAACCGGTGACAGTCATGGTGAGAATGTGCAGGAAGGGCTGCCTTTATAAGAGTGTGCACTTCATCCATAGACCAGTGATTTGTAACCAGGAATGCACATTGGAATTACTGGCAGAACTTGCCATACGGATCCTTGTATCCTGATCACAGTCGTTATGATTCAAGGTCTTGGGTGATCTTGGGTAACTGTCTTTTAAAAAGCTTTGTGGATGCTTTTAAGGTACACACTTGTAGAGTTACTGAACTAGACTATGCGCTCCTCGAGTTAAGGGCCTTATTTATTTATTTAATTGGAGTATAGTTGACATGTGTTAGTTTCAAGTGTACAGCAAAGTGATTCAGTTATACGTATATATATTTTTTTCAGATTTTTTTCCATTATAGGTTATTACAAAATATTGAATATAGTTCCCTGTGCTCTACAGTAGGTCCTTGTTGTTTATCTATTTTATATATAGTAGTGTGTATCTGTTAATCCCAAACTCCTAATTTATCCCTCCCCCTGTTCCTTTTCCCTTGGGTAACCATAAGTTTGTTTTCTATGTCTGTTTTGTAAATAAGTTCATCTGTATTATTTTTTAGATTCCACATTTAATTGATATCATATAATATTTGTCTTTCTTTGTCTGACTTACTTCATTTAGTATGATAATCTCTGGGTCCATCCATGTTGCTGCAAATGGCATTATTTCATTCTTTTTTATGACTGACATTCCATGGTATAAATATACCACATCTTCTTTATTCATTCACCTGTGGATGGACATTTAGGTTGCCTCCATTTCTTGGCTATTGTACATAGTGCTGCTGTGAACATAGGGGTGCATGTATCTTTTCAGATTAGAGTTTTTGTCTTTTCTAGATATATGCCTAGGAGTGGGATTGCTGGATCACATGGTAACTCTTTTTAGTTTTTTAAGGAGCCTCAGGCTGTTCTCCATAGCGGCTGTACCAATTTACATTCCCACCAACAGTGTAGGAGGGTTCCCTTTTCTCCACACCCAATTAGGGGCCTTCTTAATCATCATAATCACAAGAAGGCCTGGACTTATAAAATATATGGTTATATATGTTACATATTATTATTCCAATAGATTGCTGGGACTTCACTGTTTCAGCGAGGGTCCCATGACCTTGGGGTGGATGTCGCTGGAAATGCTTCCCTATCTTTCTCCTCAATTGCCCCATTTTGGTGGCCGGCAGCATGAGCTTGGCATTTATTATATCTAACAGCTCTCAACCCTGATGAATCATCTCCCCAGGGCTCTACTTCCCCACTCACATCCATGTCTATAGTTTCTCTTTCTTTTCTTAGTCCGAGGAGGAGGCCTTGCCATTCACCGGACACCAGCAGGTTTAAAATAAGTTTGTTGAAGAACAGGAGCAGAAACTTGCAGCTGCATTGCTGCAATGGGCGAATCCTTCCCCAGTGGGCAGAGCTGTTGGAGAGAGGCAGTTAAAAGGCAGTGCAGGGCTTCCCCGGTGGCGCAGTGGTTTGAGAGCCCGCCTGCCCAAGCAGGGGACGCGGGTTCGTGCCCCGGTCTGGGAAGATCCCACGTGCCGCGGGGCGGCTGGGCCCGTGAGCCATGGCCACTGAGCCTGCGCGTCGGGAGCCTGTGCTCCGCAACGGGAGAGGCCACGACAGCGAGAGGCCCGCGTACCGGGGGAGAAAAAAACAAACAAACCAAAAAAAAAAAAGTGCAGAACAGGAGCAGGTTGACTCAGAGAGGGATCCCAGCTTTGAGTGTCGGCACTTGGTTTTTCATTGTAGTCTCAGGAGTGGGTGCCAGTGTCTTTCGGTTTTTCCTATTCAGTTTTATTTTTAAAGCAGTTCCCCTTTCTCAAGACAGCCCACACAATTCTACTAGTAACAAATCATGCAATGAACACCTTCAAGGAGACAAAGGAAGGCGGCTGAAACTCCTCAGAAGCGTCGGCCACCTGCTGAATGTTTGACTGGACATGGTCATGATAATGACAGTCCCATTCTAAAAAATTTATATGGCTCCTGCTGTCTTTCCAAAGAAATCGCACTACACTGTCAGATTAGTTTCCACTGATTCCGGTGGAACTGCTGACAATGGAATTGAGGACTTAAAAAAAAAAAAGAAAAGAAAAGGGAAAAAACCCTCCACTCCCTGAATGCCAAGCCTTTTGAAATGTCCCTGCTTTCATGGCACCTAATAAATGTCAGCTCACATGTTGCTCATCAGATGGGCGCCATCTGGTGTATTGGAAAGAGATTTCGATTGGGAATGGCAGAGAAACAGACGTTTACTAGCTGTTTGACTTCTGGGTCTCAGTTTCCTCTAAAACTGGGAGTGTGTGTTTAGATCATCTCTAAGGCACGTTTCATCTGTTAGCGCTCAAGCAATGTATTAAGGATGTCAGTAAGCTTCATGAGGGTCGGCCATGTGTCTTGTTCATTTTGTATTCCCTTTTCCTGGCATGGTGACCAGCACGTAGCAGTTGCAGAGTAAATGTTTGTTGAATAAATGACTGAATGGATGAATAAACTAATGTCGATGAAACTAATGAAGAGATCCTCTACATGTGTTACTGTCTTTTATGCTCATTTTGATGGGGTTTGTGCAAAAAAAAAAAAAGAAAGAAAAAGGAAGAAAAGGCAGCTGATACACTGCCTTTGACAAGTGTTATCAGCTGCGATGGTGTGGGAGTGATGATGCATTTGTTGCTCTTGGCTCGTCAGACCCCTAGACAATTAGTCTCATTATTGCTCTTGTGTGTTATGTAAAAACTTGGGGTATAGACCAGTCAATGAATTACATGTCCTGATGGGATATGGTTGGCAGTGGCCACCAAGGGTTGGTGAGAGAGTGCAGAATCCAAAGGCTTCCCTTAGACCAAAGGCTTCCCTTAAACCTGTTAAGAGTTGAAATCTGGGGAGGTCAGCTTAGGCAAAATAGAGAAACTGTACAGGTCAAGGGACATGGTGTACAGACCCAGTGGGTGAGAAACTCAGGAGAAGCATGCAAGCAATAGGGAGCTTGATATCTGATATCAGAGAGGGGGCTGGGTGAGTCAGAAACATACTTCACTGCTAGGGTCCCATAGATGAGGGTCTTCATCCTAAAAGTTCCAATTGACCTCCATTTTCCCCAAAGAGAGTTGGTTCTGTAAAGCGGGTGATCTAGATGAATAGAGAGAATAAGAGTTTTAGAATTCGACCAATGTGAATTTGAAAACTGGTGCCATCATTTACTACTTTCATACCCTGGATTGACTTCTCTCTCTGAGTCTTGATTTCTCCATCTTTAATATGTGGTTAATAACAGTGTTACTGTGAGGACTGGATCAGGTGATAGGTATGTAAAGCACCTAGCTCCGTGTCTGGCACACAGCAGGTAATCAGTAAGTATTTGTTTCATTTTCTCTTTCTCATTCCTGGTCAGTCATTAAATATTCATTGAGCACCTCAAGTTTGGTAGGCACTGGGCTTGGTGTAGGTGATACAGACCTGAAAGAGACATAGGCACTGTGCTTGGTATAGGTGATACAGACCTGAAAGAGAGGGTTTCCTCTCCCTTGGAGTTCCTGGCTGAGCAGCCAAAGTAACAGTGAAGGAGGTAAATGACAACACAGTATGCTTATATGTGAAATATACTAGACATACAGAACTCGGGGTGTCCAGAAAAAGAAATGCTCAGTTCTGTCTTGGGGAGTCAGGGAAGGCATCCATTTCACTCCAGCTCAGGTATTTTGAAGATGCCTATGTTCACCCAATTTGGGGAAAGAAAATGTTCTCTGATATTTTGTATGCTGCTGTGTGGGCTTTTCTTTTTAAAAGTTTCAATTCTACATTTGAGTTGTAGGAAACAGGAGCTGTTGATTGAACATCTATTGAAAACAGATAGCAACAAGGTCTCACATGTGTCAATTATGTGTGTCCAGTGATGATGATAATAGCTAATATTTAGGGCACCTAAAAATACAACTAATGATTATTGATTCATCTTTATTATGTGACAAGCATTTTTCTAAGCCCTTTCATTCGTTGTGCCAGTTAATTCTTTACAGATTCCCATAATATACATTTTATTATCCCATAACAGTTTTATTATCCCCACTTTACAAAGGAGGAGTGTGGAGTTTACAGAAGTTAAGTAATTTCTGCAAGGTCACTAGTTAATGATTTACAGAATTGTGACTTGAACCGGTTTTGTCTGTCTTCAAAGCTCATGCTCTGCAAGAGAACATTATGCTGTCACAAGAAATCTCTTTATTTAAAAAAAAAAGAAATAGCATGGTTGAGTTTGTTAACTGCAAATCCAAATTAGAATATTGGAAATGATGCTTGTTCGTTTCTATATAATCATTTAATTTTAATGATACTATTTCCTTATCAGGATGACATTATTTTGAAGATCTGATGAGTACATTTGATATCTTTGTTGTCATTTAATTCACTTAACATCTGGAGCAGCTGTTTTGTTTTATTTTTTCTGAAGGGGTGGTAGTTGTAATCTTTAGGGAGAATTTTTGCTTTTTCTTAATCATCTTCAATATTGAAAACAAAACAAGTGGTTAAAGCAATCTCTGAGTCGTAGCTGACACATTTTCAGAGTAGCTGTTAGCTTGCATAAAAAAGATAATGTAGAAACTGTCAGAATGAGAGTTAAAGAGCTCAATTTTGGGTTGCTAGAGAAATCATCTGTAATCACGAGAGAGATTACTTGGGTGTTCATGGAGTTCAGAACTGAAATATAGAAGGCTGTGCGATAGTCACGTGTTTTTCATGTGTTAGGAAGGAGAAATGTATGCTTCAATAAACAAGTCTTGATGACAAAGACCAAATAAGGAAGGTGGGAACGGTGCATAACTCAAATCTTAGACTCCTGCAAATTTCCCTTCTGCTGATTGGGGAGATGGTTTGGGGCATCAAGTCAGGTGCTCTTACTTCAGACAGAGGCCAAATGAAAGACACTTACTCATCTCAAAGTCACCCCACATGGAAAAAAGGCAAATTCAGCTCTTCTGACAATGAATGTAATACAGCGTGTTTACTTTTGCTTGGAAGCAGAAACATAATTTTGGGAAGATGCATATGGCCATATAGATCTACAGATGGCCACCAAAATGTTGAAAAAGTCACACTTGCAACCCGAAAAAAACATTCTGATGTTTTATTGTTGCTTTTAAAATTATGGAGATTTTAAACATACAGATAAATATAAAGAATAATATAATAGACCTCAGTATACCTACTACCTGGTTTTGGCAAGGCTTAAAATTTTGCATTATTTGATTTGGATTTTTTTCCTTTAAGAATTAAAATATTATAGATGCGAGTAAAGCCTCTGTGATACATATACTTGAACCTATTCCATCTTTCCTTGAGTGGAAATCAGTATTTTGAGTCTGGTGTTTGACGTTTCTTAAAGAGTTTAAAATTTTACTGCATATTATATATCTAAAACAAAATGTGCTTTAGATGCTATGTATTTTAAAACTTTACAAAAATGCATTCATACTGAATATGAACTTATCTCTTTACTTTTTGGGCTCAACATCATTTTTGAGATTTATCCATGTTGATGTAAGTAGTTCTAATTCATTCATTTTAACCGCTACTTAGTATTTGGTTAAGTGAATATAACAATATTTACTTACCTCATCTTCTGATGATGAGCGCTTAGGTAGTTTACAATATATGGCTGTAGGAAAAAAAAAAAACAGCTTTAATAACTATCCTTTATCTGTCCCTTTGGCCTCGTATGAGACGATGTTGCAAGGTAGAATATCTAGGACCAGATTGTTGGATCTTACTATATACGCATCTTCGGTTTTAGTGGGTATTGCCAAATTATGTTATAAAGTGGATTTTCCAATCCACCAGCAGGATATGAGTATAAAAAACAATAATTAAGTCATTTATTACTGTTATACATTTAGTTTTTGCCAGTCTGGTGGACATAGAATCATGGTTCTGCATCTTTGTTTTAATTTGCATTTGCCTGAATACATTTGAGGTTAGGTTATTTTCATCTGTTTATTGGCTATTCAGGTTTTCTCTTTTAGGTTTCATGTTCATATCCCTTGCCTTTTTTTTTTTTTTTTTTTTTTTTTGTGGTACGTGGGTCTCTCACTGCTGTGGCCTCTCCCTTTGCGGTGCACAGGCTCCAGACGCACAGGCTCAGCGGCCATGGCTCACAGGCCCAGCCACTCCGTAGCACGTGGGATCTTCCCGGACCAGGGCACGAACCCGTGTCCCCTGCATCGGCAGGAGGATTCTCAGCCACTGCGCCACCAGGGAAGCCCCCCTTGCCCTATTTTTATCTTGAGTGAGTTTCCTTTTTCTTGTTGATATGTAGTTCTTGTGTATTCTATCTACAGATCTTTTCTTGGTACCTTTATAAATATTGTTGTGGTTGTTTTTGCAGATGATACAATAAATTCAGTGTAATCCAGCTCAAAATTCTAACGTGTGTGGGTATGTTTGTGTGTAATTTGACAGCTTCTGAAATGTACATATCAGAATGCAGATGTCTGATAATAGTGAAGACTATTTTGAAGAACAACAAAGTGACAGATATTATACTCCTGGATATTGTCTTATTAAGCATATATTATGTGCCAGGTATTATTACAGACACTTTAATCTGTTAATAGGATGGAAGGTTACAAGTATTCCCTTTAATGCTTCGGGGACCAGAAGAATTTCTGCAGCTTCTCTTTCAGGTTATGAGGCAGGCAATAACTAATGCTTCTCTCCTCACCCTTCACCATTAGATATAATGTTTCCTCCTACCAGTCACCCCTCGGTTACTCTGCTTCACAATAGCTGGCCTCTTGCTGTTGCTTCAGGGCATTAAGAACATCCCTGTCTCTGCTTCTTTGCACTAGTCATTCTCTGTTTCTGTGTCTTTTTAACCCAGCTTTATCACTCTTTATTGTTTATTGCCTCTTGGCATTATCTATTTTGTTTTATTGTGCATCTCCCTCATTAGACTATAAGCTCTGTGAGGACAGTCTTCTGTGTTCATTGCTGAACAAACAAGTCTAGAATATTGCCAGACGTGTAATAGAGTCCCAAACAGTACTTGTTGAATGAATGAAGGAAGGAAGGAATCTGTTCCGTACTTTAAAATCTTGTCTATGTGAAATGATAAATTTCAATTCCACTAAGGCTTAGGATATAAATGTAGTTTGCATTTTAAGGCACACAATGGTTTCTTGGCAGTAGGGGTTTATGAGTAAGAGTATGGGACTTTGGATTCACAAGGAGTTGGGTTTAAATCATTCTTGTTCTACTAATTACTGGTGATGTGACTGTTTACTTAACCTTTCTAAGACTGTTTGCTAAAAAAAAAACCTGTTCCCTCCCTTGTAAACATTAGCATAATCTTAGCACTCTTGAGTAACAAGATCTGGCTTGCTTTATCAAAGGCTTGCTGTGGTAGCTGCATTGACAATCTCTTGAATTAAGGGGAGTACATGTGGAAACAAGGAGACAATGGGGGGAGATGGACACACCCAGCTCAGAGAGGAAGTGGTGTGGGGTTTGAGAAACAATTAAATTCCACCTGGATTTTAAAGATAGAGCCTGCAGAGTTTCTTAGGAGTTTGGCTTGGGTGTATGAGAGAAAGAGCAACCAAGAATGCCTCCAAGGCTTCCGGGCTGAGAAACTGGGAAGGTTGGAGTTGCCATTTACTGAGCTGGGAAACACTGAAGGAAGAAAAGGTTGGGGGAATGTTAATATGGATGTTAAGTTTGAGATGTGGACTAGATGCCCATTCATGGTTGTGGAGTAGGAAGCTGGGTAAAGGAATCTAGAGTTCAGGAGAGAGGTGTCTGGTGAAGATGGACATGTGAAAGGCTTCATCATATAGATACAATTAGAAACCATTAGAATAGATAAAAGTACTTAAGCAATGAGTTTGGGGAGAGAACAGAAGGGTTTTGAAGTCTGAGTCATGCTATATCTCAACATTTAGAAGGTGAGGAACTAAGAAGGAACCAGTGAAGGAGACTGAGTAAAAATGGCCAGTGAAGAAGGAAAAATCCAGGAGAGTAAGAGCCAAGAGAAGAGGTGTTTCCAGGAGGCAGGAGGGACCAACTATGTTCAATAGTGCTGGCATGTCAAGTAAGATGAGGACTAAGAATTGATCAATATTAGGTTAAATGTAAATAGTTTTGGACCTTATGTTAAAGATAGATGGTATTGTGGAGCTTGACCCAGGAAACTTCTGAAAATCCCTCTTATAAAAAACAAAAACAGAAAAACATTTCTTCCATAATTGATTTCTTTAAAATGTTAATGAATTGTGCTTTTCAGAGATGGTTGATTTACAACTGGATGCCTAGAATTAGCTATCACTTAGTTGTGCTTTTTATTTTAAAGACTTTTTTTTAGAGCAGTTTTAGGTTTACAACAGAATTGAAAAGAAGATATAGAGACTTCCCATATCCCTACTTCCCCCATATAAACATAGCCTCCCCTGTTATCAATATCAGTCACCTGGGTGTTACAGTTTTTATGAAGGGCGAACCTACATTGATACATCATTATCACCCAAAGTCCATAGTTTTACCTTGGGGTTCACTCTTGGTGGTGTACATTCTGTGGGTTTGGACAAAAGTATAATGGCACATATCCATCATTATAATATCATATGGAGTATTTTCACTGCCCTAATCTTTCGTGCTCTGCCTATTCTCGTCTCCCCTCTTCCCTCCACACACACCACTGGCAACCACTGATCTTTTTTTTTTTTTTTTAAGCATCTGTGTTGGAGTATAATTGCTTTACAATGTGTTAGTTTCTGCTGTACAACAAAGTGAATCAGCTATACATATACATATATCCCCATATCCCCTCCCTCTTTTTCTTTTTATTCTTTTTTTTTAAACATCTTTATTGGAGTATAATTGCTTTACAATGGTGTGTTAGTTTCTGCTTTACAACGAAGTGAATCAGCTATGCATATACATATATCCCCATATCTCCTCCCTGTTGCATTTCCCTCCCATCCTCCCTATCCTACCCCTTTAGGTGGTCACAAAGCACCGAGCTGATCTCCCTGTGCTATGCACCTGCTTCCCACTAGCTATCCACCCTACGTTTGGTAGTGTATATATGTCACTGCTACTCTCTCACTTCGTCCCAGCTTATCCTTCCCCCTCCCCGTGTCAAGTCCATTCTCTACGTCTGCGTCTTCATTCCTGCCCTGCCCCTAGGTTCATCAGAAACATTTTATTTTTAGATTCCATATATGTGCGTTAGCATACGGTATTCATTTTTCTCTTTCTGACTTACTTCACTCTGTATGACAGACTGTAGGTCCATCCACCTCACTATAAATAACTCAATTTCATTTCTTTTTATGGCTGAGTAATAGTCCATTGTATATATGTGCCACATCTTCTTTATCCATTCATCTGTTGCTGGACGCTTAGGTTGCTTCCATGTCCTGGCTATTGTAAATAGTGCTTCAATGAATATTGAACCATTGATCTTTTTATTCTCTCTGTAGTCTTGCCTTTTTTAGAATATCATATGGTTGGAATCATATAGTATGCATCCTTTACAGATTGGCTTCTTTTACTTAGTAATGTGCATTTAAGTTTCATTTCTTTTTAGTTGATTAATATTCTTCCATTGTCTAAATGTACTACGGTTTATTTGTCCATTTACCTACTTAAGGACATCTTTTTTGTTTGTTTGTTTGTTTTTTGTTTTTTTGTTTTTTTGTTTTGTTTTTTTTTTGTGGTACGCGGTCCTCTCACTGTTGTGGCCTCTCCCGTTGCGGAGCAGAGGCTCTGGACGCACAGGCCCAGCGGCCACGGCCCATGGGCCCAGCCGCTCCGTGGCATGTGGGATCTTCCCGGACCGGGGCACGAACCCGTGTCCCCTGCATCGGCAGGCGGACTCTCAACCACTGCGCCACCAGGGAAGCCCTTAAGGACATCTTGTTTGCTTCCAAGTTGTGGCATTTATGAGTGAAATGATACAAATGTATGTGTGCAGGTTTTTGTCTGGGCATAAGTTTTCAACTCCTCTTGGTAAATACCAAGGAACATGATTGCTGGGATGGTACAATGGTACAAATGTAAGAAACCTCCAAACTGTCTTCCAAAGTATCTGTACCATTTCGGATTTCCAGCAGCAATGAATGAGAGTTCCTGTTGCTCCATGTCCTCACCAGCATTTGGTGTTATCGGTGTTCCAGATTTTGGCCATTCTAATAGGCACGCAGTGGTATCTCATTGTTGTTTTAATTTGTGTTTCCTGATGACATGATATGGAACATCTTTTCATATGCTTATTTGTCATCTGTGTGTCTTTTTTGGTAAGGTTAAGCTCCTTGGCCCATTTTTTAATTGATAGCTGTGCTTTTTAGAGATGTATCTCTATAACCCAATACATTGCACTCTTCTACCCTAACCCTATGACTTTACTTATATTGAAATTACATGCTGTCTTCTCCCACGCTAGGCCATGAGCTCCTTAAGGGCAGGAACTGTGGCTGATTAATCTTTTTATTTTCAGCATGCCTCCCAGCTGCTGGTTATGTCTGGGTGTTCAAGAAAGCTTTGTTGCACAGAACTGAACTCAGGCCAGTTGTGAGGTGTACTGTATCCTTGGTGACATGGGTGGGTGGGGAAGGCTGGAATGTGTGATCACATTTCAGCACCAATTCTCTGATGCTGACTAGGTTGATTCAGTTCTAACACTAACTACCCAACTACCCAGAGTTAACACAGTCCCCACAAGTTAAGGACACAGTCCCACAGGATTGCACCTTCCCATATGAGACCCCAGCCACAATTTTCAGGTATCTCCAAGAAACCCACACTTCTGCCTGGCTGTCTACAAATTGGGGGATTTGCATGACCCCCTCAGGTTCAGAAATTTGTTAGAATACCTCACAGAACTCAAGAAAAGCAGTGCACTTGTGATTACCCTTTTATTATAGAGGATCCAAATGAATAGCCAGATGAAGAGGTACACAGGGCAACAGGATGGGGGAGAGGAGGGTGCACGAGCATCTATCCCTGTGGAGTCAGGGTGCCCTCCAGTACATCAATATATTAATCAATGAGGAACCTCCCCGGACTTCATCATTCAGAGTTTTTAATTGAGGTTTCACTGCATAAGCATTATTAAGTGAATCATTGGTCATGTGATTGAACTCAATCCCCTCAGAGGTCAGGGGACCCAGCTGAAGTTCCACGCCTCTAATCATGTGGTTCACCTTTCTGGTGACCAGCCACATCCTGAATCTGTCTCAGGGCCCTGCCAGTAGTCACTTTACAAGCATAACAGAGACACTCCTATCACTTGGGGAATTTTAAGGGATTTTTGAATTCTGTGCCAGGAACTGGGGGTAAAAGACAAATATATATTTTCTGTTAGACCACAGTGATTATGTTAAAGGGGACTAGGGGAAATAATTGAGCTCCAGACCTGCCTCAAAGGGAGATGCTATCCAAAGAAAGACAAGGGAGGACTCCAGTGTGACTCAGATTATCATCGATGATCAAGGCAGCCCTGGCTTTTGGGTGGTGTTGGGTAGGACGTGGCATTCAGAACAGTTAGTTAGTTGGCAGCATCTTGGCTCAGGATGGTTCATCCTTTTGAAGCAAGCCTTCCACCGGTGCCAGAAGGGGGGTGGAAGATAGGCTGATCCTATTCTCCAGACAGAGGGGTTGATAAGACACATTTGGTGTACTACAACCAAGGATGGCCATAATCCCGGCAGAACTCAAATAGTGATCAGGGAAGAGAAAGGGCAAGATTAAGAGAACCAGCATTTATTAAGGGCTCCAATGATGGCCCGCTATGCCAGGTTCTTTGTGCCTTCCACAGAGTCCCTTGAGGTAGAGATTCAGTATTCATCTACACCTGCTTGTTGAGTCATGCTATGTACCAGGCACTGTAGTAGGAACTGGGGATAAGACTGTGAATAAGCCTGATGTGGTATTTGTTCTTTGAGGAACTTTTAGTTGAGGAGAGTTGCAAACTGGCAAGAATAGTAAAATGTGCTAAGCACAATGTAGGGTCCTTGGGAAGTGCATAGAAAGAAGGTAACGTTATAAGAATCAGAGAGTGGTTAACTTACCTAAAGTTAATAAGTTAATGTAGCTAATAAGGGGTGGAGGCAGGAATTGAACCCAGGTTTTTTTTGACTTCACAGCTAGTGTTTTCACAGTATCACACAGTCGAACCTGAAGAGGCACGGTGGTGGGAAGGATAGGGCTGTGCATCGTGGCTCCCAGCCCCAGGGACGGTGGTACTGGGACTCACTCCAGACCTGCCCACTGGTGCATACTGATTGGCACGTGGATTGAGCGAAGCTGGGAGTGCCCATTAAGGAGCATATATGCTGACTGCTAAGTAGGGCTGCCTTGGAGGATCCACTGGGGATGTTTCTCCTTGGTTATTGCAGATCTGCTGCAGAGCCCTAGGTGTTCCTACAGCATCTGCCTGCCTCTGCCCAGAGCCTGTTGAGGCAGTGCACCCTGGGATGGGCTTGGCTTCCATCCACGCTGCTAACTAGGAGGCGGATGCTGTGATGGACCATTTCCTATTTTCACTTAATGAATGGGTAGCTCTACTGAGCATATGGACCGGAGACAGGGCTCCAGTCTGGTCATTTGTAGCTTGAAGGGGGGTTGACAGAAAGAGAACTACAGCAACCTGCTCAGTTTCTAAGCCAGCAAAAGGCAAATTTCCATTTTCTGGGGAAAGACTTGGGCCACATGGTCCTAGCAGATACTATACTTGTGGACAAAAGCCTTGCCGTTACCACACAAAGCATCCTCTCCTGTAACACCTACTGTTTTGAAATCTCTCTTTTTTATCTGTTTTCTTCTCTCTTTTAAAAATGAAATTGATTCCCGATATGGTCACTGAATATGCTTTTGGAAACCTCCTCTGTCCGGGATGGTGTTTATTCTCCTTGGCCTCTTGGTCCCTTCTCCCTTTTGCTTCTCTAACAAATGACTGCATCGATCGTGCTCTGAATAGCTCTTGCCTGAAACGGTAGAGGTGTTTCTGTACAAAGGGGAATGATGTGAGGAGCCCTGCATGTGTCAGCTGTTGGAGACCTTCTCCTGCAGGAGCATTCAGAGGAAAGATGGGGAGATTTTAGCCTGCAAGAAGTAACTCTGCAAGGCTCTACCGGGAAGCCAGGCAGGTACCTTCATGCCCCAGGAGGCATCTGGTGTGGGGCAGCTGTGCCCAGACTCAGGCGTGAAATGCATTACAAGTCATTAATAATAAAGTACAAACAGTTGCCAGTTATGTACTTGTTAAAAGAACAGTTAGATTGGATATAGGGTTGTTGCTGTCATTAACTCGCATGATATTTAATTCCTTCATTTCTCAACGAGAGAAAAAAGGGGATGGAGTTACAACTAGCAT
Organism: Kogia breviceps; assembly: GCF_026419965.1. Taxonomy (NCBI): domain Eukaryota; kingdom Metazoa; phylum Chordata; class Mammalia; order Artiodactyla; family Physeteridae; genus Kogia; species Kogia breviceps. The sequence continues at coordinate 153,926,914 of NC_081310.1, forward strand.
GTGCATAATTGAGCATCATTATTTTTACACCTGTGAGACTGGGTCGAATGTGTCTTGGGTCTATTGATAACCAAAATGTGTGAGCCTGGGCTGTGGTGGAGTAAGTCCAGATTCCTTAGTGTTGCATAAAAGGTCCTAGCCTGCATCACCCTGTCCAGCTGTATCTCTCTGCCGGTTCTTCATTCGGATTCTGGGTGCCAGGCATGCTGACCACCAAGCCGAGGAAGCTTGGCCCCATCCGGACTGTGTCCCCTGAAGCTCATGCTGCCCCCATCACCGTCACCGTCCCGCCCCACCCCACTCTCATAGAGGACTCGACTCAGTTGTGCCTTCCCCACAGCTCAGTCCCAATGACCTTATTTGGCTTCCACTGCCCCTGTATTTCCCTCCGTCACAACACTTCAGACTTTTATGCTAGTCACTACATTGACGCTCCTTAGGGTAAAACCAGAACTTTGTATCCCTAGCGGCAGAATTTATTCATGTATTTGGAAGGAGGTGAAAGGGAGGGAGGAAGGAAAGAAAGAAAGACGAGACGGAAAGATGAAGGACAGATAAGCTAAAGAGTCACGTGTACTTGGGTCCCATTCAGAGCTTTTCTGTGCCATCTCAAGCAAATCTCTTCAACTCTTGACGCTTTGTTTCTTCAGCTGGGGAAAAAAATGTATAACAATAATAATAATACTTTCCTCACTGAATTATTACAAGGATTAATGAGAAAACATTTGTAAAGGGCCTAACAGTGTCTGGCCCTTGGAAAGCAAGAAATAAACGCTAGTTTCCTGCCCAAGTGGTCACTTTGGGCAAAGAAAAATGAAAAGAAATTCATGTGAAAGGAACTGGGAAAAATAATCTATAAAAGCAAAAAAAAAAAAAATCAAATTTTAACTACTGCCCATTTTAGGGTAAGACATTTTTATCCTTTAAATATGAGGCAGAGGTAATGTTGCAGATAGGAGACGTTGTCTTGGGGCATTTTGTGAGAGAAAAGGAAAAGATGTGTATTTTTTTTCTTTATCTTTTTCTGAGAACATTCACCACAAATGATGTCTCAAGGCCAAAGTAGGCAGGGTGTGATTCTACTGAGAGCACAGATTAAGTATCCTCATGTTTCATCCTCCAAGGTCTTACCTCATACTTACTGCCTCAGGAGGGAAGGATGTGGGGATTAGGATTTCTGTAAATTGTAGATTTAAGCCCCATGTGGGCCTTGGACAATCTTGATTCCAGAGCATCGTGGTTTTGTGAAAATATCATTAGATTTGGGAAGAAGAAACATCCCTGTTATTACTAATCAGATGACCTTGGACATGTAACTTCTCTAAACTTCCGTTTCCTTGGTTGTACAATGGATATACTAGTAATAATACCTGATATCAAGAGGTTGCTAAAAGGATCACATGTGATGATGGATAAGCAGTCTTTTGTGAAATCTGTGTGTTGTACCAAAGTCAGTCATGGTTATGGTTGCTACCATCCAGGTCCACAATTCAGGCCTCACCTCACCTAACCCTCTTAGGAATTTTTGTCTTAGATCTCAGGATGAAACAGTGCAGTTGAATGTCTGATTTACAGCTCAGAGCACACAACCTACCAGTGCTATTCCACTAGTGTCCTTGAGAAGATCCTCCTGGTTTTCCGGAAGGATTATAGCAACATGACCACAGCATGACCCGTCAAAGGACTTTTGGAACTGAGGAGACCACCATGTCATAGCTACAACGGTATGCTTTCTGGTGCTTTGGCAACCTGGAAAACAGAGGCGACTATTACTGACAGCCTTAAGCCAGGGCTCGTCCAGATAAACCTGGAGCACTTGTTCCCTAGCATTTATGTGCAGCAACCATTCTAGGCCCTGTGAAATCTTTTCTCAAGAAGCTGGTAGTATGGTGCATTATTTAGCTATTTTTGCATAATGAATCACCACAAACTTAGCGGCTTGAAACAACATACATTTAATATCTCACAGTTTCTAAGAGTTAGAAGTCTGAGCTTAGTCTGGCAGGGTCTTGTTCTCAGGGTCTCACGAGGCTACGTGGTGTTGTCTGGGCTGTGTTCCTTCCTGGAGCTTGGATTTCTCTTCCAGGCTCACATGGTTGTTAGCAGAATTTAGTCTCCGTGGTTGTAGGACTGAGGTGCCCATTTCCTTGCTGATGACCATCCAGGGGTTGCACTCAGCTCATCAAGTCCATGCAGTTTCCTCCCATGTGGACCCCTCACAACATGGCGCTTCCATCTTTAGGGCAAGGAGGAGAATCTCTCTCTCTCTCCAGTCTACCAAAATAGCATCTTATAGAATTTATGTAATCACAGGAGTGGGAGACATCCCCCCCGCCCCCCATCACTGTTGCCATATTCTCTTGACAAGAAGCAAGTGACAGGATCTGCCAGCATTCAAAAGGGAGGAAACTATACAGAGGCATGGGTTATTGAGCAGACACCTTATGGTAGATCGGTCACATATGGTATTGGGTAGCGACTCTAAATAAAGAAATTTTAAAGCACCGATTTACCTAATCTGAACTGGTCTAATTTGAAGTGAGAAAAATAAGAACAATTTTGTGCATTTTTTAAAAAGCCGTATTGATTGGATGTAAAGGCTATCTATTTTGAGACAAACCTTCCACATTTTAGTGTTCAAATGCCTTTCTTTTATGAAACAACAATCAAAGTAGATATATTTTCAAACATATTCTTGGTGGGTAAAATATAAAGATAGCAACCCTAAAATGGTTCTTGTGCATTTGCTTATTCATTTATTAAAAATTTCACTAATCTATAAAAGTCCAGAACCCTGGAATTCCTAGTTTAACATATTAACTCCCATTTACTGCCACTCTCCGGGCCTATTATATCGATGTAATAGAAAAAAGAAAGTTTAATATGATTCACTTAGGTTATTTACAGGCTACGAATGGTTTTGTCAATGTCTTTCCCCAGCAAAGCTTTACCTTTACCCTGGATAATTCCAGGCCTGAGCAGGACACTGATCTGGCTCTGTAAAACCCTCACCCACACCTGTGCTGCCATCATCCTGAGGAAGAGGAATGGGGGCTAAAGCCCCAGCATATTTTGTCTCAGCCAGAGCTGCTGTGTCAAAGCAGCTCTTCCTCTTCTGCCATCTACTCTCTTACCCAGCTGTCTTCACAACACTCAGTTACTTTGTTTTCCTGTCATTGTGAACACAGAGCAGACTGTGCAAGGTGCTAAAATGTGGGTTATGGGAGCAAAAAAGAAGGAAAAGATAATTTTGCCCAGAATAGTAAACAAAGAAGATTACTTATGAGAAATACTGTTTGAGCTGTTTCCTACAAAATGGGTAAGATTTTAAGAGGCAGATGTAGTGAAGATATTGTAGGTAGATAAACGCTTTTAAACCGTAGCACACAAAACCAGGGAATGCTTTTTCTCTCCTCGGTGCCTTTGCACATGCTGTGTCTTCTGCCTTCAGTGCCTTTCCCCAACCTTGTCCTGTTGGTGAATACATAATTGACTTTCGCAACACAGCTCAGACAGCTCTTTGAGAAATCCTCCTCTGCTTTCCTATAGCATGGTATGGGGCTGTATTAGGGTACTTGTGACTCTTCCGTAATCATGTGTCTCCTCTAGACTGTGAGTTCCTAGAGGCCAAGTATTATTATTCCTATTACATCCCACGTGCCTCTCAGTGTGTGATACCTGTACCCATGTTTGGATGAATGAATAATGGATGAATGGTGATTTGGCCAAGGCAACATGAATGTGAGCTGTATAAGGAGGGATAGCTGGTTATCAGGGGGGATTAGTAGATGGGATCAGATCTTGGAAGAGTTTGCGTGCAAATGCAATAATTTATTCCTCAGATTGAGGGGTCGCTGTCCCTAAACAAGACAGTGACACCATCAGAATCATGACTTAGGATGAATCGTTTTATCAGGATGATAAAAAATGATTACCAGGGCTTCCCTGGTGGCGCAGTGGTTGAGAGTCTGCCTGCCAATGCAGGGGACACGGGTTCGTGCCCCGGTCCGGGAGGATTCCACATGCCGCGGAGCCGCTGGGCCTGCGCATCCAGAGCCTGTGCTCCGCAACGGGAGAGGCCACAACAGTGAGAGGCCCGCATAACGTAAAAAAAAAAAAAAAAAAAAAAAAAAAAAATGATTACCAGCCTGCTTCTTCCATGGCTGTGATTGCATGAACCTGGAAGTTTGCCAAATATCTTCTGAGCTGTTTTTCTGTGATATTGCTCCATGTACCCGGCCCGTTTGTGTCTCGGTGCTCTGCTTCTGTGTTTTCAAATCGTTTCGTCATGTTTTCTTTTTGGATTCCTACAGCTAAGGAATATGGTGACATAAATTGGAGTTAACGCCATGTCGTTAACCAGTAGGGAAGTGTAACTCAGGGCCTGTGTATCCACTGCTGATGGAGAGACCGGGTTTGCCTGGTCCATTGTAGCAGGCTGACCTTCCCATAGGCCTCAGGAGGTTGACCAAGCGGTACTAGAGTTAAAGTCAATCTCCTTAACGCACTTAGTGTAGAACCTAAAGCACATAGTTTTTAATTTAAATATTCTTATCTTAGAGGTGGTATGAGAAGTCCATTAAGATACTAGGTTATTTAAGTATTGTGAAGGAAGTAAGAGGTATTTAGGGAGGAAGTTAAAAGTGATGCACTCCTTTATGAAGGCTAGTTTCTTTTCTTAGGAAGTCTTCCAGTATGAATTATCTGTGTCAGCCTGAGAAGTTCCATTTTATAGTCCATGAAGCAGAGGCAACTCTCCCGCAACAGGACCTAAAGGCTCCGCTGGGTGGTGGAGTGAGAATTTCACCATAATAGGAGGACATGAAAGCCCGAAAAGGCCCAGGTAATATCTATTGAATGAATGAGTGGATGAATTATACACAGCCTGAATTTCTACTGGAGCCTCTTTAGTGAGGAAATCAGAAGAGAAACCAGCTTTAGAAGAAAGAAAATCTGAATAGAAACCCCAGTCTTGCCATTTGTCAGGTACTCTGGGTCCAAACCCTTTCTGAATCCCCATTTTCTCATACGTAGAAATGGGGATAATAGAATATTTTGCAAGGTTATCTTGTAAGAAAATATATATAAAAATATCTTGTCAACACTGAAGTGGTATATAAATAAAAGGGATGAGTATAAATATAGTCCTTGTATCTTATTATCTTGTACTTTATTATAGTTTTTTTTGAGTATGCCTTTTTCCCTAGCTAGGTTAAAAAATCCTTGAGGCCAGGGACCTTGGTTGCCTGAATGCATGCTGACAATTTAATCCAGAGCCAAAATTGGCAGTGTGTCATCTAATAAAAAACGTTTTACTTACAGGGAAACTAAAGAGAATATTTGAAAATACTATCCCAGGAAATCCAGGCCACATCTGTAACTCTTCATGTTCCTTATAGAGCCTGACATAGTGCCATAACCGTAATGAATGTTGGTGGAATTGGATTTATATATAATTATATAAAGGAGTCACTTTACTTGACTTCCTGGTGTGCTGTAGGCACCATGCTGGAGGCCGTACATATATTTAATCCTTGTAGCAATTCCAGAGAGGCAACATTCACTCCACTTTATAGGTGAGGCATCTGAAGGGATCAGGAGGGTATGTAACCTTTCCAAGGTCACAAAGCTAGTAACCTGAAGAATAAAACCTCAGCCCATGTATTAAACTTTTAAAGGTCATTGTTCATTCCTAGCTTCTCCTTTAAGTGGTCATATCTCCCCATGCAAACAGCAGTGGGAATGTGTAAAATGCTAAGAGTAGGTCAAGGACACCTATTTCTGAAATTGATTCTGGTTAGTTCCTTTCCATCTACCAGCTGTGGTCTGACTTACGGCTCTCCAGTTAGTTTGGGCTTGCAACTGCAGATCCTAGAGGGGTCTCCCGTGGAGCCCTTTGTGGAGCCCATGCTGATCACAAACAGGTGTTTCACTGCCACTCACCCTTTTCACACACAGTTGCTAGTCTGCACTTGGCCTGGGCTGGTCCAAAAAGGGACTTTCTGAAACCCCTGGACATGCCCCAGGACCAGACTGAATCTGGGCAGAAGGAAGAAAGTAGGTGTGGGTCTGCCTAGGTTTAGCTGGGGAGGAATGAGCTTGATGGAAGGAGGCAAGCCTTTACTTTCAGTGATCACTGTGTTTCCATTAGGAGCAGGATGACCTTCTCAGAAAGGTTATAGAATCATTATTAGAGATCGTCAGAGCTGAGTAGACACTGGATTAATGGGGATTTGGTAGGTTTCTATAAAAGATGCTTGAACACAAAATCCATGGGCCAACACAAAGACATGTTTTCAAACCTCAAAGACTATGTGCTCAGAAAGTTTCTGGCTTCAGGAAGCTAATAGCAGACCTAATTCATGGTGCAGACTTTTCAGGCGAAGCTATCAAGGGCAGGGCTGGCATTCCAGGGTGGTGCATTTATTTCCTCTTCTTCCACAGCCCCAGTACAGTTGGTTTGTTCTAGCAACTCCTCCTGGGAACAAATGTTTTCTGTTTTTATTAAGTTTCTACTTGCAGATTCTTCCCGAATGCTTGTAGTCTCCATCTGACTGGGAAAACTGCTTTTTCCCTTAACATGTTTCACATCAAGCTAATAGCATGCATCCATCACGGCACTGGAAGCTGTGAGATCACAGCTCAGGATCAAACCCCAACTCTAATAGTCTCGGGGGGATAACTGGACCTTCACAGGCTCAACTGGAGTGTGAGAGAGATTGTTACTGGGTCCCGGGAGGTCAGCACTACACAGGTGGTTGTTCAGTTTATTGTCCCCCAGTCTGGAATCCTGCGTGGCCCTTGATGCTCAGATCTCACAAATCCTCAAATGACTTTCACTGTGTTTTGTTTCATTTTGCTTTTCTAATCTGAAACAGAAACCGCGCCCTCTTCCTCTAAAGCTGGGTAGGCCAGCAGCAATGTCAAGTTTCTTTGTTTTGTATTGGAACTCATTGTGACCATACTGGAAGGCTCTTGGTTACACTGGAGAAGAAAACTGGCAAAAGAAATGATGACTTAATAACTGGGGGTTGACAGACAAAACCTGTCCTCTATGAGGCTGTTTATGATCCCCCTCAAGCCAAAGGATAATTGCATGCTCTGTCCTTGGGGACCCCGTTATACTTTGTATCCCTCTGCACTACCTTTTTTGTGCATCTGTTTCTCCACTTTGTGGTAACTTCTGAGGACAGGGACTGTCTTACGCATCTCTAAGCCCCCAGTGACTAGCACAGGGCTTTCCTATAGCACACACTCAAGGGATGATGGAAGTTGATAGAGAAAGAGGACCGGAGAGAAAAGGTGGTGGGGGGATGGGGAGAAAGCGCTTGGAAAAGGAGGTGAATTAACAAGTGCAATAGTCTGGGTTCTGCAGAGAAACCAAACCAATAGGATATAGACATATGGAAATATATGTATATATGTGTGGGTGTGTGTGTATATATATATATCATACCTGTATATATAAATCATTATAAATATATAATAAGAGATGTATAAAGAATTAGCTCACATGACCATGGAGGCTGTGACATCCCGTGGTCTGCCATCTGCGAGCTGAAGGCCCAGGAAAGCTGGTGGTGTAGTTCCAGTCTAGTCCTAAGGCCTGAGAACCAGGAGCCCTGATGGTGTAAGTCTCAGTCCAGGCACAGAACAAGACGGATCTTCCAGCTCAACCAGTCAGGCAGAGAGCGAATTCTCTGTTCCTCTGCCTTTTTGTTCTATTTGGGCTGTCCGTGGATGGAGGGAAGCCTACTCATATTAGGGAGGGCAGTTGGCTTTACTTGTCTACTGACACAAATGCTAATCTCTTCCAGAAATATCCTTCCAGACACACCCAGACATAATGTTTAACCAGACAGCTGGGCACCTCATGGCCTAGGCAAATGGACACATAAAATTAACTATCCCGGGCTTCCCTGGTGGCGCAGTGGTTGAGAGTCCGCCTGCTGATGCAGGGTACACGGGTTCGTGCCCCGGTCCGGGAAGATCCCACATGCCGCGGAGCGGCTGGGCCCGTGAGCCATGGCCGCTGAGCCTGCGCGTCCGGAGCCTGTGCTCCGCAACGGGAGAGGCCACAACAGTGAGAGGCCCGCGTACCGCAAAAAAAAAAAAAAAAAATTAACTATCCCAACAACCAAAGAAAGAAAAAATGGTGCAATATTGGAAAGGTCCCTAGGTTAGTCAAATCACCTCATTTTACGGGTAAAGCAACAGGGTCTGAAAGAGGTCGCCGGCCTGTAACATAATTCAACACAAGCTTTGTTCTGCACTTTTAGTACTTTTTGCTTCCTCTCTAATTCTTTCCCCAGGGAGGGAAAGGAGGAAGATGTGACCCACGTGGCAAACTTCCTTTTGGGTTCTGGGTGGAGCCTGCGTGTTGCGTGATGGTAGACTTAGGTGAATTCTAGGAAGACTGTTGTCATGCTTCTCCTCCTTTTGGGTCTGCCCAGGGCCCAGAGGTCAGGACCCTGCCCCCGTGCCTGGCCTCTAGATCTGCACTGTCCAGGACGGGCCATGGAGCACCTGATAGGTGGTTAGTCAAAAATGGGATGTACTGGAGGCACACCCCAGGTTTCACCACCTCGGTACCTAACAAAGAGAGTGTGAAATATCTCATTAATGATTTTTACATTGATCACATGTTGAAATGATAATATTTGGGGTTAAATAAAATGTATGAGTAAAATTCCACCTGTTTCTTTTTACTTTTTTCAATGTGGTTAGGAGAAAATTTTCCATTACGTCTGTAGCACACATTGGATCTCTTTTGGACCTCACTGCTCTAGATCCTCTATTTTGGGCCCTCGGCAGCACAGTTCACCCAGCACTTGGACTCATCTCCCACCTGCCGCCTCTGCTGCACCCTCGTTCTCCAGGTTGTGGCCAGCTCCTGCCCGTCCCTCTTCCTGCCAGTCTCCACTGGCCAGGCCAGGTCCTCAGGACCGCAGTGCTACCTTTTCTGTAGCTCAGTGTAGGATGGTAGAAACTGAGGTCAGATCCAGCCTTGAGTCCACATTCTGCCACTGATGAGCCACTTAACCTTGGGAAGGTTGGTGTACCTTTTTGAAGACTGGATTCCCCTTGTTTAAAATGGGAGTAACAGTATTACCCTGACCATCTCATAGGGTGTTGTCAAGATAAGAATCAAAAATTAGTCCATATGAATATGCTTTGTAAATAACAAAGTGACATGCACATGTGATATTACCAGTGATTATATTTTAGTTTTTATATTGTAACCATTGCTGCCATTATCCGACCCCTGCCCCTAAGTTCCTGATCTCGTTTCCCCTCACCGAAGCGAGTGGCCATTTGAAAAATAAAAGGGTGGAGGCATTCCTCCAGCTCTGTGATTTTATGGCAGGATGCAGAGTGCTGTGACGCAGAGAAGGTGAGTTTGGGAACTACCAGCTCACTGCTCTGGAACCGCAGCTGGATCTCTCTCTGCGCCCCCTCCACAGAGTGGCTGGAGTGGGTGGTGGTCCTGCTGATGTGAACACCGTAGTCTCTCCAGATGGTGCTGGGGGCAGCTTCGGCTAAGTTGGTGTGTTGTATCATGGCCCTTGAGGTGTGGACCACATTGGGGTCTTCCCAGACCATGGCTGCCACGGGACCAGAGCTCAGGTAGCTGATGAGGGCTGGGTAGCAGGAGTATCTCTGCAGTTCAGGGTGGTGCTCCGTAAGGATGCCCTCTGGGGCCTGCAGCCCCTTCATCCCCACCAGCAGGAAGCCCAGCCTCTCCAAGTGCCGGATCCCATCCCCAGGGAGCTGACACTGCCCTCATCTATCTTCACCACCACCAGGGTCTGCTCCTGGATCCAAGAGGGCCCTCCCAAGCTGGGAGCAGGCTTGACCTGGAGCCCCAGGCCAAGGGCTGAGTATAGTGAGGGGTGTGCCCTGCCCAACAGCCAGGGAGAGAGGGATGGAGGCCCACATACATTTTGTGTTTAATTTTTAATGGGGTCTAGTTGATTTACAGTGTTGTGTTAGTTTCAGGTGTACAGCAAAGTGAATCAGTTATATGTATACATATATCCACTCTTGTTTAGATTCTTTTCCCATTTAGGTCACTACAGAATATTGAGTAGAGTTCCCTGTGCTCTACAGTAGGTCCTTGTTAATTATCTGTTTCATATAGTGGTGTGTATATGTTAATCCCAATCTCCTAATTTATCACTTCCCCCCACGTTTCCCCTTTAGTACCGAAAGTTTGATTTTGAGATCTGTGAGTCTGTTTCTGTTTTGTAAATAAGTTCATTTGTATCATTTTTTTATTAGATTCCACATATAAGTAATATCATATGATATTTGTCTTTCTCTGTCTGACTTCACTTAGTATGATAATCTCTAAGTCCATCCGTGTTGCTGCAAATGGCATTATTCCATTCTTTTTTTATGGCTGAGTAGTATTCCATTCTATAAATGCACCCCTTCTTCTTTATCTGTTCTTCTGTCGATGGACATTTAGGTTTATTGGACGTTTCCACAACACTTTGAGATTCATGTTTCTGTAGCCCTAGTTTGCAGATGACTAAAGGGAGACACCCAACAGTTAAGTGATGTCTCCCAGGTCATCCGTCTGTAAAATGGCGAGGAGGATGTGAATGGGTACCTCTTACTCCTTCCTACACACCATGTTATATCTGATAAAATGAGAAGAGAAAAATCTTCCTGTGTTAAAGAGTTCAGCATAACTCCCACCACTCTTCCCACCACGGCCTCTGTGCAGAGGTTCCCCTCCAGACTGCCAGTGGGGTCCCACTGCTTTGCAGCAGTGAATCACTTGTGAGGCTCCAGCTCTTTCCTCTAAAAGCTCCCTCACTGAAGAGCCTAAATGAACCCTGAGTGTTTTCGTTGACTTTTCTGATCTTCCAACTCAACTTAAAAGCATCATTTTGCTTTGCTGTCAGTCATTTTCACTTTTGTAAGAAGTTTAAAGATGTATAAGCCCCTAAGGTGACAGTCCCAGCCTGATGCTGTCACTCCGAGCTGTGTCATATCGAATTCTGTCACTGAGGAGAAACAAAATGAAATGCGCCCAGGTGTAAAATTCCAGGCCTGTTCCTTCTTATCGATACCAGATTAGAATGGCAGTGTCTAACGTTATGAACTTGATGTGATGAAGATGGATGTTTTCACTTTAATGGGTGGGTAGTAAAATGTACCGTTTGTGTATTTATGCACAGACAGTGAAACCCATTTCATTTCGCCCCACTTGTACATTTTAAATATTTACTATTGGTAATTAGACTCGGTGCCTGTTAAAATGTAAATGCTCTCTCTTTTGCCCTCTTTCCAAAACCCAGTGAAGTTGACTGCAGTCACATGGTGTTTCCATCAAATTTACTGATAAGCCTGTTGGTTTGAGATGAACTTTTATCTGAGTGTGTATATGGGTGTGTGTGTGTTTAGGTACAGTTTCTTGCAGTGTGTCTCGAAATGCAGACGATTTTTTGAGATGGCAAGTTGATGAATGAGGCCTTTGGTATACTGCTGATGAGACTCAGTGACCTACAAGACATGGGGCTCTTAGAACATTTACCAAGAAACTACTATCCCTCAATTCCCATGCTCCCCACCAAGCTGGGTATGCTAGCTCCTGCTGACTTCACCTCCCAGGATGCAAGCTACACTGTTTTACTTATTATTTTTGAGTTTTATCTTTATTCAGTAGAACAGTTTATTTTCAAGAGTTTTATGGCAGGAAAATATTAAATGACTGTCCTTTTCAAGTATGGTTTTGGTTATGCTTTCGAATTATAGCAATAGACATTATTCCCTAAAATATTAATGGAAATTGAATGTCTTTAAATCACACGGTAATGATGACTAGCAACATAATGCTTATTAATATTAATACTAGCGCTGAGAGCAGCTTCCACAGGTCAAGTTCGTAAGCACCGGTTCAGATATTTTTTTCCATCTTCCCATTTAATCTTCACCATAATCCTAGCAGTTAGACATTGTCATCTCAGTTTTCTTAATGAGGAAACCAAGGCTTAAAGAGGTTAATTCATTTGGCTAAGGTCACAACATTTGTAAGAAGCTAAACCGAGATTTCAGTTTCGGGCTCGTTAGTCCAAGCTATGCAGCTTTTCCATCATCATATATAAAGACCTCTTCCTATAAAATTGTGTTGTGTTTATTTCACAGTAGACCAGGTAGGTTGAGGGAATGCCTGGTGTGTATGAGGGGAAAATGGAGGATGCAGGTATTGGGACCAGAGGAGAGGAACAATGAGAAGCCATTGAATTAAACAATAGTAAGAAGGCAGTGTGTTGCGAACTAGGCATTACGCTCCTTGGTTTCTCCCACTTTGCGGTTTGCTGATTTTCCAGTAACAGTAATCAAAGTTCAGGAGCAGATTAAGGTCAAATAAAGCAGCCAGATGTTAGCTGTCAGATCTGTTCAGCTCAGTGACGGGAGATAGGAGTTATATTACAGGGTGATCCCCTTAGCTCGCAAAACAAAGGTGTGGCGAGGCATCGAAGCTGACTGCCAGGCATCCGTCTTTCCTTGTGATTAGGTAAAAGATGTTACTGAAGGCAGCAAGTACACGCCACAGTAGAGGGATAGTTTTCAGTCCATGATTTTACTACAGCAAATACCCAGTTTGCAGTACAGAGAGCGGACTTCCCCCGATTCATTTAACTGTCTTTGTGACAGAAGGAGAATGTGCGTTTAAGCAGAAAAAAAATAAAAGAAAAAACAGTGTGTTTGAAGCATATGGTTTGGGCTTTCCAGACGTTGCTTAAGGACAGTGGTGTTCAGTAAATGCCAGTCAATCCAGAGACACCGAGCTTAATAATGTCACTTCCTCCCTGAATCAGCATCCCTCATGGCCTCTCTCGACCTTTCCCATCCCTTCAGTTCATTCTACCCTTTACCTCCTAGTCACTTATCCAGCTTGCTCTGTCCAGTTAGCCCCCATGGGACGCTCAGTCTGTGCCAGGCCCCGCGCAATGTGCTGTGTGGGAGAGGGTGATTCTGAAAGGGCAATGCCATCTGGAGCTCACCTTCTCAAGGAGGAACTAGCAGTTGAACTGTGTTCCCCATGTGGCCCCAGCCAACACCCTGTGACACCATGCATTTGTCTCCACATCGTACAGTGGATTCAGAATTCCTTGTAGCCTTATCTGAACACTCCTCCCATAGTCCTCAAGGGTAAGGACATAGCTTTGGAATCAAAGAACCCTAGATTTGAATCTCAGTCTTGCCTCATTTGAGCTCTCAGTCTTAACTCCTCTAGACCTCAGTTTCCTCTTCTATAAGATGGGGAGGGAAATCAATAAATGGGGATATCATGAAAACTAGACAAACAACACGCCATGAAATCACTTGCCAGAGTACATGGCCTTAAAAGAGCACTCAGGGAAGAGTGGACCCCTTATCTTAACAAACAAGTGCTGTGCATTGGTCATGTTCTGGATTCTATTCTGGATATGTCCCCTACAGAGGTGATCAAGGTGCATGCAGGTGGTTTTAGTGTGATGCTGAACGTAAGTGGTATGAGAGAAGATATGCATAAGGAGGTGCATGAAGATGAGATGCCTGAGGAGATGGCTCCTGGAGGATAAGAAGGGGTGGTCCAGGGCTTCCCTGGTGGCTCAGCGGTTGAGAGTCCGCCTGCTGATGCAGGGGACGCGGGTTCGTGCCCCGGTCCGGGAAGATCCCACATGCCGCGGAGCGGCTGGGCCCGTGAGCCATGGCCGCTGAGCCTGTGCGTCCGGAGCCTGTGCTCTGCAATGGGAGAGGCCATGACAGTGAGAGGCCCGTGTACCGCATGCATGAATGAATGAATGAATGAATGAATGAAAGAAAGAAAGAAAGGAAGGAAGGAAGGAAAAAAGAAAGAAAGAAAGAAAGGAAGGAAGGAAAAAAGAAAGAAAGAAAGAAAGGAAGGAAGGAAGGAAGGAAGGAAGGAAGAAAGGAAGAAAGGAAGAAAGAAAGAAAGGAAAGAAGGAAGGAAGGAAGGAAGGAAGGAAGGAAGGAAGGAAGGAAGGAAGAAAGGAAAGAAAGAAAGATAGATAGATAGATAGATCCAGGTGAGGAGGTCAGATGGCATTGGTCTTGCCTAAGGAGACATTGTGATCCACGGCATCTGGACAGGAAACCTCATTAGGAAGGGGAGCAGATGATCCAGGCACCCATCCCCCAATATCCATTGTCCTCTGCCATTCCAGTGCCAAATGCCCATAGCTGCATTTCTCTGCCGACTTTTCTGGAACTGAGGAAGGCCATTCTGCTGATCAGGGTTGCTGACATCCCTTGCAGCCCTTAACCAATGACTCTGGCAGTTGGTGGGATCATTGAGGTGGTTTTATTCTGTTTTCTAGAGTTTTCTGGCATCTGGTCTAATCTGGTCCAACTTCTTTTGGCTGTCTTCTCTTCCTGTATCACCTTCCCTTCCCCTGCCAGGGTTTCTTGCCTCTCCTAAGTCAGTTACCCACCCTGGAATCCTTATTTCAGGTCCTCCTTTAGGGTACCTCAAAGTAAGACACGGAGGTATTTTCCCAGCTTGGTGTCTCAGAAGGTCATATTCTATTTCAAGGTCTTTGACCTTCGTGTACACTTTGCACGTGACCTGACAAATCAGCCATCAGTTTGTCTTGAGCTGTGGCTTTATTCAACTTTTAAGAACTAAGCCCTTTAAAAATAAATACATAGTCCATCCCAAGACTTGCAGCCTGGTCAGAGGAAATAAATACCTAGCAAAGGCAGCTTAAACTCCTTTTGGAAAGAGAGAGCCTAGATATTTAATTCATGAAATTATTTTTGTAAAAGGACATAAAAGTTTTCTTCTGCTCTTCTTTTGAGGCAAGTCATGAACTGAAGAGCTCAAAGTTTCATCGTCTACATTCCTATGCTATCTGGAGCCAGTGGTATTTGTTAACAATAAAAATAAGTATGGCTTTCATTAGAGTGCTCTACATGTGTCAGACGTAGTACACAGAACAGGACGCTTGTTTGTTACGACGCCCTATCTGACACAGGAACCTCAGAGGGGCTGACGGGGCATGTAATTAAGCCCAGGTCTTCCTGACTTCAAAACTCCCCTGAGTTTCCTTTCTTCTACACACTACCTCTTATTAGAGCCCCATGCTTGGGACTCAGCTCTGATCTGTAGACACAGGCCAGTAGTAGAACCAAAAGCATCGTGGACTTTCACATGTGTCTTTAGAAGCAAGAGAAACCATGTGAAAGCCAGATCTGAGCTGCAACACAGTTCTTTGAGGAAAAGGAAAAGCCATGAGCCACAGCCTGGCATATGATGGTGCTCATTTGTCTAGCGAGAGGAACAGCCAATGGAGGAGACAGACCTGGTTCCTGAAATGTTAACTGAAATACAAAGGAGAGGTGAAAATAATGCGTTGGTGTGGAAGGCTCTGCCATTTTTCGTAGAAACTTACGCTGTTCCCACATTACAGATCTTACCAATGAGGCAGTCGGAGTTAGGAATTTGTAGAGCTGTAATAAAGCCTAGATCCTTGGACTGCCCAGTGGGGCGCTGTCTGGTAGATGGAGACCCCATTCCATCCTCCAGGCTGGGGAGGAGGCTGGTGATGAAAGAGATCATCTCCTGCATCCTAATGTCTTTAGTTCTGTTTGCGAAGCATCCCTTCCTTTTTTTCCCTCTCCCTTATCTTTCTCTGCCTCCCTGCCCTCTCCCTACCCCTACCTCTTCCGAAAAGGCTTTCTAACGAGCTCTTACTTACCTAAATTACAGAACAAAACCAGCTTCCTGGTAAACCCCTTTGGACTTCAATTAAAGGCATATGCAAATGTGTTCCGTGCTCTAGCACCATCCGCACTAAAAAGAACATAAGCACTTTTGCAGTGCTTAATGTAAACTTGTTGAAAAATGTACAGTATTTTTCATTGACTTTAAATTGGGTAAATGCTTATTGAAAAGGATAAAGTGAATTGGTATTAGAGAGAGCGTTAAAAAAGAAAGCGAGAAAGAGGAGAGCGAATAAAGACATGCGGTTTCTAAATGCAGGTGCACTGATTTCTCTTTGCGGCCCTCCTCTGGTCACACTGTGTGAATGTACTTGGGGACATTGTACATATTAATGAAATTAGGTTTGTTAAGCCTGTGCACTGGAGACCCAAGTTGTATTGAAATAGCCTTGACTTTGAAACCAGACAGTCTCAGGGTGGCCACTTCGTTAGGTGCGTGACCTTGAGCAAGGAAGTTGGCCTCTTTTGAGACTCAGTTTTGGTTATTAGAAAATTGGATGAGATGTCATATGGACACATCCTGCAGCCTCTGACATGTAGTAGGTGGTCAGTCACTCTTAGTTCTATTTCCAGGTAAGTAAAGTCTCTGACTTTGGGGGCTCTAGTGGGGGGAACTTTTATACTCCATCCCCTGCTTGCCTCTCTTGATTAAGTTCAGAGAGGGCTAGACCTATGTTTTTTGTTTACTCCTCTACTCCATACCTAGCACATTGAAGGTGAGCAAGAAATATTTGTTGGAAAGAATAATGAGTGACATTAGCTGAACCAGTTCATTGCTATTGAGGTAGAACTGCCAGGAAATCCAAGTCTGTGGGAGATTTTGATTTCCAGGGCTCATGAGAGACCCTGCCTCTTATTAGATGGTCTCACAAATTCTCCTTTGAGTTGGGTGCAGAGGGATCTTCCCCTCATGCTTTACGATAACTGAGGAACTCTGTAATAATAAGAAAATACACGAAGGGACCAGATGCCTTCAGAGAGGAGCCCCTTTCTCTGAAATTCAGTTAACACCCTCCAGTGGGTGGGCTTTAATTTCCCACAAAGCAGCCTTGTTTTCCAAAGGTGAGAGATTCACCTGCAGAACTGTTGCAACAACCTTTTTTCTCTGCATTGAAAGCTCCTTAAAATCAGTGTTGCCATTTGTATTTTAATGGGGGTGTGGGTTGGAGAACAGTGGCCATTCTTCAGAGCCTCCTAGGCGAATATCTGATCACAGTGAATGAAAGACAACTTTGGTGAAAGTAAATGGCAGTAATAAACAGCACATCAGCCTTAGTCACAAATGCCAATTCAGCTTATATTTGTTGCTTGCCTATTCTCTGAAATACTTTGCATACATTTTCTCTCACTCTCGGGACAATCCCAGCAAAGCCTTTGTTAGGATCCCCACTGTACATCGAAGGAGCCTGAAATGACTTTCCTGAGATCACGTCATCAAATAAGTGCCCAGGTCTGGAATCAAACTCTGATGTCCCCAAATCCAGGTCTTTTCCCATGATGTTTCAGGCGTGCAATAAGTACTAACTTGGTAGAACCACTGGTAGTGACACTTAACCTTTCTCTAAACTGGTGTTTCCATTTCTTGCTCTGTGAATCCTGAGGTCTGTGGAGGTGCCTCAGGAGCGGGAGGTCAAGGGCAAGCCTGAATAAATGGCACCCAATGCCCCCCCCCAGCTCCCATTTCAAAAGAACTGTCTTATCTTTTTTAGATTTGGAGGTTTCCGAGTACTATTTAATTTGGAAAAAAAATTCTGCTGTTATTTTTTTTTAAAGCACTGCTCTAAGAAGGCTTTGCTCCAAACCCAGCAAGGCATGCCTCCTTGTCCCCGCTAGTTTTCCAGAACTACAGTGGGTTGTGTTATGTCCTTCAAGGAAATAGACATTGAGAGACATAGAGGATGAAGAAAGCATAGATACGGGTTTGGGTTGGAAGGGAGACAGTGTATCCAATGCAAAGACCACGGAATGCAGTAAGCTTTACCATTAATGAGTCACTCATGAGGCCTTTCTCAGCAGTCAGGTGGGGATCGTACAAGGATCCCCACTGGTCAATTTGTTCTTGGTCAGTTTAGTTTACAGGCTGGCCCAGTTGGTCTTCTAGCTGCCACTGCCACGTGTGCTGTCGAGAGCAGCAATGCGGGCAGCACGGTGACAGCCAGTCTCAGGGGTGACTGGTTCCCGTCTCACCAAGGCCCCCTTACTCACTGTCCAGCTCATCTACACACTTGTGTGTCAAGTTGCACACTTCACTTTCCTTGCCCTCAGGGAGCTTACAGTCTAGCTGGAAGAGAGAGATGTACAAGCAAAGCTTAATGGAGAAGGCAAGAAAGCAGAGGGGGAGATGACAAGTAAGAGGGGACTTGAAGGATTAGTAAGAGTTTGTCTGCTGGAGAGAGAAAGAAGGGATCTTTCTGTCAGATGGTCCAAAACTTGGAGGTGTGACCAGTTGGCTGGCATTTATCCCGTGTGGCTGTGTTTGGGCGTGCGGGGGTTGTGTTCTTCCTTGCACTGCTTTGTAGTCAGTTTTCTCCGCCTGAATCCATCTCTAGGTGACCACCCCAGCCTGCCGTATATTTCATCCACCTAACGCAGATCTCCACTAACACACGTCAACTTAAACCCCCTTTCCTTTCAGGAGTCCCTATTGTGGGACGTCCTAACACACATTTGCTTGAATTGATGGTCTGTCTGCCTGCCTTTGTTCTACTGGAAGATCTTGGTAAGCAAGGACTGTGCCTGCATGTTCATCGCTGGGGAATGAAGAAATGATGGAACACATAGCGGGGAACATGGGTTAAATCCAGATATGGCAAGCCTTGACTTTGGACTTCAACTTGAAAGCAACAGGGTCCCTGTGAACCTACTAAAGTAGGGAACTATATGATCTGATTGGTACAGAAAAAAAGATAATTGGTACCAGTGTGATAACTTAACCACAAGTTTTCAGTGAGGATCAAATGAAATAATGAATGGATGTGTTTTTAAAAAATGCTCTTCTAAACTGTAAAGTGCTTATCCAAATGGAGGCTATAGATACTTTTTTTTTTTTTGACACCTGCTATTCAGAATTAGTATTTCAATGAATGAACCCTCCTCATAATCCTCCAGTTTCTAATCCTGATTCAACCGGTAATTCAGTAGTTAACTTTCTATTACATTTTCTCTTCTTCCAGTGTGATTGCAGGTAAAGGGATCCTAGTTAGAGACCTGGCCTCTCTTTGCATTTCAATGCGCTCCCACGTGGAACTGCCAAATTCCAAAGTGCTATTAAAATGGACAGCATACCAACAAAAATCTGTCCTCATCAAAAATTCAGGAAAATAAAATAAAAAGATATAAGGCCACATTTTCAAAGGACTCAGCCTGACCCCCTTGTATTTTTTTGTGTATGCAAAATGTATTTTTTCACACCTGCAAGCACAGTCTCTGTAAGCCAACTATAGCCTCCAAATTGCCAAGGCTTAAAAAAAAAACAAAAAAACTGCTTTTCAAATTCAGCCCAGAAATCCAGCAATGAAACAAGAATGGTGTGGAGGGCTGCCTAAAACTATTTATAGGAATATTGGGGGAGATAATTACTACCTTGCAGCTTGTTCTGAAATACCTCTGCTTGGCAGAAATATATATACCACACATCAGAGATTGAAGGGAATCCTTAAAGATGGCGGAGTACTTGAATTTGTGACAGTGGCAGCTTGAATGTCTTCCTTTTCCTTAACCTATTTTTTAAAACAGTCTGTGTAAGACGCTTTGGGAATTTAAACTGCATTCACTCATTCATTCATTCACTCATTCATTCATTCGTGTATGTAATCATCTTTCATCCGAACTTCCATAGAGCTAACCTATTGAATACCTGCCAGGTTTCAGGCTGTGTGCTAGACTCTGTGGATTAAATGGTGAACACAAAACCAGGTCCCTTTCTTATACATCTTCCAACTGAGTATGAATTGTAGCCAGCTAATGATCTTTCAAAGAATTCTTTACAATTATGATAAGAGCTCTGGGAGAAAATGCTACCTCTGCCTAGAAGGGACGTTTTTATGGGGGCAGGGAGTTTTGTCTGTTGTGTTCATGCTGAATTCTCAGGTCCTTCAACCATCCTGACATGTGTTTTTGTATGAGTTTTGAAACATAGAGTGTACTTTCAGAGCATAGATGAGAGAGCCTAACATCAGCAGTGAAGCCCAGGAAAGTGGAGTCTCCTGAGATGTGACATTAAAGCTAAGACTTGAAGAGTGACTGGGAATCAGCTGGTTAAGAACGGGCACAGGTAGGGAATAGAGAGTGTTCTGGGAGAGGGAAGAGTTTGTGAGAAGGCCTCGCAGGAAGGAAGCTGCATGCCCTTGACCAGCGAGTCTGGAGACATAGGCAGAAGCTGGGTCACGTGGGATGTTGAAGGTGATGACCTACATGCGGACAAAGTGCTTAAAGGGTCCTGATCTGGGATAGTCCTGCTGGTGGAATCCAGACAACTCTCCAGGGTGGTGGCATCTTGTGCACTGGGTCTTACAGGACTGGCTCCTGGGAAGGGTTTGGAAGTTGATGGATACCATCTTTGGCCAAGACGTACACCTGTAGACACACACCTAAGGTCCAGGGTAGCATGGTAGGCACAGAGTGAATGTTTTTTGACTAACAGTGAATGAATGCTCATTCATGCCCACCATGAACGCCTGCCATATGGCAAGCAAGAGGGGTTTCATTGACAAAGGTACAGAAACTTGATGGCAAGGGGTTCTCTTTGTACTCTTTTCAACGGCTTTGCAGAATAAGCAGTGGCTTCTGGTGTCAGATCCAGCCCTTTGTGTTGCTTAGCTGTGTGGCCTTGAGAGAATCACCTAAGCTCTCTGAATTTAATGTATGTAATGCATCTGGCACAGTGGCGGTCTCATGGTAAACGCTGCCTTAATTCTCTCATCGGCATTTGTTCATTCAAGAAACATCTGCTGTACGCCTAGTAATGCTCTGGCCCTGGGCTAAGTACTGAGGACCCTGTAATGAATCAGGACATTAAGAAAAATGTCTTGACTTGCCTACCTACTGCAGGTAGCTTTGCTTTGATTATCAAGTGAGCATATGTATGAAGACGTTTTGTAAAGTGGAAAGTGATGTATAAACATGAGTTGTTTTTTATTCTATAACCTTGCCTGTTTATTGATCATCACCTTCAAGCATTAACTTACAAAATTACACGTGAAATCACTTGTGGGGCTGGTCAAATGTAATTATTAAAATTTTAGCTAGCATTTATTTTATTCAGTTCCAGGCACTGTCCTAAGGGCTTTACATATATTAACTCATTGAGTCCTTATCACACTTCCATGCAGAAACTGAGGCCCAGAAAGATGAAGGCGCTTGCCCCAGAGTGTACCATGGGAAGCAGCAGACTTGGGTTTGAACCTAGAGTCACTCTGCCTCCAGATCGTGTGCTGGTCACCAGTACATGACATAGAGCACCAAGACCAGATTTTGATTTCTTTGTCAGATTAATCATTGCTTACTGCCTCCCCTCCCTGTCACAGAGTAAACTGCATGTTACATGAGGGCTGAGACCACGTCCATGTTGACCCACTGTGCCTAGCACAGTGCCTGGTGCATAGTATGTGTTCAGTAAATACATGCTGGATGAATCCTTTCTATCAACTTAAACACACTATTTGATGCGAACAGATTGACCTCAGGCTAGAGTGTAGCTCAACCACAGCTATGCAGGGGCTAAAGATAGCCAAGGTGAGAAAGGGGCATAGTCACCAGTAATTTTAGATCTGCTAGGAGGCAGTATTTAGAAAGAGTTCCTTGCCTAAAGTTATTCTGATGATCTCATTTGAAATAGGGACTTGATTAAATGAAATACTGGTTTGATTCACATAGTCCTGTTAGAACTACAGCACTGACGGGGCTGATTGCTTAGAGACCAAGATCTCTTGGTTCCAAGCCCGTAGGCTGCAGGTGTGCTCATGGTTCCAGGAGTTTGGGGGACCTGCCCGTGGCCACACAGCTTGTCGATGGCAGAGGCAGGGCCAGAACCCAAGGTTTTGGCTCAGGAGATAAAGCGATGGTCTTTTATACCCAGCAGTTTTGGAACTGCTGATTTAGTTCGTGTTCCGTGTCTCCCCAGTTTTGAACCTTTGATTTGGAGGTCAGTTAGGTAATTAATATGGGGGTTGTTAGGAGAGCAGGGCACAACACCAGAGTTTCTCGTTCTGGCCCCCATTTGTTATTCACCTCCTAGGTGAACTGAAGCAATCATATTATTCCCCTGCTTTAAACCCTTTCATTGGCTGCTCATGTCCTACGGGAAGATTCCCATGTTCACTGTACAGAAAGATGCTGTAGGTTACTCCTGCCTCATTGCCGCCGTGCCCTGCTCATGTCACCCCTCCCGTACTCAGGGCGCCCCACTACCGTGCCTGCGCTCTGGCTTCCTTGCCTCCGCCTCTCCAGCTCTGCTCACCTCCCACTCAGATTATTAAACTCAGCAGAGACTTCACCTCCTCTAGGAGACCATCCTTGAGTTCTCCTCCCCAGGTTTTGAAGGCAGATCCCTTTTCCTCTTTCCACTCCCACCACCTGGTGCTTGCCTGGGGCTAATATCTGCTGTGAACTTTTTGAGAGAAAGCTTAGTTTGGATTCCTCCGTGAAATCAGAGTTGACTTCAGTACGTGGCAGACACTGAGTACATAATACATGTTTGTTCAAACAGATAAATAAATAACCAGTTAACTAATCTGCTAGATGGCAGATCACGCTGGGTGGGCCTCTGCTCTCTTTTGCCTCTCTTGGGGACTCTTTAGTTAGTGCATTTTCCCTGAATATCCTGTACCTGTTCCACTCAACTGAGCCCCGATGCTCAACCTGGCCAGACCCCACCCCACCCCACCCCCCGCCTCCACAGACTCTGGACTGCCCCTGAGAAGGCTTGTAAGACTCTGTATATTGCATCTTGGACTAATTTGGCCCCCGCAGTATGCTGCTGAGTATTAGTACCACGTGGCATTAGGCTAGATCCATCCTGCCGTAGACTCATTCTCCTCATTTAATGGGCAAGGAAGCATGGGCCCAGACATGGGAGAACACTTGACGCACGGTCACAATCACATGGAGCTGCCGTGGGGCTGAGGACTTCCGATTCCAGATCCTATCATCTCTTCTTTCCACACGGTCCAGTCTCTGGTGGCCGAGATTTTATTCCCCAGACATGTGCAGTTGCCCTGTCAATATCCCATGATTTCACTATAGTCAGAGTTGTTCTTGCCCCACGAAGATGTGGAAGAAGTGATCCAAGCAGAGCCCATAGTCCCCTTGCTTACTCACAGCTGTTATGGCTGTGGTCACATTTCCCCCCGGTGTGACACGATTCCCCATAATGGTGGCCACTAAGCCATCAGGAGGCAAGCCAGCAAGGTGACAAAGCACCCTGGTGTTGAGCACGTCTCTCTGGAGCAGCCCCTGTATGGCCCATGTGAGCTGCACAAGGCACTTTCTGATACCCTGTTCCTGGCTGAAGTCCCCTATATGTGGATATCTTAAAAGATAGCTACTAGTTCATCCCCCTTTTTAAAAAATAGGTAGTTAGAACTTTTACTTTGCAAAAGAAAAAGTTACTCAAAGCTGCAGAAACCTTGTTCTTTTTTTTTTTTTTAACATTTATCAAAGTATAGTTGATTTACAATGTTGTGTTAATTTCTGCGGTACAGCAAAGCGATTTAGTTATACATCTATAAACATTCTTTTTGAGTCCTGTTCTTTTGATTCCACTTCAGAGGGGACCTCTTAACAACTTCTTAGCAAGATAACAAGGAAGCGACCTAGAGTGTTCCTACGGCGGGTAGTTGGTACGTAGTTGGGACTTAGGTACCGTGGCAGTTTTGAGTCCAGGCGCCACTTCTCACTGATTGTAACCTTAGAAAGTGTTTTTCCCTTCCCCCAGCCTCAGTTTCCTCGTCTGGTCAAGTCTGGTCTCTTCTCCACACAGCTGCCGCAGGCTTTTTCTTTCAAAACAAATTTCGCAACACCACTCCCCTCCTTCGTCCCCTTCTGGAGGCCTCCGTGGTGCACGCAGCCCACTGCAGGGAACTGGCCTTGACAGGCAGACCCTTGGGAGCTGGACTCAACTGACACTCTTCTCTTATTTGCTCCGCACACATTTCAGCACCCCACACATCCCTCTGTTCACCCAGGCTGCCTGCTTTTTCACAGGTCAGCACCTCTACCTACTGGATCTCTGCCTTGCCTTTGCCTTTCCTCTCTCTCTCCTTTGAAATACCTTGTCTCCTCCTTCAGATTCCAGCTGACATGCCACTTCCTCTGGAAATTCTTCATTCTCCCAGGAGAAGCTGATGCTTAACGTGTGTGTGTGTGTGCGCGTGCGTGCGTGTGCGTGTGTGTGTGTGTGTGTGTGTGTGTGTGTGTGTGTGTGTGTTAGGCCAGGATGTGGATGGAGGGGACATTTCCAGCAAAGGGAACAGAGAACGCAAAGGAGAAAGAGTTTGGGGCCCTTGGGGACAGAGGAGTCTTGTACTCCTGGTGTGTAGGGAGAGCAGTAGGAAGTGAGTCTCTAAAGCGAGGGCTTTGGGGCTATGCTCAGGAGTTTGGATTTTACTCTGAATAGAGTAGGGAGGGGCTTCCCTGGTGGTGCAGTGGTTGAGAATCCGCCTGCCGATGCAGGGGACATGGGTTCGTGCCCCGGTCTGGGAAGATCCCACATGCCGCGGAGCGGCTGGGCCCGTGAGCCATGGCCACTGAGCCTGCGTGCCCGGAGCCTGCGCTCCGCAACGGGAGAGGCCACAACAGTGAGAGGCCCGCGTACCGCAAAAAAAAAAAAAAAAAAAAAATAGAGTAAGGAGGTTATGAGGGCTTTCATAATACTCGCTTTAATTATCTTGCATTAGGACCATGTCTGTCTTCCTGGCTAGACTGTGGATTTCTTGAGGGCAGCATCATGCCTTCAGCCCCCCATCTCTTACTCTGTAGTGTGGTAGGTGTTAGTAAATGTTCAGTATTTAGTAGAATAGTTACAAAGAAGGGAAGGCTATGTTAATGAACCCAAGGCTGCTAGAAGTTACTAATATCCCTTCTCATTTCTTCCAGCTCATATTTTAATATCCTTCTACCTTACTGGTGTAAGTTTGGCAGAGTTTATGAGAAAAGCAGGTTTTCATTGATTGTAGTTGATGTTTATTGTGTGTGCTGTAGCTTCATTATTTTATAAATTTTTTATTTATTTATTTTTGGCTGTATTGGGTCTGTTTCTGTGCGAGGGCTTTCTCTAGTTGCGGCGAGCGGGGGCCACTCCTCATCGCGGTGCGCGGGCCTCTCACTGTCGCAGCCTCTCTTGTTGTGGAGCGCAGGCTCAGTAGTTGTGGCTCACGCGCCCAGTCGCTCTGCAGCATGTGGGATCTTCCCAGACCAGGGCTCGAATCCGTGTCCCCTGCATTGGCAGGCAGATTCTCAACCACTGCGCCACCAGGGATAGCTTCATTATTTTATGTGCAAAGAACATTTCTTAGGTGATATTCTTTGGGGAGATGATACGCAAAGAGATCTTCTCTTTCATTTTTACTAACACCTGCAGTTTGCTAAATCATTACCTTCCCATAGTTTAATCCACCATATTGCTTTCCAGAGCATTTCCCTTAAGATTACATTCCCTGCATTTTAAAAATAACTGACTCTAAAACATACAAGTGAAGCTAAACAGGTGTTTGTCCCTTCAGCCCTTTGGTGTCTGTGTGTCTGCCTCTCATAGCTGAGTGATGGAACTTGCGGTCTTGTGAAGAGGAAGTTATTCAAAGGGGATATGAAACTATGCTCTCTAATGAGTCTCTGGATATGGAATGAGCTGAATCTGGTTCTGAAATTGGGCTCTACTACTAATTAGCAGTGTGGGATCTTGAATGAATCACTTAATATGTGAAAGCTCCAGTGTCCCTATTTGTAAGTTGAAGATAATTGTAACTAGTTCATGTTGTGGTTTTAACATCAGTTTTTAAAAAGAAAATGTACAAAGTGCTCGGAAAAGTTGTAACCCATAGTAAGTACTAAAGAAATGGTAGCTGTTATCATTAATAGTTAAAACTCTGCTTCTTGCTGGATGGCTTTAATCAAGTTAGTGAACTTTTGTGCTTCCATATCCTCAACTCTAAAATAGGGATAATGTTAGTAGTAAGAGGTGTGTTGAATGGCTCCAGTGAGCAAGTACCCATGAAGTGTTTAGGGAGTGCCTGGCATATGGTAAATCCTTGATGAATGTTAGCTTCTCTTATTACTAATATCAGTTATCATCATGTATGGTTGCTCCCTACTTTCAAATGCCAAATAAAAATGAATTTCCAGACTATATAAAGGCTAAGTTTTACACAAGCAAAAGGGACTGTATCAGATATTATTGATTCTTCACTTAATATGGTGTGCCTGCAAGTCAGGAAGATTTTCATTTTCTGATTTAGCTGAATGTTTGTCTTAGTTGTGGTAACTGTAGTATTTTGGAGTCTCGCCGGTTTGGTTGACCCCATTGTAAGATGCCCAGTAGCTCAAGGCTCAAAAATTATCTTCATTAAGCACAATTGTCTAGACCAGCTTTGGGCTAAGACTGAGAATTATTAAAGCCCTTTCATTAAACAAAACTTCTGCTCTTTATGTTGTCTAAGACTTCATCAAATGATCCAATAATGTTTGCTGAGCACCCTGACTAGCCAAGCCTCCATGCACCTTCCCCCGATGTTGCCTGGTCATCTCCTTCGGCCACATGACAAATTAAGGAAGAGAAGAGAGGTTGCTGAGACATGAGCCCGGCAACCTCAGCTCCAGCTCTGGCTGTGATACCATGGTGAGGACAGCCACACTGAGCTAGCATAGATAAAACTGGCCCCTCCCTAAATAGAGAATGCACAGTCATGTGCCAGAAATGCCTTTATAAAAACAGCTTTATAGAGGTGTAATTGATATGCAATATATTGACATATTTCAAGTGTACAATTTGATCCATTTTGACATATGTATACACCTGTGAAGCCATGACCAAGATCAAGGTAACTAAACATTCATCCCTTCCAAAAGTTTTCCTGTCCCTTTGTCATCTTCCCTTCTGCCCTTTACTTCTAGCCCTGTCCTCAGGTAACAACTGATCTGCTTTCTGTCACTGTAGATTTGCTTTCATTTTCTAGAATTTTATATCTATGAATTCATACAATTTGTACTCTTTTTTGCCAGGCTTACTTGGCTGGGCATAATGATCTTTCTAAGGGAAATGTGAAGCCACACTGCCCACCTACAAAGTTTTGTACTTGGACTCCTACTTGTAACAGCCACAGATTATTGAGTGTGCACTTCCCTGGTGTTGCAGTGGTTAAGAGAATCCACCTGCCAATGCAGGGGACATGGGTTCGAGCCCTGGTCCGGGAGGATCCCACATGCTGCAGAGCAGCTAAGCCTGTGCGCCAGAACTACTGAGCCTGTGCTCTAGAGCCTGCGAGCCACAACTGCTGAGCCCGTGTGCCACAACTACCGAAGCCCACACACCTATAGCCCGTGCTCCTCAACAAAGAGAAGGCACCGCAGTGAGGGGCCCGTGCACAGCAAGGAAGAGTAGCCCCCACTTGCTGCCACTAGAGAAAGCCTGGGTGCAGCAACGAAGACCCAATGCAGCCAAAAATAAATAAAATAATTTTTTAAAAAAATTAAAAAAAATATACTGAGTGTATGTGCTACTCCTAGGGATTCTACGACTACCTCTCTTTAAATCCTCCTAATAACCCAATATTCTCATTTCATGGCTGAGGAAACTGAGGGTGAGGCCGAGGCTGGTTGCCCAAGGTCACACATGGGAGATGTGTTCTGACTTAAAACTTACTTCAGGGGGCTTCCCTGGAGACACGGTGGTTGAGAATCTGCCTGCCAATGCAGGGGACATGGGTTCGAGCCCTGGTCCAGGAAGATCCCACATGCCGTGGAGCAACTGGGCCCGTGAGCCACAACTACTGAGCCTGCGCTCCGCAACAAGAGAGGCCGCGACAGTGAGAGGTCCGCACCGTGATGAAGAGTGGCCCCCGCTCGCCGCAACTAGAGAAAGCCCTCGCACAGAAACGAAGACCCAACACAGCCATAAATAAATAAAGTTAAATTAGAAACAAAAAAACCAAAAAAAAAAAAACTTACTTCATTCCACCTCGCTAGTGGCTGGCGACAGTTCGGGCTCTGGTGAGAAGCCAGACACTATTTTGGAGAGAACTGGGTTCAGTCATGGGCCTTGACACAGTGAGACTTTGCCCAAGTTATTTAACTGCTTTCCACCTTAGTTTCGTCTCTGTGAAATGGAAATATCATGGTATAGGGCCAGCGTGTTCTTGAGAGAAATAAATAAGAACACATTTAAATGCTCAGCCTGTACACAGGAAGTGCTTGATGAATGTTAGGTCTCTTTGCTACCATTAATGAATGAAGGCAGAAAAAGTCCCCTTCAGTATCAAACATAACCTGTCAGTATCAGTGGACACCCTGTGTTGAGGAGTGTTCTAAAGGGTGAGAGAGCAAGCAAAAGAGGATGGAAGATCATGTTGAAAGTTATTTTTCTCTTTTGACCCAGTAGATTATTGGCTGGCTTCTACTAGACTCAACAATGTTTGATGAATAAATGATAGTGGAAGAAGGAATGAGCGTGCCTTGTTGACATAGCACCAGGGTGATTCAGAGAGACAGGGAAACCCAAATCAGGCAAGAGTATATTATATCTACCCATCCCTTTGAAGGTAGAACTTGGAAGGGTATTTTCTATTCAGTCATTTTCTGTTCATTATCCCAAGACCTAAGATCCAAAGGTTATTACCCTTCCACAGTTACAAGTGACCATAAGTACCAGTAGGGGTGTGGATGATAACAAGCCTCTTATCCTGCCATCTGTCTGTAAGCAAAGCCTCAGGGGTGCAGTATGGGTTGCATCGTAAATGGTAATGACGGGGCTGGCAGTGGGTATGGCTGTGTTCCCTGAGGACTGGCTGGAGATGTGCTACCACATCAGCCATGGAATTGGGTTCTCTGCGTGGCTCAAAACTGCCACTGTCACACAAGCCAGTGGGTTTCAGATAGTACGAGAATTTGAAGTTGGCACTGAGACTTGAGCTGTGCTAAGGAAGCTGGCTCAGCGAGAGGAAAGAATTGGGTACACCTAAAATGCTAATGGGTTTATTTTTCTGAACGAAAACCCAAAAGGGGAAAGGGATTTTCCCAAAGTGGCACAGCATGTTAGAGGAAGAGCCATCTCAGGCCCTCACAGAGCAGGCCTGCCCTTTGCCCTTGTATCAGCCATCAAAGCCTCTCCTTTTATCACTGTCTTGGAGGGGAGGTGTCAGGAAAAGCATCGAATAATAAAATATCCAGCCCTTTTTGAATGTGCCAGGGGATGGATATTCTAGGCACTTTGCGTGAAATAACTCATTTAATCCTCACAACAACCCCACGAACTAAGAATCACTATATACACATTTTGCAGATGAGGAGACAGAGGCACAGAGAGGTTAAAGTTACTTGACCAAGGCCACATCGCTAATAACTGCTGGGTCCAGGATTTCAGCCACGGTTTGGCTCAAGTTACCATGCTTTTACTCCATACTGTGGTGTTTCTCATTTAAATGAATTTATTTGTGAAAATTGATTAAATAATTAATTGAGGGGATTCAGAAGTCTTTCCAAAGTTCATATATGAAAAGTTGGTTGGTGCTTTGAAAAATACGCATGATACCATGATGTGGATGAACATTGAAGACATTATGCTAAGTGAAATAATCTAGTCATAAAAGGACAAATAGTGGACGTTTCCACTTATATGAGCTACCTGGAGTAGTCAAATTCGTGGAGTCAGAAAGTAGATTGGTGGTTGCCAGGGACTGGACTAGGGAGGAGAAATGGAGAGTTGCTGTTTAATGGGTACAGGGTTTTGGTTCTGAAAGATGAAACGAGTTCTGGAGATTGGTCAGCCCACAATGTGAATATATTTAACACTACTGAACTGTATATACTTAACATGGTTAAGAAGGTAAATTTTATGTCATGTGTATTTCACCACAATTTAAAAAATACAGGATGCAAGAAAAACACAACTTAATGGCTTTTAAAAAATAGGTATGATACTGTGAAGCGGCTGGGCCCGTGAGCCATGGCCGCTGAGCCTGCGCGTCCGGAGCCTGTGCTCCGCAACGGGAGAGGCCACAACAGTGAGAGGCCTGTGTACCGTGCAAAAAAAAAAAAGGCATGGTAATGGAATTGTAAGGTTTTTTAACAAGGAAGGGCTAAACTACCCACTCCACCCTACCCCCAACCCTGCTGCACATCCTCAGCACTGCTGTGCTCCTTGGTGCAGAAGGGGTAGGAAGGTACCCAGAAGGGCACTGCCACGTGCAGGTGGAGAGCGTGGAACGTGGGAATGGCAGTGCTGTAATAAGAAAGACAAGTGGCCAAAGCAGAGGGAGGATGATGCTGGCAACAGCAGCTCACCCTTACTGAGTGCTGCTTTGCCTGTTTTAAGTCATTCAGTGCTCTTTCACAGGTGAGTAACCTGAGGCCCAGAGCAGTTACATCACTTACCCAAAGGCACACCTATAGTAAGTGGAAGAGCTGGGATTTGAAGCCATCTATGTAGGTCCAGAGCCCATATTTTAACCACTGCATTCAGCTGCTGTGCTATGCTGCTTATCTGACACTAACAGCAGTTTTTATGGTTTCAGCTCTTGCAGTGCAGCACTGTTATTACAGTATGGTCATCTGTTCGATTTCACATCCATCCTATCCTTTGATTCTCACAGCAACCCTAGGAGATCAGCAGGGGTGGGCCACTTAGTACAGATTAGGCAACTGGGGCTCAGCGACCTAAGCAGGGTCACTATCCCATGAGAACCAGGTTTCCTGCCCCAACTCTGCACCAGTGGCCCAGGACTGGTGGTACATGCTAAGCCTTGCATAGGTGTACTTTGTTTGACATTTTGATCAAGATGGAAAAATCTCCCGTCACTGTTACGGAGCCATCAAGGAGGAAGCAAGTAGGAGCACGCAGCATCAGGAGCACATAGGAGGACACAGGGCGACCCTCAAAAAGTGAGTCAGTGGGAAAGGAAGGGCTAATGGATAACCAGACTCCAGTACAGACAGCGATTGGGCCATAGATATTGCTAATTTGTTGTTTTGAGTCTTTAAATCCATTCAAGCTCCCCTACAAATTCTCAGATCTGAAAGTGTGCCATGAGTACAAAAGATAGAACATCACACCATCCTGTGAGGTCTTGCAGGTGTTGGCATCTCCATATATCAATTAAGGAGACCAAGGCTGGGAAGCTTAATGGCTTTTGATAAAATGCAGAATCCCAGAGTTGAGGAGCCGAAGTCAGGTCCTCCGTGAAGAGCTTCTATTTCAAGTTCCTTTCTCATTCGCGTGCATTTCCCATCGTGATTTCTATTGCTTTGTATTGTTATGGCAGCTGACAACTCACTGAATATATACACAGTGGCGTTATTTCACTTCCTGCTCTTCTGCGTCCTGTGAAGTAGTATGGCTGATGTGAACAGCTCCATTTTTCAGGTGAAGAAGCTGAAACTCAGGGAGTTAAGGGACTTAACTCTGGCAAATAAGTAATTATCTCCAGATCTGAAGTCTTGTCTTTAGATCAGATGCACAGTCCTTTGTACCAAAACAACTTGTAATTCTGAAGGATCCCCAATTCCGCACTTAGCCAGTTGAGTCGTGGAGCCCCTTGGATGGCACCATAACACAGCGCCCCTCTAGACCCCTAACAGAGTCCAGCTTTGAATTGTATGTAGTTCTGCTTCTCTGTCCCCCTTTTGCGGTGGTCTCTGACTGGTGGGTCTGCCTTCCTCTCTGCATTTCATCTTAGGTCTGTTGGATTTGGGCGATAAAGACTCATAGAGGTAGGTTGAAGTGATTCCTATTGGGGGACAGTTTTGAACAGGCATTTTACAGAAGACAGAGTAGTCTCAGTAGCTAATGGGTCTTCCTGAGATTCACCAGGAGCTGGAACTTTTTCTTGAGAACAAGTACAGCAGCTTTAAGGTCTTGAAGACCCTGATTCTGATCCTGGCTCTGCTCGTTTCTTAGCTGTGTGATCTTGCCCAGGTCATTTCACCTCTCTGTGTCTTAGCTTCCTCATCTACAGAATGTGGTTTAGCATGTCTGCTTTTGTGCTTAAGAAAATTGTGTGAGTGCATCCTTATGGAATGGGAAGCACTTTGCATATGTTGATTATAGTTGAAGCTGTCTTCTTCCCTCATTGTCTTTCCCTCTCTTCTCAGAAGCAGTGATTCTCAGAGTGTGGTCCCCCAACCAGCAGATCAGCCTCATCAGGATACTTGGCAGGAACTCACATCTCTGGCACCTCCTGACTCAGGAACTCTGGGGACAGGGTCGGTGATCTGTTTCTTAACAAGCCCCTCAGGTGCTGCGATGCTCACTCAAGTTTGAGAACCATTTCTCTCAAGTGGACTTCTCTTTTGGGGTCTGTTCCTGTTTCTAGCTTTTGAGTAGGGACGGACACTGATTTGAACAGTATGGGTCAGGTTCTTAGCCCTCCCCCTAACACCAAATTCTGTTCAGTCCTAGCATGAGCTGCTGTGCACTCCCGTGTATCCTGCAGGATCACTCAGGCCGGAATGGGCCATTATGGTGGTTTTGTTTATTTTATTTTTTCCCTCTGCTGTTCTCTGCCAACAAATGTTGTAATACTTCTGAGACCTGGCCAAATACCCCGGTTTTGGACAAGCCTCCTTGTCTTCTTAATTACTCTCCTGTTTGCCTCCTTGGAATGCCTGTGCCCATCCATCCAGTCTCTTCTCCAGTTGGTGGATGGATGGGCCTAATTCTCCTCATCACTGACAATGTGGTGGCACCGTTATAGCTCCAGGCTCGATATCCTGACCTGCCTGCACTTTCACTGTCAGAGATGACAGGGGTCTCAGAAAAGCAGGTGGCAAGTGCTCGGGAGAATCTATTAGGGTTAGTGATTCCTGCAAAGCCATTTGCTCCAGACAAGAGATTGCTTACAAATAACTCTGTCTCAATAAGCCAGGCTCTGTTATCCACTAATTATTTTTGGATTAGGAAGGGCTAACAGAACTTGGCCTTGGAAGCTCAGAATAATTTGAGTAGATAACTAGCTTGCTGTGTTCCCCAGAGGAGAGAAGGATCTGTGAGATCAAGGTTTCAGCACTTTGATTGAAAGGAAACCATGCTCTTGTTTTTCTCTGATAAAGGTTGATACAAGACTACCTTTATAGGATTTTCCAAATGTCAACTATTGTATCTTGTGGTCAGATCATTGGAGGATGCTGCTGCTGTGACATCAGCTTCAGTGTTCTTATGGTAGAAAAAGTAGATTGCAAGGGACCGGAGAGGAGGGAAGGAGACTAATGATACGGAGGTGATTGGGGTCATCCAGACAAGTGGTAACAAGGGCCCTGATTAAAGCTGTGGAGTGGAGTAGTCAAGTGAAGTCCGACAGGATTGGACTTGAATTTTTGTCCTCCAGTCCTCCCCACTCCTCTGAGCTCTGAGACCTCGGGCAAATTAAGTAAGAGTCTCCATTGACTGATTTCTAAACTGAGGGAAAATAAATAACCCTGGGGCATCATCATGAAGATTAAGTGAGAAACTTTTTAAGATGGATTTATTTTAGCAAAGGACCTGGTACATAGTAAAGACTCAACAAAGGCTGGCTCTAATTATTCTTATTGAAATAGCGGTCATGAGTTAACCTGGTGAGTGAGGCAAAGAGGAAAGTCTAGGACTGTGCCCCAGGAGTCTTTCTCGAGGCTTTGAATAGATCACACACACACACACACACACACACACACACACACACACACACACACACACTCTGCATTGATGATGACATCAGACAAATGAGGTGTGAGAATATCCAAATGATGGCTCTCAGTGCCTTTTCTCTGGATCATTATGAAACAGTCTCCAATTAGCTATGAGCCAAATTCTGGGCTTGCTTTTTTCTTTTTTTTTTCATTAGTTCAGAACGCTTTTTTCTCCCCAAAGCCCCACTTATAATTTCTTTCTTTCTTCCTTCCTTCTCTTATAGATCACACACATTGAATCATTATCATATAGTGATGACTCATGATGAAAATTTCCATTTCAGAGCATAGATGGTCAATGTGCTTAATTGGATGGGAAATCTAAGCTAATTGTCAGGTGGATTATCAATGAGACGGTCTGCCTGAGAGGTCTCAGCACCCTGCTCATGCATAGCACAGGGCCGCGGGGAATGGCCTTTCTTTTTTCCTCCTTTTGCTAAAGAGCCAGATGGACTTTGGGTAGAAATCCCAGCTCAACCACTTATTGGGTAAGTAATTTTTAGTAATTTACTTAACTTCTTTTTTTTTTTTTTTGGCGGTATGCGGGCCTCTCACTGTTGTGGCCTCTCCCATTGCGGAGCACAGGCTCCGGACGCACAGGCCCAGCGGCCATGGCTCACGGGCTCAGCCACTCCGCGGCATGTGGGATCCTCCCGGACCAGGGCACGAACCCGCGTCCCCTGCATCGGCAGGCGGACTCTCAACCACTGCGCCACCAGGGAAGCCCTTAACTTCTTTTTTAGCCTTAGTTTTGCCTGCCATACAGTGGGGATACGAATATAAATAGAGGTCATATATTTGCCAAGTCTTCCCTGATCTCCCAAGCCTGGGTTAGATGTGCCTCCGCTGTGTCCCCATGGCACCCTGGACATTCCTTGTCATGGGGTTTTGCATGTCCACTTAGAACTGTTCATATGATTGTCATCATTAGATATCTGTGTTGTGTATCACTGTGCCCCCAGCTCTATCCTGAGTGCCCGGAATGTAGAAGGTGCTCAGCAAATACTGTCTGCGTTGAATTGAATAGAGTGTTCTTGAGAAATTGCTTTGCCCTGCCCCTTCCACATGCCTGTCAGTCATCTCCAATCTCAGGAGGTGACCATGAAAGGAGTCTTCCCTTACACAATTTTATTAATAATAGTCCTTGCAATTCGTTGACCACTTCATTGTTCCCAAAGCCCTTTCATGTCTGGGGCATCCCTGGTCAGGGCTTGTGCAGCCGAAGGGGCAGACTAGGGCTCAGCAGGCAGGCATCAGGTCTCCATCATCACAGGTATGAAGTCAGGTAGGTCGAGCAACTGCGATCTGAACCTGAGCTGGCATGGCTCCACAGCCCACGCGCCCTCTCCTGATTCCTCTCTCAGGGTTTGCTCTTAGGTTTATCTCCATCGCTCTCGCTGCCAATGCTCTTTACCACTTCTGTATAGGTTGCACGGACCAAGATGACGTGTTCACACAAGGTATAGGAAAGCTTACTCAACCTTAGGAGGCAAGGTGCCCTCCGATTCAAAGATCAGAGACCCTCCTCTTTCTTTAGAGATAAACGTAATCATTTTGATAACTTTGGTCAGTATTTTTTTTTTTTTTTCTCAAGTTGACCACTGATGCACCTGGGTTAATGGAGGGAAACTTTTTCCTTTCCACAGTTGGTTTTGGTCTTCTACCCCCAGCCCCCAAACTTTATTCAGAAATTAACTTAACGGTTTTATTCTCTACTGGAATGTTCCTTGTGGGTGTGTCTGGGGTACTCTCAAGCCTTGGCCTGGCTATCTCAAAGGACAAGATAGCAATCCCCAGGGAGGGGGCACACCCCAAGGGAGGTGTGCTGTGTGAGCAGTGGCTACATGCCTAGATTTCCTAGAAAGTTCCCAGTTTTTAGTGTCCTGTTCCACAAGCCAACGAGCACGTTGATGTCTTTGGTACATGTACTTTCCAGATCATATGCAACTTGCTACATAAAATGTGATGCCTTATAGTAAGATGCTGTGGGTTTTTTACACCCTGCCTTGTTACAAAGATGAAACGAGGGGGTTTATAGAGATATATACATTATAGGGCATATTAGTTACATAACTAATATGAACTGAGGAAAGAGATGATGGATAAAGATCATGCAGTAAGATCCTGTTGTTTGGCCTGAACTTCCTAGTGGTCAAAGGAAAAAGACAAACAGTTTTAAGATTTACAGTGTCTAGTCAAAACAGAGCTGCTCTGGAGAATCACAGAAGTTATGTGCTTCATTTAAAGTGGGTGCACATTTTAAAATTCAATGTGCAGTATGAAGTTTTTATACTACTCTAACTTCAAAAGTGGAAAATGTACATCTGGGATCTTTTTAGATCGTACCTTTCTGGGGGGTGACAGTAGCCATCAAAATTTGGCACTGCAGTACAAAATGGAAATCAAGCAGCCTCGAACTAAGCTTCAAGGAATTTTCAAGACAGTAGAATAGACCGTCTGTTACTCTGTTAAAGCGCATATATTATTCCTTATGTAACTGAAACACAGGAGTTAATTTCCCAGCAAAACATCCTAAGACTCCTGGCAGGCCTTCACTTGGAATCCAGAATGTCTTTACATCACTAACGGATCTTTGCTAATTATAAAATTCTTGAAGTTGGGGACTGGAAGAAAGATGTTTTGCACACTTTACAAGTCATATATGCCTCTGTGGAGGTGAATGCTGACTCGTGCATTTCAGGTTGTAGCTTATTTGGATATTCATAAGGCCCCTGTTTGCTGATTATGTCAGCACAACCTCTTTATTGAATTATGGATTGGGTATTTAATCAAGGCCTGTACCTTATTATTAGCCATGTAACATTCCATTGTTTCAGTGGAAAATGGAGTGTGTAAAACCTGATTCACATGAAAATCTGTTGGCCCACTAATAAATAATGTTTTACAGATCACTCTTTCATGTCCCTGTAATCCTTAGCTGCCAGGGAACTGGGAAATACGTAAGCACACCTCACGCTGATGGATTGGGGCAGCACTTCCGTCACAGTGGTGGCCAGCTAGACTCCCTGTGTGGGTTTTCTTGAGTTTGCTTCTCCTGTTGTAATCCTGGACTCGAGAGTTGGGGCTGTTTGTGGACAAACACTGATACACATTAGAGAGAGTTTATATTCTAATTTAATCGCTCAGTCAGGAGGCTTGATTTAGTCTAGTGATTTTGACGACTTGGTTGCATCTTACACTTACTAGAACACTGAAAAGACCATTGCCTGGGCTCCACCTCCAAAAGCTTGGATTCACCTGGTCCAGGTGTCCCCAGGTGAATCCTGACATGCAGCCAAGATGAGGATCACTGAGTTGTGCTCTCAGGAGGGCCAACAGTTAGTTACCCTGTTTAATGGCTGTGAGTCCCAACTCCACACTAGACTCTCTGAGGGTGGAAATCCTCCATGCTTTCTTCTTCTGGAATCTCAGACTCAGGAAGTCCAGTGGGGTATTTGTGGCTTGCGGGGGTGGGGGGAGGCTCAACTGGGAGACCTTGAAATCCAGGCTTGTGTCCTGGTGCTTCCTGGCTGGGAGCCCCTGGGAAGTTTACCTCTGTCTCTGGAGAAGAATCAGAAACCTTGTCAAATTGTGAATTTGGAATTGCTTACATGGGAGACAACCTCATAAGTTCCATGCCCGCGTACCACCTCTAGCTACATTATGTTAGTGAGATTAAGGCAACTCATGGTGAAGCAGGGGATGGTAATTTTTGTTTCTCTAGGCTGTGGTAAAGATTTAAGTAAGATTATGTCATCAGGGCCCTTTAGGTGGGAGGTGGTACATAAAGGTTTCTTCCAGTCTCATTTCTTGCCTCCCTAGGACTTCTTCCTCTCATCTTTCTTCCTCTGTCTTCTTTGCATGTAACTCTTAAAAGATTTTCTTTAATGGTCTGTCCCCAAGATGGTTCTTTCTCTGTGCCCAGGTATCCAAGCCAGAGGCACGTGAATCTTGAGTCTCCAAACTCTGTCTTCCTCTGTCCATTGCTGCCATTGCCCCCTTCTAACTGGTCTTTGGGCCTTCAGACTTTCTGCTCTCCAGATTCTCCTTTAGCAGCCAGCGTTACCATCCGAAGATGAAGTGACAGAGTAGCGTGATGAGGGCCAGAAGAGAGAGTGTGCAGGATTCTCTGGGATCACAAAGGAAGTTCCTAACTTGGTGAAAGATGGGGAGGCGTCGAATCTCAGAAAACTTCCTGGAATAATTGCCATCTCAACCAAGTTCTAAAGGTTTATTTGGAGGTAGCTTGGCACAGAGAGCGAGAAGAGTTATATTGTTATAAAACGACATTTTAAAGGTTTTCTTTAACTACAAGCAATTAACTCGGCTTACTTTTAATGGAGGAGGAATGAATTTTTTATTTGGGGAGAAGACTGTCATCAGATTTCAACCTCATCTAGAAACGCTGCAATTCCATATTCAGACTCCAGGCAGCCTAAGGGCACCTGGGGTTTGGAGCAGATTAGAAGTGAGGCCTCTGCACCCTGTTGAATGATGTGAGGCTGCTCTTCCAGGCTGTGATGCTCAGTAAAAGCCTGCCGCTTCTATTTAAAGGAGATTCTAGCACAGCAGCTGAGGTGGATGGTGGATTAAGGCCTAACACAGCAATCTGCTAAACAGCTCAGGGACCGGGGAAACCCCCACGGGCTACATCCCAGCCATTTAATGGCTTCTAGAAGCAGAGCTCAGGGAGGGGCAACAACAGGTGAGAAGTCAATTTCACCTTCATTGCTTGCCTGCGCGCTCCTGACATGACCCTAGGAGAATTTATGTCAGGTGCAAAGTGTGTATTTGTCCCTGATTCAAATGGCAGCTCTAGTCTCCATTTCAGATTCATTCTTGCGCCTTTAGTTGCATTTTATGAAAAGTGGCTGTATTCACTATGAACCAATTTTTCTCTTGCGTTTTACTACTGAAATCATCCAAATAAATCACCTTGAATCCTCCATCCTACCTGCTTTAAAAGCGGGGTGGGGGGGGTGGGGGGGTGGAAACAGTGAAATCCTCTTAAAACATACTTGCAACATTTTTGTGCACTTGAGACAATGATTAGCTATTAAATTGAAATGTCTTCCTCCAGTGCTGTCCCACTGAACTCTTTGTGATGACAGAAATAATCTACATCTTTGCTCTCCAATATGGTAGCCATTAGCCACATAGGCCTGTTAAGTACTTGAAATGTGGTTAGTATGACAGAAGAATCGTAATTTTAATTTAATTTAATTTAATTACTTTAAATGTGTATAGCCATGTACTAGTGTCTACCATATTGGACAGCACCGTTCTAGACTCTGAATATACTAAACTATCCTATACCTCTGTACCTTGGATCAAGGTTTTCTCTCTTTCCAAAATGTTCATCCCTGCATTCTTTCCAAGAAAACTCCTACTGGTCTGTAAGAATCAGCTCAGCTACTCTTACCAAAAGCTTTCCTGAACCTGAGACTGAATTCGGTGCTGCTTCAGCTTTGTCCTCACTCCCACCATGGAACTCATCATGCTTTTTATCTTACTTTGTACCATCTCTTGCCTTTGTCTTTTTCCTCCCATCTTCTCCAGTAAACTGTAACATCCCCCAGAGTAGGGGCTAAATCTCTCCTCCTGGTATCCCAAGGAATCTAGCACAGTAGCTGCTGGCTCCCACACAGTCTTGTGATACAGGGTTAAGTGGACAGGCAGTTCTGCATTCCAGCCCCCTTTCTGCCACTTACCAGTTCGGCAGCTTCGGCCGAGTCCACGTGGCTGAGCCTTAATTTTTTCACCTGTCAGTGGAGCATTATGATTCCTTCGTCGTTCAAGAGGTTATGAGGATTACTGATAATATACATCAAGTCCCTGGGACGTGGCAGGCCCTCCGTAATTGATAGTTACTATTACTAGATGTTCTGCAAATGTTTGAGCCTTTACACCTGTAATTTCCTCAGGTATTTGAGTGCTAATCAGTGGGTTAAACAGTTGATTAGGATTCACTTTTTAGGACAAACCTAATAAGGCAGTTATGACTGTCACATTTGGTGGTTGAAGTTATACTCCAGGCTAGGAAGTGGCTTAGCTGGAATGCAAACCCAAGTTTGTCTGAATGCGAAGTCCATGCTAGACGTCCTTAATACCACTCTCACATGCATTTCTACTTCATTCCAGGTAGCGACGCACATATGCAATTAAAACAGATCACGGGGGAAATCACTTTAACACAGCCAACAGAATGCCCCTGCATGAGTAGATGGGGAGACTGCAATTGTATTCCGTGTACAGAGTTTCCATTCCCTGCTTGCAGTTTTTAGGTAGAGATAAGGAAACATCTAATCCATCCTCTCAATTAGGTTGTGTAAT
Organism: Kogia breviceps; assembly: GCF_026419965.1. Classification (NCBI taxonomy): domain Eukaryota; kingdom Metazoa; phylum Chordata; class Mammalia; order Artiodactyla; family Physeteridae; genus Kogia; species Kogia breviceps. The sequence goes on from NC_081310.1 coordinate 153,966,859, forward strand.
AGATTGTCATGGGCATTTTCAAGGTAAGTGTTCAATGGTAGTGTTGTGAAGTGCATTGATCAGCTGCATCCCAGAAGTCTCATTGATTATCAGGTCTGTGTAAAGCAGAAAGGCTGCTCCTGTCTGATCCTTGGAGGGCTCAAACTTCAGGGTTTGAAGGTAGCTCATAGGAACTTCAAGTCAGGGCCCCGCTTTCCCCATCTATACAAATTAGCCTTGCTTTTGAAAAGACTCACCCGGAGCCTGGATTCTGGGCCCTTTTATTGACACCACTGGGTTCCTTCCCCTAGAGTTGCTTTTTGTTTTCTGAACGTCACCTCCCTTCTCTGCCACTTTTATCGAGTGTCTACTACATAAAGGCAGTGGGTTTTATGGGCACCGTGTTAACCTGCTCTGGAAAGATGCCTGTCAGTGAGACAGAGCTAGACATTGACATCTGAGTAGAGAGCACCAATTTAAAAGGCCCACATGTGATGTTAGCGAACACCTATGGTAAGAAGCATCTGCCACACTGAGAACCTTACGTAGAGTATTAATCTTCACCGCAATGCTATGCATTAGATACTGTTTATCCCACAGAGGGATTACATAACGTACCCAAGATCACACAGCCAGTAAGGGTTAGAGCTAAGATTTGAACCCAAGGAGCCCAGCTTCAGTCTTTGCTCATGACCACCGTGCTGTATTGCCTCCCTATTGTCATACAGATAGTTTCAATATGAGATCAGATGGGATAAGTGGTAAGACTGGTTCCCCAACTAGTCTACCTCACAGGATCACCCAAATAGCTTTTTAGCAAAGACCACTGCAGTAGGTCACCCTAGGCTTGCTAAGTCTGAATCTCTAAGAGAGGGCCCAGAAAATATGCTTTTTAAAAAATGTCTCCGATGATTTATATGGACAGCCAAGTTTGGGCATCACTACCATGAGAAAAGAAAGCATCAAGTGCTATGACAGTGCAGATGAAGGGGTGAAAGGAAGGTTAATTCTGTTACTGAACTCAGGTTCGGCTGCTGACGCTTGAAAGCCAATACTCGAAAGACAGGTGTTGGTTGGAAAAGGAAAGGCTGCTTTATTCAGGAGGCCAGCAACCTGGGGAGAAGGCAGACTCGTGTCCCAGGACCAACTCTGAAGATTCCGCTTGGCCATGAACGTTTTCTAAAGGGATAAGGGGAAATAATCTTAATCAATCATTGACGTAGGAGGTCAGATTCTTCCTCATTTTCCATTGCGTGCAGATTTGCTGACCCCTTGTGATCTTCCTTTAGATGCTATCCTGTTCATACAGTTTGCTTGTGGGATGACTGAAGGGGAAGCTGGGGAAGAGATGTCGTTATCTGTTAATTACTTATTTTTCATTCCTACTTCTTTAAGAAAAGAATCAACAGTTAGACAAGGCATTGTTTGATCAGGGACTTGCAAAGGCTGTCCAATTAGTGATGAATAGGGCATGTGCTATGCGGGTTAGGTTAAATATTGCCGAGTTATCTCATATCTGTAATTAAGTTTTTAAAGTTTCAGGGGAGCAGAAATGGTCAAACAGGAAAGGGGCAGAAGAGCTGCTTACAATTCTTCTGCAGAATTGTGGGGTGAGGAGAGAAGAAGAGCTGGCATTTGAACTGGGTATTAAAGAAACGAACAGGGCTTCCCTGGTGGCACAGTGATTAAGAATCCACCTGCCAATGCAGGGGACACAGGTTCGAGCCCTGGTCCGGCAAGATCTCACATGCCGTGGAGCAACTAAGCCTCTATGCCACAACTACTGAGCCCGCATGCCACAACTACTGAAGCCCATGGTCCTAGAGCCTGTGCTCCACAACAAGAGAAGCCTGCACACCACAATGAAGAGTAGCCCCCGCTCGCCACAACTAGAGAAAGTCCACACACAGAAACGAAGATCCTGCGCAGCCAAAATAAATAAATAAAATAAATAAATTTATATATATATATATTTTAAAAAGCGAAGAGTGGTTAGCTTGGTATCTTCTGTGGGAATAAATCTGGATCATGCCTAGAAGCTGATAGGTTCTCAGGAGAGAGAGAAACGGGAACAGAGGCACAGAGACACCCTTCTTACCTGCACGTCAGTAGAAGTGTATGTAGGGGGCTTGGTGACAGGATTGCCATTGTTACCCAGGACCAAAATTAGAGTAAAATATGTTATCCTACATGGCATGATTTCACAGCCTTCACAAAACTGCTTCCGAAAATCCTTGCCCATCTGTCCACAAACCTTGAAATCTCTTAAAGTTCTGCCTTTTAGTTTAAGCCTTTGCTTGCAGCTGGAAATTAAAAGGTCCTGGATGGCTGACATGTTAAAACATTAAATATTAACATTAGCAGCACAACTGTTTTGACCTTTAGGGAATGTACCACTAGGGAAAAAACAGAACTGAGGGTGGGGATGAAAATTGTTATTCTACAAAATAAGGTGTGGGTTAAAACTAGTTGTGAAAATAGTGTGAGAAGGTCTTGCTTGAGGGAGGGGAAGCCGGAGTCCAGGGCTCAGAGGACAAGCCTGGGATCCCTTGGTCCCCTTTGCTGTGCTCTGTCACCTAAGGCTGGCCTGATCATTTCCAAAGTTTGCAAACCAAATTGTTCTCGGAGTCTACAGAAGAGCCAAGTGAAGGTTTATAGCTTGGTAGGAAGATTAACACATCAGCCAGGGTGTGGAGAATGTGTTAGGAAAGGGTGCTTGCAAAGTTGCCATTTTTTTCATTTTCTTCCCCCTTTTCCCCCCTCAACTAGGACAAAAAGAAAAAAAAAAAAAAAGAAAGACTAATTTGAAAACACCAGAACTGGTTTGTGAAAATCGGCATGCCTCTGTCATCCTCTGGTTGACTGATTAATATCCTAGGGTCAGTATTCACCATCTGTCCTTACGCTTTTCTTGTTTAAATAGTACTTTTCCTTAGTACGTGTAAAAACAAACCATTGGAAAGTACTACAAACCTAGAGGAAACCAAAACTTCATACTGCCCCTCCCCCCAACTCTCTCTCTCTCTTTCTCCATCCCTCCCTCCCTCCCTCCCTCCCTCTCTCTCTCTCTCTCTCTCTCTCTCTCTCTCTCTCTCTCTCTCACACACACACACACACACACACACACACACACACACACACAGGAGAGAGAGGAAAAAGACATTTCAATTTAACAGCTAATCATTGTCTCAAGTGCACAAAAATGTTGCAAGTATGTATTTTTTTTAAGAGGATTTCACCGTTTCCCTCCTCCCTGGCTTTAAAAGCAGGTAGGATGGAGGATTCAAGGTGATTTATTTGGATGATTTCAGTAGTAAAACGCAAGAGAAAAATTGGTTCATAGTGAATACAGCCACTTTTCATAAAATGCAACTAAAGGCGCAAGAATGAATCTGAAATGGAGACTAGAGCTGCCATTTGAATCAGGGACAAATACACACTTTGCACCTGACATAAATTCTCCTAGGGTCATGTCAGGAGCGCGCAGGCAAGCAATGAAGGTGAAATTGACTTCTCACCTGTTGTTGCCCCTCCCTGAGCTCTGCTTCTAGAAGCCATTAAATGGCTGGGATGTAGCCCGTGGGGGTTTCCCCGGTCCCTGAGCTGTTTAGCAGATTGCTGTGTTAGGCCTTAATCCACCATCCACCTCAGCTGCTGTGCTAGAATCTCCTTTAAATAGAAGCGGCAGGCTTTTACTGAGCATCACAGCCTGGAAGAGCAGCCTCACATCATTAAACAGGGTGCAGAGGCCTCACTTCTAATCTGCTCCAAACCCCAGGTGCCCTTAGGCTGCCTGGAGTCTGAATATGGAATTGCAGCATTTCTAGATGAGGTTGAAATCTGATGACACTCTTCTCCCCAAATAAAAAATTCATTCCTCCTCCATTAAAAGTAACCCGAGTTAATTGCTTTTAGTTAAAGAAAACCTTTAAAATGTTGTGTTTCCTTGTCAACTAGCCTTTAATCTCTTAAGCGGTGGGTGTGGGGGCTTCCCTTTTATTGTACCTCATGGGTGCCTCGCACTTTGTTAGGTATCTTCCATATGTGATTGTATATCTTTGGTTTTTTTTTTCAGTTTTGTATTATGTAACATGATAAAGATAGAAAAAATACAGAAAAATGAATGACATAAATGGACAGCCTAATGAATGATTATGAAATGAACACCTATAAAACACATATCCAAATCAAGACATTACAACATAACTATCACCCCCGAATTGTCCCATGTCCCTTCTTAATCATAGTCACCTGCTTCCCTCTAACAAATGACGAAGCCATATTCTCAGTTTTTGACAAAGATGCCATAAAATGCATAAAGCTGTAGGAAACATAAAGAGGATTGAGTCCATAACTGAATAGTCAAGAGTGGTCAAGTACCTAAAGTTTATTTATAGTACCTATATTGTGATTTTAGGGGAATATGTAATATGCAACACTCAAACATCTACTATATCTTGTATCTTACTGTTTTGGAGGTGAACAGCTTTTGTAAAAAAAAAAAATTCATGGAATGACATGTACATTGGTCTGGACAGGAAAATAAACAAGTGAAAACAAACAAACAAAACCTAAAACAAAATAAAAACAATGATGACAATAGTATCTCCTGCTACCTTTTGCAGAATGCTGATTCCCGACCGGATACTGGACTAAGCATTTTCCTTAAGTTGTTCCCAGTGCATTTTTCCATGAATGTGTGCTTCAGAGTTCCTTCCTCATCCTGCCCCTATGACCTTGTTACTTGTACATGTTTGCCCTGGAGGTACAGGAAGACAGCAATCTTTCTGAGAAATTCTCCAGGTTGGGCCATTGTTATGCTATGTTGGGGCCCTACTATTTCAGTGCAGACATGCCATGCATGTCTAGTGTTCGCCAAAGAGCTAAATGCAGAGGCTTTCGTTGTAATTTGGATGCAATTTTTTGTGGTGATATAAATACGACTCTGTTTGAAGTGGGTTGAATTAGAAAACTCATGAATAAATGCTTTCACATAATCAGAATTGTATAGCAAGGAACTGACCTACTTTGCAGGAAGGCTCCCCTAGAGTTCCTTGGGTAATAGTACATTAACCCAACAGAGAAATCTTCCTGCTAATAGAACTTAGCAGAGAAGATTGGAATCTGCAGTTGGTCAGGCAATCTAAAAAAAAATCATTTAAAATCTGAAATCATTAAAAAAATTGAGTCATGTTTTCCTTTGCATTTTATTTCAACTGAAGCAATATAATAAATGTACATCAATTTATTGACCTTTTGATGTCAGTATAAGGACTTTTCTTGGAATACAGTTTGGCTAATTGGAATGCTGTCTACTCTTCTTATAAAATCCATGCCCATGAAACATGTCTTCTATGATTACCAGTTTTGGTTTCTTTAAAGTGGCATGAGGATTTTAAAACACTTGCAAAGTAACCAGAATGTAGTATCCATCTGGGTCTGTGTGCTTTTTTCACTTAATTTTTTTTTATAACATTTTCTTTTCACCACTTGTCCATTTTGATTGTTTCCAATTACTGAACTTCATTTTCATAGAAATAACATCTCCCTTTTTCTGTATTCATGTTTCACTGATATATGTAATATTTAATAATTATATACTTACTATAACAAGTATAACTCTCATAGGCAGGTATGGTAACAAATGTATGAGACTCTTGGTAAACATCTAACTTAACAGAATCAAACAGAAATCAAGTAGCCCACCTATCATTAGTGTTCATAGTAAAGCCAGCATCAGATAGTGAGAGGGGTCAAATCCAGCACATTGGTTACTTAAGAGGTTTTCTCCTGTACCTCTTCTACAGAGTTGTTCTGAGGATTTGATATAAGTTAAAGTAAGGCATATAAATTACATGACTAGCAAAAAAAAAAAAAAGTGATAAGTACATAGTAGGATCTCAGAAAACTGTAGCTTAAACTTTTCCTCTTTTCTCACTCCCATCACTTCAATCACTATATTTTCATTGGTTTAAATCTTTAGTTATTCTACTACCCTATGAGCTTGCTGAGGATAAAGGGCATGTCAACGTCGTTTGCTTTCTCTCCACTATATTGCTTAGCATCTAGTAGGCTTTCGGAAAAGGTGTTTTAATTTTTACATTTGAACAAGGTTGGGGATAACTCTTAGGAGAGGGCAGGAGAATTCTGGCCAAGAGGCCTGTGTCTGGGGTGGGGAATGCCAAGAGCAAATGCTAGGGGTTGACATGTGTACAGGTGAGGGAGCATGGAGATGCCATCACAGGTGCCAAGTCTATAAGGCCAGTGACGTGATCCTGATGGGCATGGTGGAGACACAAGTTCCAAGTCAGTCTGATTTTCTCAAGCACCCTTCTGGGAAGCTCCTGCCTTTTGGTTTCAGTCTAGCCTGCTGCCAGCTAAGATCAATTTATCAAACTTCTTATGCAGAGGTTTGCCACTAGACAAGAGAATGCTTGCAAAAGGAAACAAACATGATTCCAATCCTAGGAACTTCTTAAGGGCAGTGACCATACGCTACTCATTTTTAGATCTAAGTCTATAAAAAGGCAAAAGAGAAATTTCATGAAATTCCGGACTTTCAAATCAAACAGTCAAGAGCCTTCACAGCCCACTGCATGGACTGAACTTGCTGCGATCCTTCCTGGTGAAAAAATACACTCTCCAGTTGTTGGCAACTCTTAACAAGAGTCAAATCCTCTTTATTGAAACCATGTCTAAACGGTTAAATGTTGCTTGGGCCCCTATGCCAAGTTAGAAAGAAAGGAAGTGAAATGGCCTTTATGAAGTGTCGAGAGGAAGACCCTTTCTGCTCTAGCTTGCTTTAATTTGACAAAGCTCTCTAGCACGAGCCACAGAATGCACTCTCGTTTCTCACCCGCTTTTCTCTCAGCCAGTGAGCTCTCACTCCACCTAGGGGGTGTTTCTGGCTTTGATAACCCATGATCTGGTATTCGCACTGCTTCGGGGGTAAGTGACTGGTAGCGAGGGTCATGTCCTCTGATCACTATGCCTGTAACATACAGCTCTATTTTCCTGATGTCAGGGCTCATTAAGAAGGACCAACACTTGGGACAAGTCATCAGTGGCAGCAGGCAGACCACGTACCCAAATATTTTATTACGGTCGGAGGTTACGTAGCAGGAAGAGCACGGACTGGGTCATCAGGTTCAGGTTCACATGTCAGCTCCATTCTTCCTACCTGTGCAGTTTGGCCAAATCACTCCACCTTTGCTGAGCTTCCACTTCCTCATCAGTAGACAGGGAAGCATAATGTCTTTTTTTCCCCCCATGAAATTGTTTTGAAGATCAAATGAGCTAACACGGAAAAAGCGTTTGCGTTATGAATTGAGTTGTGCCCCCCCCGCCCCCCCGCCAATTTTCATATGCTGAAGTCCTAACTCCCAACACCTCAGAATGTGACCTTACTTGACAATAGGGTTGTTGCAGATGTAATTAATTAGTATGATACCATCAGGGCGGGTCCTAATCCAATATGGCTGGTGTCCTCGCAAAAAGGGGAAATTAGTACGCAGAGACGGAGCCAGAGCGAGAATCCTATGTGAAGATGAATGGCAGAAATTGGAGTGATGCATCTATAAGCCAAGAAACACCAAAGATTGCCATCAACAGCTAGCCAAGAGACGTGGAACAGTCTCTCTCACAGCCCTCAGAGGGAACCAACCCTGTCGACACCTTGACCTTGGACTTCTAGCTTCCAGAAGTGTAAGACTATAAATTTCTGTTGTTTAAAGCTGCTTATTTGTGGTACTTTGTTCCAACAGCCCTAGGGCACTGATGAACATCTGTCAGTCAGTTTTAGTTCTTGACCTTTCTTCACTCTGTCCCTCTTCCTCCTGTGGCCTCCTTTAAATGTATCCACATAAGTGTGCTGCAGGACTCTTTGCAGGGACATACACCTGGGTGTGCAGCACACACCCTTTCTGATCTTCCCAAGAGCACAGAGAAGAGGCATCCTCTTTTCTCTGATATGTAATTTGTATTTTTTAATCCTCTGGGTAGTGTGTGCAGTCATTTTTGGCACACATCCTGCTGCGGGAGATTTGACAATAAGAACAGCCTCGTGACGCCGACCTGAAAAGGAACAGCAGATATAAACACATTGCTGTTTCTGTCATCTTGAAACAACACTTTTAAAGGCATCTTAGAGAGCTGGGAAAAGAGGGATTCTTTTCTTCTAGGTCTCCTGTTTCTCCACCAGCAGGATAAGATATTCGCAGGTGTGTGGGGAGTCAGCAGGAGGTACCAAAGAGAGCTGCTTCCCTGAAACCATCCTGAGTGATTTGCATTGTATACAGTGAACACAGACCACCTCACTTTGCCATTCGTATTCATTGAGCAATTTTTAAATGTAAAAGGGAGCTCCTTCTGGGTTCGTGGTCAAGGCCATGCCCTGGTGCTTCACTGGGCATTTCCTTGAAATTGGCCCTATTTGGTACAGCTTTGCTTTAGTGTTGATGATACATGGAAAAACCTCCACCTGATTGGACGATAGCATCCTGTCACCACTCTTAGCATCCTTAATGTAAAGAAATTCAAACTCTGGGAACCAGCAGTCCTGATCCAGTGACTCAGAGGAGAGTTTTCCAGCCACAATGCAAAACAGTCCCCTCTTTTCTCCAGAGCCATATTGAACCCTTTGCCTTGATCTGAGAACCTAGGATCTCAGCTCCTTCAACTGTTCCAGGCGGCAGTGAGGGAGCCAGGGCCCCCACAGGGCGAGCTGCCTGTAGGCTGCAAAATTCCAGCGGAGAGAGGATTTTTGAAGTATCAAAAGCTCCACACCTGTGGGTGATTTCCTTGCAGAGACAGAGAGCAAGTGTAGCCAACCCATGACCTCTCCAAAACTCACATCTATCACAGCCCTTCGAGGAACAGAGCCATCCCTTTTGTTTTCCCAGGCATTGCAGGAATACAAAGAAGATGAGGTATGTATAGGTTTGGCATAGAAAAGAGACAATGGGGCCATCTCAGAGGGCACTGGAGCTGGACTCAGAGATGTACCTTCCAATCCTACACGTGCCAAGTTACTAGGTGGGAAAGCTTTTCAAAGCCCCTGTACCTGCCAGCATCACAGTATCTTTATTTGTAAAATAGTTTCAAAATAAGTACCTGACAGGTCTGTCGCCAGGATTTTATGCAATAGCATAGGTGAATGTGCCTTGCACTTGTGTGTGTATCTGTCAGCCTGTTTTCTCTCTCCCGCATCTATCATCTGTCATATTTATTGAATGATTCCTATATGTTAAGCACTTTGCTAGGTATATTATATTCATCAGTTGTATACCTAAAGGAGGCAGGGTGTTGTTAATGGTTAAAAATCACACTACTTGAGTTCAAATAAATTCCAGCTGTCTGTGTGACCTTGGCCAAGCCCCTTTACCTCTGTAAGCCCTGGTTTCCTCATTTGTATAGTAGGGAGGCTAACAGTGTCTACGCTAAGGGATTTTTGTGAGAAATCAATGAGGTGATGCTTGCAAAATATGTGCACCAAGCCTGGCACATAGTAAGTGCTCAATAAATATTAGCAAAAACAAAAAGAACTTGTTGCAGAGTGAGTTTCTCTGTAACTGCGAAGGGGATACACATACCTGTGAGGTTGTCGGGTGACTCTGTCTGCAACTAGATTTTAGCTGTGTTAGAAAATGTGTTTTGTAAATCAGTTGAGTTCTTTGGTTTAATGTGTGCGTGTGCCTGTTTCAGTTTATTTATGTGTATTTCTTTAGTTCATAAGAAACTTTTCAATGCGAACTAAAGGGAAAGGGACAGTTGGCAATGTCTGGGAGTGGAATTCATAGATTGAGGAAGGGAGATGAAGGGAAAAATAGCATTTTGGAAGGAACTCAATTCACCACATAAGAGAGAACCGGGAGGCAAGACTCTCAACATTTTGGACTGGTGGGGTAAGAGAGACTTTTGCTCGTGACAAAGGAAACGTGCAGGAAAATGCACAGGTGTGCAAACATGGAGGATGTATTTGGGGACCTGGGTTCCAATGGGCTTTATTTGACTGAAGCCAGGATCTTATGTTGGAGAAAATGGGAGTGAGGAATTAACAATGGGTTTTCTTTCTAATTGAAAGGACTGTGGTCTTCACAAGGGCAGGGAATGTGTCCATAAAGCTCGCCTCTAGCTCCCCAATGTTTAGCAAGTAGGTGTACAGTGAATATTTGATGAAACATTGAATCAATGAATGAGAAATTTCTGTTTCATTTGGTTTGGAGGGAAGGGGAACCTTTGAAGACTTGTGAATAATGGAATGACATTTATAAATGTATACTGTCTGAAAAGCATCTTACAGTTCTCTATCAGATGGACTGGAGTAGGGAAAAGTCGTCAGGTAAACCAGTTTACCTGAAAACTTGTCAGGTCAACCAGGGTACCATGGAATTATCTAGCGGGAGGTATAAGGACCAGAATAAATGTGGTGACAGTGAGGACATTTTAGAAATATCATTTACAATTCTTCAAACCTGTGTGAAAGCCACAGTAAGGTGAAAGGGAGATGAAAGTCTCTCCAGAGTTTCTACCTGGGTGAAGGATAGACTGCCCGTGACATTCATTTATTTGACACATGTTATCTGCATTGCACTGGGCACCATCTTAGACACTGAAGACTCAATTATGAATAAGAATCACAAGTGGTACATCAGACCTGCGAGTAATTGCACAGCGTGCTGGGTGTTGTCGCCGTTGTTGCCGTAAACGAACAGTTTGGTTGTACAGTGGCTGCATTTAAACTTGGCCTGGTGAGGCTTCGTGGGGGATGGTGGTGAGGAGGTGGCAGTGGTACTTGGCACTGAAACGGAAGAGCCAGTCTGAGTAAAGGAGAAATTGCTCATCTCAGTTCTGTACATATTACATTCTCTTCATTGTAAGAAATTTAGATGCCAGAATTTAGAAGGCAAATGAGAAGGTGGGCATGGATGGAGCTCAGGAGAGGCGATGAAGATAAATATGTTGACAAAGGTGTCATGTAGGAGAGGGTGAGATTGTCAAGTACGAAATAAATATCCTGGACAGAATGTTAGAGAAAACCTCTGTTAAGGATCTGGAAAGAAAGGATGCACTGGTTAGGGAAGGAGGAGAACCAAGATGGTCACAGAAGCATAAGAAGAGCGACTTCTTCAAGAAAGAGGAGGCAGTGAGATGTCCAGTTGTATGAAGGGGCTAAGGAGAGTGAGCGTGGAGAGAGGACCATTGCAATAATAATTCCTTGATGAGTTGGTCTTCATGAGAGCTCATCCCATGTCATCGACTCCTTAGTGGCCTGTTGCTGTGGCATTTTTAGTGGCTTTGGAACCAGATAAGTCAGTTTGTAGATTGTCCAGGTCCTGGTTGCCTTTGAGATGCCTCACTTGTCACTGAGTCCTTTTCTAAAATGGGGGTAAAAGACTGAGTTCCGGCCCATAATGCAGCTCTGACTGTGTCATAATCATGTCCCTGAACAAAGACATCCTGAACACACCCACAGAACAAATCTGACCTGGGCTTCACAACCCTCCAAAAATCTGACCCCAGACTGCACAGGTGGTGGATCGTAGTGGAAAGAGCATGAACTTTGGAGTCAGACAGGCACCATTGAATGCAGCCCTCTTGCTGGCTGTCTGACTTGGACAACTTATGCCCCTCTCTGACTCCCAGTGTATTTTCTGTACGTAAGCGTCATCTGTCATGTGCCTAGTACCGTTCCTGGCTCAGGAGGGGTGCCCAGTAATGTGGAGCAGTTACTACTGTGCAGAGTTAGAGAAAGGCTCCTTTGCAACTTTTCTGATCTTGCTTTTGCCTTTAACCGTGGTGGAGGCTCTTCCTCCATCCCCCACTTCACGTAAATCATGCGTATCATTTGAGACCTGGCTTTAGTCCCACCTCTCCCTGAAAACTTCCTCCAAGGACCTTGCTTCAAAGTCCTGTTTCCCTCCTCCAACTCTCTAGGATAATACTCAGTATAATATATATATGCTAGTTATTCCTGGGCCAACCTGGGCCATGACTTCTAGTGTTCTTAACTTGTTTTCCTATCTTGATTTCTTGTTTCAGTTTTAAGAGGTTTATATATTACTTCCCTGACTCGACTGTAAATTCCTTGAGGGTAGAGAAAGGCCTTATAATTTATTGCATCTATAATTTGTAGCTCTTTTTTTCTTCTTTTTTCTTTTTTGTCTTTCCATTCTTTGGAAGACATGGCCTAGCAGGGAAAATACATTATTTAGAGTTACAAAGGCCTGGGTTTGAAATAATTGGCAGCCAAATGAAGATTATGTGACATGGAAAAAATTCCCTACCCACTGGGAACACTACTTTCTTCATCTCTAAAATTGAAAAAATAATAATACCCCCCTCATAAACAGTGCATAATTGGTCCTCAGTTATGATGTTTGTTACTACTTCCCTGGGCCTTACTAAGTGTGCAATAATGAATATATCTATTTTGTCAGGATACCTTAAAAGATTTGCTTTGGAAGGCTTTGCATCCCACAGTCCCACACGGAAATGCCCATGCAGCCAGCCCTGTCCCATCCATCAGAATGTAGGATTCTTCCCTGTTCCTCTCTTAGTACATTGGTAGCACCTTCGTTTATGAAACACCGCCTTTTTATGAAACCGTGTCTCTTCCGTTAGACTGGGGACTTCTTAAAGGGAGTAATTCCATTTACTCATCTCCTCAGGGAGACAACTTAGGTAGAGTGGAGAACACAGACAGATGTGGAAGCAAACATAGCTGGAGTGAATCCTGGTGAATCACATCTTCTTATTGGCTATGTGAACTCTGGGCAGGTTTCTTGACCTCCAGAAGCCTGTATCCTCATCTGCACAAAGGGAGGTCATAGTACCCCTTAAGGCTGTTGCATGCACTAAATGAAAAATAATGTATGTGAAAATGTTTATCACTGTACCTGGAACATAGCAGATGTTTAATACATGGGCAGCTCCAGCCCCCGGGCTGTCAGTTAAATAAAAGATGCTCTCACAAGGTGTTGGCTGAATTAAACTAAAAAAGATTTAATACTTATTTCTGTTTTCCATTGATCCCTTATATCTTACTATTGCTGATTATCAACACTTGTCACATTTTCTCCCTGGCACTTTACTACAGTAGTTTAAGAAGCATTGGGATTGTGCTTGCAACCATATTGAGCTCCTTGGAAGGGAGGTGCTTTGTTGAAATTAGCAAGGCTGTGTAGGCATTCATGCTTTTGTTATCCGATCAAAAAGACTTGTCTGTTTTTCTTTGTTGGCAGAAAGGAGACAAAAAGAAGTTGCTTAGAAGATAATTGGCTCTTACATATTAAATTAACTGAAAGCTAAAGTTAATCTCCAGGGAGATAAACTACAAAATTAAGCAATTTGAGGTTTGAGATCTTGGTGATGACAACAGGGGAAAGATCATCAAAATCCAAATTCTTTCTCTTCTCGTGACTGTATTAGCAGGTATGAAGCTAGGGAGACAGAATCAGAGATAAAGCAGATTCCCTGGGGCAGTGACCTGGGTACCACCATCTACATCCCTTCCCTTCAGCAAGCATTTAGTGACTGTCTCCTGGCCACGCAGAGGTGGGCCAGGAGCCAGATGTACAGAAATTCACATCCATTATTAATGAAAGCTTTGTTGTTGCAAGTAATGAAAGTCCACTGGAATGGACTTAAATATACCAGAGGGACTCATCATAAGGACTGAGAGTTGTCTCACAGACCTAAGGAAGGGCATGTGTGAGCTGAGCCTCTGGAAAGGTGAACCAGGAATTGTCAATCAATAAGGACCCCAACAGTAATTTCTGTCTGTGGTCACTTCTTCCAGAACATCTTTTCCCTTGGCTTTTCGTATGATTGACTTTCTCTTACCTAGGCCAATGGCAGGAAAAGTTGGCCACCCAGAATTCTATAATCTAGTCACAAGGAAAGATTGACTCCTTTCTCTGCTTCAATTCTCAATTCCCCAGGATGGGGCTCTGATCAACACAGCTTGGCCCAGGTGTCACCATCTGGTTCAATCCAGAGGGGCCAGAGGCTCGGGTCATGTTGTATAAACACGGCCACTGTGATGATACCGCTCTGTGGGAGAGGGCGGTCAGCTGGGGGTTCAATCACTGAGATTGGACTGATATCTTAAAAGTTGTCTAGTCTTGATGAATGAGGCCAGGTTCCAACTCTCACATAGTCAGTGAGATAAAAGCAGTAAAAAAGAAGAAAAAAAGAGGTGGTTTTATATGATGATGTCATGCTCAGAAGAAGCCATAGTTTTTCAGCATTGACATGGTTCAGTCTGAACTCTCGGGCTACATTTGAACTGGAGTGAAAAGAACTCATATTTATGGAGCACCTCTGTGTCAGATGGACCACTGTCACAGATCCAGGTTACATTCCTAAACATCCAGGTAGGCCTTGTCTATTCCATACTGTAAATAAGGAACTTACTGTGACGTAGTGGGGCCTGGGGCCCTTGTGGCAGAACAGACAGCAGGAGGTTGCATCTATCTGCTCCCGAATCCCTTGCATGCTCCAACAGCTGGAATTGGAAAGGCCTTGAAGGAAACGTTAAGTCACCAGGTTCCTTTGGCTTTGTCTCCATGACTGGTTGGAATGGCTTTGTCTCAGGAAGAGACACTGCTTTCCACTCGGGGTCCCTAAGCCAGATTCAAGAGTCATACTTGATTCCTCTCTTTTCCTGTCTCTCCCACAGACAATCCATGAATGAGCCCTGTCTACTTTTCCTGCAATACCTGTTTTGATTCAGCCCATTTCTCTAAGTCTTAATCCACCCTCTTTGTCTCCCCTCTCGCTTGGATCACTATGATAACTCCTACTTCGACTTCACCCCCTTTTGCCAAAGAGCAGTCAGAGAAATCATTACAAAATGCCGCCATACAGGACAGGAATAAAGACGCAGACGTCGAGAATGGACTTGAGGACACGGGGCGGGGGAAGGGTAAGCTGGGACGAAGTGAGAGCGTGGCATGGACTTATATACGCTACCAAACGTAAAATAGATAGCTAGTGGGAAGCAGCCGCATAGCACAGGGAGATCAGCTCAGTGCTTTGTGACCACCCAGAGGGGTGGGATAGGGAGGGTGGGAGGGAGACGCAAGAGGGAGGGGATATGGGGATATATATATATGTATAGCTGATTCCCTTTGTTACACAGCAGAAACTAACACACCATTGTAAAGCAATTACACTCCAATAAAGATGTTTAAAACAATAAATGCGGCCATATACCTGCATTACCCCCGCTTGCCCCCGCCCTACTATGGCATTTTGCTGGGCTTCGAACTGAATCCACACTCCTTACCTGACTTCTAAAGCGACACATGAAGGAGCCCTGCCTCCCTCTTTCCTGCCGCTCCCATTCCCTCCCCCTTGGTTCTGCTCCCATCACACTAGCTTCTTTCTGTTTTGTAAACAGGCCAAACGCACTCCCTCTCGGCATGACTGCCCTTTTCTTGTTCACATCCCCTTTCAAATGTCATTTCTCCAGAAATGCCTTCCTGGACCAGCCTGTCGAAATTAATTGTTCCCTGCCTGCCCCCAGTCACTCTTCATCTCATCAAACTGTTTTATCATCTTCATAACACTTATCACTCTCTGGAAGGGTCTCGTTCATTATTTATTTACCGGCTAATTCTCTTCCTTTCCCCTTCAGATGAGAAGCTCTAGGAGAGCAGGGGCTTTCTCTCTCTTGTCTATGACTCTTCCCTGGGACCTGGGCCAGTGCTATGTAGTAGGCATTCAACACGTGTTTGTGGCATGAATGAATGACTATTAGGCTGCCTGTGTTAGAAATCCAGGGGCGTCAGGGTGGGGCCTGTACCCTTGCATTCATTACTGGCAATGTCGGGGGCGGGGTCACTTAGTCACTGTCTATTCCAGCACATTCCACTTAAACCCTCCATCACTGGGATTTATCTCTGAATTTAATCAAATGTAACTTACATCGCAGCCTCCTCAGTAAATAATTGATTTTCCCTCTCTGTTGTCTTTATCACAAATACTTCTTTGTACTCTAAAGAAATCATTTAATCGATAGCATACACAGCCCTCTTGTTTAGAAGGCAGATGGAAGATAAAGCGTGGGTCTCGATCCTACCAGAATCTTCCCGGACCAAAGTAATCTCCCTTAAAAAATAGTCTGCAAGCAAGTTGGCAGCAGAGCGACCCAATTAAACACTCTTGTTTTCTTTTTTTTCTAATGGAGATGACCGTGTGAAAGTTGTAGCTGCTGCAGAAGAAAGTTCTCAGCCAGTGGCAGGCTGCACACGAAAGTAGAAAACCCTCGTTCATGTGTGGTTTAATTAACCTCTGTCTGGCTCCAAGAGCAGGCTTTCAAATGCCGAGCATTCACGCACGTGGGGTGAGAACTTCAAATGGGGGGGTTCAACTGTCCTGCGCTCCGCTGTGACCTCAGCTCACTGACTAAATCCCACTCTCCCGCTTTTCTCTGTACTCTCAGTCATCCGGCTTTCCGTGGGCAACGTGTCCAGAGCTTACAGGGATTCATATGTAATCCAAATCCTACGGACTTCCTTCCTTCGCCCTCATTGTTTCCCCCAATGAAGAACATTGGGAGAGGTAAATTTTGCATCTGTGTTCACACATGTGTCTGTTTGGAGCCCACACGTCTCAGGAGTGGAAGAAAGGCAGGGGAAATAATGAAGTGTCCACTCTGATACATGTAGAAAGACTCCATGGAGGCGTTCTCACAGGGAAAAATCCATCTTCCTACTGTCTTCAGGAGGAGTTCTCAGCATTGTATCTCTTTGCACTGTTTTAATTGGAAAGATCTTAACTGTCCACTGATAAGGGGTTGGTTAGATAAATTACGCTACATCTATAAAATGGGGATGTCAGGCAGCTACTAAGAATCATGTTCCAAGAAATATTAATATGGAAGAAAAGATTCACTGCCCTGCCAAATGGAAGAAGCAAGTTACAGATGTACAGTATGAAAACATTTTTGAGAAATGTGCATTTGTGTGTGTATACTTAGGAAAAAGTTTGTAAGGGCATATACTCAAATGCAACCAGAGATACCCCTGCAAGTTATTCTGGATAACTTTCCCTCTTTTTCTTCTCCTGCGTTTTCCAAATTTTAAGATTTGAGCATGTTCCTCTTTGTAATTGGAAAGAAAAAAAACCCAGTTGTTTTAAAGAATGGAAATAGAAAAAGTTTAAAAACGTATCTGTTATTTTTTCATTGGAAAACAAGATCATCTTCACTTGTCAGCAGCTCCCAGGACTTTGTAGATGCCTGGTATCTGCTGTCATGTGCATTTGCCAAAGGGAGACGAGTCGTGAACTTTAGAAAAGCAAACCCCACTGTACCTCCCAGTTCTGGTGGCGGTGAGGATCACCCCGTTCACTCTGACAGACTCAGCTGCCCGCGACGGCTGGTGAACACTCCACAGTTTTGCCAGGGGCCTTTGAGTTGCATCTGGTGAGAGAGTGTTAGCTCTGGATTTGCCTTCTTGCTTAGGCTTAGCGTCATGGAACATCAAAGCAGGTTACATCACTGGGGCACTCGGCACTGCCCCCGCCCCGAGCCCTCTTCCCGTCACTATTGGATTATTGCAGGCACTTGCTAGCTTGCATCTCCACATCGAGACCCCCTCCCTATCGTCCATCAGAACTCTCTCCCTCAAATGCACTGACTTTATACTGTCTTCCATCGAGTTCCCAGGAAACCAGTGGTGGAGATGGAGATTTGCTATAGGAAACTTATTGGGGAAGTGCCTTCAGAGTCAGCACCGATGGGGGACTACAGGTAGCAGGGCTAAGCAGAGGAGGGAGTTGAACCCTGATGCAGTTGCACCAAAGGCCCCAGCTGATCTCACTATTCCACAGGGAGCTCTTGAGTGGCCTTCAGTGTCGTCCCCAACTGAGGCTCGGGGCTTGGGTTTTTTATACTCAGCCTCATCTAATCCAGTTGCTGGTTGGATGCAAGCTTCGGCGGGGAGGGTTGGGAAGTGAGGTGAGGGGAACATGGCCTTGGGTGAGGTTATGCTTTGGTGGAGGAGAGTTCCCTGAGAGCAGCTCACCCAAGAGCCTTCCTGGGTCAGCATGTCAGCTGGGGGATGAGTCTTCAGACCTAAAGCTGGGTCTGGGAGACACATCACATGTAGCCTGCAGTTCACAGAAAAGGAAGTGAAAATATTGTCCACATATGATACTGTCCAGGAGCTGTACCGCTGTGTTGGGGGCTTCACACATATGCTTGCATCGAGTTCTTACAGTAATCCTGCAGGAGGAACATTATTGTCATTTGCGGAGGGATGAAGTGACTTGCTCTAGGCCAGGAGGCTCCGAATGACAAAGAGCTGAGGACCCAGGTCTCTCCTGGACTGTGTTCTTTCTTTCCCCTTCATCTCCTGCTGCTCCACCACCCTCATATGCATCATCCTGTCTTGCCTTCATCCCTGCAGCACCACAGCCATAATAGGACCCTTTCTGTTGCAAATGATAGAGACAAAAATAAATTCAGTGACTGTGGATTCAGACCTGTCCTTCCCCTGCCTTCTGCAATCCTATTTCTTACCCAGCCTCAAGTTCCACATTCTCTTCCTTAAAACTTTTGTTCTGTTTTGTTTTCTTTTTTTTCCTTTTAGTTGCTTATTGGGGTAACATTGGTTTATAACATTATATAAGTTTCATGTATCCAACCTTATAATTCTACTTCTATATATGCTACAATGTGCTCACCACCAAAACTTTCCATCCATCACCATATAGTTGATTCCCTTTACCCATTTTTCCCTCCCTCCAGCCCCTTCCCCTCTGGAAACCACTGCTCTGTTCTCTGCATCTACCTGTTTGCCTTAAAACTTCTTTGGATTCACTCCATTGATTTTTCAGCACTGCTGGCTCTGCCTTTTCTGAGCTCTGTGGTCTTGGGCCAGTCTTTACCTCTTGGAGGCTTAATTTTCTCATCTGTAAGAAGGGACTAATAGTGCATGTCATGCTAGGTTGTGAGGAATAAGAGGACGATGAAGGGGAACGTACATATTGTTTAAAGCCCATTCTGTGCCTGGCGCTGAGGCATCAACATGAGATAAAATATTGCACACCTGGTGCATTCCCTTACACCCTTAGTGGCAGCACATACTGGCTTTACCTTCTCCGCCCCTTGGCCACTAGGAAAAAGACCCAAGCCCAGCCATACAGAGACCTGAGAAAGCGAATGGTGTGCGCCATCCTCAGGCTCCCGGTAAGCAAGTGTGAACAAGGAAAACTGCAGATTAGAAGCCAGGCTGGTTAGTCCTTGACAGGCCCAAGTTAGCAGGATATACCAAGCTCCTAGGCCTTCATGGAAGACTTCAGATGGACTCAGCAATGGAGGGCTATAGACGTCTTTATAACCTTAAAACTGGAAGGTTTCTCCCTTTTTCTGTCTCACGGCTTCTTCCTCTTACATGGAGGTATGATTGGCTATTTTTCTCTGATATCGGACTTGTGTTCGGAAAACGTTGCTAGGGGTTGTGGTGCCACTAGCCTGTTTAATAGCACCTGAGACTTTGGGCACCATGATGAAAACTTAAACTTGACTTTCCAAAGTTAGAAAATGCTATGTCTGTATGTTTGGGGGAGGGTGTTGGAAACTCTGGGTAAGGAAAGTGAGAGCACTTTCCCTTACTCAGTATATTTCCTTCTTCAGCAAATATTTATTGAGTACCCACTCAATGCCAGGCACTGTCCTAGTTGTTTGAGATGCACAGAGAGGACAACAGAAGACAATGCGAGCCCTCCAGGAGCTTACAGTCCAGCTAGGGGGATTCCCGGGCCTAGGTCCTTCCTGCCTCAACATGCTCTCCTGCACCAGGGGTCACCACATGGAGCACGGTGCACACCCCACCCTTATTTAGCATGGTAGTCTCTTCCGTTTCCCTTCACAGAAACTTTAAAATGGTGTTTGAAAGGACAGTGCTAGGAAGTTGTTGGTCTAAGGATCTGTTGGAGTGGCATGACGTGGCCAATGATTGTTTTCTTCTGTTATTGAGCTTATTAATGATGTCATACAATTTTTATAATAGATTTTTAAAGTTAAATAACAGCTGGCAGAAAAGAAGAACCAAATAAATGCTAATAGACCTTCGTCTACTAGGAAAATGAAAGAAGGCCCAACTGTCAGAGCATAAGAATTGGGTCACATATGGGGTCACCAAAGGAATCCTGCCTTGTACTTCTGTGGTTCGTAATCTGACTCTGCCTCAGAATCATTGGCCAAACGTTGAAAATGCAGATTGCCAGGCCGTCACATTAGAATCTCTGGAATCTTAGGACTTGGTTTTCTATAGAAAGGTGCCCATGGATGCCAGATACCCTTTATACAGAGTTCTTTCCAGAAGTACCAGAGAGGAGAACTTTTAAAGAAAATGTATGTATGAGTCATAGGTTGAATGTTATTTTAGCTTTTGAATTAGCTTACCTTTTAGCAATGATGACAGCAACCATGTTCATAAAAGTGCCTTTTAGCAGCCCCCTAAGTGTGTCATTCCCCTTGTTCTGCCCACTACCCAGCTAGCTAACTACGCAAAAATCAGCATTCTCCCCTACACAGTCAGCATACATAATTTCTTGTCCATTGCAAATCAACACCTGGATAACGGCAAGATAGAATTCTAAGTAAAATAAGTTATCTCTGCTCCTGGGCCCTGAAATTCCCCCCACAATCTGTTCTTACATTGGACAACCTAACAGACAATAGAGCTCTCTCAGCAATGGATACAATGATGTTGGCTAGGGTGGGGGATGAGTGTGGAGGGAACATCTTTGAGATTTTCTTATCATCAAGATGGATGGCCTAGTAATTCAGAGAGATATGCAGAAGGAGGGAGGATGTCTCAGTTTGGGTACTGGGTTAATAATTCATAAGGTGATCTCCCTATAGCCTTCAGGAAGGAACATCCTGTTCCTAATTGCACCCTTATTCCCAGGCAACCAAAAAAAAAAAAGAAAAAAAAAGTACCGAACAGCTGGGACCATCACTTCTAATGCAGTATGACTTTGCTATGGTTAACTTTGGGCCACTGGTGCTTAATGTGAAATATATTATTTGGGGAGGAGGAATGCAGTAAATATTTATTGAAAGACTGCCATGTGCCAGGGAGTGTGCTAAGAGCAAAATGTGTATTGTCTCATGTAATTCTTCTAACTGTCCTAGAGAGGAGTGCAAATAACTATAATTTTGTACAGATGGAGAATCTAACACTCAAAAGTTAAACGCCTTTCCCGGAATCACACACGCACGGGTGGTCACAGAGCTACTGCCGCTCCTTCTGACTGCAGCGTTAGGCAACCGTGCCCCTCACTGGCAACATGGCCTTGTACCGCTGACCCTACTTCCTTGTGCTTCTGTCCTCTCTTCCTCTGAATGGGATGCAGTCTTTGCCTTCAAGGTTGTTCTCACTTTTCAATAAGACAGTATGTGGAAATGGGACAGACATCCTTGTTTTCAGATATCATCCAGCTTTTTCTTCCTCCTTCCTCATTCTAGCCTCCCTGTTACAGACTGAATGTTTGTGTCTCCTCCCCCCACACACTCTAAAATTCATGTATTGAAGCTCTACCTGCCAATGTGATGGTATTGGAAGTGGGGCCTTTGGAAGGTAATTAGGGTTAGATGAGGTCATGAGGGTGGGGCCCCCTTGGTGGGATTAGTGCCCTTATAAGAAGAGGAAGAGATATCAGAGCTCTCTCACATGCTCTTTCTCTCCACTAAGTGAGGATACAGCAAGAAAGCAGCCATCTGCAAGCCAGAAAGAGGGACCTTACTCAGAACCAAATCTGCCAGCACCTTGATCTTGGACTTCACAGGCTCCAGAACTATGAAAGATCTGTGCCTGTCATTTAAGCCACCCAGTGTGTGGTATTTTGTTACAGCAGCCTCAGCTAAGACACTTCCTTAGATGTTTAAGTATCTAAAAAAGAGGAGTGAATACTCAGCTTGATATAAGAAATATCTTGATGTTGACCTCTACTAGACAGGAAAATACTGTAACTGTCAAAAGTTAAAAGAATTTAAAGGATGCACAGCCAGACTGCCCACATGAGAAAAAACAATCTTGGCTCTTGTGTGGGTTTCTGTGGCCATGCTCATTATCTGGGATGAGTGAGGGAGGTAAAGAGAGAACAGTCTTGGGTGTGAAATCTCTTTTGTTTGGCCATTAGCCATCTTTAGTGATGAACAGCCTGGAGTGGGAGACGGATTATGACTCCAGTCGATTCTGTGGGCTCTCTGCCTCAGTGTCATGAAAAATGCTAATTGCCTGCTTCTTTGGGCCCCTGACTTCTGACAGAGGGGCTTGTTTTTGTTGAAGTTTCTGCAAGGTCACTCCCAGTGTGGGACCTCCACGCTGGCAGTGCCTTCTGCTCCAAGACAGGGACGTGGTGTTCTTCCTGACAGCATCCTTGAGGCCTTTTCAAAATGGGGGAGTTTACTCGGTGCCCTGGGGACTGTCTCCATTTAAATTCAGAGTCATTTCCCGGGTTATGAGATGAGCAGGTTGTGATGAGGCTGAGAACCGCTCTTCCCTAATGGCATGAAGTGCAGTCAACAGCGAACTAACTGCAGATGTGACATTTACTTTATCCCATTAGGACTTTTATTCCTTGAAGACTTAGTGAATCACACTCATGGCACGGATTTGAGATGAAGTCTGTACGGAAGGGGTTTGTAGTGACCCAGTACACTTTCCCAGTGTGATCCAGACTCTGGGAGTCTGCTAGCCTCTTTTGAATAAATAAATAAATGCATTCATGTATTGAATTATTCAATACAGCTGGGAACTGTGGGTCCACTCTATGCCAAGCACCATGCTAGGTTCAGAGAACACACCCTCCCACCCTCGGGGAGCTAACATGTAGAGGAGACAGGCATGAAGACAAAGTCAGTGAGGTGCCCTGGTGCTGTGATAGATGCTGTGAGCGAACTGAGTGCAAATGTGTCTATTTGTTAGGCAAATGCCAGGCTCTGGGGATACCTTGGCTAACAAATCTAACACAGTCCAGGCCTTTCTGGAGCTTACAGAGGAATGAGAAGGAGGAATTTAAACGGATTATTACAAATGAGATTGATTAATTAATTAATTAATTAATTTGTTGCAAGAAGGTAGGGGGATTATCAGGAGAACACTATGGACACATCTCAGAGGGGCATCCCAGGTAGATCTCTGGGATAGAGAAACCTGGACACATGGCATTGTGGTGAGACCTCAGGTGTCGAAGGGGAGGGGTGAGGGGATGGGGGAGGATAGGGAAGGGTGGTGGCTTCAAGGCCCAAAGAACAGCAGGTGTAAAACAGCAGAGCACAGTGTGCTCAGAGCATGGCTTGTTGGAGGATCTGGATGAAGGCCACTGTGGCAGAAATGTGAAAAGTAAAAGGGAGGGTGGTCCAAAATGAGGTTGATGAGTTCAACTGGGACCATATTTATGGGGGCCTTGCAGGATATTTAAGGAGGTTCATTTTAGTTATACAGAAATACACCTATTTTAGAGCTGTATGCTCAAAAATCTTTTACTGATAGAGATGTGATTTTAAAAAAAAAAAGAAAAGAAAAATGCCCTGGAGACCTGCTTCTGTGGACTCGGGCAGACCTGGGATTAAATCTTGGCTCTAGTACTTACCGAGGTGAATCAATTTAAACAACATGACCTCTCTGAATTTCTGGCTCTGGATCTAAAATATGTGGATAGGACCCACATACGATTGCCTTAACTGAGTAAACCGAGCTCTACAAAGCACAGCATACAGTTCTGGCCATGGTTAGAGTCTCTAAGTATTAGTGTTAAATGTCATCATAGATGGTTAGCTCTCAGAGATCTCTGGAGAGCATTTTCTCTCTATGAATGCTCATTGGTACATGGGGAGACTGAGCCTCCAAGAGGATAAAGGACTTACACATAGTCACATAGGTGAAGGTATAGGAACAGAGACCACACTTGAATCCAGGCCTCCTTACTTCCCATCCAGTTACTGCTTTTCTTCCGTGGGGTGTGGTTTCTAGGCATAAACCCTGTATCTTCCTCCTTTGGAATTCCAATCAGTGGTATATTGAAAATTCAATTCTCAGGTTACTTGGAGAGTTTTGGATTAAGATTCTTGACAAAGCATCCCTTATAGTGATTGTTCATCACTGTTGTTTGTTTATGGAACCTAGTAAAGCCAGTGCACCAGGGCAGAAATCTTCAAACCCTTCCACTTAGGCTCCTTCCCTCTGATGTGAGTAGGAAAGCACTAATAAGGTGGTGCCCCTCAGGCCCTCCCTGTCTCCCAGGCATGTACACCCAGCCAGCCACAAATGCAACTGAACAGTGTTTCTCCCACTGTAGGAGATCCCTTGAAAACATTTAAAAAGAAAGTCTTAAAGAAAAAATAAATAAATAAAAATAAAAAGAAAGTCTTGGGCTTTTAAGAAAACAAAGAAAACTCTATGAAAATACCTTTGCTGCATAATGTCTTCTATTATTACTGATTTTTATCCTTTGTGAATTGGTAACATGTTTAAAATATTATTATCAATTTGAAAACCCCAAATCAAAACTTTGTTTGGAAATTCTCATTCTGAGGACCCAGTTTGAGAAGTAGCACCTCCAAAGAAATTTTCTACATAAAAAGGTTGCTGTTCGACTACTTGTTGTTCCTAGTGAGCTTCCAGAATTACGAATGTCTGAATCAACTCAGTCTACCGTGTCCCTCCCACTAGGCTCAGAATAGCAATGGGTGCGATTTAGGAATGTGGTTTTTGTGTGTCTGTGTGGTGTGTGGTGTGTATGTGTGTGTGTTTTAAACAGGTGATTCTTCATTAAACTAGAATTAGAAAATGACTGCAATAATCTATTGACTTTTCCACTAGAATGTAAGCTCCATGAGTAGAGGGATATTTATATATTTTGGTCAGTGCTGTATCTTTAGCACCTTAGAACTTATAGTGTGCACTCACATATATATATATATATAAAGTGAATGATAAATCAACCAATAATCAATCAATGAGAGCTTTATACTTCCCCAAATGTTGCTACACTGTTGTTTTAATCTAATCCTCACAGCAGACCATAACCTAAATAGCTCCTGTGGCTTAAAGAACAAAGCCCCAAAGCTTTAGCTTGGCTTCCAAAGCCCTTCATGATTAGACCCCTCCAGCCTTTTGTCAGCATCACTAAAGCCATGTGTTTGAACACAGTACTTTGCAAGCACATCGATTGTCTCAGGCTTACCCCAAATCAATCTAATCAAAATCTGTGGAGTGATATTTATAAAAGCTGCCTAGATGATTCTAAAACATAGTTAGGGTTGAGAAACACTCAGTCTAACTTAATTACTCACTGTCTCTGAATGTTACGGTAATCTTCGTTCCTCTAGAAAGCAGCTTCCTTACTCCTCTACCTGTTGAATCCCTGCTTTTTCACCAGCCCCCCTCAAACGGCATCTCAACTCTGCAGCTGTTGCTAATCCACTCCTCACCAGACAGAAACAATTCCTCCTCCCCTCAGCTCTGTATGACATTCACAGTCCTGGTCATATTTTGTAAAGCTATGTGTGTCTCCTTCTGAATTGTGGCTTCCAGACGGGAGAAGAGACACTTTTCACTTACCTAGGTACCACAGAAAGCTAGCACAGTGCCTTGCACAAAGAACGCTCTGAAGCAGTGCAGTGTAAAGATGGTGATAATATAATTAGGGTGACCACACAATTCACCATCCAAACTGGGATACGTTTGAGAGTAATGAAGGGTGCTAGTAATAATAGCATCAGGACAAAGGTATAAACAGGGACTGTCCCAGACAAACTGGAAGTATGAGCACCTAGATAAAAATGGCCAACATTGACTAGCTCTTACTGTTTGCCTGTCACTCTCCTACATGCTGTCTGTGTGTCATTTCTTTGACCTAAACAATGACCCTATGTGGGAGCAACTGTTCTTATCTGCACTGAACAGAGAATGATGCCATGGAAGACATGTAAAGGAACTTACCTAAGGCAACACAATTAGGGGAGGGGTGGGAGAGGTGGGACTTGAACTCGGATCCTCTGAACCCAGAGCTCATGCCGCCCAGTGGAGGAGCTCAGGCCTCAGAGTACGACAGGATGAAGCTCTGTTCACAGCTCAGCTTGAAATAACTTTAGTTACCTCTCTGGCTTTAGTGTCTTCATCCATAGAATGATGGCAATGCCTCCTTCCAGTAACCCGGGAGGATTAAATGGGACATGGTGTGAGAAGATCAGGCGAGGTGTGTGTGCTTGTGATGTACTTGTCTTAAGAGAAAGCTATCTGCCAGTTTACTGTAGGCTCCTTCAGACGTCTATTCAAATAGCTGTGACACAAAGCGAGAAGTAGTAAGTGCTATGACAGGTCACAGGAGACTCCATTGCCTAAGGGGTAAAAGCATGACATTTTGCCTGAGACCTGGGTTCAAATTCAGGCTGTCATATTTGAATAGACATTTCTCCAAAGAAGAGAAGCACACGGGCAATGAGCACATGAAAAGATGCTCTGTGTCATTAGTCCTGAGGAAAATGCAAAATGCAACCATGAGGAGATTTCACTAAACACCTACTAGGATGGCTAAAGTTAAAAAAAAAAAAAAAAAAAAAGACAATAAGAGATGTAGCAAGAACAGCTGGTGGAGAAACTAGAACCCTCATACTTTGCTTGTGGGATTCTAAACTGGTAGAGCCACTTTGGAAAAACAGCTTGACAGTTCTTCAAAAAGCTAAACAGAGTTACCATATGACCCAGTAATTTCTCTCCTAGGTATAATCCTAAGAGAATTGAAGAAATATGGCTATGTAAAAACTGGTACAGAAATGTTCATTGTAGCACTATTCTTAATAGCAAAGAAATAGAAACTGTTTAAATGTCCATCAGCTGTTGTGGTATATCCATACAATGGAATATTATTCAGAAAGAAAAAGACCAAGTACTGATACATGCTATTAAATGGAATGATCTTGAAAATGTGATGCTAAGTGAAGGAAGCCAGTCACAAAGGACCACATATTGTATGATCCCATTTATATGAAATGTAGTGTGCCTCCAGAACAGGCAAGTCTGTAGAGACAGAAAGTAGATTAGTGCTTGCCTAGGGCTGGTGGGCTTGGGGAAGATGGGGAATAACTACTAATGTGTACAGGGTTTCTTTCTGCGTTGATGAAAATGTTATGAAATTAGCTAGCAGTGATGGTTGTATAACTCTGAGTGTACTAAAACCACTGAATTGTACACTTTAAAAGCGTGAATTGAATGGTATGGGAATTAAATCTCAGTCAAGCTGTTATCTAAAAAAATTCAGGTTATGCCCTTGGCTTTGGGCATTGGTGTCATCTTCTATAAAATAGGGCTCATGAAAGAGACTAACTCAAAGAGCAGATGTGAGGATTAAATAAGAGGTTGCATGTAAAACTCTTGGCACAATGACTGGTATCGTAACTGCTCGATAATAGATGATTTTCCTTAAATACATGACCTTTCTCCTGTCCATCCTGAAGCAGGGGGGTCAGTGGTGCTTTCAGCAAAATAGGCTGGGGATTCATGATAACTTAGGATGCATGAAGATTGACACTCTCCCTCACACTCTCAAGTCATATGTGCCCCTGAAGGAACAGCGTTATGGCTCTGATCTCTGTTATTTATTTCTTAACTTATATATTTGAGACCTTGCTCAAGATGTGCTCATGAAAAATTACCCTTTTAATGGTGGAGCATTTAATGAGAAACCGGATTATCTACTGCATAAGTGCCCTTCATACAAATTAGCTTGGCCCTGGGTCCTAATCTAAATTGGGCTACTTTCCTCTAAATGACCTAGTATTTTCTTATTAATCTCTGCCCTCGTTCACCTGATCTGGCTCTTGCTTCCTCGTACGAAGCATGCTCCTCAACAGAGCTCTGTGCCCTGACAAATGTTTCTTAAGGCTGTCTTTGTATCTGACTTACGGACATTTTTCGGACATGACCTGGAGGCTGGAAGCTGTTTCTTCCATTTTCAAGTCATCTCTCCAATGGAGTTTTAATGCTGCCGGTGTATTAAATATCAACAGATTTGGGCCAGGTGAGTTTTGGTAGAAGTTTAGATGGGGCTTCACAGGGAAGTCGGATAGATGAGAAGCAGTTAATCATCATGGTGAAGAGAACAGGCTTGAAGACACAGAACACAAGCAAACCATAAGCCTGGGCTTTGGCATCAGGCAGATCTGGGTTCAGGTCCCACTCAGTGAGTTTGGACAAATTACTTGGCCTCTCAAACCTTCAATATAGATCCTTGTCTATAAAACCTAGGTACTAGGTTTTATAGGTACCTATAAAACTTAGGTACTAAGTAATAGTACCTACCTCTAGGATTATTTCCAGGGCTAAACAAGTCGGTGCATATAATGAGCTTTGTACAGGACATGATAAATCCTACCTGGTATTGTTATTATACTTAAACTTTGGAGGAAGTTCCAAATAGTGAAAGGGATGCTATTAGTGACTGAAATAGTGTCAGGAATTGAAGAGGCAGAGATGGTATTTGCGATAGAATAAGGTAGAGTAAGATAACCTTCCCAAGAAATAGATCAAACCATAGGCCACTCCTACCAAATATTGCATAATAATGCAGGGAGAGGTGACCTGTGGTGCCCCCAGCTAGATGTCTGTACATATAGGGTATATCGTGGCAAATGTTCTCCTCTTTGTTGTTAGCCTTAGTCTCTGACATCTGCCCTCACTGATCCCGGAGGCTTAATTTTTACATTGATTACACATTCAGATGAATCATCCATGTGTTATATTTGCTTTATGGAAAGTAATTCAAGAAGTTTAATATGCTAGAAGTCAGCAAGGATGTGGTAGAAAAAATACCAAATGGGATTTGGGGACGACAGTTCCAGGCCTAACTATGCAGACGTCCTTCTGTATTTTCCTGCTCTCAACATTGTATCCTCTATGTGCTTCTTTTACTGAGCTGATAACAGGGGCAACAACTACCATTTACAGAAAACTTACCATGTGAATCCACGCTTTGCACATACTATCTCATTTAAGTTACTATTCATAATAACTCCTAAAGTAGATATTTAATCTTCATTTAACAGTTAAGGAAACAGAGGCTTGGCAGATAGTTTAGTTGGCTTACAAGTGAGAGAGCCGTGATTTGAAATGAGGATGTCTGGCTCTAAAGCTTATACCTTCTTATACATCTAGCATAATGCACTACACATTTTTGTTTGCAGTCATCAAAAACTTGAGCCTCTAAGGGCATAGACTTTGTCTCATTCATCTGTTGCCAGTGAGTAATAGCATCTGGCACAGAAGCGATGCTCAGTAAGGGATGAATGAATAAATGAATGAAATGCAAGCCATGTTTCGTCAATAGAAAAGCATTATATGATGGTTAGCTATCGCTGTTGTTTTTTTTTTTTTTTTCTATTTGAAGTGTGTCCTCAAATAATTCTCAACCCCGCATAATGGAAAGGCCTCAGTTTGTCCATCATGTGGAGAGAAGAAATGGGCTGAATTATCTCCAATGTCCTCAGGTCTAAGTGTCAGACTGATGAAAGAAGGCATGATAGAGGAGGTATCAGAAGTTGAAGTTAATGATATTCCAGGAGATGACTATCTAAGAAGCCTGGGGCATTCCAGGCTTTAAGAACCACATGAGCAATGCCCCAACCTGTGACTCCTTTGATGGGAGTTTGCCGAAGTTAGAGATTTGAATTCCTATGTATTCTTCTTCTTTTTTTTTTTTCTGACTTGAACTTGGACAAGCTATTTGAACTCTGTGACCTTCATCTTTGTCATCTGGGAAATGGATATGGTTGAGTCGTTGTGAAGAGGGGGTAAAGTTGATAAAACATCTCACGAGAAAGATGTGCTCAGTTCACAGTAACTTTATTGTCTTCATTTTATTTGGATGCGTTTGAACTTCTGGTGGATGTGTCTCAGCAAAATATTATGCTAATAATTATTGAGAAAGCTGCTACGAGGTGTGGGCATACCGTACCAAGGAGTATGGAAGCCTCTTTCTGTACACGCATGAGTTAGCAGAAGAGACATTGTAAAATCATTTTTTGATAATTGCCCCCGAGTCACTGCTTGATACAAAGCAATTACTCTGGAGTCTCACTATAAAACAGCCCATGGAATTGGGTGTAAGGAGGGTCTTGGACCTGGGCCAAAGTCATATTAAATGCTGGAAATGCCGGAGAGGCTCAGGGCTAATACTATTCTAACAAGAATGTCAGACATAAACTCCTAGTGGGTGATGATCGTTTGTTGATGACCTAGTGTGTATCAAAATCCGTATTGGGTACTTCATACGTGTCATCATGTTTATTTATCTTAATGCCCCTTTGGGATTGGTTATTTTCAACTCTTTATTTTTTTTTTTTTTTCTGCCTGAGAAAATGGAGTCTCAGAGAGAATTGTGTCATTTGCCTGAGGATTTAAAAGGATAGAGCCAGAATTTGCATACAGGAGTCTTACCATTCTTTTGTCTGTGGTCCAATGATTTGACTTTCATAGCATGTAGGTGAACCAGAGAACCAGTCTCGGAGCTGCGGGTATTTAAAGCCAGTGGGGCCTTAACACCTACATATCTGAAGCCTGCATTTCTCTCTTTTTAGGTCAGGATCGCAGTGAAGCCACTTTGATAAAGAGGTTTAAAGGTGAAGGGGTCCGGTACAAGGCCAAACTGATCGGGATTGATGAGGTTTCCGCAGCTCGGGGAGACAAGTTATGCCAAGACTCCATGATGAAACTCAAGGTACTGCGCAAGCATTTTAATTTAAATAGTGTGGGTTTGATATGACTGAGAGGAAGAAATGATTACAGTCATTCTGGTAAACATGTTTTTAATTCATATACTGGTATATTACTTGGTACACTGATGACTCACTGCATTTATTTATTGGGAGGACATGTCAATCATTTAGCAAATGTTTGTTGAGCATCTCCTATGGGGAGGTATTTTGCTAGCCCCTGTTGTACAGTTTTTGAGCATATCATATTTTATTCAATTGTATCTTCACTGTGCAATGCCTGCAAAAATAAAAGTACAAAATCATCAAATTGTGCTGTCACTCAGATTTTATAAATTTTCTACTTTATTTTAAAATAAATTTAATATGTTTCACCATATGATGAATATGGTAAAAGATGATATAGTAATAAAGCTGATTTTATTCATTCTTGAAATTTCTATTAATGTCCCCCAAATACTTTAAAGGGAAAATGTTATAAAAAGTGATATGTGACTAGATATTGACATTTAGCGGTATCACAAAGAGATTGATGATTTTAAATGCTTTAAAGAAGGCTTTTCGGGCTTCCCTGGTGGCGCAGTGTTTGAGAATCCGCCTGCCGGTGCAGGGGACACGGGTTTGTGCCATCCCACGTGCCGCGGAGCGGCTGGGCCCGTGAGCCATGGCCGCTGAGCCTGCGTGTCCAGAGCCTGTGCTCCGCAACGGGAGAGGCCACAACAGTGAGAGGCCCGCGTACCACAAAAAAAAAAAAAAAAAAGAAGGCTTTTCATTGAGAAAACTAAGAAAGAAATTGAGAAAAATTTTAATATGAAAAATAAGAAAATTATGTTATTAAATAGCCTTTAAAAACATACAAAATTGAACATTGTTTGTTCCCAGATTCTGGCCTCCATGTAGTTTATGTCTCTTTTTTAAAAAAGTAATATAAAATATTAGAAAAACAGATGATTTAGCAAGAGGTTTACAAGCTATCTTATGCATTTAAGACCTATAGTTTAATTATTTTCCTGATTATATAATTCAAAAAATTCTCTTTGTAAAAATTTTGAAAGTACAGAAGAGTGTGATGGAAAATTAAACTTATCCACAATCCCACCACAAAAAGAAAAACCAGTATCAGCATTTTTGTGTGTAACTAACACTCTCTCTTTGTATTTTTATAAACATTTGTGTATATGTATATGAATCATACACATATGTAGTGTAATTGGAATTACTATTTATAGTTTCATATCTTGTTTTCTTTCTCCCTAATAATATATTATGAGCGTTTCTTTCCTTATCTTCTAATAGTCCCTGAGGATACAACTTGGCCAATGTAATTTTTTTTAATGTAAGAAAAAGGGAAGAAAAGAAAAGGAAAGAAAAAAGAAAAGAAGGCTGGCCAAGTGCCTACTAATATTAAATGAGACAATATCTATAAAACACCCTCTACATTGCCTTTTCTTTGATAGATGCTTAATAAAGCACAAGTATTAATTTTTTTTATACTGTACACATTTTCTCAACAATTTAACATGTATATCAGATGCTAAGACTCCCTGTAGCATAGCTGTAGGAATCATTCTTTTTTTTTTTTTTTTTTGCTGTACACGGACTTCTCACTGTTGTGGCCTCTCCTGTTGTGGAGCACAGGCTCTGGACACGCAGGCTCAGCGGCCATGGCTCACGGGCCCAGCCGCTCCGCAGCATGTGGGATCCTCCCAGACCGGGGCACGAACCCGTGTCCCCTGCATCAGCAGGCAGACTCTCAACCACTGCACCACCAGGGAAGCCCGGAATCATTCTTTTTAAAAACTCTTTAATTTTCTAAACTGTGTATCATTACTTTTATTTTTTTTATTTTTATTTTTTTAGCTGTTACACAGCAAACTTTATTTTAATAGTTATGAATCTACTACAAGGCATACTAGAAAAAGGTATAAAAGACATTAAAATCATGAGTTCACAGATTGTCTCCTTGAAAGAGGTTAATGTATCCTTTTATAAAAAATAATTAAGCAGGACTTCCCTGGTGGTGCAGTGGATAAGACTCCACGCTCCCAACGCAGGGGGCGTGGGTTTGATCCCCGGTCAGGGAACTAGATCCCAGGTGCATGCCGCAACTAAGAGTTCGCATGCTGCAACTAAGACCTGATGCAACCAAATAAATAAATATTTTAAAATAATAGTAATAATTAAGCAATGTTATAAGATTTTAGGACAGTCCTGTAATGAGCCCCCTTCTTCTGCCAAGTTCAAGTCTGAGTGATAAATACACAAAGGAGTCCAACAGGAAGAATTCTAAATTCCAGCTTCATGACTGATAAATGCTGGTCTGGAGGATGTGACGTAGACACACAGCCACAGGGCATCCTTGAAAGAGACAGGCCGTTCCACGTGGTTTGTGGGGTAGTTGTATAACTGCAGTGCTCCGTGTTCACCCACCCTGACCCCTGCTCTGACCCAGAGCAGGACTGTGATTCACGCATGAGATCAGACCAGAACGCAGCCTCTCTAACAGCGGGTAGATTGCAGAGAGACAGCCCAGAAAGACTGAGCCAAGGAGACCCTAGTCAAGAATGGGGATAAAGGCCTGGATCTTGATTCTTGCTGAAGTTGCTCCTTACTGAGTATGAGGCCAGGCAAATGGAGGTTTGCTTTTGACAAATATTAATGGAAAGACATAAAGAAACTCTCCAGTGGCCTGGTTCTCACCCAGAGCCACAAGTCTGCTGAGAACAAGAAAGAGGCAGGCTGGTGCCTCTTCCCCCAGCATCCTGGTAGATAGCGTTCACCAGACTCACAGAGCACCTCACTGACAGCTGCCTTCATAGAAGCATGGAGGTCTCAGTGTATGTGAGACAGGAGTTGGCCTGTGTGCCCTGAAGTTCTCCCTCTGGATTAACACTGGGCCAGGCTAGCTGTACCAGGCCTGGCCAGGATTGCCGACCTTGCGTGTGTGTGTGTGTGTGTGTGTGGGGGGGGGGGGTTACCTGCAGCGAAGTACCCTGTCTGTCACCCCTTATAACTGTGAGGTCCCCAAAGCCCTGGAGAGTTGGTCCAACCATAACACGCTCTTGTCACATGCTCTGAACTTGTTGACGGTTCTTGGTTCCCAGACAATTGTCTTCCATTATTTGCAAGTTGCAGAGAAGAATGTTGACATTTCTGCTCCCAGTAATGTTTCTTTAAGAAACACAGAAACATAAATGATCGATTCTCTATTTGGCCACTTGCCCGGGAAGGAAAGACAAAGAAGTACAAAATACCTGTTAGCCTTGCAAAAGGCCCACTTGATCATGTCAGGCCATAGGAGAAATTTTTTTTTTTAATCTGTTTTTCTTTGCTAGGCTCTCTGAAGCTGGTGCCTCTTCCTGTTTTAGAGAGTTTTCTCTTGGATTGTAGAGATTTAAGAGGGGATTCATAATGTGAGTATGAGTGAGCCATTGCCTGTCCACCAGCGAAGCCTCACTGTTATCGTATTTTAATTTAGTCAATAATGCACTTTTACATATATTATCTCTTTCGCTCTTATGAGGTAGCTATTAGCCTCCTTGTTTTGCAAAGAAGAAATCTGCAGCTCACGGAAGTTAGAGGATTTGCCTCAGAACCTTCATTTAATCTGGGATAAGCCCAGAATTGAAGCCTGTATCTCCAGATGCCCAGTGTTTGATAAGATATAGTTTAGTGCTTCGTTCTATTCTGTTTCGTATCTGCGTTGAATCTATCCTGGTTCCCCAACTAGAGTTTAAGCTCCTACCAGTAAGCTACATAGCCCCACATCACTGACTTCCAAAGCAGTCAACTTTCAGAGGTATCGGGCAAAATGGTGGTGGTTGAAGCTATGGGAGAGATGGGCTGATTCCAGAGCCCTAAGTAAATCTATTAGTCAGGGTTCTGTAAGAAACACCCAGCCTGACTAGGTCAGATGAGGATACTTTAATGCAAGAGTGACATACAAAGGTTAGGCAAAGTTAAAGCAGCAAACAAGAGCTGGTGAGGCACTGGAAACTAAAAACAGTGGGAAGCTGTTACCATCCTAGGATGAGATCTATTTACTGGAATCCAGGGAGGGTGAGATTGAGGATAAAGTCCCTTCCCTCGCCAAGCAAAAATAAGCTACTCCTGGAGATTGTAGAACAAGCATGGGAAGGAGGCTGGATGAAATACCCTGACCTCTCTCCTTCCACCCTCTGATCTCCTGTCTGTGCCTTCCTGGGTGGAATCCAGAGGGCAAGAAGCTCAGAGGACCTGGCAATGCAGACCACAGGGGCCAGTCTCTGGACACAAAGCAAGGCAGAGGAGGATATTTGTATTCTCCTTCTTACCTCGGAAAAGTGAAACTTAGGATGCATTTTCCCCCAAAGATCTACAACTGATAACCAGTAAGGCTGAGATTGGAGACCAGGTTTAGTTCATGGAGCTTTCTGGAATAGCATTCTAGGTTTTCAGCTATTCGGGTTGCACACCTGCTTGACGTGTTCCCTGGAGATCAGAGTCATCCCATCATGTGCATACACCCTGCTGGGTGAGGTTTCTCAGAGTCCTTTCCTGTGCATCATCTTATTGGATTCTCACGGCAACCCCTGAGCTGGACAGGGCAGGCTATCAACCCTGCCTGGCGTGCCTGACCCCTTCCCTGTGTATAAAATCCTCCAGCAAGATGCTGCCTCTGTGTGACTCCCTTAGGGACACCTGCATCAGTCATTCCATACAGTGCCCAGCACATGGCATTGCTTCATAGAATCAGTATTAGTATTAGAGGTGATGGTCACAGTCATTTGCTGAGCTCTCCTTGCACGCTGCACCCCATGCTAGGTGCGGTACGTGCACGCGTCACTCTTAGGAAGTAAGAAGTATTCTCATTTTAGAGTTCTCCTTCATTACTGAGTTTGGAAGCTGGTGGTTCCACCTTTTTTTCATCCATGCCTCCCCAAAGAGCCCTTCCAGAGGGTTATAGTAGAAGGAACCCTAACACTGGAATTCGAAAGGTCACTGTTTGAATTCCCTCTATATGTCTTCTTAGTTCCTTGAGGTTTGGGGTGTTCGCTTGGCCCCCCGATCTTATGTTTGGTCATTTGTAAAGTAAGGGAGATAATTTTTCCTTCCCAGGAATGTGGGATGGGCTGAATTACATGACGTGTAAGAGAACTCCTACCATTTGGTAGGGACCCAAGAAAACATCTGACTCCTTCATTTCCAGGTTTTGCCAACAATGACTTTGTAGGTCAGGTGGCTAATATTAGGCACAGAAACCCCCAAAGACACCTACATCCATATCTTCGGATTCCCCAGCCATCCCTGTCCCTTGGCCCTTCCTCAGTTCTACATAACAGCACTGAATCATCTGTGGGGAGGTGAGCCCCTGCAGTGTGCTGTCTGGTGGCAGGCTTGCTTGGACTTCATGCAGTGTTTCAGGGCTTAACTCAGGGTCCTGTCTCTCAACATGCCTGATAAAATTGGAGTTTTATTTCCCCAAGGATCACACCACGTGGATCATCCTTGTCTCTTGCATTTGTCCTGGGAAGCTGTACCGTCAGCAGCTCCAAGCAGAAGTGCTTCTGAAACGTGCACACTGGCTCTTTCCATCCCTCTTTATCTGCAGCCACCTTCGGCCGGGGAGTTCTATGATAGCCACTTGGTCAGCATCACTATGTGCTGGGAATTAGCAGAGTTTGATGTGGTAATTCTAAGAGCTAGGGGTTGTTAGGACCATCTTGGAGATAGGGACATTAAAGCTACTCTTCTTGACCAAAGGTGCAAGGCCTCTCCCCACCATGAGCTGTGATGTCTTCATGTTGGGAGGACTTAAACAAGAAAGAGAGGCTCCCTGCCCTTTGGACACAGTCATTCCAGTGCTTCCATTTATAATGGGGCTTCCGTTATGATGGCGCTACTTCTTGTTGTCTCTTCTGCATAGGCCTGGATAGTGAAGTTGAAGGTTAGGCTGTGTAGGGATGGAAGCATCAGTTATTTTACTCCAAATCCAGCCAGAAACACAGATTTCAAATCAGATTTTCATAGGTTCAAAGCCTGGCTTGTTCATTACCCAAGTGAGGGGAAAGTCACTTCATTCCAGGATCCGTTCTCGACACTGGCGTAGAATGAATAAAGCAAAGTTCTGTGCCCAGTTGAGCTTTTGTTCTGTTGGGCAAAGGCAGACAGTCAACAAATGAATATACAATATGCCAGTGGGTACGGCGAGGAAAAACGATGCAGGGGGAAAGAATGGGATGCAGTTTGGTGTGGAGAGTGGAGGGGTCAGAGGCCGTATCTCTGATCAGGTGACATTGAAGAGAAATAAGAACTACCCCTGGGATTGCAAAGACATACTTTGACCCTTCTCCCATGTCCTTAAAACCATCCCTCAGTGAATTTATGGGAAAACAAGCAGCACGCTGAGGTATCTAGAAACCTTTGAACAAGAGCAAGTGTTAAAGAGACAGGAGACTTCGCTTTGGGGTGAGTCACTCTCTTTAACTATTTAGAGGGCAGTCATCTTATGTCAGTGAGTACCATCCCTGAAGGGTCAAAAGAGGAACACTGGGTAGGGTTACAGGAAAGAGATCTGGGCTCGCTAGAAAGAAGACACACGTAAAAGGAATAATTACTGCCCCCTGCACCAAGAGTCTTGAGAGTGGACCTGTGGTCTCAGCTTTCTCACCAGCTCTCTGTACCATCTTGGGACTGTCCACCCAGCTTTTCAGACATCAGTTTTCTCATCTGTTGGTAGAGAAATTTGGACTGATTAGTTTCAAGGTTTTCTCTCACTTTAACGTTCTGTACATCCACATGTCAGAGGTGCTTGAGAATGAATGGGAGACTCCTGAGGGAGTGAATTTCCTACTGCTAGGTACCAAACAGGAACTGGACCTCGAACGCTAAGGGACAGTCATTCATTTACTAGAAGAAGTTAATTTTTATGACATCTCTACAGTGTACCAGGTGTTGTGCTAGGTACTTGCCATAAGTTTTCATTTAATTCTCTCAAACTTGAGAGAGAAGTATTTACACTTGAGAAAGTAGAGTTGAGAGTTAAGTCATTTGTCCAAGATCACAGCCAGGAGTATGATCCAGATGTTTCCATTCCGCAGACTATTTCCAGTATCCAAAGGGAGGATAATCACACAACCTCAAGAGAATGCCCTTTCCTTGCCTTCTGGTCATACCTCTCACTCTGTTTGCTGAGACTGAGGTCAAGAAAATGCTGTTCTGAGAACAGCACAAAGGACTTTTATCTCTTGGAAGTATGAAATCATGATTATTTTAGACTTTTCTACTCCTGAAGAAGTCCAGAATGATAACTGTTGAGAATTGGGCTTACTCACCCTCTGTGGAGGCTAATAGGGATGAAGGGGCTGGAAGCCTCAAAACATCTAATGCAGAGTCTGCAACAATCCTGGAGCGTAAATCCCTTGAATGTCCTCATCCTCTGAGTTGTGCCCTAATATGAAGCCTGTGCTTGCCTGTAATTGGCCACCACAGAGGCTGATTTTAAAAGCAAGTGTCTTTACTCTTAACTTGCATAATATCAACTTTGACGAGGACTCTTGATAGCACATTCATGTAACAATAATTTCTTGAGTGTCTCCTGACCTTCAGCGACAGTCCAGGGACTGTCCTGGGTCCGAGGAAGAGAGCAGTGAACAGAGTAACATACCTACCTTTTGTGACATCTGCCTTCTAATGGACTCATACACATGTCTTCAGTTTACAAAAAATTTGGAAAAGTGGGGAAACAGATTTTTGAAGAGTGGAATGCACTTGGTAGG
This sequence comes from Kogia breviceps, assembly GCF_026419965.1. Lineage (NCBI taxonomy): Eukaryota > Metazoa > Chordata > Mammalia > Artiodactyla > Physeteridae > Kogia > Kogia breviceps. The sequence goes on from NC_081310.1 coordinate 154,005,325, forward strand.
TACTTTCCTTGAAAGCACAGGAATGATTGGAAAAATGGTAGAAGAACATACAAAATGTGTGGGTAAAAACTGCAAACCTTATAGGCATATGACCATCACATTTTTCCAAACAAAATCGACACATGCAGTCTGGCAATATTTCTTCTTTTCTTTCTGATCTCTAAAATTAATTCATATAAAAGCTTTTTCCAGAAGTATAAAATTAAAATCACCTTTAGGAATGTATTCCATGACTCATCTTTATTTAAAAGGTTAAAACCATATCTAATACAAAACCCAGCAAAGATTTGAACAAGAGGACCATATTCTGTTTATTCTGGGGTCTCGAATTCTGAACTGAGCATCTAGGCACAAAGTAGGCACTCTATAAATCTTGGTTCATCCAATGAATACATGTTCAAATATCTATTTCTATAGTTCTCGAGCAGTGAGGACAAGTATTACCCTAAAACATCAAGAAAATGCAAGCCCGTCAGGGAAGGCAGCATGGAAGTGGGGAGGGAGTGGAGTGTGCATGATTGGTGGCTTTGGTTCATGATATCTGACATGCCTTTGCTTTGGGACGGAGGGGATTTTCAAATGAAAACACTAAAGTAAAAACCACATCCTTCCTTTCAACAGGGCGTTGTTGCTGGCGCTCGTTCCAAAGGAGAACACAAACAGAAAATCTTTTTAACCATCTCCTTTGGAGGAATCAAAATCTTTGATGAGAAGACAGGGGTAAGTAAAAGAATAACATGGCATGGTGAAATTGAATCCACTGACCGATGTGCCCTTAAAAGCCTCTACTCCCTGGGCAGGGATATCAAACAAGCATAAGAACAGATAAAGCAACTGACAAACTTGATCAACTGTGATTGTCCATCAAAGGGAGGCTCTTCTCTGACTTGGCCACAGTGTGACTGCACCAACACAGTGTGACTGTGTTTCTTACAGTGTAATTGGGATAAAAGTGTCACACAGTCCTGGTAATGCAATAGGGAGATTGATGTGCTTTGAAGAGCGGTGGGTAATGTGACAGTTTAAGTTAAATTTCTTTGTGTGCTGGCAACTTTAATGACATGCATCCTAGAGGGAGATGCACGGGGGTCATTTGACTTGGTCAAAGCATCCAGACTCTCTTGAGTTGAACCTGTGGCACCTTGCAATTGCTGTCATCAAAAAGAATAAATGGAGTTTTCAATCTTGAAAAAAAATCTATCACTGCATGATCAGGAAATGTAAGGGCTGATCTGTTTGTTAAACCCACTGAAGTAGTGGTTTGTATTTTCATCAACTTCCCGGCAGCAGTTAGCTCCCAGCTTCATCCCCAGGACTTGCCTTGCATTGTAGGCCTTGTTCATTGATGGTAACGGAAAAACAGAAAAGCGTTCTGTCCTTTGATCTGTTTTGTCCAGAGAGCAAGAGTCAAATGGACTCCATTCAATGCTTTATATAGCTTCTAACACACCTCCACCTAGATCACCTCCTTTGAACTTCACAGGTAATTTGTCAAGCACTGTATAAACAATACTCAACTAGCCAAGTTACCTAACCTTGTCATTTTGCATTATAATTTTCTCGCCTTTGTTCTGACTCATATTAGGACACCAGTGGGTAGTAGGATGATAATTTAACAGTAAAAAATGGATTTTCTTGAAGAAAAGTTATTCGTAATAATAGCACAGACATTTGTACACCCATGTTCATAGCAGCATTATTCACAATGGCCAAAAGGTAGAAGCAACCCAACTGTCCATCTGTGGATGAATGGATAGACAAAATATGGTGTGTGTGTGTGTGTGTGTGTGTGTGTGTGTGTGTGTGTGTAATGGAATATTATTAAGCAGTAAAAAGGAAGTTCTGACCTATGCTACAACATGGAAGACATTATGCAAAGTAAAAAAAAGCCAGTCACACATAGACAAATTCAGTAGGATTCCACTTAAATGAGGTATCTAGAGGAGTCAGATTTCACAGAGACAGAAAGTAGAATGGTGGTTGACTGGGCCTGGTGGGAGGGGTGATAAAGAGTTAGTGTTTAATGAGTACAGAGTTAAAGTCTGGGGAGAGGGAAACAGTGCTGGTGATGGATGGCTGTGATGGCTGCTCAACAATATGAATGTACTTTATGCCACTGAACTGTGCACTTAAAAGTGGTTATAATGGGGCTTCCCTGGTGGTGCAGTGGTTGAGAATCCGCCTGCCGATGCAGGGGACACTGGTTTGTGCCCCGGTCTGGGAGGATCTCACATGCCGCGGAGCGGCTGGGCCCGTGAGCCATGGCCGCTGGGCCTGCGCGTCCGGAGCCTGTGCTCCGCAACGGGAGAGGCCACAACAGTGAGGCCCGCGTACCACCAAAAAAAAAAAAAAAAAAAAAAAAAAAAAAAAAAAAAAAGTGGTTATAATGGTAAATCTTATGTTATGTATATATTACCACAATAAAAAAATCTAGTAGTAATAATTACCGTTTGCTGAGTACGTACTAGGTACATATTAGTCACTTTGCAAACATTATTCAGTTTTGTCCTCAAAAGGGTCCTGTGAGAGAGTAATAATAACAGGTACTACGTCAAGCACATAGTATGTTCCAGTCATTGTTGTACGCCCTTTAGAAGTACCAATCCATTTAAGCCTTACAACAACCCTATGAGTAGATAGTGTTATCTCCATTTTATAGTTGAAGATATTAAGGAGAGAAAAGGATATGTAACTTGCCGGAAGTAGGAGGTGGTGGAGACAGGATTACAACCTAAACAGTCTGGCTTATGAGTCCAACCACAATGTCTGTTATCTCTTAGGGTAAGTGACTTTCTCATGTTCATCCAGCATGTAGGAGGCAGAGCTGGGATGTAGCCTCCAGTTGACCTGAGTCAAAAATCAAAGCAATTGACCTCTATGTTATAGGAAAGGTGGACCTACCTGGGGATGCCTTGGTAAAGGGAGTTTAGAATGAGGGCACAAGCATCAGGAGTCAAGGAGCTTGAAGGCAGCAAGATTAAGAGCCTAATGTAATCCTCTTCTGCTTTAATAAAAGTGTGGTTTCTAAAATTAGGGAAGATTTTCCTTTTACTGGCCAGACTATAGTTTGGAGTTCTGTGCTCAGTTCTGAACCTCACATTTTAGAAAAGATACAATCGAATCAAAGTATATCCTGATGAGGGGACCAGGGCAGTTGGGGGACTGAAAACTATGCTTGGCCAACACTTCTGAACACAGATGTGGCCACGTGGGATCCTGGGTAACACACAGGAGGCAGAGAGCTTTGGGCTTGTAGAAACTTGGAGGATATCATTGACCCCTTAGCATCCTTCACGGTAGGGATCCAAGGAGCGTGGATCAAGCCTAACTGAGAGATGCTTTCACAAGGATTTATATGCCCAATATACGTCATCATCTCTAGTCTCTTCCCAAGTCCATGCCTGCCCATCACATGACACTGGCATCACCAAAGGGACTGGAGTAAAGCAGAGTATCAGATATTTTATTTTGTCTAGGGCCATGTTTTTGGCTTTGCTATTCCATCATGTACCCTGCCATCAAACAGCTCTCATCACCAAACTTTAACTAATGAGAAGAGGTAGTTTATATTCTTTACCTTTCTCTAAATCCTCACTCAAGGATGGCTAATCTGGCCCCAAAGAAAGATACCACCAAACCTTATAATGTGATGTTTTGATTCTTTATCTGGACACAAAGAGAGCAGCAGTACAGTCATTGTTTCAGCTCGAAGCCATTTGGCTTTGTTGAAAACAAATGTCATCTCCTAGTGGAGAATCGGGATGAAGGCAGAGTTAAGTGTTTTCTGTCTGGCTTTGTCTGCTCCAGTTCTGTTTAATTAACCTTAGGCCCTGTATCATTGGGCTTCTGCTACCCTAGCTTGTTAATTTGTCTCAACACAAGCCTGGGGAAAACTGGTGGAGAGAATCGACGTTTAAGCCGGAAGTAGAGAGGAGGGTGAGAGTAAGGCACTCCATATTAATAGCGTTCATGTCTCCAAAGAGTTGTCTAGAAAAAGTTCTGTGTGACTCAAGGGATGGAACCGAGACCAGGTGATAGAAGTTTCTAGGAAGCAGTTTCAGTTTATGAGGAAGAAAAATTTCCTGCAAGTCAGAGCTGTTCAGCATGTAGATGGACCACCTTCTGTGCAGGGGAGTTCACCAGCCGTAGGAGGTTTCAAGCAACAGTCATATTATGGGGATATTTTGGAAGGAAGTCAAGTAGAAGGTGAGATGTTGACCAAAGTCACATCTTTGGGGAATCACCAAAGTTGATTCCCCAGACTAGTTTAACAGTCTGTTTCTCCCTTAAAGTCAACCCTATCGATGTGATTTATCTTCAGATAAATGGAGGTTTTTCAAAACCTCCATTGGAGATTATGAACAGGAACAGTTTACTGAACCTTTGTCGTTGCACAGCAGGGGACTGGCTGAATTATGCAGGATAAGAGTCTAAGTGAAGTGTTTTGTCTTACATATCAAAGAAATGGAAAACTAGGTCTTTGTCATTTGGAATGACAAATTTTAGTTGTTTAACGTGTGTCTAAAGTATTCCTGCTCAAGCTTGGCTGCACTATTTTTTTCAAAACCAAGAAAAAAAAAACATTAGCAGAACGTGACAATAGCTACAATTTTAAAAATCCAAAAGCTGTCAGAAGCGTTTTGATCCCAATTAAAGAGACCCTTTGCAGCAATTTACACCTTGTCTTGAATTTCAAAGAGTTCTTGATCCCAACCCTTATGTGAGTAAATTTTATTATTAGTATGTTGCAGGAAATAAATCAATATCAAAAGCTGTTCATATGTTCAGATATCTAGGTATTGCTAATATGTCAAAACGATCAGTGAGAATGCAGAATATGTCATAAATGAACTCATTGTCACTAGTAATAGTAGGAGCTAGCAGTAGCAGTAGGAGTAGAAATGGTTTCATGTCAGTATGTTACTAGGTCCTCAAATCAGACCAGTGGACACCAAGGCAGGAGTGATGTCATCTTCATTTCACAAATAAGGAAACTGAGATTCTGGGAGTGTTCCCGACTTGGCTGGAGACTCAGATCAGACCTTCCAACCCCGAATCCTATGTCTTTCCAGGGAAAGAGGAAGTTCACTAGCTTTCTTCTCTCCTCACTTATAATTTTATTCCATAGAATTATTATAATTTGTGCCATTAAAAAATCAGAAATATTGGGACTTCCCTGGTGACTCAGTGGTTAAGAATCTGCCTGCCAATGCAGGGGACATGGGTTTGAGCCCTGGTCTGGGAAGATCACACATGCCGCAGAGCAACTAAGACTGTGCATCACAACTACTGAGCCCATGTGCCGCAACTACTGAAGCCATGCACCTAGAGCCCATGCTCCACAACAAAGAGAAGCCACTGCAATGAGAAGCCCACGCACCACAACAAAGAGTAGCCCCCGCTCACTGCAACTAGAGAAAGCCCGCGCGTGGCAATGAAGACCCAACACAGCCAAAAATAAATAAATAAATAAATAAGTAAATTTAAAAAAATCGTAAATACTGCAGGAGCCTAAAGATGAGTCTGTTTCTCAGGATAGAGGGCAGTGGTCTCTATCAACTTTTCCAGATAATGCAACATCTTGTTGCCACAATCACAGATGGATTTTGCTTGTTCATTTAGTTTAGCCAACACTGATGTGGCACTATTATTTGCACCATTCTAAGTACATTATAGCAATTCTATGAAGTAAATGCTATTATCATCACCATTTTACAGATGAGAAAACTGAGGTCCAAATAATTAATTACACAGCTCTCAAGTGGCAGAGCTGAGATTCAAACCCAGGTAGTCTCACCCAGAGTACTTAACGCTTGTAATATATCACACCTTTCTTAGTGTGTTTGGGCTGCTATAACAAAAATACTATAAACTAGGTGGCTTATAAACAGCAAATGTTTATTTCACAGTCCTAGAGGCTGGAAAGTCCAGGATCATAGCCCCAGGATTTGGTGTCTGGTGAGAGCCCACTTCCTCATAGATGGTGCCTTTTTCTTTGTCCTCTTATTATGCAAGGGGGAGAGGGGGAGGATGCTTACTAGGGCCTCTTTTATAAGGGCACTAATCCCATGTGTAAGGGCTCCACCCTCATGACCTAATAAGCTCTCAAAGGCCCCACCTCCTAATACCATCACCTTGAGGGTTAGAATTTCAGCATATGAAATTTGAGGGGATAAAAACATTTCAGACCATAGTAATATCAAAGTTTATAAATGATTTCCTTTTATATGTATTAGAGCAGATTGAATATTATCCCTGTCTGACTGTCACCATTATTCACTTTCATCTTAATGAGCTTTCCTGAGTGAAGATAAAAGGGGTGGAGTTACAACTGGGACTGTCTTGTGGTTAGAATGTTGGCAGTGTAACCAGTACATGGTCAGGCAAGAGCATATCGGATGCCTGTTTTACACCACTTAAATATCTGTTTCCTGAGAATTCAAAGATGAAGAAGATGTGTCCTTGCCCCTGAGGTGTTCACAGTCTGGTGGTGAAACCAGACTCACAAAATGAACTGACAGCTGCTGAGACACAGGTGTGAATGGAGTTGTCGGTACTCAGGGGATGGAGACCGAGCTTTGCCTGGAATAGTCAGGGGTTTTCACAGAAAAGGGCACACTGACTTGGCAGTGGAGGAGTGAGTTGGAGAGGACCAGGTAAACGAGTCAGGGAAGAGAAAAACGTATTTCTAAATGCACAAATGTCTAAAGGAGAAAGATGTGTGTGTGTTCATTTTTCCCTCAGGAAATATTTATTGAACACGTCTGTCAACGCACATATGAACAAGGCTGTATCTTTTTGTTCATCACTGTTACCTATCTGGTTAGCACATGATGTCCACATCGTAGGCGCTCAGTATTACTTATTGCACAGAAAATAAAATGACTTAGTGATTATGACTCAGCAAATGTACACAGAAAAACTAGGGCATCGCAGGGGAGAGGGAGAGTGGCCCAGGATTGAATATTGTCCCTCATAATAGAGGGGTAATGATCTTTTAACTGTAATGGCTGCACTTACATTTCATGGCTGATTTAATAATTTATTCTTCAGTGAAAACCAGGTATCACCTTATTCGTGTCTCTTCAGAAACAGGACTGTTCTTCCTTTATTTCTAACTAGATATTTTGAGTGGACTTGGGGAGAACAGCTGAGGTGGAGCAAAGGACACTGGTCCTAGGGAGGGAGACAGGTAGGAAGATGAAGGCATTGCAGAGCAGGATGCTGGGACCTGGGACACCCCTGTCATCCTGCGAGCCATTGAAACAGTACATGGGACTCTCACAAGATGACTAGCCTATAAGCAGGACCGTCTATAGCAGGTTTTAGTGGATTCTGTCTCATTCGACACCCAACAATTCTTGGAGGTTTTTTTTTTTTTAAATTTAGTTTTTATTTTATATTGGAGGATAGTTGATTTACAATATTGTGTTAGTTTCAGGTGTACAGCAAAGTGATTCCGTTATACATACATCCATTCTTTTTCAGATTCTTTTCCCATACAGGTTGTTACAGGATATGGAGTAGAGTTCCTTGTGCTATGCAGTAGGTGCTTGTTGATTATCTGTTTATTACCCCCTTTTTACAGATGAGTCATCTAAGGTACAAGTAGGGTGAGTGGCTTGCCCGAGGCTACTATGAGTAGCAAGAATTGAATTCAAATTCACATTTATAACTCCTAAACTTGTTTTGTTTCTTTTTACTCCAGAGATTCTCCGCTTGACTGGTGCTATCCCCAGAAGGGGCTGCTTTGGAACTTAATGTAGGCATTTTGGGTGGTCAGGACTTTTGGGGAAGGGGGTGGTGATGTAGGAATTTACTAGGGGCAAGGATGCTAGCCACTCTGCAGTGTACAGGACATTCGCACACAACACAAATGTTTCCTGTGCCATGTGACTTTAAATGTCTTATCACACATTCACATAGATGAAAAACCTGTTTATAATTATCTGAATCTAAAACCTAACTCTACTTTATCTATAAAAAAGTGATTCTCTACAATATTCATAGTAGTGAGTTTTCCAGAAATGCAGCTAAACAGAGAGAAAGATGTGCTTTGTTCTGTTGAATCCTCATCAAGAGTTGGTCATCACTTTGGAAAACCACTCCCCTGTGATGCTTTTCATATTTGAGTCACCAACAGGGCACTACTCCATCAGTTTCATGTATAGCTAACATGTTCACCATAACTGGACTTATATGGCGCATCTTTAAAAATGTCAAATATACAGGGAAGAGTTGAATGATCTCTTAAAACTGAATTTATTCATTATAAGAAAGCACAAACATAAGACAGTGTCATTGTGTTCTTCTATTGTAGTTGTAACTAAGCCTTTGTATGTAGAAACTCATATTATTTTTTATTAGAAATCATCTTCTTTTATTTCTCCTTTATAAGTAGGATATTTTGACTTGCTTAAACTTCATGTGTACAGGTAGATTATGTAATCATTTCCAGATAATAAAAGAAGAATTATAAAATACTGGTTTATAAGAAGGAGGTGTTGGGTCAAATAAGGTTGAGAATCCCTGTCTAGACCATGCTGCCATTTTCATTGGTTCATTCATTCATTCATTCCACAGATGCTTATTGAGTGAAAGGGATATTCTACGTGATGGTTAGGGATGAACTAGCCTGAAACCTTTTCTTCAGGGAACTTACAACCCTAGGAGGCAAGACATATGTATATAACTAAAAGCTCAAAGCAAGAATAACAATATGATAAGAGAAAAATATAAAATTATCATGAGAGTTGAAAAGAAGAAATAATTTCTTCCATCTGAAAAGAAATATGGAATGATTTAGGAACAAAGGGCTGTACTTTGAAGGATGGGCAGGGTTTCAAGTGAGAGATATAAGAGGACCAGTATCCAGGCAAAGGGAATTATGGGGAGTGTTTACTAAGGCCCTAAAGTGAGAAAGTCATGAAGAAGGGCAGGTGTGGAGAAGAGTTGAGATGTCTGGATATTCTGGATTGGAGGATGTGTGATGGCTATCAGTGAGAGAAAACTGAGAGGGTTGGCAGGGCCCTATTGCGAGGCCTCGAATGTATGACTAAAGAGTTTTGGTTGAATCATGTCCATTACAGCCTGAGTTATTATTCAGTGTATTCTGTGGTCCTGAAGCTGCACTAGCTGTGCAGAGAGGTAGGTACAGTGACTCTAAGGCCACCCTCGACCCATCAGGTGTCTTTGTGCAAATCAGGGAAACGTCCTTTTCTTTAAGGCTCCTTGCCTGGGATGACTTTTGCTGGGAAACAGTTGCAATAAGTATACATGTTTTTGATGACTATGCAATGACTACCTCCCCAAAGATCTATGCAGTGTACCCCCCGCCCAGCTGTATGTAGCAGACCTGGGAGTATCATTCGTGCACGAGCAGAATGCCGGGGGTATACCATCTTGCCAGTTCCTGTACCGACCACTCACTGCCCAGCTTGCAGTGGAGACCCCTCCACTCTGTATATTCCTTTGCCCTTCTTCGCTCAGTGAACACCTCAAGGCCCAGTAATGTCAACAACAGTAGCAACAGCAACACAGCACGACAATGACCACTTATCAAGCCCTTTCTCAAGCCAGGTGCTTTAGTAAACTAAGTGCTTTATGCATTTCATCCTCCAAGCAGTATTCATGTTGGGTCTGTCTGAATCCACAGCCCACACTCCTCACTGATATGGTACTGGCACCAGAGAGTGGGCATGGTGGAAGGAGCTGCCTTGGATCCGTTCCTGCCCGGCTACGTGGTTATAAAGCAATTTTTATGAATGACTTTGTACCTCTTTTACTCATCTGTAAGATGGGGATAATCAAAGTACCTATGTCTTAGGATTGGTGCAAGATTAAATGAGGATTTAATTTAATCCCCTAGGACTTAGAATAGTGCCTAGTATAATAAAAAGCTCTAGGTATTAATATTATATTATTAGCTCTATTATCCCCTCTCTGATATGGACTTTCTTATGTCCTCCCTTCAGAATTAAGAAATCCTTTCATATTCTTCCTGCAGCATCCTCTGTTCACCTTTATCACAACACACTGTTGTCTGTATCAGAATGAGTTGACCCATGCTTCCATCAAACTACAGGCTCCACGAGGCCCCTGGTCTCATCCATTGCTGTATCTGCAGGGTTTCGCACAGATCCTGGTATGTGACAGAGATGCTAATGGCACATTGAAGGAAGGGAGGAAATCAGTCAGGGAAATCAGATGGAACAAAAGCGAGGGAAGGATGGAACAGGAAGTAACGAATAAGTAAACTTATAATGAAATGCTCATTGTCTGGGCTAGATATTGGAGCCCAAGATGCTACATACCAAAGATGCAAGTTTTGACATGCAGGCAGTGAGCATGGAAAGAATAATATATGTGATTCAGAGTACGCTGGTCCTAGGATGTCAGGGGTTGAAGGTCCTTTAGGCATTGACTAACCCACTCATTTACAAGTGAAGAAACTCAGAAGCCAAAGAGAAGAGGCAGCTCCTGAAGGACATCCCTAGTGGCACAGTGGTTAAGACTCTGCACTCTCAACTCAGGGGGCCTGGGTTCAATCCCTGGTCAGGGAACTAGATCCCACATGAATGGTGCAACTAAGACCTGGCGCAGCCAAATAAATAAATAAATAAATGTTTTTTTTAAAAAAAGTGGCTCCTGAGACCTCCCAGCAAATTGTATGCAAAACACCTAGGTTTGAACATCGAATCTGAGTCACTCTTTAATGCCCACGAAACAGGAAGTGGAAAGCATCCTCTTCCCTTCCTCTTCTTCCTTACTTTGCCTTCCTTCCTCATTACCTTTTTCTCTTTCTCTCTCTACCACCTCCATATTCTTTGCTCACTTGCTTCAACATTCAGGCTTCCAAAGCCGGACAGCTGCCCCAGGTCCATTTTAATATCAAAGAGACTGAACTTCTGAGGGCAAAAATTGGGCCTCTGTATGTTTAGTGTCTTGTTGGATGATATCGGATTTTATTTTATCACAATAAAAAATCAATTTATAGCTCAAATCCAACATATTTTTAGAAATTGGCCCTGTCAGGAAGCTGCCTCTGTTAGATAATTTAGACGGGGGAATAATTCATGACGGGGGGAAATACTGGATATTCATATTACCCTAGAAAGTGAGACCATGAATGTTTTCAAGCAGATTTGATAAACTCAGAAATGTACTATCTTCCCCTTAATGAATCATTTTATCAATTTTGGTCTTTCAGGAGGGAAAGAGGTACTACTTTCTGGGCTAGCTGCTTTTACATGCTTGGTCTCATTTAATTCAATCCCCTAAGAACTCAGCTAAGAAAGTATTCTTTTTCCTGTTAAACAGATGAGGAAACTGAGACACAGAGAGGTGAAGGGAATTGCACAGGGCTGAATATCCAGCAAATTGCAGAGCCCGGCACTGACTCCAGCATGGCAGGGTAATAAGGCCTGTGTTCCTTTCAGTTCCCAGTGTGGTTTCTCTCCTTTTCAGGGGCATACTTAGGGCCCCTGGAAAGCAAGTGACGGCGCGTTTATTCTCCAGGGGAGAAATCTAACTGCTCTGAGGGTCTTGTCATGTCTTAGTCAGCCCTGTGACTAAAGGTTTATCAGCTGCTCTTTGGGCCTCTGAGGGGTGTGTGAGCTGCTGCTGAAAGCAGCAGCGCCTGGATGTGCAGTGTGACCTCGGGGGTGGCTCCTCTGCCTATTCTCTGGGACTCTCTGCTCATCTGAACCCTGGGGTCATTCCTCAGCCTTTTTCTTAAAGGTCCAGAAAGTGAACATAGTGGGCTTTACGGTCTCCCGTAACCATTTACTTGGGCCGCTGTTATGTGACGGCCCCTGCAGACAGTATGTAGACAAAGGAGCTTGGTGTCTGCTGGCTCCGGTCTGGATGATTACCGAGGAGTCTTCTAATCTCATCGTTCTGACCCCATGACGAGCTCTATAGGAGAGCAGGGTGAACACCTGCTGAAGATCTCTGGTCTTCATCTCTGGGCCCTTTGTTCCCTGCTCTTTGGTGGCTGACTTTGGGGATGCATGCTTTTTATAAACTTTGCTGATAAATATTCAGCTCTGGGAATTGTGTTAGTTATTTCTACCATTTGTGGAGCACTAGTTGCCAGACACTGTGCTAAGTGCTTCACATATATTTTGCTCATTGAATTCTTGCAATCCATTGTTTAGTAACGTATTATCATTCCCATTTTACAGATGAGGTGACTGACCCTCAGGGAGGTTCAGTCACTTGACCAGGACTACTCTTACATTTGGATCCATTTATTTATTCAGCAGATGTTCATTGAGTACCTACTATGTGCCAAGGACCGTTCTCAGGGGTGTGCAGACGTTGGTAAATAAAAGGAAGGACTCTACCGTGTAGAGTTGACATTCTAATGTGGGGAGACAGACAAAAAACAGTAGACATACATAAATAATATACTCTGTTAGAAAGTAATCAGTGCTATGAAAAAAGATAAAAGTATAGCGAGGTCACAGCATTTCCCCACTGTACTTCCTTTGTCCTTGCAAAAGGGCCTCTGACATACATGCCTCGTAAATCACAGATATGAACATGATCTGGGAGCTTCCTATAGGTTTGAGGGTCAACTGAGTAATGGAAAAAGACACTTTTGAAAATTCTCATCCAAATTCCAGGGGCCGTTACACGTGAAAAATCAGAGCTGTCAGTTTGGGTGTCTCTGCTTTTACTTGGAAGGCTGATTGCTTTATATGGGGTCGACTGATTATTGTTTTTCTATCTCGCACATTTATTTTAAATTCTAATTTAAAACTCATTTTCCATGACTGTGCCTCATTATTTAATAGGTGCTTCTATTTTTATGAAGACACCCCTTATGGGAGCTGTTTATGTAGAAATGGTGATGCTATAATTAGGCCCAGCACTGATAAGATGGTTCTCTGTGCTTCTCTCAAGTACTTCTCCGTGGCGGCCCAAGGTGGAGCAGCATTAATAATTCTGGGGACAATAAAGGAATGTGTTTCCTAGAAGGTGAGCCCAGGTCAAGGTGAGAGCCTGGTAAAATCCACCTGAGGAGAGACTCTGTCTGGGGAAGCATGCATGGTAGAACCTGGGGCCTGGATGACCAGTGTTACGCAAAGACGTCTGGGTTCGTTGTCAGAGGGCCTGAACTTGTATCGTCACGTCACTTGGTTAAAAAGGTCCAGGTCGAGCTGTAGTGATAAAAACAACAATGACAATAATAGTGATGATAGCAATAGCACTTACCATTATCCCACATCTTGTCGTAAGTGCTTTATACACATCTCCTTTCATACTTTTATGAATCACTGAACCTCTTAGTGGCTCTGTGTTCTCCTCTGGAGTATATGAGCAGTAATTAACTAGCCAAGCTTTATAGCAGTCTTGCCAAATAGAGGAGTTATCTCTGGTTTACACAGGATGGCACTGAGTTTCAGAGAGGTGCAGTGAACTGCTAAGATGTCTCAGTTAATGAGGGCTGCCCTGCCCACCACATTTATTTCATTTCACACTGGTTTGCTGGCCACAACAAGGAAGCTGGTGTGTGAGTCTGTCTTACATGGATGGTTAGATGTTACCTGGAATTAAACACTTTGGTGATATCCTGGCTGGCTTTTTCATCATTTGTTCTTTTGTGCTGTAGTTACTGACCTTATTCATTCATTCATTTAAATACACATATTTATTTGTATATATGTTGATGCTAGAATTTGAAAATACATATATATATTTTAAAATTCTAGTATCAACAGTGAGATAAATCTAATGCCCTCCCAGTTTTTTGTCTTATGCTCATGGTCACTACTTCTTTCTTGCACCTTTCCCTGCTTTTCTACAGATTAGGAATAACCATGCTAAGCTGGTAAAGCATTTGCATTCCCTGATGAGTTACAAACATGAAAAGTAGAGAGAATTTTAAACAAAGAAACAAACAAAAGTCCTAGACTATGAGTAATTGGAAGCCAGGGTCCATTATTTGGTTACTCTTATATCTACCACCTTCTGGTACATGGTAAGCTCCCAGGAGATATTTGTGGAATTGTGCTGAATTCCTTCATTGTATAAGTCAAGCAGCCCTCTGATCTACCTCCTTGTCTAGCTGTGTCCACCTAAAACCTTTGGGCATTGTGGGTGGCATCTAAATTCTAAGAATAATTATCTCCCTGAGAACAGTAAATAGCAGCTTCATCCCCTCTGCCATGGGTTTCAGTGATACAACCCATTTTACTCAAGCCATATCTGCCCTTCCCAGGGTTCCTTTAACTTCTAGCTGAATAGAAGATTATATAAAATGTATTAAAGGTTACATGTAATATATTCAATCTCAATTTCCAGTGTTATTAATGATCTTAATGCATAGGTAATTTGTTTCCCCCCATTTTCCTTTCTTTTTCCCCATCCATCTCATTTGCCTTTATCTTCTTTCTCACCCCTTTTCTATGCTCTCATATGCATATAGATATAGTCACTTTTTTTCTATTGCTGTATATATTTTCCAAAGGCATTATTAAATACCCAGTATGTATAAGATATAAAGTACAGCCAGCTATAAAAGAAGTATAATGCATTATGTGAATGAGGGAAAGGTAATATCTAATTGAAGGGAAGGAAAGAAACTAACATTTTTTGAGCAACTACTATGTATTGAAGTCTATACTAAATATTACAAGTAAGTGCCTGGAGGATAAAAAACTCTTGCCTTTTCCCAGCCATCCTGTGCCCCTCCAGCAGCGGGAGCTTTCCCCAGGGGTGGGAGTCCTTTCAGGGTCCTGGGGTCTGTACCTCAGAATTTTGATGCCTGGGCAGTCTGCAGCCTGGAGAATGTACAAGTATGCTTTGATGCAAAGGATGAGAGAGAGGAGGTTAGCCTAGGAGAGCTGATGAGGTGGTGAGGGATGACCTAGGAGTGTTATATCCACTGTGCTGAGTGAGTTACATGCATGGTCTCCTTCAGTCCTTACGATCACACTGTAAACTACATATAGGTATTACTAACTCCATTCTGGATGGAGCCCTGAACATGGAGGGTGGAGGAGAATAGAAGTGCTCCAGGCACTGAGGACAAAGGCCAGTGACCTCACAGTTCTGACTCGAGCCCAGGGTTTCAATCCATCTGATGAGCCCACATCAGATGCAGCGTGCAGCCATCTCAGCTGCAAGCAGCTCCTATACTTGTAGCTTCAGCCAAATGTTTCTTTTGGGATCACCCCAGTACACACCCTTCCTTCAAGCTGCCTCACTCACATAGCTCAGGGCTTTGCTTGGCAGGATGGATTTGACTTTTTAAATGATTTAGAAAATCAGGAGATTTCAAATCTGCAAGAAATTACACAGAAGCATGGCCTCAATATCTAAATACAAAATGCCTGCACCTCCAGAGATGGAGGTTTGACTTTTTCATGGTATCTAAGAAATGTGTAGACTGTTTTGAAATTATATGTTTAAAATTTTGAAAATAAAGATTGTACTGGCAAGTGTCTAAACTCAAGACGGTCATAACCTCACTTTTGAGGAACAGATGCTTCATCTTCAATATAAGTGGGTCCGAGGAGAGTTTCTGAGACTCATATACAGAGATGCATCATCTCATGACTCTGTGCAGGACGATCTATTCGGGGGAATAGACATGCACCTATCCATGTGAATGGAACTGCATACTCTTTCATGTTTATTGCTGTGCTGTCAAAGTCTGTGCCTGTATTTTTTCTGCCTATCTCTAGCCTGTGATACAACCACCCTAGCGCTTAACAAAAACTTCTACATCAGATACAAACTTCTTCATCAGATACAATGATTAAAAAAAAAAAAGCATCTCTTATGTTTGAGAATCTCTTTGTAGTTTGGAAGCTACTTTCACTTTTTTTCTTAAAACTGATCTTCACGTTAATCTTACAATATATGTATTACACATGCAATTTTATTGGTGACAGACCTGGAGCTCAGAGAGTCTGATTGCCAGCCCAGAGTCACACAGTGATAATGGACAGAGACTAATATAAATATAAAATATAAAATAGTCATAAGGAAGAAAATAGAAGTTCCTTGAAATCCCACCACTTAAACATAAACCCAGTCAATATTTTGGTGTATATACCAATAGTCTTCTTTACATCTATCTATCTATCTATCTATCTATCTATCTATCTATATATCTATATATATATATGTTTTAATTGCAATTATACTATACATGCTGCTTTGTGACCTACTTTATTACTTATCCACATATTTTCTTTTATTAAATATTTTTCTATAGCATCATTTTCAATTACTGTAAAGAATTCTAGCCTATGAGTGTAACATAATTTAATAAACACCTTATTGTTAGTATCTGCATCTATGGGCACATCTTTTTATACACATCTGTGATTATTTCCTTTAGTTAAGTTCCAGAATTCCTGGGTCAACAAGTATGTATACTTTTAATGCTTTGGTCTTTTTTTGGGGGGGAAGGGGGGGTTCATATTATGTTCTAGAAAGTTGTACCACGAGAGGTACAAATACTGTTTCCCTACATATTTGTCAGCATGGAGTATTACCAATTATTGTAAAATACAAATTTTTAAACTTTTTGATATTAAATTTTAGTTTTAATGCCTCTGTCTTAATTTCCTTATCTGCTTATGATAGTCATAGGGTAGCAACATGATGGTGGAGTCTGCCTTTTACACTAATGAGACTAATGGTCCATTGGTTTTACCTACAGATCTGAACGATGTCAAAGGGCATTGAGAATTGGCTGAAAATGGATTTCTCATAAGGCTTGGCTTATAAATTGTCAAGGTGTTAACTGTCTGGACCACCATTTTGCCCTTGGTCATACACTTTCTCTGAGCAATGTTTAGAGCAATATTGTTGATTTTCCATGTATGAATAAATGTCACCAAGAAGAGAAAACTTGACAGTCTTTACTATTATAATTTAAGATTTATGATCTTTGACTTTCAAGCAGAATAAAATTTATGTGTATATTCATTCCTACACATAAAGCTGTACAATCTTGGCCAAGTCATTCCATCACTCTGAGCCTACGTTTTCTCCGTTATGATATGGAGATGGGAATGACTTTGGCCTTCTGCAGAGGTCTGTTGCAGTAATTCTGGGGAAAGAATGCATATTGAAGTTCTTTGCAAATAAGTACTCCTTGATTACGTACATTAGTTTTGTCAGAAGAGAAGAATAAAGTTGGCACATACCAAATGTTTAGCAATTAAACTCCTCCCTTGACGTTCTAAGAACTGTACCTAATTTATGGACAGCAGTTTTACTGAGCAAGGGATGCAGCCCAGGTTCTGTCCACATTCAGAATTAGTGGGATCTGAAATAATGAGATTTGACTGTGGCCTCCTTCAGGACAGCTCCAGTACCCCCAGGGCGCTCATCATTTTGGTTTTCCGCCCACGGTGTCTATATTCTGCCACCTGGTTAAAGTCTTCGAGAAAACTGAATGCACCTTAAACCTCTTGAGGCCATTTCTCTAGCCTCAGAGTACTTTCTGCACAAATCTACCTTTGCTTGTATTTCTCTTTATGAAACTAGTATACGAATATCATTGGGAGAGTTAAGGTTGACTATTTTATGGAGTGTAAAATTGCATCCTTAAAAAACCAGGGCTCCCATCAGCACCTTGGTGAAGTCATTTATTTTTCTTTCCCTGATACTCTCATCTGTAAAAATTAAATTCTTCTACCAAACATTTACCTATTGTACCCTGTGTCCCAGGCACAGAGATATGAAGATGTATCAGAGATACCCCTTTCCTCCCCAGGGCTCATGAACTAGCAGCTGAATAAGCAACCAATTATATGACAGTGTGATAAGCAAGATCACGGCATGGTTGCCTCACTTCAGGTTCATATGTGTGCGCTTCTGTATTAATGACCTGAAAAGAAAAGCAAACAGAGTCATTCTAATTAAACCAGCAGATGATATTTAATTGATCCATACAGGGAATGTTGGTGAAATAGACATACAATACAGAGATACTGTGGGGAGAAGAGAATCACAGAAATGATCATCTCAGAAGAGCGAAAATCCTCTCAGCATCATCCCCAGCTGATGCGCACAATCAAAGAGAACCACTTTCAGTGGTTTCTTTCTTGGCCTTTGCACATGGTTTGTTCTGCCTAGAACTTTCTTCCGCTGCCTTCCCTTCACCCACACTCTCTTGGCTCTTTCTTTTATTTGGCTGATGCCAGTTTCTCCTCCAGGCCTCTCAGCACAGGTACCATTTCCTTAGAAATTCTTCCCTAACCTACCAACCTAGGTTGGATATCCCTTGTCTATACTTTGATACACCAGCCACTTCTATTACAATATTTATAAAAATGTGTTGTACCAAAGGTAGAAGCAACCCAAGTGTCTATCAGTGGATGAATGGATAAGCAAAATGTGGTATATACAGACAGTGGAATATCATTCAGCCTTAAAAAAGAAGGGAATTCTGAAACATGCAACAACATGAATGAACCTTGAAGACATCATGCTAGGTGAAATAAGCCAGTCACAAAAAAGCCAATATTGTATGATTCCACTTACATAAGGTTCCTAGCATAGTCAAGTTCATAGACACAGCAGAAGGGTGTTTGCCAGGCATGGGGGTGGGGGAGAATGGGGAGTATGTGTTTAATAGGTACAGAGTTTTAGTGGGGGATGATAAAAAAGGTGGTGGAGATGGTTGGTGGTGATGGCACAATAGTGTGAATATTCTTAATTCCACTGAACTGTAGACTTAAAAATGATTTAAATGGTAGTTTTTATGTTATGTATATTTTATCACAGTTTTAAAAATGCATTATAATTGGGTATGTTGAGGCAGCATACCTTGTAATACCTTATGTGCCATTGGGAGCAGGAACCATGGGATTTATCGGTGTGTCCTCAGTGCTAGCACACGCCTTTCAGATAGTAGGTGCTCACTTAAAACAAGTTGAGTGAATGAATAAATGAAGTTATCTATTATGACAGTATCAAGCTAATATATCCTAATTTTATAGAGAAAACTCAAACTAGGAGAGGGATGATGACCTGCCTAAATCCCACAGGTAGTCAATGTCCAAGTCAGGATTGAAACTCAGATGATGTCACCCTCAATCCAAAAGTACTCTTTTCATCATGCCAGCCTTTATTTGCCTTCACTTTCTACACACAGTTAGCTAGACTAAGAGGAGGTAGATGCAGATAAATGAACCTGAAATGCCATGTCTTAAATTAAAAATGATTTCAGAAGACTGAAAAGAGGGTAGAAAGGGAAGGGGAAAAAAAGAGACTGATATAAGACTTTCCCTGGGATACAGTCACTTTTCATTTGCTTTTTGTTTTTTTTTCCAATATCTTGCCATGTAACCAAAAGAACTGGAAGGGGGAGATTGATTGGGCAGTCAGTTGTTTCTCAAGGGTTGTAATGGAATCCCAGTCTCTCAGGTAATTTAACCTGGAAGGGGGTTTTGCTATAGGGAACAGCCCACATGGTTGGAGATGGACAAGATGATTTAATAGGCCTCTTCCTGCCCTAATTGCTAATCTTCCTTGTGGGAACCCCCTTCTTGTGCTTCATTAAAGACTCCATTAATTTGTCTGTATATAAATTCAAGCTACTTCGGTTCTGTCACGCTTCTAAGTGGCTCCCATTCAGGAGTCTGTGGCTTGTATCACCCATTAGGATTTACCGATAAGGAAGATGCATTATAGGTTTTATTACTTTGTGTATGGAGCACATGTGGCAACTATAAAGCACATTCATGTATAGTATGAATAATTGTCATGGTAATTGATAAAGTAGTCTGTAATAAAGGTAGCTAGAATAGCATTCCTAAATGCTGAGGTCTCTAAGTGCTCAAGAGGAGGGGGGAAAGGCACTAAATAAATCCAGTCTTTCAGAAATTGCTGGCATTAAAAAAAAAAAATAGCCAACCAGAATCCTTAGGCCTGCATTTCACTTTCAAGCGTAATTATTTTTTGTTACAATTCATATCTGCTGACACATTGGAATCAACTCAAATAAAGGAATGCCATAAATCTTGCATTGTTTGGATTAAGCACGTGTTGGTGCTCGGAAAAGTCTGGGAGGAGGCTGCCCCTATGTGTAAATAGTTTAAGAGAATCAAGCAGCTGGAAAAGATGTAGATGCAGGTAAGACAAATGGTCCACCAGCAGCCATCCAGCCTGTTTAAATATCCAGAGATGTGAGAGGCTCGGTACTTTATTTATCCTTGTAGTGAATTGTAGCAGGCCATTATAATAGTATAAATAATAATATTAGCTGACCCTATCACTTACTGGGCTTCTACTAATGCCATCTACCTACATATATTAACATTTTATCTTCAAGACAATCCTGCATGAGAAGTAGTACCAGCTGTGTTACCTGGAGCATGATATTTAATTTATCTGTAACTTAGATTATTCACTTGGAAATGGAAATAATTATAACAACCCTCACAAACGTCGCAGGGTTGTTGAAAGGATTAAATGAGGCCATATACATATAGTGCCTAGAACAGTGCCTGGCATACAGTAAGTGCTCAAATAGTGGGAGCTGACAGTATCATTTCCACTTTAAAGATGAAGAATCCAGTCACAGAGAGGTTCCAAAACTTGCCCAAGGTGACTGATGGAAGATATGAACCTGGGTTTTTTTCATTCCAAAGTCTAAATTCATGCCACACTTGCTGTCTGCTACACGTTTTCCATGTTAATATCATGCTTTGGTCTTTGTTCTGACTTTTGAGCCTGGGATGCAGGAGCTTTGTCTTGCCTCCATCCCTGTTAGTCTCCCAGCCTGTCCAAGGCTGAGGGAGGTGATGAAGCTAGCTTCCTTGGTAGAGTCTTTCAGTTTCAACTGGGACCTGCTAGTACCTTACTATAGCTTGTGTCTTGTCCAAATGTGAATTAATGTGGCCCCTTTAGACTTCCGGTCTTTTTTGCAGGATGATCTATACTTCCTCATCCCTCCAGGAAAATCCATTGGATGTTGTGATAGAAACTCTACACTCTTACTAGGGAGTCTGTTTGAATGAGGACTAATCATTGTTGACCTTGGCCATGGTCATATATTTTTCTTCTCCAACTGTTTTGTAATTAGACGGGTCCTGTGAGCTGGAAAACATACTAGAGAAGGGGTCAAATCCAGGATTTAGCCACCCCTATAAGCATTTACCTGTATACCTTGTATCAAAAGATAAATGCCAGCTCTTCCTCTGACTCGCTATGTATCCTTGAAGGTCACTGGCCTACAGTTTCCCGAGATGTGCCAGGCTGTATTCTCAGCTCTGACTGCAGAGGCACCAAACCAGCAGAGCTGTGGGTCACAGTGATAGGCTAAGGCCATGTCAGGACTGGCCCTTCATCCCCCTTTCCCCACACTGTGTTGAAATTTCCACTATCTTCATGAGACTTTTGTAACCAGGGCTGGAAGGGAAATGGACTTAAACATTTTAGGAAGGTTTTTAGCGTGAGAGCGCAAATAAAACAGCTTAGAAGCAGAACTGGTGCTTGGTACCAATAAAGGATCAGAGGGGAAAATACAGGGTCAATCCTAGTTCTACTTGTGAGCTGCATTATCTTGGCAGGTTACACAAATGCTCTGGAAGCTCAATTTCTTCATTTGTAAGTAATGATATCTACTGCACTGCAGTGAGGATTTGAACTGTACTATGCATGTCAGAAATGCCTTGAAAACTGCAAAATACCCCACAAAATGTTTTGCTGCAAAAGTGGAAAGAGAGCAGCATTTAAGAACTGAGCTAGAAGCTCATGGTGCAGCTGTACAAGTGACCAGTTGTGTGATCTTGGACATTTAACCTTCAGGAGCCTCATTTTCTTTATCTGTAAAATGGGCAGAATAATCTTCATACCCCACACCTATTTCCCAGCATGGTCGCCAGGCTCCAGTACAATGTAAGTGAAACTGTGTGTTTAAAACTTGAACTCTAGGGCTTCCCTGGTGGCACAGTGGTTGAGAGTCCGCCTGCCGATGCAGGGCACATGGGCTCGTGCTCCGGTCCGGGAAGATCCCACATGCCGCGGAGTGCCTGGGCCCATGAGCCATGGCCGCTGAGCCTGCGCGTCCGGAGCCTGTGCTCCTCAACGGGAGAGGCCACAACAGAAAAAAAAAAAAAGAATCCACCTGCCAATGCAGGGAACACAGGTTCAAGCCCTGGTCCCGGAAGATCCCACATACCGCGGAGCAAGTAAGCCCATGTACCACAACTCCCAAGCCTGTGCTCTAGAGCCCGCAAGCCACAACTACTGAGCCCACATGCCACAACTACTGAAACCCGTGCGCCTAGAGCCCGTGCTCTGCAACAAGAGAAGCCACTGCAGTGAGAAGCCCCCGCACCACAACAAAGAGTAGGCCCCACGCGCCACAGCTAGAGAAAACCCACGCTCAGCAACGAAGACCCAACACAGCCAAAAATAAATAAATAGATAAATAAATAAATAAATAAATAATATTTTAAAAAACAAAACAAAACAAACTTGAACTCTAAAGCACTCTGCAGATGTTAGTCAGCATGTTTATTATAGGGATGGCCAGCCAGTGGAGTGGCTCTGTCCTTGTAAGTCCAAAGGGCACCTCTGTAACTGCAGTTAATTTTCCCATGGAGAAACCCTTACTTTTTACTGCAGGACAATTTCCAGCTTTCTCAGCCAAATGACTCTTCTTACCTGTTTCATAACCTTCACTGGAGAAAGAATAGAGAGGAAACAGAAATCAAAGCCAGGAATCATTGGGCTTTTTCCACATAGGTGTGAATTAGAAGAGCTGTGACTGTCTTGGCCTCTCATTTTGCTGCCTGCTGGATGATGTTTGTACAGGGCAGGGATGAAGTCACTGAAATCTCTATTCAGGATAAATGCTAATTCTGCTTTGTAGCCAAAGGTATATGCCAGGACATAAAAAGAATTCTCTCCACGTCCCTCCTATTAATTCATTGCAGTTATAGAGAGCTGTAAAAAGCCACCTAATTACTTCTTCTTCCTGCTGTATATTTCAAAGATGGCAGCTATCTTAGTAGATTCAAGGTAATTCTAGTATTAAAGCTGTTGGGCTATAATATCCTTTTTTCCCCTTCTCGTAACCATCAGCACAGTTAGCGAGAAAGACTGTCAGCCCCAAGAACCATTTTTTCTCCTTGGGCTCCTTTATCCTTGTATGAGCAGGCGACACCCCGAGTTGTCCCCTTCGCTTCTGCTGGCATCTGTTTGGCTACTTGTAAAATGAGGGCAATCATTGGGATAGCTTCTAAAGAAATGTGGTTTGTGTATGCAGTATGGCTGAGGGACCCTGTGAGGGCCTCTGCCTGCCTTCTGAGCTAATCTGTGTATAAAGGCAAAGCACTCCGAGATGAGAACCATGTCCCTAAATAATCCCTTAACACGGTCTGCTGAGCTGCGGAAACAGTAGCTACACGTGTCATTGACATGTTCGTGATACATTAGGTCACGACGGGTGAGGAGGGGTGGGCTAGCATCCCCATGTAACAGCTGGCTTTGGGGGCAGGAACTACTGTCCCATGTCACCTGTTCTCCGTGGAACAGCATTCCCTGTGGCCTGTTGAGGGTCCCTCATTAGCTTGGTAATCAGGCCCTTTGAAGAGAGGCTCTAACTCAGCCTAGCTTCACATCCCTTCCTTTTGAGAAATGGCCCGTTCCCCATCACGCAAAGTTGGACAAGCCTTCTGCAAGGCAGGATCTGTTCTTTAAGAGGCCGGCTCAGAGAAGACCCCAAGCCCGTGTGGCCTTTCCTCATCAGCCCATTTGAAAGCCCTCCTTTTGCTTCCTCAAAACCCAGGAAACATCAGGTTGTCCTTCTAGAACTGGTGCCGTCCAGTGTAGTAGCCTCTAGCCACATGTGGCTATTTAGATTTAAATTGAAATTAGTTAAACTTTAATAAAATTTAAAACTCAGTGTCTCAGTCACCCCAGCCACATTTCAAGTGCTCAAAAGCCACATGTGGGGCTTCCCTGGTGGTGCAGTGGTTGAGAGTCCGCCTGACGATGCAGGGGACATGGGTTCGTGCCGCGGCCCGGGGAAGATCCCACATGCCGCGGAGCAGCTGGGCCCGTGAGCCGTGGCCGCTGAGCCTCCATGTCTGGAGCCTGTGCTCCACAATGGGAGAGGCCACAGCGGTGAGAGGTCTGCGTACCGCAAAAAAAAAAAAAAAAAAAAAAAGCCACATGTGGCTACCTGTGAAATAATAGGAAATATATATATATATATATTGGTCTCTGTCCCCAGTTCCTGGCACAGAGCTCCTAAAACCCTTATAATTTCCTAGAGGAGAAGAACACTTAGGAACATCTTTTGTTGTAATACTTGAGAGTCTTTGACTCTGGTTCTTGACACAGAGTTCTTAAATCCCTCAGAATTTTTTGGGTGCTGGGGTGACATCTGTTCTAATGAAGTCACTTCAGGTGGGCTCCTGGATGGCTCCTGGGTGTGGGCTGGTCACCAGGAAGACCAAGCCGTAATTAGAAGCTTGCGGGCTTCCCTGGTGGCGCAGTGGTTGAGGGTCCGCCTGCCGATGCAGGAGACACGGGTTCGTGCCCTGGTCCGGGAGGATCCTACATGCCGCGGAGCGGGTGGGCCCGTGAGCCATGGCCGATGAGCCTGCGCGTCCGGAGCCTGTGCTTCGCAGCGGGAGAGGCCACAACAGTGAGAGGCCCGCATATCACAAAAAAAAAAAAAAAAAAAAAAAGAAGCTTGCAACTTTGAGCGTCACCCACCTCTCCTGAGAATGGGAGAATGGGCTGAAGATTGAGTTACTGATCAATCACGCCTACATGATGAAGCCTCCACAAAATGACCAGAAGTGTGAGGTCAGAGAGCTCCCGGGTTGGGCCCATGTGGAGGTGCTGGGAGAGTGGCTTCCTCAGAGCGGGCATCAGAGCTTTATGCCCCTTCCCGCAGACCTCACCCTATGCAGCTCGTGCATCTGGCTATTGCTGTCTTATCCTTTTATAATAAACCAGTAATCTAGTAAGGAAATGGTTTTCCTAAGTTCTGGGAGCTGCTCTAACAAGTTAATCGAACCTGAGAATGGGGTCGTGGGCACCTCCAATCTATAACCAGTTGGTGGGTACAATCTGGACCTGCACATGGCGTCTGAAGAGGGGACAGTCTAATGGGAAAGAGCCCTTTACCTGTGGGGTCTGACCCTATCGCCAGGTAGACAGTGTCAGAACTGTGTTACACTGTAGGACACCCAGCTGGTGTCTCAGAGGTTGCTTGTTGGGGGGCCGAGGGAACCACATATATTTGGTGTCAGAAATGTAATAAGTGTGGCTGTCATGTGAGAGTAAAGGAGAAACACACAGGAGGAGGTTTTCAGTTTTGTTTTGTTTTCCTAAAAACTACTATGTCGGACAGTGCACATTTAGAACATTTCCTTCATCACAGAAAGTTCTGTCAGACGGGACTGTTCTAGGTTTGGTCTCACGCTGCCCTGTGGTGGAAATGCCCACTTCTTACTGTGCAACCCCATGCCAAGCACTCTATAATCACCTGGACATTTTTAGAAATAGGCATGATTTAACACATGAGCAGCCTGAGGCTTAGAGGTATCAACCTGCCCAAGGATACATGGCTAGGAAGCAGCTGAGCTGGGACCGGATGCTGGGTCTGTCTGCTCTGAAACTCACTTTCTGAACCACTGTTCTGCACTGACGGTTGGTGTCTGTGTCCTGCAGGAGATGCAGTCATCGCCTGTGTTAGTTCCTGCGTAGCATCTTCTGTGAGCTGGTGGGATGAGGGTGGACTGAGAAGGGGGGCGAGGCTGATGCTAGCTCTAGGGGCGTCGAGGGTGATGTTGGCTATTCATTCTACAAGTGTTCCTTTGTTAGGCACTCTGCTAAGCACTTTCCACGCATGTGTCATGTTTAATTCTCCTAATAACCCCATCCTGTAGCTACGATCATTATCTTCCCTCCATAGATGAAAAACATCACAGCTTCAAAGTTAAGTAAGCAGCATGGCAAGTGACAGGCTGAAATGGGAACCAGGTGTTTTGAACTCAGAAGCCCCTCTCATGTTCGCTAGGTCTTGTTACTTTGACCCACTCCAGTCTGATTTCAGTCTTACTACCAACAGGAGGGTTCTCTGCCTCTTCTGAAATGTGGAGCACCTCGGTGAATCCTCTGCTTGCTTTGGGAGAGTAAACAGAGCAGGATGTCTGAGTGGAATAGACGCTTCTGAGCATGGGAGCTTATCTAGTCCCTGGAGAGCTGGCCCTGCGTAAAGGCTCACACTCTCCCTCCGCCACTGAAGTGCTAATCGATGTAGCAAATACACCTGATTGACTTCTTGTCAGAGCCCCATTTCACAGCAATGGACAACATCTGTAATTTGAAAACTGATTACAGACCTGCAACACTGGTTTGCTGCTTCTTTTTTTCAAACATAAATAGAATTTCTCTTTAAGGAGAGAGCAAAAGCTTTTCCAGTTGATTCCCATACATTTCCAAGGAGGTTTCTTTGCCAGCCCCCTTTTAAGTTAATCTGTTCAATTACAGTAACTGAACTTGAAGATTCAGCAAAGGAGAAAATAGCACCATCTGCATTCCATTTTCATTCATTAAGAACTTTGAGCCTAATAAAAAAGATGAACCTTCATGAACAATGTTCATTCCATTTTCTCATATATCTGGAGTGGTCTGTTAACTAATAAATTCTATCTATAAAGTTGGTGTATCTGAAATCCTAAATACAAGATGGCTGGGGAGGATAGATGTGAACATAGTGCGTGGTCCACAGCTCTGCTTTCATATTTTGGTCAGGGAAGGGAATTTAAACAAGGATCACCGAGGCAGGGGGACCAGGTCAGTTTCCATAGAAACAACTTCTTACAGTGACTCTAAGGCATCACCAAAAGCAGCAGGGAAGTGTTCCAGCCTTGAGTTGAATTCCACTCTATGAGTGTGTACACTATGAGTTCCTTGGCCATTCTTGTCAAATACTCCTCTGGAGTAGGGGCATTTATGAGAAGAAGCATGTGCTTTGGAATGAGAGAGGTTTGGATCTGAGGGTGTGCTGTGTACCTGCTAGTGAAGAGGACAGGCTTTCACATCAAACTGAATGCGTTCCCATCCTGGGTCTGGAGTCAGAGTCAGCAAAATGCAATGGCCCGTGGGCTACATGGAGCCCACCACCTGTGTTTGTACAGTCACAGGTTAAGAATGGCTTTTATGTCTTTTCATGGTTGAAAGAAATTGAATGAAGAATAACATTTCACGATGTGTAAAAAGTATATGAAATTTAAATTTCATTGTCCATAAATAGAAGTTCATTGCAAGACAGTCCCACTCATTGGTTTACATCTGATGCATGGCTATTTCCCCCCAACCCCTGCTTGGCAGCTACATCCATCCTTGCTCCTTGGAAGTCCAGCAGGATTTCTCAGGTAGAAGGTGGCATAAGGTCCTGCTAGGCCAGGAACTGGACCATCCCATCTTGTTTCACCCACTGGGCTGATGAGACTTTGCTAAGTAGCTGCGTTGATGTGCAATGACTCAGGATGGTCTGGCCTGAAGATTCACGGCGAGGTGACTGCAGCCCTTACTCTGAAGTCTGTATTTGGCTTTCTGTCAGAACACAGGTTCCTGAGGCTATTCTATACTCTCAGACTCCTAGACTGGAAGCAAACTTCTAGATAGGTGGAAAGGAATGCTGAAATTAAGCAGACAGTTTGACTTTCCCCCTTAAACCCTAGACTAAAAGAAAGTGTGACAGCAAGAATGTCATAATGACATCACAGACTTTTATGTGTTGGAAACTTAATTTATCCATAAGTGCTTCATGGGAGTACTAATACCTTATTTGGCAGATGTGGAAACTGAGGTTCCACCTGTGGAATATTTCAGAGCCTGGAGCAGAATTTAAGTTCTTTGACTCCTGATCACCTAACCAAACCTTACCACAAATCCATCCTAAATTCGGGGCAGAGATTATTTAGTCGTTTGTCTGTGCAACAACTGTTTATCGATCACCTATAATAAGCCCCGAGGATTCAGCACTGAGGGAACAAGACAGATGAGGCCATGACCCTTTTTACCTTCTATTTTATTGGAAGAGTCTGACAGTACCATGTAAGTAAATAAATAATTTCAGATAGTGATAAGTACTGTGATTTTTTTTTTTTTTTTTTTAAATTCAGGGTAAGGTGATAGGGAGTGACTGGAAGAATTAGATAGGAGGAACAAGGGAAGGCATCTCTGGTAAGCAGACACTTAAGCCTCAACTTGAATTGTAGAAGAAGGAATGAACAAAAGCATGGGGTGGGGAAAGAATGCTGTGGGGGACCGGTACCAGCAGGCACTTGTGCTCGAAAGTGAAAACTGATACATCCCAGCCTTGATGGCGAAACAAGGACATGTCATCAGCTGGAGAGGGGCTCAAGGTTCAGATCGGTCAACCTTTCCTTCCTCTTGTTGACAATTCCATCTCTCCCCATCTCCTGCATCCAAAGCCCACCCATCCTTCATGCCTGGGTCAGATAGCTCCTCTCTCAGAAACCTTCCCTGGATTCAGCCCCAATAAGTATCCTCCTTTGCCTAAACCCTTTATCTGTACTCCTCTTTTTCTGTTCTAGCATATTCTCTTCTGTGTTGTATATATTTCTGTTCATTTATCAAGACCATGGCATTGGAGTTAGGGCAGGCTCTGGGTTTGAGTTCCAGCTTTCTAATGCATGATTTGAAGCAATTACTTGATCTCCCTAGACCTTAGTTTCATCAGCCATAAATGGGCATAATTATAGTGCCTATAGCATAGGGTTACTCACAACTGAAAATGAAATAATACCCATAAAGCACTTAGTTCACAGTAAGCACTCAATAGAGGCAAACAATTGTTGTAATTATTGTTACCATATGCCTCATGGCCAGTTGTTCACACGCCTGTATTTGGCTCTGGTTTGACAGCAGAGACTGTGTATCATAAACATTTATATCTGCATTACCTAGCCCAGTTCCTGCAACACAAATAGTGCACAGTAAATATTTTGAGTAAACAAATGAAATCTTCCTTTTCTCTACAGATGTATATACTCCAACATTGTAGAATTTCAGAACTGGAAGGAACCTTAGCTGTCACTGAATGAATTCAACTCCTTAATTTAAACAAAAGGAAATGGAGGCCAACAGAGGTTAAAGAGTTAAGCCCAGTGTTACAGAACCCATTGTGGTAGATCTGAAAGCAGTGTCTGGTCCCTCTCAGAACAGCAGTGTACACAGAAGTAGGTTATTGATAGCTCTGAGGGTAACAGAGCTCCAATTCTCCAAAATGAGCCCCAGTTTAGAATATTTTGTCCCATTAGAACACTTGCTTCTCTTGAACATGTGGCCTAATTTTTATTTGGAAATGGTGGCAGAGGCTGGTCTTGTTCATCTTTTGATCCTTAGCAGAGCACAGACCCTTGGACAGAACAGATGCTCTGTCAACATGTAATAAATGAATGGGCACATATTTATAGCTCATTAATGTAAAAGTGCTTATGTGCAAACTCATCTCCAGGTTTGGCCTGAACAAAGAGTTTGTTGAGTTATGCTTCCTGTGTCTCAGAGTAACTTTTAAAAGCTCAGGCCTTGCCCTGTCCCTGTGGTCCATCTGGAGAAATGTCTCCCTGGAAATTCCCACCTCCCTGGGAAGTAATATGCATTGATCCACCCATGATTTGAAGGCTTGTGAGCCTTTAAATGACAGCTGGGGTAATTGATTTCTGAAGCGCAGCAGATTGTCTCTAGAAATCATTTAAGGGGCTAGGATTCATGTAATCATTCAACAAATACTGAGGAACACCTACTGTGTGCTAGGTCCTTTTTCTGGTCCTCATCAGAAATATGGGAAAAATAACCATATGTCCCTCACAGGGCTGCTGCAAGGAGGGATAAGTGAGACAAAGCATATGTAGGACCAAACACAATGCCCAGCTCATAATAATTCCTCAAAATACTATCTGGCATTTTTTTTTTTTTTTTTTTTTTTTTTTTCTGTACGCGGGCCTCTCACTGCTGTGGCCTCTCCCATTGCGGAGCACAGGCTCCGGACGCGCAGGCTCAGCGGCCATGGCTCACGGGCTTAGTTGCTCCGCGGCATGTGGGATCTTCCCAGACCAGGGCACGAACCCGTGACCCCTGCATCGGCAGGCGGGCTCTCAACCACTGCGCCACCAGGGAAGCCCAGTGTCTGCTTTTATTTATTTTTTATAATGCACTTGTTTATCTGGTTCTGCTCCTCTGTCAATCAGTGAGTGTTGAAGGGAAGAGCAGGTTCTTATCCATCTTGGTTTCTACCAAGTTTACACATAGAAGGTGCTAAGGAAGTGAAAGATGAGTTGATTCCACCCCTTTAGTCCTTTATCATCTTTATGCCTTTAAAGGGACCTCATGTTTTTACCATTCAGTCAAAAGGAAGCCGCTCTATATGTCTCAAACACTTTTCTGTCTTTGAAGGCCTCATGCTGTATTAAGTGAAAATTCAAATTTTTATGATCTCTAATCCTTCATGGCCCTCCTTAGACAAGAAACAGAGAAGAAGCTCCACCCTACCAACTGGATCTCTTTGGGACTGATCAAGACCCACATACATCAAAGATGGGTTATGCTCGTTGTTTATAAAAGAGCCGTACACCCCGCGGAATACAGAAAATGACCTAAAATTTGTGATGAAGCATTTAAATTGGGCAAATAGAACACTCACTCCGCCCACCCCCTGTGTGGAGATGGTCTTAATGAGCCTGTGTCTTGTTGAGATTAAAGGAACTAAAAATTCCCCCCAAAGGTTCTGTGCAAAGAGATAATACTGGGGGAAAAGAACAGAAAGAGAGATTTCAAAACATCAAATAAAATAGCAGCGGCTCTATGTGTCATTTCGGATCTTGTTTCTGTTTTAGAACAGGTTAACCCAATGTGATTATTTTTGCCTAAGAGAAGGGGAAAGAAACTAATAGGAACTGAGCACCTAAGAGGGGCCATAGAAGACTGACAAGGCAGCAAAGCAGGTTTTAGTCTTTGTGCTTGACAGATCAGGGTACTGAGTCTACAGAGGGTAAGAGATCTGCCTGACATTACCCCAAATAGGAAGCATCTGAGCTGGGATTCAGACCCTGGGCTCCCATTCCCACACTCACGTTCTTCTCCCCTAAACCCATCAAACAGGAGCATTAGTAATAGGCCTCCGAATCACATGTATGCCCTAGAAGGAAATCATGTCACTTCTTAAATTAGAATATGAAGATAGGAAAGGAAAAGGATAGAAAGAAAACTTTAAGGAAAATCAAAGTGGCACAGTGCAATCACGCTGGGCTGTGGAGTCTGTCTTTGCACAGACTGTTTAATTGGCGTTGTATTTTGAGGGTTAGATTAGAGGAAGAAGAAGAAAGACAGCGTTCAACCTGATTTACATGAAAATGAGAAGAAGGGAAAAAAGTGGGGCATTAAAATGTGTGAGTTGAATCCTTAGATCTCTGCTTCGTGAGTGGCACATGGAAGAACTTTTAAATTGGCTACATTGCTTTAATTGAAATATAGAATTGTAATAACACAATGGGACCGCGGCTGCTCCCACCTCTCCCTGGAGCAGCAAACAACAGGGGGATGGGAAAAAAAATACACACCGAGAAGCACTTGAAAGAGCTTTGTTCTTTTCTAGGCTCTTTTGAGGTTGGCTTTTTGAAAAATGCATTTTTTTTTTTTTCTCATTCACTTCAGGGACCAATTAATGCATACCACCCCACCCCCTTTCCCAGCGTGTGCTTCCCATAGAGGTATTTTGCATCAGTTAGGGTGTTTGTTGTATAACTGGGGGGAAGGAAAAGAATTTGTAAAATACCCAGATTTGTCTACAAAGATCCCAGATCTGTTGATAACCTGAACCAAACGGATGAGTGGGGTGGGGGAAATCTCACTTCCCTCTGGGTTTCCCTTCTGGCTCTGCATGGCTGTGCTCATTTTTAAGGGTACACAGGCGTTGAAGTTTATCGCAAGGGTACTTGACCTAGAGGCAGTCCTGGGAGATGGGCTCAGGCTTCGGGGATAGATGTTCATGAGGACAGGCAGTGAAGTGACCTAGGACTGTAGGTGGACTGCCAGTTTTTTCTCTGACATGGCCTCTCAAAGTCCCAGCCCAACTCTCTTGACAGAACTTGTGCTGTGATAGGATCTGGTTATGACCATCCCAGATAGCCCGCTCCCCTGACCCTCTTCCACTTTTTCTGTAACACATGTACGTGATCTCATGATCTCAAGCCTCTCCTCCTCCCATTTCTTAACATGTGTCTCAACCAAACACCATGGAGTCCACGTTGTCTTGGTGTCGATGTCTCCTGTAGGTACACTGGCTGCTGGCAACCCCTCAGCCCTGTTCTATTCACTTCATCTCTCCCCATAGTTTATGCCTGAAACTTACAGTTCCCCTGAAATATACAGCTTTCCTCAACCCTAGCACATAGATTCAAATAAGAGGCTATGGTTGAAACCAATTTAAGCCCTCCTTGCCTTCATTCCCAGCACACCTTCTCCTAATGTCAACCCACTTCAGTGTTAAAATCAGCAAATGTTAATTGCAAAAAATGTAGATTGTCAGATATAGATTACAGTGGTGTTCCTCTTTAAGCTATTTGTGGTGAAGGACAGGTTACTTAATTTTCCAGTCCATCAGGAACCAAGACCTTGTCCTGCAATGAATGCCTTGTGCCACCCGTGACTTACCACGTGAGCTCCACCACGGGAACTAAACTCACCCCTGCCCTGCTCAGTGAGACAGGACCACTGAGCAGACACCTGGATGCTGCAGCAGCATTTTCATAGAGGTTTCTAGACTATTCTCTTCATACTTACCTTCCCACACATCAGTAATAATTTACAGACCAATTCTGGTCTGCAGACCACAAAATGTGTGTCTGGATGTTATTAACTTCTTACTCCCCATGGCATGTTGTGTCGTGAGGTAGAAGAGACCCGGTACCTTCCAGGGCCCCCTGCCTCTGGCACCACCGTGCATCCATTTGCACAAGCCAGACACTTGATCCTCATGTCTAACTTGATAAGTCTTGTCCCATTTGCCTCTTAGACCCACCCGCCTGCCTCATCTCACCTGCCATCACTGTAATCCCAGCGCACCCACCATCTCACCTGGGCACTGGGCTCCCCACCTGGTCCCTCTGTAGCCTTTCTGGACCCATTTCAATCCATTCTGCAAAATCAAGCCGCGGCAACCTCTTCAATATATACGTAGAGAATGTTTCTCTTCTGCTTAAAGCCCTTTGGCTGCTTCTTTTGCTCTTCTGCTAAAGATCACAGCACTTACCGTGGCCTGTAAGGTGCTGGGGCCCCCAGCCCCTATCTGCTTCCCTGAGGCATCCTTGTCCCCACTCCCTCCTCCCCTGCAAGCCTTCTCTCAGTTCTTTGAAAATCCTCTCCCTCCACACCCAAAGCTGCCTCAGGGCCTTTGCCCCTGCTGTTCCTCTTGAGTAGAATGTTCTCCCTACAACCCCAGTACATGTAAGCTACTCCACTCCAGGGCTCTGTACTAGGTACTTTGCAAAAGGTGATCTCATTTAATCCTCACATCCACACAATGCGATTAATCCTATTTTTAAAATTTATTTATTTTATTTTTGGCTGCATTGGGTCTTCGTTTCTGCGCGCGGGCTTTCTCTAGTTGCAGCGAGCAGGGGCTGCTCTTCGTTGTGGTGCGCAGGCTTCTCATTACAGTGGCTTCTCTTGTTGCGGAGCACAGGATCTAGGCGTGCAGGCTTCAGTAGTTGTGGCGCACAGGCTCAGTATTTGTGGCTCGCGGGCTCTAGAGCACAGGCTCAGTAGTTGTGGTGCATGGGCTTAGTTGCTCCGTAGCATGCGGGACCTTCCCGGACCAGGGCTCGAACCCGTGTTCCCTGCATTGCCAGGCGGATTCTTAACCACTGCACCACCAAGGAAGCCTGATTCATCCTATTTTTAAAATGAGAAACCCGAAGCTCAGAGAGGTTAAGTAGCTTGCCTGGGATGGGATGAACAGCTTATTAGTTAGAGCCACACCCAGCCTGGGAGATCCTGGGGCCCTGAGTTGGCATCTCCCGAGCCCTCACTGGGCCTGAGGAGGCCTCAGTGTGCTGAGATTAGGAAATCACACCATCTACCTGTCCACCCCCTTCCTCGCCACAGTGAGGTATGCCTTTCCATGCATCTCTGTGTTTTGCTTTTTGTCACAATCCCCCCATTCCAGCTGATCCTTCTTTCCTGGTAGCCTCTCATCTCACTTACTAGTTAATGCTAGCACCCAGCTGTTGGCACCCAAGGATTCGGTATTTGGCAGAGCCTGAAGGACAACTAAAAAAAGCCCCATTTTGTCCATTTTCTCTGAAAGGCCTGGGTTTGTGTGTTTCTGAGACCCAGTCTTAATGGCAAGGACCTTCTTCTCCCCTCTTCAGGCTCTGCCATTTTGAGGAGGGAGCTGTCTGACTCATATGTAGGGCTTGGCCATTTTCAGCTTCTAGTCTGGAGCTTCCTTGGGCACCAGACAGAGAGCTTCTGAGCTGACAATTTCCCGGAGGCCCCAGCATATTCCAGCCTCTTCACACATGTGAATATACAGTTAGAAATCCATTTACATGAATAAATGAACTATTCAGGAAATGAAAAAAAAAAATTTTCCATTTAAAATAGGAGAAAGAGAATCCCCTGAACTTTGCAACTTCATGATATCCTATACTTTGTGTCATCGGCCTCCACTGGAAACGAGGAAAGCTCTGAAAAGAGAGGAGAATAAAAGCCTTCTTGATGAAAATAGTTGAACAGGCACTGGCAATGAGAAAAATTCATATGCTGTAATTATAGATATTTGTTTGTTTTAAATCCTGGCACTCAATCTGTGAGCCCGGTTTAATAATAAAATACTAGAATTATGCATGCAAGTGCAAATTTGGTATCATGTCAGTCAATTCCAAACACTATTTACAGACTGGAATCACTGTAGTGCATTAATATAATGAAGACGGCAGTGTAGCCTATTTCAGTATAATATCATTAAAACATCACCGTAGGATGGTGGCTGTAGCTCTTCTCAAGTGTTTAAGCTTATCTCAAGCCATCCTAACGTCCTTTGAGCTTTGTTTCTCAAATAATGTGGCTTGGGTTTTGCTATTAGCCATGTGTATGGTAATTCCAGAGAGAAGGAGAGAGGGAATCAATCCCTGAAAGGGAGATCCTCTGGCCATGGTTTTCTATAAACATGCTTCTGTCACTGCAAAGATCACACTGCTTTGACCTTTGATTGATTACACATCTGTTGCCTCTCTAGGTGGGGAGTTCATTGAGAGCAGGGGCCCTTGTTTATTTATCCCGGAAATAGCAGGCAATGTGGCACAGTGATTAAAAGTAGTGGCTCTGGAGCCAGGCAGCCTAGTTTCAAATCTCATTCCACCAACATGTGAGCTTGGTGGCTTTGCATAGGTAATTCACTTCTTTATGCCCCAGTGGCCTGACTCATAGAGTGGTTATGAGGATTAAATAAGTAGAACCCTAGAAAGATGCCTGGCACGTCGAAATGCTCATTGAATGTCAGCTGCTATCATCATCTCTATACCCCTAGTCCCCTGAACGGTGACTGTTGTAGAGTCGATGACCAATCAGAGTGTAAGAGTGGAAGGACGGATGGGTGAATAAACAGCACAACTATAATCCGCAACACGCATTGCTTATTTGCATCTATAGCATTCTTTGTATTTCACTGGCTCTGCCAGAATCCAGGCCTCTTCTTTGTTGGAACTTGAGGCCTCTGGGAGATGACTGGACTTGGTTCAGTTAGCTATGGGGAGAGACAAAGAGGTTTGCGAGTCAGGGAGTGAACTTGAGCCTCTGAGAATGTGCAAAACTGAGAATTGTTGCAGAAGTCATTATTAACTCACACATTTAACAGGATGTTTGCCTTTCAACAAAGGGTGACTAATTAACGTAACAGTTGATTATGTAGCTCCCTTAATTTGTTAC
Source organism: Kogia breviceps (assembly GCF_026419965.1). NCBI lineage: Eukaryota > Metazoa > Chordata > Mammalia > Artiodactyla > Physeteridae > Kogia > Kogia breviceps. The sequence goes on from NC_081310.1 coordinate 154,041,283, forward strand.
TGGTTTTCAAATACCAAAGTAATTACATCAATATGGGAGAACAGTCGTTAGAAAGTCAATGTATGAAAGAGACTGAAAGAGGGTTGACTGTTGATTCTGTTTGGACACAGCCTTGTGTTGGGTCTGACTTGGTAGCAGTTTATCAGGCCCCGAGTAGAAGTCAAACCCTGTGCCCTGGCAAGGGTGAGACTAATAGAGTCTGGCGTGGTGAGTAGATACGGAAGGGCTGTAGAGTCGGGCTGCCTGGGTTCAAATCCTTCCTCTGCTGTGGACCAACAGTGTCTCCAGCGCCCACCTCTGGAAATGGTACTACTAATAGTGTCTCCCTCATGGGAAAGTCAGAAGGATTAAGGTGCTTAAACAGTATCTGGCTTATAAGAGCGAAAAATTATTCAATGTTATTAGTTATGATCTACCTTCTGCTTTTCTCTCCAGCCTTCTCCCCCATGGATCTTTTTTAGTGGTACGCGGGCCTCTCACTGTTGTGGCCTCTCCCGTTGCGGAGCACAGGCTGCAGACGCGCAGGCTCAGCGGCCATGGCTCACGGGCCCAGCCGCTCCGCGGCATGTGGGATCTTCCCAGACCGGGGCACGAACCCGTGTCCCCTGCACCGGCAGGCGGACTCTCAACCACTGCACCACCAGGGAAGCCCTCCCCCATGGATCTTATTTCTCACTCCCACACCCAATGAGCCATACCTACTCATACTCTGCTCCCTGGGACTCCCTGCTTCAGTCTTCTGTCCCCACCTCACTCATCCTCACTGCTCCTCCAGTTTGGAAAGCTCCTATTTAACCTGCAATTCTTCTTTTAAAATTTTTTTCAATTTTTTATTGAAGTATAGTTGATTTGCAATATTGTTTAGTTTCAGGAATATAGCAAAGTGACTTGGAGATGTAGATATATAGATATATGTATTTTTAAAAATTCTTTCCCATTATAGATTATTACAAGATTGAATATAGTTCCCTGTGCTATGCAATAAATCCTTGTTGTTTATCTATTTTATATATGATAGTGTGTATCTGCTAATCCCATAATCCTAATTTATCCCTCCCCTCCCTTACCCTTTGGTAACCATAAGTTTGTTTTCTATGTCTGTATGTCTGTGTCTATTTTGTAAAGAAGTTCATTTGTACTGTTTTTTTAGATTTCACATATAAATGGTATCATAGAATATCTGTCTTTATCTGACTTCACTTAGTATGATAATTTCTAGGTCTATCTATGTTGCTGCAAATGACATTTCATTTTTATGGCTGAGTAATATTCCATTGTCTGTGTGTGTGTGTGTGTGTGTGTGTGTGTGTGTGTGTGTGTGTGTATCACATCTTCTTTATCCATTCATCTGAACAATTAGGTTGCTTCTGTGTCTTGGCTATTGTAAATAGTGCTGCTATGAACATTGGAGTGCATGTATCTTTTTGAATTAGTGTTTTCTCTGAATATATACCCAGGAGTGGGATTGCTGGATCATATGCTACCTATTTTTAGTTTTTTGAGGAATTTCCATCCTGTTCTCCATAGTGGCTGCACCAATTTACATTCCCACCAATAGTGTAGGAGGGTTCCCTTTTCTCTACACCCTCTCCAGCATTTATTATTTGTAGACTTTCTGATGATGGCCATTCTGACTGGTATGAAGTGATACCTCATTATAGTTTTGATTTGCATTTCTCTGATAATTAATGATGCTGAGCATCTTTTCATGTTGGTCATCTGTGTGTCTTCTTTGGAGAAATGTCTATTTAGGTATTCTGCCCAGTTCTTGATTGGGTTTTTTGGTTTTATTTTGATACTGAGCTGTATGAGCTGTTTGTATATTTTGAAAATTAAGCCCCTGTTGGTTGCATCATTTGCAAGTATTTTTTTCCATTCAGTAGGTGGTCTTTTCATTTTGTCAATGGTTTTTTTGCTCTGAAAAAGCTTTTAAGTTTAATTAGAACCCACTTGTTTATTTTTGCTTTTCTTTCCTTTGCATTAGGAAACATATCCCCAAAAATATTGCTATGATTTATGTCAAAGAGTGTTCCACCTATGTTTTCTTTTAGGAGTTTTATGGTTTCAGGTCTTACATTTACATCTTTAATCCATTTTAAGTTTCTTTTGCTTTGGGAGAGTTACCTAAGAAAATATTGCTACAATTTATGTCAGAGAATATTTTGCCTGTGTTCTCTTCTAAGTGTTTTATTGCGTCATGTCTTATATTTAAGTCTTTAAGCCATTTTGAGTTTATTTTTGTGTATGGTATGAGGGTGTGTTCTAACTTCATTGATTTACATGAGCTGTCTAGCTTTCCAACACCACTTGCTGAAGAGACTGTCTTTTTTCCATTGTATATTCTTGCCCCCTTTGTCAAAGATTAGTTGACTGTAAGTGTGTGAATTTATTTCTGAGCTCTCTCTTCTGTTCTACTGAGCTATATATCTGTTTTTGTGCCAATACCACACTGTTTTGATTACTGTAGCTTTGTAGTATTGTCTGAAATCTGGAATGGTTATGCCTCCAGCTTTGTTCTTTTTCCTCGGGATTGATTGCTTTGGCAATTCTGGGTCTGTTATGGTTCCACATAAATTTTAGGATTATTTGTTCTAGTTCTGTGAAAAATGTCATGGGTAATTTGATAGGGATCACATTAAATCTGTAGATTGCTTTGGGTTGTATGACCATCTTAACTATAATAATTGTTCCAATCCAAGAGCATGGGATATCTTTCAATTTCTTTGAATCATCTTCGATTTCCTTTATCAGTGTTTTATAGTTTTCAGTGTATAAGTCTTTCACCTCCTTGGTTAGGTTTATTCCTAGTTACTTTTTAAATTTTTTTGATGTGATTTTAAACGGGATTGTTTTTTACTTTCTCTTCTGTTATTTCATTGTTAGTGTAAAGAAATGCAACAGATTTCTGTATATTACTCTTTTATCCTGATACATTGCTGAATTCATTTATTAGTTATAATGTTTTTTGTATGGAATCTTTAGGGTTTTCTATATAGAGTATCATATCATCTGCATATAAAGACAATGTTACCTCTTCCCTTTCCAATTTGGATACTTTTATTTCCTTTTCTTGTCTGATTGCTGTGGCTAGGACTTCCAATACTATGTTGAATAAAAGTGGTGAGATTAGTCATCCTGTCTTGTTCCAGAATTTAGCAGGAAGGCTTTCATCTTTTCACTGGTTAGCATTATGTTGTCTGTGGGTTTGTCATAAATGGCTTTTATTATATTCACATATGTTCCCTCTGTACCCACTCTGGCAAGAGTTTTTATCATGAATGGATGTTGAATTATATCAAATGCTTTTTCTACATCTATTGATGATCATGTGTTTTTTGTCTTTTTTGTTGATATGGTGTATCACATTTATTGATTTGCATATGTTGAACCATCCTTGTGACCTGGGGATGAATCCAACTTGATCATGGTGTATGATCCTTTTTATGTGTTGGTGGATTTGGTTTGCTAATATTTTGTTGAGGATTTTTGCATGTATATTCATCAAAGACATTGGCCTGTGATTTTCTTTCTTTCTTTTTTTTTTTCTTTGTGATGTCTTTGGTTTTAATATCAGGGTGATGGTGGCTTCATAGAATGACTTTAGCAGTGTTCCCTCGTCTTTAATCTTTTAGAAAAGTGTGAGAAGGATCAGTATATGTTCTTCATTGTATATTTAGTAGAATTCCCCAGTGATGCCATCCAGTCCTGGACTTTTGTGTGCATAACCTGCAATTCTTAATCTAACTAATTCTTCTTTCTTGAAGCACCCCTGCTTCTGCCAGGCAGAATTGGGCACTCTTTTCCCTCTGCCACTTTATATCTTGAATATATTATATTTCAGTGATTTTAAGATATTTTTTCTCTCCCATTTTAACATTTCTGCAATCAGGATTTGACTTACCGTCTGTAGCATCTTGGAGTCAGTGCAATATAGTTGTTTGCATTGTACTTTGTTCTGTGTCTAGTATCATTATTTGTGTGTCTGAGCTACCTGAGGATAGAGACTGTGATGTATTATCTTTGTATTCCCTAGGGCCTAGACAAAGCACTCAGCCAGTGCTGTTATACAAATAGGAGAATAAATGGACAAACAATATAGCTAGGTGTCTGATTCTGTTGGGTAGCACAATCTTTTTGGATATATGCTAACATCTGAAAAATAACAATAATAGCAGCTGTGTAGCATTTGCTGTATGCCAGGCACTATTTGAAGCACATAACATATATAAACTATGTACTCACTTCATCTTAACGATAACCTGATGAGGTAGATTTTATTTTTGTCTTCATTTCACAGATGAGGAAACAGGTTCAAAGAGGTTACACAATGTAGTGGAGCAAAAATTGCTACCCCAAGATGTCTCTTTGGCAAGTGAATTATTTCGAGCTAAAAACAATCAGTGTTCAAGAGTGTCGGGAAGAAACTTTGACCTTCCCCCTAACTGCCTAAAAAAAATTTAGATGGAGGATCTATTCCCAGAACAGAGCTATCACCAGAGATACCTACAAAGAATATGAGCGAGGAGGGGCCTAAAGAGCAGAGTCCACTCTGCTTCCCATTGTCTCTGCATGGCCCAGAAAACATTTATTTACCAAACATTTGCATTTCCACCAACTCCATGTGAATTGCCTTGCTCTCATTTGAAGTCTCAAGCCAGTACCCTCAACATCCACTTTTTAGCTGAAGATGGTATTTAAGGTGACAGCTTCAGCTATTTTGGCAAGTTACTCAGTTTTCCTGGCTCTTTCCCATGGAAACATGTTATTAGACTTTTGTTTGATTTTTTTTCTCCTGTTAATCTGTCTTGTAGCAATTTAATTCTCAGACCAGCCAGAAGAACCTAGAAGGGTAGAGGAAATTTCTTCCTCCCCATCAGTAGCATGCCCAAGATCCTATAGCTTAGTGATGATGGAGCTGGGATTTGAACCCGAGTGCTTTGGCTCCAGAGCCTGCAGATCTCAAATAATATGATCCCCAGGGCTGTCAACAGTAGATATATTTAGTATTTGTATAATCCTAATAATTTCCCCAATTGTTGTTGATGATTATTTTGGTTTCCCTAAGTGGGGCCCCATGATTGCTCATAGTCTGGTAGAACATCAATCCTTAAGTTGTAATCCTCCATTTTTCTTCTCACATCTTTAAACAAGGAACAAGCCATAATTTATTCATGATAAATCAGACACTTTCATGTAATGCAGTTTGGATTTTTTTTCCACTGTGGCTTATAAAATGTTTTCATAGGATGTTAGAGGTCAAAGGGATAGTAGAAAGAATCAATTCAGCAGTTTACTTCCTCTGTCCTCCAGATACACTGGGCTCTAGTTAAATGATTATGGGTTCCAAGAGTGTTTTCAAATAAACTTGAGTTCAAATTCCAGTTGAATTCTTATGATTTGTGTGACCTTGGTCAAGAATCTTAATCCCTGTGAGCCTCAGTTCCCTCATTTTAAAAACTGGAATAATAATATTATTTTGCATGGGTGTTGTGAGGATTAGATATTATATAAATAAGGGACCAACCACAATGGCACCAAGTAGACAGTAAATAAATGTGAGCTGTTATTTCAAAAAGAGAGAAGCTATATTTACCTTTAATAAAGTTGTAAAGTATAATCAGAATGGAATTTTTACCTGGCTTGGATTGGAGTTATATTAACTTCATGAAGTCACATTCTACAACTTATTCAAGAAAAATAAAGCTCCAATTGGTAGTTAACCATGTTTTTGATAAATAAATAAAAATTAGATGATGATGTACTAATACTTAAAGCAGTTTGGGTGACCTGTCCCAAAACCTGGAGCGCATGGACGCCTTAATGCTTCGCATGACTTTTAGGAGTTATGTGATCCTTGTGTGGAAGAGATTTGCTCCCCACCTCATAGCCATGGCTCCTCCACGTTTCCAGCCCCTGCAGTTAGGATCCACGTGGCTAAATCTGGCTATGAACTGAAGTGACATACATCCCTTCTAGGCCCAGCCCGTAAGCATCAGATGCTCCTTCTTCTGCTACCTTGACAACCATAAGGCCATAGGGTATGATTTGGAAGCATCCATCAACCTGGGCTCAGTGTGACTGTGTAATCAGAGTCCCTGCCAACCCAGGTTGGACATGTAGCTTGAATCAGAGATGAACCTTAGGGCTTCCCTGGTGGTGCAGTGGTTGAGAGTCTGCCTGCCGATGCAGGGGACACAGGTTCATGCCCCGGTCCGGGAAGATCCCACATGCCGTGGAGCGGCTGGGCCCATGAGCCATGGCCGCTGAACCTGTGCATCCAGAGCCTGTGCTCCACAACGGGAGAGGCCACAACAGTGAGAGGCCCGCGTACCACAAAAAAAAAAAAAAAAGATGAACCTTAGTTGTAACAATGCATTGAGATTTCATGGTTAACCTAGCATATATTTAACATATTAAACCATAGGGCTTCAAGGGTACAGTATTTCAGGCAGTGCTTATAAATTTTAAGTTTTACAACTGGAAAAAAATCATTCTTTTAAAAATTTCCTTTATTCATGTATCCATCCATTCATCCATCAGCCTATTTATTCAACAGACATATTCCTACCACCTATTCATTGCTAGATTCTAGTCTGGGTACTGAGGATATAATAATTAAAAGGCTCCATCATCCTTGCCTTCTTGGGGCCAGGATCGCTGGAGAAACAGACAAGAAAAATCTAGAATTATAATACAATATGGTAAGGGCTGATAGATAAAGGGAGTGTTATGGGAGCCCAGAAAGAGGGACACCAGTCCTAGCTTTGGGGGAAGTTGAACAGGGCCTTGGTGGATGAGTAGGAGTTTTATTTGTTCTATGAATGTTTATCGATAAGTTACTCTATGCCAGGTTCTAGGCACTGTGGATATATTGGTAAGCAAGACAGGCAAGACAATATATAAAGACATAAATAAGGGAACAAATTAATTTCAGAGTAATATTATGAAAACCACAAAAAAGGGTGACATGGTAGAGTTGAGCTGAAGGGGGCAACTTTAACTGGGGTGGTCAGGGAGGCTCCTGTGAGGAGGTGACCTATGAACTGAGTTTACCAGGGTCCATGGACTTCAAGGCCCTGGGGAGACATGAAAAATGCAGCTCTCAGGGTAGACAGGGGTGTGGAGCAGAAACTTACAGGCTTAATGCTATGTCAGATATTGCTGGGACACTTCAGTTTTCTTTTGCTGGATGTTTTCTTTAATTTCCTTTGCTTGAAATAGGGAGTTTAAGTCTGTCTCCTGCAGTGGAGGTATTCATTATTGGACTTGTGTGCGTTTATTTTAGGCATTTCAGAAAGCAGTACTCTGAGAAGAGCCAGGAGAGAATGAGCAGTAAGCTTTTTTTTTTTTTTTTTCCGGTATGCGGGCCTCTCACTGTTGTGGCCTCTCCCGTTGCGGAGCACAGGCTCCAGACTTGCAGGCTCAGCAGCCATGGCTCACGGGCCCAGCTCCTCCGCGGCATGTGGGATCTTCCCGGACCGGAGCACGAACCCGTGTCCCCTGCATCGGCAGGCGGACTCTCAACCAGTGCGCCACCAGGGATGCCCGAGCAGTAAGCTTTTAAGCAAAGAAGTTGAAGTAGGCTATTGGTGTGCTTTGTGGATTTGGAAAACCCACAGGCTCTGCAGTTAGAAAGGCCTGGGTATGAAGCCCAGCTCCACTGCCTTTCCAGCTGGCTGATCTTGGGCAAAGGACGACCTCTCTTTGCTTCAGTTTCCTCATCAATTAACTGGAGACAATAATAACATCTCTCTCATAGGCTGGTTATGAGGCTAAAATAAGATAGCACCTAAAAGTTCTTAGCATGGCAAGTGGCAAGAAGAAAACACTCAGTCAGTAGTATCAGCTGGGCTTCCCTGGTGGCGCAGTGGTTGAGAGTCTGCCTGCCGATGCAGGGGACACGGGTTCGTGCCCCGGTCCGGGAAGATCCCACATGCCGCGGAGCGGCTGGGCCCGTGAGCCGTGGTCGCTGAGCCTGCGCGTCCGGAGCCTGTGCTCCACAACGGGAGAGGCCACAACAGTGAGAGGCCCGCGTACCGCAAAAAAAAAAAAAAAAAAAAAAAAAGTATCAGCTGTGATTGGTATGATTACTATCATTCTCGTCTTTATCTTTATTGTCATCATCACCACCGTATTTATTGTGTTAGGAGGCATTATTCCTCCCTGTCTCTGCAGTGATTTTTTATGAGGGCTTTGCTTTCATTTGTTTCACAAATTATATTAGACTCCTATCCCTGGTATATCAAGTCCCAAATTCTCCTCCTGGCAGCTGAGGCCCTCTTTTATTTGTTTTTGACCAGAGTAGTTCCACCTCACCTCCCACTGTGATTAACCTTACTCTCATTCCTCACATCCCAGGGTTTTCTCCTCCTAATCAACCTCCATACTTTTATTCAATCAGGTTTCCACCCAGCTTTGAATGTCCTCTTTCTTGACTGTAATAAAATATGCTGAGAGTCTGCTGTATGCCACCCATCAGGATGGATACTTTACATATATGATCTCATTTCTCCTCACCTCTAAAATGCAACTGAGACCAGGAGAGATAAATTTCCTGCCTAATCCAGGCTGCTAGGAAGTAGTGGACGAACATTGGTGATAACTATGAACTTGCAAGACAGGACTGGGGACGTACTTCCTCCATCTCTCCGGTCCAGGGTAAGGTATCCCCAGCCTCAGGGGCCTCAGTCCATGTTGTTTAAAGTAGGAAGACAGAACCAAGGGCAGGCAAACCAAGGCCAGACAGACAAACCAGCAAGGCTCTCTAAAGAGACCAAGACTCTTGCCTCAGTGAGTCGCACTCACTCTGAAGAGCCACTGGAGGTTAATGCCGAATTTTCTCAGCTCTAGATGGAATCCTGTCCTGTGTCCTTGTCTTGCTCAAACATTCAGGGTAAACTCAGTGCATGGGTACAAGAGTTTCCTCAGAGCCAACCTAGTCAGCTCAGCCTGAGGGAGAGTGAATTTTAGTACATGAAGAAATTATAGGTCAGTCTTGGAAAGCTGTAGCCAAAGAAGGGCTTTTAACAGGAAGCCACTAATCGGTGAAAACTGAGCAAAATCAGGTAGGTAGGATGAAGAGCACGAATAATGCAAGGCATGCGATGAAGGCACTAAGGCTGTCAACAATGTCAGCCAGGGTGGTTGGAAGGTACTTTTCTGTGGTATAGAAGGAGGGCAGGGCTACTTTCCCAGAAACGAAATCCACCATGCTCTGTCTCCTGACTTACACCCAGCCTGGCTTTGTGGGAATTTGCATCCAGCGATCCTGGTGTGATATGGGCACAAGAGACAGGATCGCGCACAGGCAGCGATGAGGTCCTTCAGGACCTGATCCAGGAGAGCTACCCACAGGAGACACTCTGTGATACCAGTTTCCTAATAATTTTAGGAGTCATATCAAATTGATCAAAATGAAATCCTGCCCATCCTAAAGAAGTGAATGTGTAATGGAAATCTCGGATGGGACTGGCCGATTCCAGCAGGACTGCATCCAAAATCCTCCCTTCTCCTCCTACGTATAACCCCTCTGACCTTTGTAGACAGGCAGCTGAGAAGGTACATCTAAAAAACAAATCTCCATGTATGTAGGTGAAAGGAGCAAAGAGATTTGGATTTTGCTGCTAGAATTGCTCAGACTCATGAGGAAGGGAGGATGCTGTAAAGGTTTGCAAGCTGAGGTTGGGCTCTGTCCCTCCTTTGAAAGTAGCTGCTGAAAGCAGAAGAGACACAGACAGCCATAGCTGCCCTGCTGTGTGCCTGCCTGAGAGCAGGGACTCCGTAAATATTACTGAAGGGGTGAAAAAGTAATGAACAAGTGAAAGAAACTGTACTCAAGTGGGAAAAAAAAAGGAAAAATAAAAGTTTTGAAGATGTCATCTAGATTCTCAGCAGTTGAGTCCACTTGACATTCTGAGCCCTCTCCTAGGTTCTTACAGAAATCATCTCATTTAACTCACAAGTTTATGATGTGAAGTTTATTAGTCCCCATTTTACAGATCAAGAAACTGAGGCACCCAGAAGCGAAATTATTGCCTAAGGTCATACTGGTTATTGGAAGACTGGGATTCACTCACCACCGTCCATTGATTGGATGCTTGTTATGAGCCTGATAATGTGTTTTGTATGCAGTATCCATTTTATTTCTCATAGTCACCCTGTAAGGAAGGTGTTTTACTATCCCCATTTTGTTGATGAGGAAACTAAGGCCAGGTCTCCCACTGTAAGCTAGATAGGGAGAGATTGCTCCAGTGCTGGCACAAAATGATTTCAAGGCCTGGATCCCAGGCTTGAGTCTAGAACTGGGTCCACTGAGTGTGAGATATATGTTGTTTCTGTGCTAAGAAGCCTCAGAGCCAACAAAGGACAACACCTTTTGAGCAGTGCAAGGTGCCCAGACTCTGAATCTTGGGCACGCCGCCATGATACAAAGAGGGAGGTGATGGGGATCCACCTACCTCTCCCTGAACCTCTGTCTCGCTTATGTCATCTGTGCTGCTTACCAGCTCTGGAATCAGCCAGAGAAAGAACAGCCTGGACACAGCCATGCACTGGCAGAGTATCTTTGAGCACCTTGTTCTGTCTGGCTCTTTGCATGATCTCCTCACACCTTGTCCCTGTTTTTCCCCTCCTTCTGGGAATGACATGAGTGAAGCCCCCTCCACTCCCTCTCAGTCATTCGTCACTCCTTTCCTGAACCAGAAACGGACTACTTCATTTTGTGTCTGGGAAAAGGAAGCCTCGGAGGGATTTTTTTTTTTTTTTTTTTTAAGGTTAGGAAACTAAATTGTATGGTTTCTAAATGCTTGTCTTTAGTCTCAGAATGCAGGTTCTTAGGGCTTACCCCACCCCTATACGGGTCAAAGGCATCTCCCATGGGGTCCCCATCAGTCACCCTGTACTCCCTCCTCAGGGCACCTGGCACAGCACATCGCTGTTGCTCATGCACGGCTTCCCACTAGACCTTGAACTCAGGAGGAGCAGGGGCAATGTGTGTTTCCACATTGTGTCCCTCGCTTCCAGGGCAGTGCTTGAAACATAGCAATGACAAAATGAATAATTCTGTTGAATGAACAAAGTCATGTATACAGTGGCGATGACTCATGTGCCCCTGAGTGTGTGTCCTTAACAATGGTGTGGTACCCTCCAGGCGGTACACGTCCTTATTCTAGGCCAGGATAGAGAGACTCAGCCCAGTTCCTTTTCTGTATCTAATCCCATGTCTCAGAAAGAGAAGAATGCCAGGGAGAGTCTTCATGATACATCCAAAAGAGTCAGACAGGCCTCGGTTCAAATCCTAACTCTTCCACTTCGTAACTGGGGCGTGTTGGGCCAGTTACAGGATGCTGCTCTCAACTGGGGGAGGACTTCCCACAATAAGAGCAGGTACATATTCAAAAAGAAACAAGGGCTTCCCTGGTGGCGCAGTGGTTGAGAATCCGCCTGCCGATGCAGGGGACACGGGTTCGTGCCCCGGTCCGGGAAGATCCCACATGCCGCAGAGCGGCCGGGCCCGTGAGCCATGGCCGCTGAGCCTGCGCGTCCGGAGCCTGTGCTCTGCAAGGGGAGAGGCCACAGCAGTGAGAGGCCCGCGTACTGCAAAAAAAAAAAAAAAAAAAGAAACAATAATCAAAGCAAATAAAAACCTAATACTTATATAATGTTCACTAGATGCAAGACACTATTTTGAGTGTATTGAATATTATACCCTACTTAATCATCACAACTCCATGAGGTGTAGGAACTATCCTGAGGCTCATTTTATAGATGAGGAAACTCAGACACAGAGGGCCTACATGTTTACCCAAGGTCACACAGCTAGTAAGTGGCAGAGCCAAGATTTGAACCCGGGAGCCTTGTCCTGGTGCCCATATTCCTAACCTCTGCACTTACTGTTTCTATCAAGATGATACAGAAGGAGCTTGGATGTAGGATTCAGAAGGTCTTCAAGGGTGCTTGACTTCAGATCTGCTGCTTACTGAATGTGACTTGGGGCAGATTACTTAACCTCTCTGGGCTATGTAATGTGCTCATTGTATCATGAGGGTAATAAAACAAGATAATGAATGAGATAATATATTAGGTGGAGCTTTAAAAGTTATAAAGCTCTTAGCCCTTCTAAGTATGAAGTAGATATTAACAGATGTCAAAGAGCTTTGAATGATAAAATGAGGTGCTTGCCTTATATGCTTTGGATCTGCAAAAATAATGGGGACTTTTTTTTCAAAATGGGGCAGAATGGAGGTGGGGAGGGAGGGAGGGTGGGTGAATGGGTGGACGGATGAATGGATGGACGGAGAGAGAGTTTATCAGTATGTTAGAAGACATACTTCAAGTAGAGGACACTTAACAAAGGGAATGTGTAAGAAGCAGCATATTATCATGGTCTTGGATTTGGGGATTAGACAGTTGGAGTGGGGTGGGTGTCCAATCCCAGGACTTGCACCTTCTAGCTGTTTGAACCTAAGCCTGCAACTTCACCTCTCTGAGCCTCAGTGTCCTTCTCTGTCAAATGAGTGATAATAAAACCTTCCTCTATCGGCTTGTCATGAGAATTAAATTTGATCCTATAAGAAAAGTGTCAGGCTGGTAGGAGGTGCTCCAAAACATACCCCCATTTCCCACTGGCTGAGCCCCTTGCTATTTCCTCTCATATCCACAAGATGCGAAATTTCCAGATGCCTACTTTTTGGAATTAATTTCCTAAAGTGGGGAGAGGGCATTCAGGATAAACACTCCGTATTTTCATTCCTTTGCTTACCTGCTGCAGGTGCAACTGGTGGGGGAAACCTTCCCTTCAGCAGGGGTCTTTGTTCTGTGGCAATTAAAGGCGTCTCGCTAATCCTTCAGCTTCCCAGATGTTTTTGGAGCTATGTATATATATTTTGTGTGTGTTTGTGTGCGGTACGCGGGCCTCTCACTGCTGTGGCCTCTCCCGTTGCGGAGCACAGGCTCCGGATGCGCAGGCTCAGCGGCCATGGCTCACGGGCCCAGGCGCTCCACGGCATGTGGGATCCTCCCGGACCGGGGCACGAACCCGTGTCCCCTGCATCGGCAGGCGGACTCTCAACCACTGTGCCACCAGGGAAGCCCAGGAGCTATATTTTTAGCTCATCTCTTTTATGTGCCTCACTCGAAAGACATCTTATTATTCATTGGAAAACTTGACACCCCCTGTCCCTTTGTCCGCCCACTCTATTCTGATGCCCAAAGGAAGAGTGCGACGCAGCAGAGTCTCAAGCCACGTTTTGCCCCTGCTCTCTTGAGACCACAGGTGTGCAGGGTTTCTTCTGGCCGCCTCTGCTCCGGACCGGCTCTGGTGGTCAGCTGGGTGTCACAGGTGCTCATCCATCCTCATCTGCCTCATGTTATAAGATATATGGAATTATATGCTGTGTGTAGGGGCACTCAAGGGTCCCGCCCTTGCTCCTGTGCAGACACAAGCCAGGGGTGGCCTCGCAGTTCGGGGACCAGTCTGAAAAGCATGTAGGAGTAAATAACAGAGCAAAGATGAGCATTTCAACCTTGAGTCATTGACTCAACAAATACTTATTAAGCTTTGACTGTGCACCAGGATTTGTGCTAGGCGAGGCCGTACATTTTGCATAAACAGAGAAGATATCCCCTCACGGGATACGGGATACGCGTTGAATGACTTTGAAGTAACAGTGGCAGATTTATTAAGCCCTTATGGTGCTCTGGGTTCAACACGCCTGCGTGTGTGTATGTGTGTGTGTGACTCATACAGTCCTCGTAAGAAGCCTGAGGGGTAGAGATGCTTATACCTAGGATCCAGGTGAAAAAGCCAGGTCACAGAAAGGGTTAGTGCCTAGCCCGGGGGTTACAGCTCGTGAATAGAAAGGCCTTGTCTTGATCTCTGGCTCCAGAGCCTGGGCTCTTCAGTACTTAGTTATACCCTCCCTGTTCTCCACCCAGAATGCCTCCCGCAAGGCCTGGGCTTTGCACTGCAGGTAGAGATTGTCATCGCCTGTATGGCGTCAAAGAGAAACACAGCTGGATGTGACAGGAGTGAAAACAGATTTTATTCAGGAACTCCTGACGGTAGGGGAAAGAACTGAGCTTCTTTCCAATTTGTGCAGAGGTGCCTAGGGTTTGAAGGGGAGAATGAGGGAATGGGAGAGATGATGAGTGGGGACTGTATAGCGTCAGAGAGTAAAACGTTACAAAAAACAGGAAATGGGGGTTAGCCCATGTGAAATTCATGTGGGTTTGATAATGGGCGCTTAACCAGGCTTGGGCTCCAGCCTCCCACAGAGACTGGGAGACCAGCCCTATCTCCAGGTGTTGCCTGGGACAAACAATAAATTCTTTTGGAAACCTTGAGTTGTCTTAGGTAGGGACTTGGAGGGGTGCTAGGGCCAACAGGGATGTGGACTTGAGCTGTCAGAAACGATGTTAGTGTTTTGTTCAAGTCTCTGTTGGCCAAGGTTGAGGTCTAGTCGAGCAGGGGGCTCAGAGGAGCCTGGCTAGAGTTTGGGCAAGGAGTCTTTGTCACTAGTTCATTCTCCTTTCCATTTCTGGTCTACTGGATCCTTGCACCAGTTGGGCTCTGGGCAAGTCACTGCTGTTCTTATTCTCACGCAGATTCACGAATGGACAGCCAGACAGTTTACACATAGGTGCACGGATAACAGGTCATTGCAAGTCAGAAGAGCAAGTGTTTTGTGCAGAGAGACAGCAGCCAAGAGGTTCAGGGAGCACAGAGGCGGGTAGCTAGCCCAGCTGGGGACGGGAACCGGTCAGGAGTCCCCGCCCCAGTTCTTCCAGTGGCTCATCCCTGGGATTGCAGTAGAATCCTCAAAGCGACATGACAGGCCTCCACATTTTGGCCCCGCCGCCGGCCTCTGTCTCCTTCGGATCACACTGGGAGGTTGCTCTGGGAAGAGTGCACAGAAGGGCCAGGCAGATGACCTCATACCCACAGCCCCTGACCCCTCAACCCCAGAGCCCTTAGAATTCCCTGAAGCCACCTATTTGGTTCTGGCATGTACACATGCTGCTTCCCTCTCCTGCCTTATCTCTCTCTTTTTTTTTTTAAACGTCTTTATTGGAGTATAACTGTTTTACAATGGTGTGTTAGTTTCTTCTTTACAACAAAGTGAATCAGTTATACATATGTTCCCATATCTCTTCCCTCTTGCATCACCCTCCCTCCCACCCTCCCTATCCCACCCCTCTAGGTAGTCACAAAGCACCGAGCTGATCTCCCTGTGCTATGTGGCTGCTTCCCACTAGCTGTCTGTTTTACGTTTGGTAGTGTATATATGTCCACGCCACTCTCTCACTTCGTCCCAGCTTACCCTTCCCCCTCTCCATATCCTCAAGGCCATGCTCTAGTAAGTCTGTGTTTTATCTCTTGCTAGCCAGCTCTATTGCCTCCTTTTCCTGGCAGCCTGCCCAGTGGGGTTAACTGCTCCTACTGATAGGTCCCGGCATCAGCAGATCTCGGCGTCGCTAAGAAGGTGCCACACCTGCTTGCCATTGTCTGGGCCCCGGCTGTGCCCTCCAGACCGCGTGCTTGGGGAGGGCAGGGGCTGCCTCTGGCCACGTGCCTTTCATGTGCCCTGTGCCGCCACAGCTGCTACCTCGCAGCAGGCCTTCAGCCGCTGTCTGTGATGTGAGAATCCGGGCTGTTGCGCTATTGCCCAGTGTGCTTCCTGGCCCTCCCAGATCCCCCATCGCTTACACCCGCCAGCATCTCCCGAATGGGCACCCCGAGGCCTGGTACAGTCTGCAGCTTCCCCAAGGTCAAAGGAAATGGTGGAGCCTAGGAATGTTCCAGACCCATCTGACCCCAGCACACAGACCGTGCTTATGCATGGACTTCACCAGGAGGTAACACAGAGCCTCATGCTGTGAGGTTGGGAGCATATCCAGTTGTCTCCAAAAACTACCGGTGCAGCCAGTGAAACAAAGCGGCACCTCGCCATCATCACTGCCGCTACCAGCACCGCCATCCAGGTTTTTTTCGTAAGACAGAACCCCTGTCATCTGTGGATCGTGGATTGTGGGCAGGGAGCAGGGGTGGATGAAGGTAGGATCCATCTTCGGCTCACAGACATTTTTGCCAGACTGTCCCCAGATCAGAGAGTCTTATGCTTTTTTTTTTTTTTCTTTACGGTACGCGGGCCGCTCACTGTTGTGGCCCCTCCGTTGCGGAGCACAGGCTCTGGACGCGCAGGCTCAGCGGCCATGGCTCACTGGCCCAGCCGCTCCGCGGCATGTGGGATCCTCCTGGACCGGGGCACGAACCTGTGTCCCCTGCATCGGCAGGCGGATTCTCAACCACTGCGCCACCAGGGAAGCCTGAGTCTTATGCTTTTACAGCCCAGGGCAGAAGCCCAGGCTGCAGTCTGGCCAGGGCCCTCGGGGCCTCCTCTCCAGCAGGACAGGCCGGTTCACCTGTAACCACGTGTCACCTGTGAGCCTCCTTCCCGGATGCTTTGGCTGTGCATCCCCTTGGCTCCCATCCTGATGGCCCCCAGCAGGGAGGGGCTACTCAGCTCCCTGTCCTTCTCCAGCCAGAGGATGGACCCCCTTTGCAGCCTGCTGAAAGGGTCAACTGTGCTCAGATTAACAGCAGTGTCAAGTAGAAAGCTGCTGACAATTTCAGCCACCCCAGTTTTTTAAACTGCTTCAAAAGCCTGCATCCCCTGACCCTGGCCTATCTTTTCCCACTGCCACTGTCTGCAAGCATTGTGTGGGCTAAGCATCCCAAACGGATTGCAGTTCTCTATCTATAACATACTATTTGATAGCATCACATCTCTTTGGTATCCCTCTGGATGGAACATCTTGTTTTTAATTTTGAATTTAATTTTTATTTTATATTGGAGTATAGTTGACTTACAGTGTTGTGTTAGTTTCAGGTGTACAGCAAAGTGATTCAGTTATGCATATACGTATATCCATCCTTTTTCAGATTCTTTTCCCACATGGGTTATTACAGGATATTGAGTAGAGTTCCCTGTGCTATACGGTAGGCCCTTGTTGATTATTTTATATATAGTAGTGTGTATATGTTAATCCCGAACTCTAAAGACAAATATCATGTGATATCACGTATATGTGGAATCTGAAAAAACGATACAAATGAACTTATTTATAAAACAGAAACAGACTCACAGACCTCGAAAACAAACTTATGGTACCGAAGAGGAAAGGTGGCGAGGGGAGGATAAATTAGGATCCTGGACGGAACAGCTTCATCCCTACCAACCCTAGGAGCACTAATTTCTACCTAGTCCACTCCTATTAATCTCGTCCATTCAGGCCTTCATTCCTACCCTGTTCTTACCTTTATTATGGCATGAACGCAATATTCTTTTATTCGGTCAGCAAATTGTGACTGAGCCCCTACAAAGTGTCAGCCGCTGCCTGCGTTGGGTGCTGGGGATGCAGTGGTGACCAGGACCTGACACAGGGACTGCTTCCCTGGTCTTCACAGACTAACGGAAGATGCAGATATTAAATAGGCGGTCATGGCCATGAAGGGATAATTACAGACTGTGGTATGTGTTAGAAAGCAAGGGAATGGGTTTCTTTGAAAACATTAAAGAAAGGCACCGAACGCCTTGTCTCCCCAGAGACTATGAGTTCCCCAAGGGCAAGGATCCTGCCCTTGTATTCCCAGCACAGTGCCTGCTACGGAGTTTCTGGGTCAAGGGAGATGCTCCGTTACTAGAAGTGAGTCATGGTAATAAGTCAGAGCTGGACCAGCAGGTATTTGGGACAGGAAGCGCGAAGTGACTGAGCCGGGCCTCTGTACAGCTGTCCTCACTTGAGTGCTGCTGTCTCTCAGCCTGGCACAGAGATAGATGGCAGGGATAGAGGAGGGGATGAAGGGATAAGAGAGCAGAGAGCTGGGCAGAACCTGACGATCGCTGCCCTTCAGGAGGCACCCCGATGCGATAAAATGGGCGTGAGGTTTGCTGCCATCACGCCGACTTCTGGCACCAGCTCTGATCTTCACCGCTGCCTGAACATTGATTGGGCAAGTGGCTTAAGCCCTCTGAGCCTCAGTTTCTCACCTTTAACTGGAAAATGATAGAGCTGAATTTCTTAGTTCGTGTCAATTTTGCCCTCTGAAACCCAAAGGTGAGTTGGAGGAGATGACTGCAGGATAGTGTTTGGTGTATTTTCAATGAAAAAGGCAATTTTGTGCTGATCTGTTTTCCTGACAGTTCATTTTCCAAGGCAACAGCCTAACAAATCATGGGGCCAATTAGTGTAAGAGAAACAATTGATCCTGGTACTCAGAGAGCTCAGCCCACCACGTCAGTGGTTTGGTGGTGTTTATTTGGGGAAACGCTGCCCAGCACTAAATGGGAAATAATTGGATAAGACGCTGTTATAAATTGCACGGCACTGCACCACGCTCGGCTTCTGATTCAAGTAGCAAGGTCTGGCGGTAATAGGAAAACTAAAGGCTTTGCTCTCCTGCCTTGAAAAGCGGAGCAAAGCTGGCAGGGGCCCATCTTGCCCCTCATTTTACAGATAGGAAAATTGAGTCTCAATGAGGGCGTGGAGATGGGGCTAGATACCTAAGATTTTGTTGTTTCACTACTGCATTCTCTAGGCAAACTCCTCAGACAAAGGGATCTGGAGATAAAATAAGGAGGTTGCTGTATTTCTTTCCTGGGGCTGCCATAACAAATCACCACAACGGAGAGGTTTCAATGGAAATTTATTGTCTCGTAAAGGCTAGAAGTCTGAGATCCAAGTTTTGGCAGGATTGACTTCTGACCACTGTGAGAGAGGATCTGCACCAGGCCTCTCTCCTGGTTTCTGGTGGTTTATTGGCAGTCTTGGGTGTTCCTTGGCTTTTAGACACATCATCTGGATCTCTGCCTTCGTGTTCACAAGGCATTCAGTCCATGTGTCTGTGTCCACATTTCCCCTTTTCGTAAGGACACTAGTCATATTGGATTAGAGGCACACCCTCTTCTAGCATGCCATAATCTTAACTAATTACCTCAGTAATGACAGTATTTCCAAATAAGGTTGCATTCTGAAGTCCTTAAGTTTTAGGACTATAGTTGACCCTTGAACAACATGGATCTGAACTGCGTGGGTCCACTTATATGCAGATTTTTTCAATAAATACATAGTACAGTACAATTTGTGGTTGGTGAATCCTCAGATGCAGAACTGCAGATACAGAGGGCTGACTGTTAAGTTATACATGGATTTTTCTACCACACAGGGGTAGGGGGGGGAAGTCGGGGGTTGGTGCCCCTATTCCACACTTTGTTTAAGGGGTCAACTGTATTTCCAAATAAGGTCACATTCTAAAGTCCTGAGGTTTGGGACTTCAACCTATGAATTTTGGGAGGCTACAATTCAGCATGTAATGATCACAATTTAGAGAACAGAATCTTTGAACTGGAGAGGAGGAATCATTTATTAAGTATCACTAGGTGCCAGGCAGGGTACCAGGGTCTTACTTAGTTCTCCCTCCAAAAGAATGAAGTTACAGATGAGGACACTAAGGTTCAGAGAAGCTAGGTAATTTGCCCAAGTTGATACAAGTAGTATGAATAGATTTGGATTTCAAGTGCTGACCTGTGTCTATCCAAAGTCATGTGTTTCTTCAGTATCCAAGTGTCTTATTAAAACAGATCTTAGAAGCCATATTCACCACTACCACCACCTGCTCTCCACCTCAATTTATAAAGGAAGAAACCAACCTTCTCACTCCTAATCCAGCATTCTTCCCATTGGCTGCATTTTAGTCACATCACTTCCTTGTAAATTTCTGTCTGGCATGCAAGACTTCTTTGTGACCAAGGCAGAGGTTAATTTCAAACTGGTTACAAGGCAAAAAGTGATTTTCCATTAAATATAATGACTTTGTTTCTGCAGTGACTTGTGGCAAAACATACTGTTTCATTTCCATTCATTCACACTCATTTACCTACTTGCTATAATAATTGTATACCATAAGCTGAAATGCTGAAATCATTGGTTACATTACTAAACACCTACAATGGTTATTAGGATTCTTCATGCAGAAAGAGAGAAATAAAAACAAGAATTTTAGGAGAATGAGAGTAGAGGCAGTTGAAGTACATTCAAAGCTGTATTCAGGTGCACAGAGGCTGCCTGGGGTCTGGAGCCAGCCATACCTGGCAGCAGTCCAGGATCTCCCTTATCAGCAATGTGATCTGGGTTGAGTTCTTCAGCCTCTCTGTGTCTCACTTACATCAGTAGTAAAAGGAGGGGAAGTAATATGTAAGGTTGTCAGGTGAGTGAAATAAATGAGGATTACATATGTAGAGTATCTGGCACGATACCTAGCACATAGTAGCCATTCTCTGGATAGTACCCTTTTAAAAAATATAATGAAAATTAAATCTGAATCATTATGCATATTTGGAGAATATTCCAAGTTTGGGATATTTTTTTTTCCCCAGAGTGTCAGAAGTATAAAATTGTTTCCATATTTATTCAACCTGAACTTTTTAAAATGTTGTTGAAAATAGAACCACAACTGGCTGATGTTTATTTATGCTGGCCTTGGGGAAGCAAGAAGGAACAAAGAAAACTGGCAGCACTATACTTACTGAGCTCTTCTGAACGTGCTGAACAACCCGTTGTGTTTTGGACCAGTGGTTGCCTGAGGTGGACCTGATAAAGGCCTTTTTGTCTGCAGCCTACTTTCAGTTAAAGTCATTGAAGTGTTCAGTGCCTTGGTCTTTCCTGTTCTCAGAGAGAGGAAAAGGGAAAGGGAGATAGAGAAAGGAGCATGCTACGATTTAATTTTTTTCTTTAATGTATTACCATGAAAATGTTCAAAGAAACAGAAAATTTAACCTTTCGCCATATTTGCTTTCTCTGACTCTCTTTCTCTTTAGATAGGTTAAGAGATCAATAGATCAATAGATACCTAGATAATAAATAGCTTCATTAGGTGTGCTCATTGCCCTGGGGTTTCATTGCTTCTAGTCCCTTTCTGCAAACAGTGCGAATAATATAGTTTTTAAATGATGAGTTCATAGTGATAATTCCAATTCAAATTTACAGTTATTGGCTTATTTCTTAACTTTTACATGTAGATCTCATTTTTCTTTGACTGAAAAGCTTGCTTTCTAATAACAATGTATTTATATATTTTTTTATCCTAACATATACCCAAAGCAATTTCAAAATTGCAATTCCAATACGAATTACTGCTAACAATAAACCAGGCCTAGACTTGAGTGTCGATGAGATTTGCTGAAATCTCATGTTAGCCTGATATTCCCTGGGTAAATCACTTCTTTCTGAGCCTTTTTCCTCCTGTCTAAGATAGGGATAATGGTGATCACTGTATTGTTCAGAAATCTTTTGGTTGCAAGTAATAAAAAACTCACTTCAATCTTAAGCAACGAAAGGAATTCACTGATTATATAACTGAAAACTACAAGGTTAAATTTCTCAGGATAGTGGGATCCAGATTGTTAGATGATGTCATAAAGTTTAAAGCTCTCTCTTTCAACCCTTTTCTCTTTCCTGGTGACCCGATTTCCCAGAAGACTTTCTTACCACCCTCTGGTTATTCCAAGACTATTACCCTGTGAGTTCCTAAGAAGTCCTGACCTAAGGGGACCATGCTTGGTAATTGAACACTATGTTACATAGTCATTAGATCTTTTTTTTTTCCTTCAAGATTAAATCAAAGCCTTTATTAAACATCCCTCCTTCAAACCACCTGCATTTAAACCTATAGCCCTCTCCCGACTTTCGAACTGGCATGTGTCTTTGTCACCTGATGGTTCAGATCCAGTTGGGTCGCACAATGCTGAAAATCCATGCCCAGACACACCACACGGGGCAGACCTCCACGGTTCTGTGCCCCCTCAGGATCTAGGCAGAGGTTGGCAGCACTGGCCCTGGAATTAGAGCTCGAGCACAGGAGACCAGGAAACAGAAGTCTGAGCCTCCTTGTTCCAGACCTAGCCATGCAGAGCGGATAAGCTGCTCTTGGCTACCACTGGGTGAGGGTCACGCATGTGTTTTTTCTTCTCGTCTCTGAAGAAAAGGGTGAGAGATGGAGCAGGCGATTTTCAGTTGTGTGTGGGTTTGATTTAAGGCTTTGGCTGTGGTCTGTTGATATATTAAAATACTTTCTGGGAACGCCGTCTCGGTTGTCTGGGAAAAGATTCAGAGTATTCAGAGCCTACTGTCTACCAGATACCCTGCTACACACATTAAGTGATCTTCACATTCCCATTGTACAGAGGAAGAAACTGAGGCTCAGTGAGGTAAGGTGACTTGCACATGGCGACAAAGCTGAGATCTAAATCCTTCCATCACATGACATGTCTTTTGGAAATGGGGACAGGACAACACAATATACAAACTACTCTGAGTGTGAAACAAAAGAGGAGCCCCCTGACTTACACATACACACGTATTGCTGGCTTTTGAGAGCTCAGGCCGCATCTTCTTTATTTCAGTATTTCCAGGGCCTGGTGTATCCGAGTAGCGAAGTGCTTTTAGGCATGAGTGTGAATTGAATGAGAGAGAGGACAGCTAGTCCAGCTTGCCACCAACTGTGATTATGCTGTAGCACATCCTCGGTCATGGGATGTAGAATTTTGATTGAACCCCAGTGTTAGGAAATTAGTGCTTCACACAGAAGCTCGTTTCCTATTGAAGGTGGTTTTTATTTCTCCTGAGCAGAAATCTGCTTCCTTGTCACTTTGGTGATTGCTAATTGATTCAGCACACCTGGCTCCACTTTGCCTGTTAGACGAATTTAAGACTAAATCATAGGTCTGGAATGCTCTCAGCTAGTACAACTAGTTCATCTCCCTATTTTTAGGCAAGAACTTTACTCACATGGTTCCAGAGCTGTGTGTTTATAACATATGTTTAGAGAGTTACTAAGAAGAAGCTGCCTTTTATAGCTGTTGTCTTGTTATAAAGTTTCAAAAGAAGTGTTAAGAGCAAAAAAGGACATGAGTATTTACTGAAGCCAACCTCCTTATTTTAACAGCTGAGGAAAGGAAGTGTTACAGAAACAGAAGTAGAGCCAGTAGGGTTGGGGGGGAGGGGGTTCGAGGACAGACTTGGACTCAAGATTTTACTGACAGATTCATTCATTCAAATTATTCATTTAAAAATAGGTACTGACAAAGTCATTAGAGACAGAACATAGGATGTGGTTTCCAGGGGCTGGAAGAAGGGAATGAGGAGTTAGTGTTTAATGGTACAGATGCTCACTTTGGGAAGATTTAAGAAGTTCTGGAAATGGATGGTCGTGATGGTTGCAGAGCAGTGTAAATGTACTTAATGCCACAGAGCCATACACTTAATAATGGTTAAAACTGTAATTCAAGTTGTGTATATTTTTCCACAATAAAAATATGTATGTACTACATCCTTACTATATGTCAGGCACTGTACTTGATATTCAGGATAAGATGAGAAAAAAAGATATTGTTCCTAACACACTGGAGCTGATGTTTTATATATATATATATATGTATCCATATATACATCATGACAAACTAAAGAATCATCCCATATAGAAAAGTCCAGGAAGCTTAGTATTTTATGTAACTTGTATAAATAGGTATAAATATTTTTTAAAACTTAGTATAAGTGAGCAGAAAGTCCAGTTTTAAAAATCACTAATAAGTTCACCATTCAAGGGAGAACTCTTGTTAAGATTTTATTGGACGTTTTTCCAGACTTTTTATACACATACCTATATGGATAATCATACATTTTTCAAAAACAGGATCATATTGAACACACTGTTTTGTAATATGCTTTTATTTTTTCATTCAGTACCATGTTGTGAATATATTTCCACAGGAAAAAATACATACGTTCCCAAGATGATTTTCAGTTAGCTGCATATTATTTCATCTTATAGCAAAATGCGGTTACTTCAACCAATCACTTAATGCTCAACATTTCAGACATTTCTAATTTTTCACTATTCTAATAGTACCACAGGGAATATCTTGTATCCAAGTCTTTGCCCACATCTTACATTATTTGCAGATAATTGAATCCCTACAAGAAGAATCACAAGTCAAAGTTTGTGCATACCGTTAAGGCCTTGAAACATACAGCCGGTCTGCCCTCCAGAAAAGTTGCAACAAATCACACTCCCACAAATAACAAAAATAACCATGATGGCCAACATTTACATAGCCCTTACGATATGTGCCTTGCACTGCCCCAAGCCCTTTATATATACCAGACTAAGTCATCCGTCTTCCTAACAGGACCATGAGAGAGGCACTGTTGGTCCCATTGTACAAATAGAAAACCAATAGCCCAAGAAAGTATGTTTCCCCATATTTTGTCAACACTGGCTATTATTTCATTTTTTTTCATTCTGGTAGCGAAAAGTGGGATCTCAGTTGTATCTGGTATATTTTATATGAATCAATTTAATATTTCCAACAACTTTTTGGATTCTGTATCATTCTTCATAATATACAAAAAGAGAAGCCTCAGAAAGTTCACGGGACATGCCCCAAACTACACATCCAGTCAGTGATACAGCTTGGATTTGAATCGTGTTCTTTCTGGCTCCAGAGTTCATATTCTTTCCTCTGTTATCAGGCTGCCTCTTCAGTTAGAGACTGGGATCTTTGGAAATTTGGTCTTGGCCTTGAGTAAAATGTTCTAGAAGATTTCAGGATGGGAATTTAGGGAAGAATTCATTCTTACCTACTCCGTTGAACACTTGATGATGGGGTGCCTGGGGGCTGGTACAGAGGTTGCCTCCCAGCCTTGTTGGCCCTGCCATGCAGCAAATGCATCCAAAAATACGTTAGAAAAGAGAAAGGCCTTTATAATGAGCCTGGGTCTCTCTTTGTCTTGTGAGATTTTAACGACTGTAATTGCCTGTAGTGTGAAGTAGTGTATTTTTCATGTATCTATTTTTGTTCTGTGGCTGTCTGCATGTCTGCTTTTTCTGTTTTGTTTTTTTTTTATTAACTCACTTCAATCCTGGTGGGTGTTTTTCCAGTGAAGAGTACAGCCTCAGGAAAACACACCCTCTCATACACACACCTACACACACACAATAATAATATGAAGGCTAAGTAGGGTAGAATTTATTCTTTAAAAAAAGCTAATGGTAAAGTCTGAGCAGATGACTTTCTAATCCATACTGTATTTAATTGGCTGTATTGAACCGTACTACAAATTGTCTTCTCTGTAATTTATTCTGTCAGACTCTAACCCTGCAAACAATTTGGTACTTCATTTAAACATTGGTAAATGGCTCATGGAAATGCTAAGAAAAAAAATGGTGATCAGATAAGAAACCCTCTGTTTACAGAGTGAATCCTGTGTGAAATGTCGTGAATTAACCCGATTGAATCAATCATTGAGCATTTATTGAGTTACTACCTTGTACAGTGTACATCTTTGGGTAGCTTGGTTCTTCCTTCCTTCCTTCGTTAATTCACAAAACCTTATTTAGCACTTATTGTTCAAAAGGCACAGTAACTAGGATAAGAATGAGGAGAACCAGACATGGATCTTTCTTTCAAGGAGCTAACATCCCCAAAGAGGAGAGAAAACAAATGCACAGACGTTCTCCAAATGTCCTGTTCTCAGGACCTAGAGGCCTTTTCATGTTCCATTCTTCCTGCCTAGAATGCCCTTTCCCCCTGACTTTCTGGGGACTTCCCCTTTATCCTTCGAGACGAGTCCAAGGTCAGCTCCTTTGTCAAGTCTTCCCTGATGCCCCTTGCCATTCCTGCTCTGACCCTACATAACCCTTTAATCTAAAGCTTGTGTTCTTATATTGTGGTTGTTAGTTTCTTTGCCTGCCTGTTCTGTGAGATTGCAAGGGCCTTGAGGAAGGGACTATGTTTTGAACTTTGGGGTAGATGTAGCAGTTAGCATGAGATCTACAAAAGAACAGGCACTCAATAAGCACTAATACATACCGTGTGAATAACTATATGCATGGAGA
The DNA here is from genome assembly GCF_026419965.1 of Kogia breviceps. NCBI lineage: Eukaryota > Metazoa > Chordata > Mammalia > Artiodactyla > Physeteridae > Kogia > Kogia breviceps. Next base: position 154,067,237 of record NC_081310.1, read on the forward strand.
ACTGTGTAGCAAAATTAAGAAGTATGAAGCATCCCAAATAGAAGAAAAAATACAACCCAGTGAAATCTAAGGTTGGGAATTATTACTAAGGGAAACAAGGGAGTCAGGGAAGGTTCCCTGGATGAGCAGAATGTTGGAGCTAGGCCTTGAGCATAGGTATGATATAGTTAGGTGGAGTTGATGAAACATGGGTCAGGGGAAGAAGAGGGCAATCAGCAGAGGAAACAACACGCATCATGGCACAGAGGTGGGAAAGTCCAGAACCCAAAGGGGGACTATGAGTCCTTCAGATTGTTTTCACCCCTGGGAGGAAAGTCAGACTGGGTTGGGGAGTTTATTCTCTGAATTGGCCTTGGAATTCTGCAGCAGTAACTTTCATCCGCAACGAGGGGGTTCGGAATAGGAGGAGTAAATGAAGTGGTGGTGGAAAGATCGGGTGTTCTGGAAGACTGTCTCTTTAAAATCAAATATCTGCTTTGATTTGGGAGCAGTGCTTTAATATCTAGACTAAGTTTTTCCAAGACGAAAACTCTTTTCCAAAGGAAGGGTGGAGGAAGAGCACTCAGAATCTGCCTTTCCTCCACTCTCTCCCTCTCCCTCTGGCCCAGGATTCTCTGCACGTCCAGAACAACCCATGACGCCCCAGAAACTCCACACAGAAACAATCCTGGGATGAAACGGTCCTTTTCTTCTGTGACCAAGAGCCTCACCTCCCCTTGGTGGCCTTGGCTGCTCAGCAGATACCACAGGTAGCCAAGCCCCTGAGAGTCCCCTTCCAGACCATGGCGTCTTGACCTTTTTCTTTGAGATCCTGGTAGCTGGCCTTGACCTCAAACCTTCTGACTGATGACCCTTTCTGACCTCAGAATCCTGCTGGAATCCAGAACAGCCTCAACTCTATCTCCCTCTCCAGTTCCCTTTCTTTATCCCAGCTTATCAGAGATCATGGTTTTGTTGTTGGTCTAGGGACCCTGGAGTCTAAGGAAAGGAACCTTGATTCTAAATAATCTTGTTTCCTCTTTTCAATGCTTTGTCATCCTGAGTAGGGAGAGTGGGGCCTGGGTTAAGTATTGGTCCAGCCAGAACACAGTCTGACCCTCAGTCCTTTCATGAATAAACTCGGAGGTGAACTATGCAATATTTAAGTTTCCTCTGGCTCCAACTCTCTTTGATTTGTGCTGATAAAACTTGTTTGAAGACTTGGAGCAATTTTGAGGCTCAGTGAACAAGTATTTACAAGGTCCTCTGTGTTGCCAAGATGCATGTGATAATGTGGGATTAGCAGGATTCTAATATATTTGTATTTCCAAGGATCTGCATGACCCGTGCATGATTAAGGTTGGGGAAAGTGGAGACGTATTCCCTTACTGGCTCTTCATTTCCAAATGAATGAGCCTCTTCCAGAACAATCCTTTTTAACATGTCCTAAAATTAACTATGGGAAAAGATAATGTTACAAATATTTTTAAGCACTTCATGCACAAACACAGCTACACCTCGTGAGGCAACATTAGATATCATCAGGTGTTAAAATGTTTTGATTTTAAAACACTTAATGAGGGCTTCCCTGGTGGCGCAGTGGTTGGGAGTCCGCCTGCCGATGCAGGGGACGCATGTTCGTGCCCCGGTCTGGGAGGATTCCACATGCCGCGGGACGGCTGGGCCCATGAGCCATGACCGCTGAGCCTGCGCGTCCGGAGCCTGTGCTCCGCAACGGGAAAGGCCACGGCAGTGAGAGGCCTGTGTACCACACACACACACACAAAATAAAAAAAAACACTTAATGAGCATTCCTAGATAAATTAAAACATCTCCATCTGCTGTCTTGCCTAGTAGGTGATATTTTACCATTGCACAATCATCTCCAAATCTAATTCCACCAGGAAGACTTCTAATTGTGGTTTAATTTTAGAGCAATATTCCACTTGGCAATCAATAAAGTACTGTCGTCAAACTTTGATTCAGTGGAAGATGTGGATAACATTCACCGTATTATGCAGAGAAAGAGTTACTTGCAGGAAAGGGAGAGAAGGAGGATGCCTTTGTCTCCCACTTTCCCTACTGTATACCATTCGAGCTCACAGAAGCCTCTAAATCAATACCCCCATGTTCTGTGAATATAAATCTCATCAATTTTACATCATTAACACCATGAAAAAGCTACTGCTCTCTGAGCAGTTTTTCTCTGCTAGCTAAATATGTTCTCTTAATAAAACAGGAACAAACGGATCTTGATCATTTTACTAACAAATACTCCCTTCTTCACCAACTTTGTGTGAAAATCCACTAGAATGATACAGTTGTCTTATGGCCACTTGAGGGGCTAGGGTGACCGGTCAGCGATACCACCCTCCAAGCATGATGTCCAGTAGACACTGGGCAACCTGCACAGGCTTGAAGCCACCTGGAGAGTCCCAAGAGTAGTAAAGAGATGAGTGAATGGCCAGACTCTGGAAGGTAAAGGTGCAGCAGCAAATTCTACTGCAGAAATGATTCCTGAGGTCAGAAGCCTGGAAAGATGGCAACAGGCTGGGGAATGGACGTTTTGGAAGGTCAGGGCCAATAATCCAGAACCAAGGCAATGGCCTTCATGAGAGGCAGGTGCCCACTGTCCTGAGAGGCTGGCTGTGTGGTGTGAGATCCACATGGCTAAGGGATCCAGGGAGATGGAAAGAGACCTGGGAGAAAATGTACTCCAGTGGTTCCCAACATTTTCATAACCAAATTCTCCTTGTGTTACATTTCTCCTTCCCTCTACAGACTCAGTAATGTGGGATACTTTGTTCACCAAAAAAATGCGTTTATAATCATTGACTTTCCTATTTGCATTATTTGAATCCATCACTAATTGCCAAAGAGAATCTGCTCTAAGATGAGCTAAGGAATACAACAGTAACCGGATATGGTTCTAAATAAACTTGGCGTTTTCATTTGCGTGCACAGTGAAAGGTGTCATCTTATTAGGGATAATTGTAAATTTCTGTTTAGCTTTTTGAGATGTTGAAAATTTCCTGGTACCTCTTCTTATTACTTTTTTTTTTTTTTTTTTTTTTTTGCGGTACGCGGGCCTCTCACTGTTGTGGCCTCTCCCGTTGCGGAGCACAGGCTCCGGACGCGCAGGCTCAGCGGCCATGGCTCACAGGCCCAGCTGCTCCGCGGCATGTGGGATCTTCCCGGACCGGGGCACGAACCCGTGTCCCCTGCATCGGCAGGCGGACTCTCAACCACTGCGCCACCAGGGAAGCCCTCTTTTTATTACTTTTAATGACCCCAGTAGATAGAGCTTTGGGTTAGGAGCCATTGATCTGGTTCAGATTTCTGCTTTAATACAGGAATACACGGAGATCCAGAGAGGTACAGTGAGTGCCTTGTGTTCACATATAGTGGCTAGAATTCAAGCTTTTTAACACCCCGGATAATGAAAAGGTCCTTTGTAAGGACTTGAAACACATCGTATAATGCACAGATACATATAGAGGACTGTTTAATGAGGATTGCTTTAGGAACATTTAATATAGAAAAATGGCCATGAAGATCACCATCACCTAACAGGATGGTGAGTATTATTTGTTGAAGTTTAGATAATAAAGGCAGAAAGGTCAATATCAAAAGATTCTTGAATCGGGGCTTCCCTGGTGGCGCAGTGGTTGAGAATCCGCCTGCCGATGCAGGGGACACGGGTTCGTGTCCCGGTCCGGGAAGATCCCACATGCCGCGGAGAGGCTGGGCCTGTGAGCCATGGCCACTGAGCCTGTGCGTCTGGAGCCTGTGCTCCGCAACGGAAGAGGCTACAACAGTGAGAGGCCCGCCTACCGCAAAAAAAACCAAAAAATTCTTGAATTACTGATCAGCAATCCCAATTTACTTTATTTCAACAACTGTGAGTCAGGTACAGTGCAAGGTATTAGGATGGCAAAGGTGAAGAAGACAGAGTCTGGTGGGGAAGCCTGGGATTTAGGCAAATATATCAGAGAAGGAAGATCTACGAAAGCAGGAGCCAAGGCAGCTGTGTGTGAGGGATCCATCAGGAGATTCAATATCGCTATAGACTAAAGCTCTAGGGAAACACAGAAGCGGGAGGAATCACATCTGCAGGGAAAGGGAAGGCAAGCCTTGATCAGGGGGTTTCACAGAGGTGGTGCTATTTCAAATAGGCTTTGCAAGAGGAATAGGATTCAGGCAGGTGGATGAAAGAACAGGCATTGCGGACGTGGGGACCAACCCATGAAAAGCCTCAGAGGTGTGGTGACCTTGGGCAAAACAAAGAAGGGTGTTGATCCTTAAGTCACTCTATCGCCACCTCTTGGAAAATTGTTATAACTATGCACATCTATGGTTCTCTGCATGCTAAGGGCACCCCCTGTCATTGTGCAATGTACATCTTCCAGCAGGGCAAGCAGAGGCCCTGGATATGTAAATGTACTAAATATCAATCCAGAACTTAGACTGGGCTGCATCATGAAGAGAGATGTAGCAGGAGCCTATACCACTGAGTGAGGCTGACCGGTCCTGGCAAGCAGTAAAAAGAGCCAGATGCTCTTTCAGCATCTGAACAATCCTGTTTATCTTTCTGGTCACAGCACCAAGACCATGGAAGGAAGCCTCCATTTCTCAAGGGCAGGCACAGCTCTTCTTCCTTCCATCTGGACCAAACAGCTTTTCCAGAGCCCTCCGGGCTTGTTCACATGCAGCGGAAACACATCTCTTATTGATCAACAGCTCGGAGGGAAAATTCCCCTGTAATAGGCTCTTCTTTTTGCTTCTCATAGGCCCTTCAGCAGCATCATGCTGTTCACGAAATTTCCTACATCGCCAAGGACATCACAGATCACCGGGCCTTCGGATACGTTTGTGGGAAGGAAGGGAATCACAGATTTGTGGCCATAAAAACAGCCCAGGCGGTGAGTATCCCAATCCGAAGAGGACGCCTTTCCTTGTACCTTTTCTGGGACAGCACAGCCGCACTGTTGGTCTTCGGAGGCCCACTGTGCCATATGACTCAGCGATGCTGACACTTAGCTTCCCATCTAGAAAAGATGAACAGCCTCGGAGCAAAGAAGTATGCTCACGCCCTTCCGGTTGTGTTGTTGTTTTTTCTAATGGGTATTTCATAATGACTAACTGTTTTCTTTCTGATTAAGCTGGACGGAGGCACACTATACAAATAAGTTTCCTTGTGTTCATAGCCTCATTTAAAAAGAAAATAAGAAACAAATAGCTATTTTGCATAAAGCCTACCCTAACTTTATTTAATTTGAAATTACTAATAAATAAAAGCAGTGCCTTTTATGCTTATGATTGTTATGAATTTGCAAATATAATTAGTTGAAGAAATGAACTTTAGCTTAGATGCAATTTTGCTAAACCAACGTAACGAGGTGGAATTAATTAAAGATGGAATGCTTGCAGTTTAATAGAAAAAGGAAGGGCTGCGGGTTGTAGCCAACAAAAACAAAAATTGGTCACTGCAGCTTAGTAACCGTCCTTTGATTAACGTGCTTTACCAACTTTTACTCCAGGCTGAACCCGTTATTCTGGACTTGAGAGATCTCTTTCAACTTATTTATGAATTGAAGCAAAGAGAAGAATTGGAAAAAAAGGCACAAAAGGATAAGCAATGCGAACAAGCTGTGTATCAGGTATACCTGTGAATTTGTCCTGAGACAACAGGGGCTTAAAATAAACAGATGTGAAAACTGACAGTCAAGGCTTCTCCTCCTGCTGCCAAATAGAAATAAAGATGAAAGGTTCCCGTGTAAATGACTGAAAGCAAAGCCACTAGACATGAGCGCTTATTCACTGAGATTCTAGACGTGTTGGAGAAAGTGAAGTCTTGAAACCAGGGGAAGATTTCAGGGGAGGAGACCTAAGGAAACCCAACTGCGCTTGCTGTTGTTAGCAGTGGGTGGAATTAGATTTGGAGATGATTGTGCAATGGTAAAATATCACCAGGGTTTTCATTTTTTTCTGCCTGTTTTCTGCCTTAATGACCCACCCGCCAGCCTCTCCTACCCAGAGCTGGTTTCTTCACTGTCCTGTAATTTCTGAATACCGTCTCACATCTCTCGCTTTATATCCTCTGCTTTGCATCCTCCCTTCCCTCACTCTGCGGTAGACAATTCTGGAAGAGGATGTTGAAGATCCTGTATACCAGGTAATTTCTGAAACTAGTTGGGGTCGAGGGTCAGGAATGGCCAGGCCTGTGGTATAGACATTTTGTCAGAGACCTGAAGGATCCGTTGGCTGCAGAGCCTGGAGAGGGACCAGGATTATTTCTGAGGGTGAGGGCTGCCAACCCCTCCAGGAGCGAATTTCCATAAAAACTAACAGAAGTTTGGCCGGCATCAATAGCATGGGATTTGGAAATAGACTTCTCCCTTCTTGCCCTGCCTCAGCCCTCTCCACAATCTGTAAAAGTTTCATCCCAGAGCTGAATGTTTGCAAGAGTCTCTTGAATATTCTGAGTTCATTAGAGAGACTATGAATAATGAGGTGGCTTCAGTGAGTTAAGAACCAGAGATGGGGACTGACATTTTGGCGACATTTGAACACAAACCCATAGGACGGTTTGTGAGCTTGAGAAAGGCTGTGAGGAGAAATCTCTCGGGCCCCCAATTGGCTAGGCTGCCCCCTGACTCCCTGGCTCATGGCATAGGGGCTGTTGTGAGTGGGGGAAGGGAGATCCCAGAGACATGCCTGCCCGTAGCTTTCTCTGTGCTCTCTTCAAGGTTGCAGCCTAAGTGTGGGTAGAGATGGCCTCTCTTGGGTTCAAGTATATGCTCTGCTTAAACAGATGCAGAAGAGGAGGCCTCTCCCGCTCTGTGCTTATTCCCAAGGAGAGAACGAAGCCAAACATTTGACTTGTGGGACATAAAAGACAATCTGAAACTTACATTTCTAACTGGGACACACATGGGTTATATATGTGTGTGTCACACATGCACTCTATATAAATGCAGAGTTTCACCCAGAAAGCTGCTACTGCTATGACAAAAAGAAAATAATATGGATAAAAAGGTAATAGAGTCTGAACAACTTGAAGGAGAAGGAGTATCTGACATAGATGGCAAACAAAAGTCAAAGGTGCGCTGGACGGCAGGCCTTGCTTTAGAATGCCAGAGGCATGGATTTGTCTATAATATGAGCTCAGCCCCTGGTTCGTGGGCTGGGAGAGTGACAAGCATTGCCCTTTTTGAAATGGCCCAGTCCTTTAGAGTCTGAAACATGTACATGGAACAGTTGATTTCGGTATTTAAAACTGAGAATGTAAAGTAAAGTGATATTTATGAGATGAGGGAGTTTGGGGCTTCTGAGCAAAGTCAGAATTGGCATATGACCCTGGGCCTTAGGGAGCAAAGGGTTTGCAAAGTTGGGATCCCAGGAGATATCATTCCTACTCGGCAGTGCCAGCACATGCAGACACTGCCGAGACAAATGCCACTGAATGAAGAGGTTATATCTCCAGAGAGTTCTGCAGAGGGCTTATGCAGACATGGCTTAAAGGGCTGACCATTGGACACAGTTTTCCTTAGAAGAGGCAGGAATGTGTCAGGCCATTTGGAATGTCAGTAATTCAGTTGTCTCTTTAAGGTGTTTTCTCCTGTGCCTGTGTCTTTAATGCTCACTGCGATTTGTATCCTGAATTCCAAATGCTTTTTTTTTTCCTCTTTCATTTTCCCTCTGACTTTTCCTCTCTGGCCACTCCTCATAGTACATTGTGTTTGAGGCTGGACACGAGCCAATCCGTGATCCCGAAATGGAAGAAAACATTTATCAGGTATAAAACCGCTTTCCTCTCCTACCTTTGCACCACCACCAGTAAATGCACACAAGGGGCTGAGCAGCCACGGGCTCTGTCCTCATTCACATACTCCATGTCGCTCTTCTGGTCATTCTGGGCTTGTTAAAATACCTACACATGAATTGGTTCCCACTTCCCTGCCATTTACCAGTAGTTTTCATGCCTGATTGTAGACATGGTTAATGGCCAACTGGGTACAGTGTTTTAATTTTTAATGGAGCTTAACTATTTTCAGTTGACTCAGAAATCAAACATTCCGTTTTACTAAAGTAATCCATTAGAGGGTTGTTGTCTGGAATATAATAGGGTCCTTCATTTCTCAAAAGAATGTGCTGTTGAATTTCTTTAAAAAGTCAACTGCGCTAATGAAAATGAAGGCCAAATTCAAAAATGCTATTTGGAGACAACACTGGGAATATTAACTGAATAAAAGAAAGTCTAGCTAAAGTTTTACCCCTTCTGAAGGGAAGGTAAAGTAATATTCTTAAATGTCTGCTTATGTGAAGACCCCTGAACACACGTTTTTTAAAAAATTAATTTTATTGGAGTATAATTGATTCACAATGTTGTGTTAATTTCTACTGTAGAGCAAGATGATTCAATTATACATATATATATACTTTCTTTTTCATATTCTTTTCTATTATGGTTTATCACAGGATATTGAATATAGTTCCCTGTGCTATACAGTAGGACCTTGTTGTTTATCCATTCTCTATATAATAGTTGGCCTCTGCTGAACCCAAATTCCCAATCCTTCCCTCCCCCAACTCCCTTCCTTTGGCAACCACAAGTCTGCTGAACACACTTTTTACCTCATTAATTCTCCGAGATATACTATAAAATAGGTATTTTAATCCCACTTTCTCAAGGGGAAACTGAGGCTCAGAGAGGTTGAGTAGCTTCCTCAGGGCTGTACAGCTGTTTAGAGCCGGGATCAAACCCAGGCAGGTGTGTGAAGGCGGGACTCTTGCTGCTTCCGCTCTGCTTTTCCATCAAAGAGTCTGAGTAATTACAGCACAGCACACATCAAACAAATATGATGACCTCCAGTTTTTCACTAATTAGAATTTTAGTCCTATTTGAAATATAAACATTACAGAAGCAGGAAAAATGTTAATGTATTTAAATAAGTGATTTTAATTTCCTTAATTTACTTAGTTGTGTGGTCTGTTATTCTGCCTTGGGCGTGCATTACTTAGGTAACAAAAGTAAAACAGATTTTCAATTTCCATCAAATGCACAGAATTCTAAATGGCCAAAATATAATGTTAGCTCTACCAGCAACTCAGTTTAACCAGCCCTATGGAGTAATAATCTATTTCTATCCACTGGATCCGTCTGGGTTGGATTCAAGTGTGAGGTCGCACTTTGAGTCTTTGTTTAAAATCATTGCTTATGAAGTTTCTATCTTTAACCAGAAAAGTTGCATATCTGTCCTCAGTGTCAGATTTTAAGGTACAACCTTGCAGTGTCTCAGTACTGTTACCGAACCAAACTTGGATCCGCTCACCCACGCAGTAAAGACAGTCTACTGACACCAGGTTGGGTTGAAGGAAAGTGCCGAGTTTATTGCAGGCACCAAGCAAGGAGTCCAGGGCAGCTGGTGCTCAAAACACCTGATCTTCCCAATGGGTTTCAGGAAAGCATTTTCAAAGGCCAGGTGAGGGAGGGGAGTGGCAGGGATGTGATCAGCTCGTGCACAATTCTCTGATTAATTATGTGGTAACAAGGTGCTGTCACAGTATCAATCCTTAGGCATCACTGGGTCTCGGGGCTACATGTTCATGGTCATCAAGTAGTTAATTTCTTCAATTTGGTGGAGGTTTTAGCATCTGCAAAACAGCTCAGGAGATGTATATCAGATCCTATTATCCAGGTACTTTCAGAGGACATGGGGGAGGAGTCTGTCCAGGGAAGACCCCACAGGGTCCTGCTCAGTTACAGTATGAGGCCAGAGGAAACCACTAACCAGACATCCTATGAAGAGGGAGCACCTTTGAAAATAAAATTAAGCTTTTCAGTATAAGAGGTTCCTGATTTCAGAGTTAGCTACAGTTGGCAGGCGGGGGACTCTGTGGGGGCAGCCTAGTGTACTGGGAAGAACTGGTTTCGGCAAGCAGGGAGCTGGGGTATAGTTCTGGCTCTGTCACCAACTACATTTGGCTGAGGGGTAATGGGCAAGACACTTGCCCTCTCTGAGACTCAGTTTCCCCAACGATAAAATAGGGGAATAAGTTCTCCCTCAATCACATGTTGGCATGAGAATGAAACAAGATCACGTGGAGACTGTAAAGAAGAGCCTTCATCCCAATCTCACACTGAATCCACAGCAATTAAGCCAACTTGTCAATCAATTTCTTTCTTTCTCTGGGCCTCAGTTTACTCATCTGTAAAATGAGCAAATGAAGAGTCTCTCAGGCATGGCCCTTTTCCGTTCTTTGCAACTAGTGCTTCATCATAGGACTGTTAGAGGAGCATGCTGGCTTGCTTTACAGAGCAACAAGACTCTTGGAAATGGGGTGTGGGGGTGGGGGTTGGTAACAGTTATAGAGCCAGGTCCCTGTGAACGGGCACTTACATGCAGTATCTTATTATGTCTCACAGCAGCCCCAAGTACCTTATATCATTATTTCCACTTTACAGATGAGGAAAGTGAGCCTCTCAAAGATAAGGTATCTTGCCCAGGGTCACAGAGCTAGCAAGAGGTAGAACCCCCCACTCATAGCCAGGTCTCTCTGACCTCTGTACACAAAATAAATCCAAGGCACTTTTCAGCTTAGAATGTCCTTGATGTTGAGTTTTACAAGTAGATTCTGTGTAGGTTTCAAGTCACTATCTAAAAATCCGCACTTGTTTTACCAGTTCTGAGGCCCAGGATCTTTCCATCTGTCCATCATTAATAGGAAGGTACCATCTAAGGGAATTAATATTTTATCGCCCTCTTTTGGAAAGGCCTCTGGTCATCCTCCTCTCTTGCCTCACCAGTCCCCTGGGCCTCAGTTTGCTTACAAGAGATAAGCTCTTGGGCCTAAAGGTAAGGCTGGGCTCTTAGGGAGCTGCTGTTGGGAGCCTCGGGTTTTTTTTTAGGGCCTACAAGTGTTCCATGTCTATTCCTCCTGAGTAGATTGCAATGTTTCTTATACTTCAGCTTGATCAGGGTAGTCTCAGATGTGATTTTATTTATCCTCTGTTTTCGGGAATGAGGGCCTAAGTTTTTAACTGTTTTGTGGCCTCAGGTGAGGTGTCTCACTTTTGTATCTCAATTTCCTGGGCTACAAAATAGGGGTACTGTATTCTCTGCTTCTAGAAGTGGTGTGAAGATGTAAAGCAACCAGGACAGCACTTGGTACATAGTAGGTTCCGAGTAAATGTCAGTTCCTTTTACTTGCTAATGCCATCAATATCAGATGCTGCTCGAGGTGTCTTATGATGATGTATTAAGTGAAGTAGAACATGACTTGCTCTCCTCATCTTGTCAGAGAGTGCAGTGGAAAGCTGCAGCCTCCCTTGACTTTGCTATTTGTTAACTCCAACACAAGGGAGGGAAAGACCCTTGAGTAAATGTCACCTCTCTTTGAGGCTCAGTAGTCTCATTCTCCAAACCGGATTAATAATAATAATTGTCTTTCTATTTGCATGCCTCAGAAAAAAGTATCAGTTGTCTTTTTAAAACAACACAGAGCCTCATAGTACAGAGTGTTTTTACCCATCGCTTAATTTTGACCCTTCCAGTAGCTCTGTGAGATGAGAACAGTTGCAATGACTATCATTTTAAATGTAAGAAATTCAAGCCCTTCATACTTAAGTGATGGGCCCAAGGCCAGAGCCTCTGATTCTAAACCCAGTGTTCTTTCATACATTAACAAGCTTCCAGCATAAGCGAGATCGCAGCTCACCAAGGGCACAGTCTCTAAGTTTGTTCATTCAAAACTCATTTTTAATCACCCAAGGTGTCACATATTGTTATTTTAAAATGATATGTCTCTAATCCTATGCCACCCAGCTCTTAACCTGTCTCTCCATCCTGTTAATATGTTGCTGCACTAAAAGTGTCTTCTGTATGGATGGTCCTTAATGTATAGCTTTTAGACTAATTTCATTCATTCATTCAAAAAGTAATTATGTATGGAGCACCTAGCCTGTGCCAGGCACATGAGGACGTAATAGTAACCACAGCCTGGTCCCCACCTTCAAGGCGTTTGTAGGTCACTCCTTGGATACTCATGACAACCAGATGAGGAAACTGAGGTTCAGAGGACAAAGTGACCTCTCCAGGGTCACCCAGCCTGTGGCAGAGCCAGGATTAGGAACCAGACCTCCTGCCTCCTTTTGGTCCAGGACTGTTATCACCCTACATACCATCATGTTACTGAAACGGTCTACAGACGGGATGGACCAGCTAGGGGGAGATGAGAATCAGGACCCAGGCACTTTCTGGCCTTCATCCTTTTAGCACTTCTGCTAGTGTTCTGTCCTCAGCACACATGTGGTAAATGTTTGATGCTTAGCAGTTTCTTGTTTAACCACCATTTACAGATGGGGAAACAAGGATAATAATATAACCGCCCTGCCCTCAGCAAGCTTATAGATCAGTCAGAATTCAGAGTGACCAGGAAGCCGCAATGTGGTCTGACAACTCCTTTATAAGATAAAAAGCACATTTTACACCCTCCTTCAATAACCTGATGACTTTCCCATCTCCCCCCCAGCAAGTCAAGGAGCGCCGATAATTCAGGGGCCGTATTCATCTCGTTCGCCACCATTGTCCTGGGCAAAGCACAGTGCGTGACACGTAATAGGTTCTTGGTAACTTACTTCTTAATGAAAGGATGCACCAGAGGTTACAAGAGTACAGAGGAAGGCTCAGATCAGTCCTAGAGAGTCAGACGAGTCTCCCAAGAAGATGTCCCGGCAGAAATAAATCTTAAAGGAAAAACGGGCAGATTGGTATCTCACCCATGGGACCCAAGCAGGAAAGCTTTTCTCAATTATGCACAGTTTGGGTTTCGCCATCCCACTACCTTCTCCTCCACTTTCAGGCATAATTGAGAGTCAGCTGTGGTTCAACTTGCTAAGCGCCCATAGTGAGCAGTGAATTAGGGGAACAGAAAAACACTGTTCGTGTTGCTCAGGCAAGGGCGAGCTAGGAAAAATAAAAGTGAGGGCTGGTAATTTATTGGCCGTCATTAACAAGGACTCTGTAGGCATTCTTAGAGCATTCCTTTTAGACAGAGCTCGGTTATCAGGAGCAAAGAAATTACATTCTTCACGGACTACCAGCGAACTAAGGTTTGCAGAAGCGCCTCTGAAAGCACATCTTTCGAGCAGCCATGCTCACTCAGAGTCACGTTTTTCGCAAGAATGTGCACGAGCTTCTGGGAGTATAGAATGTGATGTCAGAGGAAAAGAGGCACCTGAAACTGCTGTGGGAATGGTGAGGACCCGGGTGGGCTGCAGCTGTATATGCTGTAGCAGTTCAAAGGCAGACCGCCCAGGCTTAAGCTCCTGGCTCTCCATTCTCGGACTGAGGGACCCCCTCCAGGGCTCCTTTTCCTCCTCTGCAGCATGGGGACAATTGTCTTCCTCACCTGATAAGACTTGTCCCAAGGATTACATGAGAATGTATGTAAACACCAGTGTCTAGCAGGGTGCCTGGGACATAGAAAGTGCCCTGGCAGTGTTAGCTCATACTGTTGGTGATAAATGTCTTGTTCGGTAGCCAGAATGAACTGCATTTGAAATCTGATCACTTACCAGCTTTGAAGCTTTGGGCAAATTTCCGTAACAACTCTGAGCCTCACTCTCTACTAGTAAAGTAGAGACTACAATAACAACTTCTTAGGGTTACTGTAAGGATTTTAAGGTAAATGAGAGTGAAAATGACAAAGGGACTCAAGGAATAAGCTCAAATTCTTCCTTATCTAAGAAGAACGGTGTGGTTAGCTGGTCCCAGCCTAAAAGATACTTTGTCTCTCTCTTCACTATTCTCTACAATCCTCGATGGTACACTTACCCAGCAGACACCTACCGAATGCCTACTGGCTGTTAGGCACTGTGCCTGCTTTTAAGGGGCTCTCTGTCTGATGGAAAGAAAGACAGGTTATCAGACATTTAGAAAAACCACTGCTGGCTGATACCTCCCGTGGAGGTTTGAGTTAAGCTTTGCTAGTTGCTGAGGATGAACTAGTGATTGCTTTCCAACTGGAGGGTTTCAGAGCAAGGCCCCTGGTTGACTGATTTGAAAAGTATCTCATGCATTCACAGTTATTCATGTGTATTTAGATACCTATTTACATAATGTATGAATGGTAAAGGAAATTATCATTCTAGCACTTTACAGTATGATGGTACCTAATAGTTTTTGATTATTTACTCTCTTTTCTCTTTGATCCTCTCAATAACCTGAGAGAGTAGCAGAGTCAGTAGCTCCAGTTTATAACAGTGAAGCTCAGAGGAGCGAAGTGACCTGCTTAGGGCTTGATAGTTACCACGTGGCCCAATAAGACCAGATGGATGGGGAAGAGACGAGACGGAGGGAAGAAGTTCCAGATAAGTGTTAAAAACCATCAGAGATTTTCTGGATTCTCGCTCATGCTTTTCCTGCCATTGATGGGCCCTTTTCTTGAGTAGAAACCTTTGGTGATTATCAGATGATTTGTACATGATCCCAACAGAAGCTGTACTTTGTCCTAGGACCTTGATATTTACTGTATTTTAAATAGCCTGCATCTCAAATCAGCATGGACTAGTTCAAGCTCCACCGCAAACTGTTTTTAATCACTTTAGGCAACTCCTAGCACCTCCCTGGGCCTCACTTTTGTCTTCGGTGAGATGAGGATTATTTTTTCCACCCCATGATCTCTGAGGTCTCTGGCGTTTTGCCTCCTATTCTGTGGTTCTGTGAGGAGCCCCATGGCAGACCCTTGTGGAGTGATTCACATTCTCCCTCTCCTCCTCCAGTTTTCCCGAGAGAAGGAGTCTCGCCCACAGCTTTCATGATCCCAGCAGCCCCTTCTTCTGGAAGTTGGGCCCCTCAGGGGCTGTGCTCACACATACTTAGCCATTGGAGGGGAAGCCTGGTTGCTTGGTTCTTTGAAAGCATAGCACCAGAGTGTTTTGACTGTGTCACATTTGGTTTTTCCATAGGTTCCCACCAGCCAAAAGAAGGAAGGTGTTTATGATGTGCCAAAAAGTCAACCTGTAAGTGTAAGTATATCTCCTCCCTTCTGCTGGGTTCCCATGACCGGCTTTATGTTGACGCTATGTCTGCAGTCCGAGGAAGGGAGCCGCCCTTCTGGATCCGTGTCCCAACCTGTATGGCTTTGCTGGGGAACTCCTCAGTGGGTCAGGGGGAAGGGAGCATGAGGCGGAAATGATGGGGCCAAGGAGGGGGTGCCAGTCTGCATGAAGGTCTGGCCCCATGAGTGGGAATGAGTTGAATCGTGCAAACTACGGTGTCCAAGGGATTCAGAGTCTCAGGTGTTTTATGGAAAAAGTCTCCAGCCAAAGACTTCATTGTCCCTGGTCAAGCAGGGGGCAGTTCTTGGTTCTGGGAAGAGAGTTGTCCACCCAATTTGAAAGTGGTCAAGAAGCTTTAGAGGGTCAGAAGAAGGGCTGGCCAAAGCCTTTGGAGTGTATAAGGGTCCAGCCCATGGGCAGCACACTGTAGAAAAGACCAGGTATCGTGGGCTTGCAGAGAACCCAGAGGGCCCACTGTATACCTGGACCCCATCTGCTATTGGGACTCTGGGAAATCTGAGACACAAAGGAAAATCCTCAGCTCTGTGCCACTGCTGGGCTCAGAACCATATTTAAGGCCTTCCGCTGGCACTCAGAAGGCACCCTCCACATAATCCAGGCAGCCCTGGGGAGCCAGTGCAGACTCTTGAGCAAGGGGACATGTGACTTTGCCACAGCTTATGTAAAAAGAACTGGGGCATTTAGTCACTGTTGATCTCATTCAACAATGGGTGGAAAGAGCATGGGGTTTTGAAGTCATGCTGACCCTCAGGAATCCCAGCTCTGGTCCTAACAGAGCTGTTGTGAGGCTAAATGACCTTATCTGGACCATTGTTATCAGTTGTGGACCCCATACTGTGAGAGACATAAAGACGATCTGCATGTTTCAAGATGAGATTAATAATAGCATTTGAAACCCCATCGCATGAGGGGCAGCTAAAGGGCCTGGAGATGTTTGGCCTGGAGAAAGGAAACCGTAAATATGGAGATGGCCATCCACAGGGCCATTAAATGGAAGGGGGATTATACTGCTCTGTATCAGCCAACTCTTGGAACCGAGACCAGTGGGTGGCACTACAAGAAAGCCAGCTCTAACTCCGAGTGAGGGTGACCTACTGACAGTCCGAGCTGCTCAAGGGTGGAACTCTGGCACCTAAGAGAGTGAGCTCCCTGTCACTGGAGCTATACTAGCAGAGCCTTGGAGACCCCCCTGTCAGAAAGATCACGGGGCAGAGGCAGGGAGTAGGGATTCAAACACTGAATGGCTAGAGGGGCAAGACAAGCCTTTCTTTCTCCTTCCTAATTTGAGCTTCTGGATTCCCCAGTTGGGAGTCTTTCTGGTCCCTTCTTATCCTCCCCTGCCCGTGCTCCCCTTTTTCCTAGTGAACTTTCTTTCGGATCCACGTCCATTTCTCTACCCCGCTCTGCCAGTACCTTGAAACCACCGTATCCCACCTAAATACTGCTTCCAAAACCCAATGCACATTAGTTTTAGTGAAAAGACATGTCAGAATACCAGCCCCTTAAAAAACCCTGAGCCTAGAAGCAAGAGTAGAAGGCATGCAGTGTGGTGCCACTCAGGGAAAGAGCAGTTTTTCTCCCCTAGCCCTTTGCGTTTAATCAAGCCTCCGTGTCACCGAGACACCGGTCTGCTCTTCGAGTTTCAGTTAGGTCCAGCCCCTATCACACAGCTCCCTTCAATTCAATGTGTGCCTAAATTGCCTCACTCGCCCCTAACAGGCTTAGATGCATGAGGAAACATGCTCCATTCGCCGCCTTGGTTTTGTGAAGTTATTAGCCCGACTGGCCACACCACCTCCATGCTTAATAGCTCCAAAAAAAAAAAAAAAAAAAAAAAACAACTTCCGACTCCTCAGGCTGACATACCCGGCACTCAGATCCCAGCCTCTCTGTGTCTCTGACCTGCCCCCTCCTGGTCCAGCTCGATGGAACTCTACAGTTTCCTGGGGGAGTCACGCCTTCCCCCGACATCCTGGCTTAGTGTCAAGCGTTGTGTTTTGCGGGGACTTTCTTTACTTCTCCCGATAATGTGAGCACGTCACCCCTGCTTTGTGCTTCCGTACCTGTCATTCTTCCAGGAATACCTCTGACCACACAGTGTTGGAATTCTTCTTCCTCATTACTTCCAGGAGCTTCCTGAGGTCCTTGTGTTACCAGGAGCAAGCCCAGGGTCTGGTTGACAGCTGCTCTAGGAATAGTATATATTTATTATATGTATGCATATATAATAAATATATGAATGACTCTACCCCATAGAAGGAATTTATGATAATCTCTGCTGCTTTTTTTTTAATGGGAATTCCCTGTTATTCTGATTCCAAAATAGTCATTAACTGTACATACTGAGGTTTCGCTTGGAAAATATCGGAGCTGCCTGAATGGCCCGCAGTGGTTCCCAACCCACTCTTCCATAAAGTCCTAGAAGCATCTGATGGTGATGATGGCTTTTCCATGAACTATCTGAGTATTAATAAAAGCCTACGAGAGGCAGGAAGTGAAAAGCACAATTTCAAGTTAGAGGCAGATGGAAGCAGGTAGAACCTTAGTTCCTGCCCTTACTACCTGTGGGGCATCTGATAGGTCTCCTTGCCCCTCTGAGTTTCAGTGTTCTCATCTTCCAAAAGAGGTTTTGGAGCCTAACTTGCAAGATGATTTGAGGAGATAGTAGCCGATGTATTGGAAAGCTGGTCCCACTTGCCTAAACCTCCCAGAGGTGCTTTACATACCCCATGTCCGCCGCTGCTCTGACATCTTCCTGTGTTCCAGGTTTCCCCCGGAAGCCCTGCCTCTCTGCTGAGTGTACCTTCCCTAGGATACCTCTGTGCCCCGAAAATCCCTGCCGTGTTGTCACTATTTGCTCCCTCACCACCTGCTCCTTACCCAGAAAGACAAACCAAAGACAACCAAAGTAGGCCATGTTAGGCAGCTTCCAGGGAGTTTGGGGCTCCCACAAGTTTCCCACAAGAAGGGAGACTGCCCAATGGCCTGTTGGTCTAGGGACCACGTGGTTTCTTCTTCCTTGGGATGGGTCTGCACGGAGTCCTAATAAGGGACTCAGCTTGGGGCCGTGGTTGGGGAAAGCCACCAACCAGCCCCAAAAGAAATGGCCACCGGGTCTTCAGAGTCAGATCTGGGTATGGCTGTCATCCTGGCCACCTACTAAGGGTCCTTGAGTAGCTTTTTGCATCTCTAAGCCTCAGTGTCCTCCATCTGTAAAAAGAAAGTAACGCCTACCTTGTAGCTTTGTTTAGAAGATTAAAGAAAACATTTATGTAAAACCCTTACGGGGATATGGAGTAGATTAAATGCAAACATTTCCATTTGTTGCTCTAACAAGCAGAGTACCAGCCAACAATTCTCACCGAGCTGGGGGATTGCCAAGTATTCTAGGTGATGACACACCTCGTCTGGGAAGCCTTTCTTACCCCAGAGTAATCAGCTCCTCTGGGATACCTCTGTCCTTCTCTTTGCAATGATCATAAAGGATTATTTTCTCTTAATGTATCCCTGTGAGCCATTGGACTTTGGGTTCCTTAAAAGCTTTGACTTCGGGGTTAATGATAGCCCTGTGTAGTTTTTGCCTAAAGACTAAATGAGCTTAAGTATGTGAATCAGCACAGTGCTTGGTGCACAGTAAGGATTCAATCGCTGTGAGCTCTTATTCTCTTTGTTTTCCTTACTTTTCTGTGAGCTCCTTGAGGAAAGGAATCACTTTTAATCATCACTATCCCTAAGGTAACTCTTCTTGGGATTTCTGATCTCTTTGAAATTTTGCTGGTAGACTCTCTCCCCAGAAAGAAACGCGTGCACATGTAAATTTTTGTAGTCCTTGAAGCCGACGGGATCCCTTGATCTCAGCTCTAGAACCTCTGTCTAGAGCTCTGTCTAGTGGCTTGTCATCACTGTTTCATGGTCAGAGATATCCTCAGTAAGGTGGCAAATTTGATGTATTGCGGATTTCAGAGTTTTAGGGCAGTGGAAGTTAGAATTCACTGTGTTTGTTATATTGTTCTTACCCACCTCAGTGCATCAGCTTATGGGAGCAAAGTTTTGTCTCGATTAGCTGGGCCCCAGGTCTTCACTCATCCCTGTGGTAGATTTACGTCCCCCTTGTCCTATGACCGTAAGATGCTCAGCTGTACTGACCCTTTTCTTCTTCTGCTTTCTCAAGGAACACATTAGGATGCTTTTGTTTGCTTATTTTACTTTGCACCTGTAATAGCCCCTCCTTCCGGCAGATTTGTCCTTAAGGTCGTGCTTTGCTCCCCTCCACCATTTCCTGGGAACTCTAAGCCCAGATAAGGATTAATCTCACTCACTCCTAGAAATATACATTTCATGCCTTCCTGGTCCAGGCAGTCAAAAGCTTTGCATGGGGGCTAATCTTTCCTGTATCTTAAATATGTGAGTCTATTTCTATGTCAGGGTCTCTGAAATCCAGTGGCATAAATGCTTGCTGACAGGAGATGTTGGATGGCTAGAGAGTTAGGAAGGTTTCAGGAAAGAGGGTACAACTTGGGCAAACCCTTGAAGGATGAGCAGGATTTGAACAAGCAAATGAGGCATGGAAGCACTTCTGGGCAGATCACTGGGGTCCTGGCTCCTGAGTCCATACTGCCTTTACTAGCAGCACTCAGACCTGGTTAATTTCTCATCGATTTCCCTCTCAAAGAAGTTGGGGGGAGACAGGTAGTCTCCCTTTCTGCCAGCTGACTGACTGACCATGCTGTCATGTTCTTTAGACAAATACCCTGGCCTCTTTGGGAATGTCAAAAATGCACATTCCTAAGTGGGGAAGAAAGTGTCTGCATTCATTATTTAGTGCTTTTTGCACTCTGTTAGCCTTTGGACATGATCTAGTTCCACAGCGGGGCATTCACAGGCTGCTGAAGGGCCCATTTCAGACCCTTTTATGCCCCACAGCACTGAACTTGGTTGAGACTTACTGTGAAGGTCACACTGTTTCAACGACACAGGCCTAAATCTTAGTATGACTTATGCCATTTTTGCATGAGAAATATTCTGCGCTTTTCTTCTCCCCTCCGCTTACGCTCTCATGTAATATTCTTTCAGCTGAAAAAGATCTTTTATCCTTCACCTTTTAAATTGCCCAGTTTAAAAGCCTTTTATGTAGTTGTATTAGGCATAAAAGACTTTCTAATTATTGGTAATAATGAGCCAGTGAATTCTAGCTGAACTTTTTCTGGCCTTCAAAAGAGAGATTCTGAAAATTTGGCATCACGGTAAATAGGAAGGGACACAGATTGTCAAATGGATAGGTTGACCTCGACATTAATTTCTTTTTGGTGAAACACGGATTCAGAAATTGAAAAGAATGATCAGACCTCTCTGAGTTTCCTTCCTCCCTTTGTCAATCACTTCGACTTCCTGAGACATTGTTTTTCGCTGGGCTGCAAAGCGGAAAGGATGACCATCCGCTACCAACATCTCAGGCCTTTCGTGAGACTCAGTGCAGCAATGTGAAAGCATTTCCTGTGATAGTGAGGGGTCGCTTTTATGAGACGCTGTGGAAGTAAAGATTGAGGGATGGTATGTATTAGTTGCTTCTGTTTATTTTATGTGCTGTCCTATGATTAAGAGAAAGGCTCAAGTTTAATGACAAGAGAGGGCAAAACTGGGCTCAAGATGAGAAAGAGGGCTTCCCTGGTGGCGCAGTGGTTGAGAATCCGCCTGCCGATGCAGGGGACACGGGTTCGTGCCCCGGTCCGGGAAGATCCCACATGCCTCGGAGCGGCTGGGCCTGTGAGCCATGGCCACTGAGCCTGCGCGTCCGGAGCCTGTGCTCCGCAACGGGAGAGGCCACAACAGTGAGAGGCCCGTGTACCGCAAAAAAAAAAAAAAGATGAGAAAGAAATTTCAGGCCATCTGAGCTGATTTTCAGAAGAAGGGACAGCCTCTCAGAGTAGCGAGCTCTATGCCCTTAGGAGTATTCAAGCAGATATGGTTGAATGGTTCTATAAGGGAATCCTTGTATTGTAAAGGTTCTATAAGGGAATCCTTGTATTGTAAAGGTGACTACACTGGTGGACCTCAGAATCACTCATCTCCTCTGGCACTCCATTTGCCCCTAAGTACTTAACTCATCGTCTTGCTGCCAGTAGCTCAGCTGCCCGAGCCGTGTACACCACAGGCCCCATTCGTATCTTCATTATTATCACCTGGCTGTAAAGGAGCACACCCTGAAGTGCCCAGCAATAAGTTATGGGCTGGCCCTGTGAAGTTAGTGCTCTGGATGGGAAGAAGTTTACCAAGTATTATAATCAAGTCATATCACTGAGCAAGCATTGGGCACAGAGTAGGTGCTTAAAAATTTGTTCCTCCTTAGTTTCCTTCTAGAGAGCTTGAAATCAGGGCTCTAGATCTGTCTGTATCCTGAGAAGGAGCCAGGCTGGGAGAAACTGATAAACATCCTGATGATCGGATATGAAGTCCAGGCCTCCATTCAGTTTCTTCCTTTGTTTTATGATGCCAGGACAGTAGCCATATGTACCGTATCTAGAGCTAACGTAGCTGTGGGAAAAAGCAGGCAGGCCCCACTGAGCATCTGCTCTGTGCCACGGGCAGCCTAGGCTCTGGTCTCGGCTTATCTCCTTCAGTAATCACAACCCTGCGAGGATGTAGCTGTCATTTACACATAAGGAGTCTGAGGCTTCGAGAGGTCACATAACTTACCCACGATCACAGAGTCAGAATTTGAACCCTACATTGTTTTGACTCAGGCACCCACGCAATTTCCACTAAAATATACTGCCTGTAGAATTAAAGAAAATGCAAAGTCCTCCATCTCCTGGTCAGAATCGCCTGACCCTCACCTGCTCAGAATTAGTACTCAGGCCTCAGTTCCCATCTCCCATAACTCATTGTTTTTGAGCACTTAGAGCTCCGGAGGCCCAACACTCCCTGCCTGGCTGTGAACACCTCTCTCGACCTCTAGACTGAATTCTATGAGGGCATGGCCGTGTCTAAGCCATTCCTGAACCCTCACTCTGCCTGGAACACTTTCTTCATCCGGATGTTGAAAAGATATTTTTGAATGTGAAGGAACACATCTCAGTGAAAGCCACCCACCTCCGAAGCTCAGAAAGCTGTCCGTTTTGCCACCCCTTTCCCCAACCCTCCAAACTCCTTGGTGTTTTTCTACGAGACCCCTGTCCCGCAACAATCAGCGTCTGCTTGGCTTTCCTTGCCCTAGATTTACTTCCATTTCTCTTCCCTACATCCCTGTCCCCCATCGTTCATGGCAAATAAAATTTCATTCACAATTTAGCGGTTAGTTTTTCCTTTAGGTTGAAATCTGGATCAAGATGTTGCATAATTGGCTTAAATCTAGTCTGAACATTTGTCAGTTTCACTTCCTCATTAAGTGCCACATTGTAGATAAATTATAATGATCACAACACAGTTAACATAGGTATCACAAGGGAGGATATCATCCCGAAGTGAGGGAAAGGAATCTGAATCTGTGTATTCCCACAAATGAAAGAGAACCTTGCCTCTTCTGATGTTTCTTGGGTGGACTTTCTTTCAGCTGTACTTAAAAATTTTCCTGGGATAGAATCCTAAATTTCTAGAATCTTAGAGTTAATAGGAACATTGAGAAATGCTATCTAGTTTAGGCTTCCCACCAAAGCAAGAATCCTCCAAGGTTTGTGATAAGTGCAGATGAACATCTCTGATTCTTGGGTTTCAATTCACATACCTGCAGTGACAGACCTTCATTACTTTTATAATCCCAGCCATCTGATTGCTACAAAGCCCTTTTTTATTTATTTATTTTTTTGGAGTTCCTTACAACTTCTATTCACCTACTTATTCATTCACTCATCCATTTAGCAAACATTTACTAAGAGCCTCCTACCTGCCAGACAGTGTTCTATTCCCTAGAGATATAAAGATGAGTAAGACCAGCTGCTTCAGAATCTTAAGGGTCTCAAGAAGAAGATAGACATATAAAAATAGTTACAATCAATATAATCAAGGTTGTGAAAGGCTGTGTCCAAGATGCTATGGGAGCAGAGTGGAGGGGCAGTAAACTTTGCCTGAGTGAGTTTAGTGAGGTCTTCCCCCAAGGGATAGAGTTTAGGTAGAATCTTAAAAGATGATGGGAGTTTGGCACTGGAGAACGGGTGGAACAGTATTCAGGAAGAGGGAACCAAATGTTTAAAAGCACTTGAAATGTGGAAAAGCCTCACGTAGCCCAGGGGCTAATGAGCAGTCTGGGATGGCAGGACCACAGGATGGGAAAGGAGACAAGGATACAAAGGGAAGCCGGCCCCAGGGAGCAAAGGGGCTGAAATGTGGTGCTGAGAAGCTGGGACTTGTTGGGAGGCCACTGTTGCTCTCAGGTGGTGGAGTGACACTGTTGGAGTTGTATTTTTCAACATCACTCCGGTGGCCTGCGGCAGGTGGCTTGGCAGGTGGGGAGGAGACCGTTATGTAGCTAGTGGAGTTACCTATGTGTCTCTGTCAGGAAAACAGAACCCACACCAGGCAGTTTTAATAAAGGGAAATGAACATGTGGAACTAGTTACCAAGGTGTTAGAAAAGCTGAAAAGCCCAATGGGAAACAGTGGGCCAACCCAGATGAGTCACAGTTGGAAGTTACTACTAGAGTGACCCCTAGCACTGAAAGGACAGAGGAACGCAGTGGTGTTGGCAGAGCCCAGGAGCTGGGGCTGCCATCAGGCACTGGGACCACAGAGGGAGCTGCCCGGTGGGAGCCGAGACCATAGTGAAAGGGGCTGTCTGGTGGAAACCATGGAGAGACTCAGCCATTGCAACAATACTGCCCAAAGAGAGCAGGGAAGAAATTCACTGTTTCTCCCTCCCTCCCACCATCCAATTTCTGACCCCTGCCTCCTGTTGGTCCAATTTAAGTGGAGACGGATTTGGCAAGGGAGCCTGGGCAATGTAGTTTACGGGGATCAGCCACTGTCATTCAGCACAGAGCAGGGAAAGGCAAGAATGGTTCTGAGGGCAAAGCATTGAGGGCTAGGCAACTGAGGACACTGTGGGTGGGTCTGGACTGAGGGTGAGACCCTGCAGACAAGAGAAAGGGGGTAGGTAGAGGAGGCGTGTACATTTGAGTCGATGACAAGGATAGATCCGGAAGGTCTCATGGATGTGGAAGGTGAGACAAACACAAGCTACGTCCAAGGTGGCAAACTGGGCGGTCAGGTAACCAGGTGATCTGAACCAAACTCTCTGTCTCCTCTCCCATAGCTCTGTCATTTACAAACATGCTGTTTTATCGCTCTGACTTCTAAGAGTGTTTGTACATCAGCCCTTCCATTCGCTATCTTCAGGTTCTTGCCAAAGACAGTAGTAATCCTACTCTCATCTTATTCTCTGTTCTCAGTCCCTGACTCACGTCGGGGGCGGGTCACATTATCGCCTTGAATGATATCTGGCTTTCCCTCCCAGGGTTGCAAATCAGGGCTCTCATGAATGGAATCAGACAGAGTTGTAGACAGCTCACTGTTCGTCATTCTCGAAACTTGTTTCCCATAGATGCAGATATGGAGGGGTAAGTGCTCTGCGTGCTCAGTTGTGTGTTGGCAAAAATCACATCTGGATAAAACAATGATCACTCCACTCCTCTGCTAAAATACCTACCACTGGTTTCCCGGAGCGATGGGCTTGAAGCTTTTGATAAAACCCAGAAATCTTTATTCGAATGAAATGTGCCCGGTAGCCGTCTATACAAACAGATGAAAGAGGAGATGTGGTTGGAACCAGGTTGGAACCCCAAGGCCCATCTGCCTGGAAGCCCCCTCCCCTCCTCTCTCTCGAGGACAGAAGGTTCTAGAAGGGAAGAGATGCAGAGAGGGTAGTGTGAGAACCACTGTCAGAGGAACCCACAGTTAGTTCTGTGGGTGGGAGAAGTTGGGCGGGCAGACGGGAGCTCCTCCACATGGCTTCCCAACAAGGCTTTGTTACTCGATGATCAAATTCTGAATGCAGATCGGGAGTCTGGTCTTTGGGGGGCAGTAACAGCAGAAAGAGCACAAAATGTGAAGTGATTCAGAGCTTTACACTTCTTTTTTTGTTTGTTTTGTGGTGAAGGAAAGTGCAGTGTTTATTGCACGGAGGCCAGCAAGGAATCCAGGCAGCTAGTGCTTAAAAGACCTGAACTCCCTGATGGCTTTCCGAGAAAGGTTTTAAAAGACAGGATGAGGGAGGGAGATCGTCGGGTGTGTGATCAGCTGGTGGACATTCTTCTGATTGGTTGGTGGTGAGGTAATAGGGAGTCAACACCATCAACCTTTTGGTTTCCACCGGTCTGTGGTCTAAGGGCTGTGGGCAGCATACAGTTAACTTCTTCCACCTGGCGGGGGGGGGGGGGTCTCAGTATCTGCAAAACACAGAGCTTTACACTTCTTAACTGTGTGACTCTAGGCAAGGTGCTTTCTCTTTTGGATTCTTCTTAGTGACCAGTGTGGGGAGAGCTATTTCTCTGGGGTCCTGTGAGGATTAAATACGAGAACAGATGTGATCGCTGTCACGTTTGCCCAGAGTAGGTACTCAGTACTTGGTAGGCAACACGGGATGGCACTTAAAAGTGTGAGCCTTGAGGACTGACTACTTAGGCTTGAAAAACTTCTCCCTCCATTACCAGCTACGTAACCTTTGGGTGGGTTATTTAAACTTCTCTGAGTCTCGGTGTGTTCGCTTGTAACATGAGGATAATGACTATTGTACCTACCTCACGGAGTTGTTTTGAGGACTTGAATAAGGTCACGCGTGGAGAACATTTAGAACAGCACCTGACATATCGTAAGTACCCAGTAAGTGTTAGCCATCGTCATTACTAGGAGCTATTCTATGAACGAAGGACTGTACCAAGTATCTCAAGAAATATGACGATGAGTAAGACCTGGCTCAACCTCTAGGGTGCTTTTAGTGTCCCTGGGGGGCAGTGAGGGGCTGGAGTGCCTTCAGTTCTCCCTGCCCGGGCAGTAATGCCAACGAGATCAGGTTTAACAGGGGAGGGGGCTGAACCTGCAGGGGGGTGCCAGGGCTGTGGGGTGAAGGTAACAGACAGCTGTGACTACCAAATGCTGAGCACCACCAAGCAGGGGCCCGCGGAGGGCACTGAACGCCCTGCGTCAAGACGTTGCCAAATAGCCCTAAGATGTAGGTCTCTTCTCTACTCTAAAGGCTGTTGAAGATAAGAGAAGTTCAATCAGCACAGCCAGAAGAGGCATCACTAAGAATCGAATCCAGCTCTCTCTGACCCTGAAGCTAGGGTGACCTAGTTTATCATCCAAACTGGGTCACTTTTGAAATGGAAAGGGGGGTTGCTATTAATAATTACACGAGGACAGTAGGCAGGAATGGAAGTGATCTTAGGCAGAGCAGGGTGCAGGTCCACGTGCTACCCAAGCACGGTGAACGCTCTTCGCCCTGGGTCCAGCTGTCTCTAAGAGTAGAACGCAGTGAGAGTTCCAGCAGAAGAGAGGAGCGCTCTATCCATTTTGTTCCTGAAACCCTTTGCCAGTCACGCTAACCTGTGCTAAAAGCAAAGACAGTACTGTCCCCAAGATACAGGTGCCCCAGGGCACGCCCGCTCCTTGAGTGGGCATAAACCCAATTCCTTGGAGCTCTGTGACATGGTAAGAAAATGGGATTCAGGGCTATCTGTAAACTGCTGCTGCTCTGAGTCTATCCGTATTCCTCTAATACAGATCATTAACATTTACAGAACTTTAACTACAAGCAACTCTAACGAACAGAGCTGTAATATACAGTTTCCCCCATAAACATCCATTGAGGCTGACACTCATTCTCTCCTGGTACAGTAATTCAGCATTTCTGGATACGTCATCGTGTTGAGGCTCTTTCTTTCTCCCTTAACTGCTGTTATGAGTGGTCGCAGAAGAATAATGAGCAAACTCCAGTTGTAAAAAAGGAGAAAGTAATACATAAGTGATCATGGGGAATAAAAATATATAGATCAGTGACAGTCCAAACCTAAAGTGTAAAAACCTCGTTATAAGAAACAAGTATTTGCAGAGCACTTACTGGGGGCCAGGGAGTGTGTGCATTGCTTGGCAAGCTGTATCTAGCTCCGTGATTCCCCAAAACCAGATTGCCTAACAGTCATTGGTGACACTTTTAAAAACACAACTTCCTCAGCCCCCACCCCTATAGATCTGCTTTTGTAAGGCTTGCATATATTTATATATAAAGGGAGATTTACAAACTTCCCCCAATGGATTCCAACACTCCACTACGTTTATCTAGTTTAGTTAACATGACAACTATTATTTTCTCCATTTTGTCAATGAGAAGATTGAGGTTGGGTTGCTAAGGGGAGGTGGAAGTAAAGTCTGATGATGCAGGATGAGGCCCTTGCTTCTCCACTTGTGCATAAAGAATGGCTCCATGTTAAGGTGACATTCATTCTCACCTGTTACACCACTTTTCCCCCTCTCCACCTCCCATTTTTTCTACCTATCACAGAGTCCTGTCAGTGTGTCATCATGTTTCTTTCCAGCAGCTCAGCCAGCTGCCGTATCTCCAGTATTACTCCTCTTTGCCACCATTGCGTGCCGTCAACACGGTACTCTGGTTTTCTCCCCCTTTCCTGTATTTGTAATCTCGTAGCCTTGTCTCTTTGTCTGTCTCTAGGCTGTTGTTTCCACTGTCACCTCAGAAGTCCTAGCCCCCTTACCCCTGTCATCATTGTAGGGATTACACTTACAGTGTGATTGGGCCGTGGTCCTCCAGAGAGGATGGCCGTGGATTTGGCAGGGACTTGAACTACCCACTGTGGCTGCTCCTTCCAGAACCCTTACTTCTCACCCTCACGGTAAAACACACATTGTCTCACACCTTTTGTTCTCCTCACCCTAGCATAATTCTTAAGAGTAGGTACTTCAAAGCTCACCCACTTAGGTGCAAATCTTAGCTCTGCCATTTACTAGCTGTGTGACCTTGGGCAAGTTCATTGACGCTTCTGTGCCTCAGTTCCCTCCTCTGAAAATGAGGATAGCAATAATACCTACACTGGTCATGGTAATTAAATGAGTTATTATACGAAAGCACCTTAGAG
Source organism: Kogia breviceps (assembly GCF_026419965.1). NCBI lineage: Eukaryota > Metazoa > Chordata > Mammalia > Artiodactyla > Physeteridae > Kogia > Kogia breviceps. The sequence goes on from NC_081310.1 coordinate 154,095,379, forward strand.
TAGTGGCTGGTTCATACAGAGGAACTTCCATCTAAGCATCAGCTATTATGATTATCATCCTGCTTGAACCCTGCTTGGCTAAGAAGGGATGAGGTCTTAATATTACTATTTAGCTCATTCCTTTCTCTTTAGACCAGAATGGACTGTTTGGGGTATGTCCTAGAGGTAGAATCAGCATTTCTTAGAATGATTGGATGTCAGGGTGTGGGAGAGAGAGGAATCAAGAGTAACCTGTACATTTGGGGACTTGATGGATCTAGCACAACCAGAAATAATGATCTCAACCACTTGTGACATAAGCAGAGATACTGATTAAATTTAAAAGGGTCTTTCATAGGACATAGCAAGGATGCAGGTAAAGAGGGTCTCTGCTTGTGGGATCTGTATGAGATCTCATTGAATATGCCATCCTCTAGCCCTAGCTCCATTGTCTTCAGAGTTGGGGTGTCCAGCACCAGAAAACAAACAGGAAAAGAAGGCAGAAACCGGAGCACAGGTGACAAACGTGGTGTTCCCTCGACCCTATAGTAGTATACACAAAGTGCCCCTTTTGTTTTAAGTTTTTAGTTTCTGCAATACTGGAAGGTACCTCCTAGAACTAGCCTCTGGTCACTTATGCATTTTCCTGTCCTCCTTCCACCAATATGGTCTAGTGTCCATCGTATGTCACGCACAGACACAGGTGCTATACAAGTCAGACCAGATCCCGTCCCTTGCATAGCTCACGGTTCATGGGAGAAGGCGGCCAACAAGCAAGTAAACAGACAACGCAGAGCACAAAACCGAACAGGAAAATGTGACAAGAGCTATAGGAGCTGTGACTGTTTGTAGGTAAATAGAGGAGGTCTCTAGGAACGTGACACCTGAGCCAAGATCTGAATTACGAGAAGAAACCAACCAGGTGGAGAGTAGGATCTCAGGACAAGGAAAGGACAAGGGCAAAGGCCTTGGGGCAGGAGTGTTCTAGGGGTCCACCAGGAACACCAAGAAGACGGGTGTTGGCCAGAGTGTGGTGGGAGAGAGGAGAGTGGTGGCGGATGAGCTCAGACTCAGAGGCAGCAGCCGAGCGTGGACAGTAGTATAGGTAACGGTAAGGAGTTTGGATTTTATCCCAAGTGTAACAGAAGACGGTGGAGGGTTTTCATCAGGGCAGTGAACCTGATCTGATCATTTAAAAATATTACTCTGGCTGCTGTGTGGGGGATGAACTTAAGGGGGAAAGTGTTAGAAGCAGCTGTCCAGGCAAAAGAGAATGCTGCTGAGGAGAAGGAGAGGGGCAGGCAGAGTTGGGGTGCGTCCTAGAGGTAGAATCAGAATTTCTTAAAGAATGACTGGCTGTCAGGGTATGGGAGAGAGAGGGATGGAGAATAACTTTTACACTTGAAGATTTGAGCATCTAGGGCTGAATTGGTGGCCTTTACAGAAATCAGAAGACAAGGGAGGAACAGGTTTGGGGAGATCAAAAATTCTTTGGACCTGTTAAGTTTGAGTCTGGACAGTATGGCATACAATCATTTTATCATTTGCTGGGGAGAATGGTAAGGCCAGGTATTGGCTGGACTTCGAGTAGTGAGGAATGTCAGAGATTGACTGCCACCCTCGAGCCGCTGATGGGTCTCGCAAATGGGAAGGACTTGAATTCAGAAGAAAATGCCATCCAGATATTAAAAGAGCTAGAAGAATAGCATATTCCTGTTCTTATAACTTTTTTTGGAACATCCCCCTAGTATTTCTTTGAAATTAGAGCCAGAGCCATTTACTCTGATTGCAAAGTCTCATTAGGTCAAATGACAGTGGATACGACATCCTTTTTGGAGTTTACGATAGCAAATGCCACGTCTCTGTGAGTGAGTGAGTGTGTGTGTGTGTGTGTGTGTGTGTGTGTGTGTATGCACACACGTGTGCATACACACACGTACACACACATACATGCTGAGCATTTGAAAACACCATAACGACTACCATGCCCTCTGCCTTGTAAATCATGCTATCACCAAGTTTCTTTCTGTTCAGTTTTCTATTCTCTTGTATATGCAAGTTCATCCATTTACTCTTTCTGTTTTTTAAAATCTGTCATTTCAATGTAGTTTCTTTTTGTGTGCTAGCCCCTGGGCTATTTAGACATTGGGAATACAAAGATGAATAAGATACAGTTTCCCATACAAGGAACTTAGTGTCACGAGCTCATAGTCTGTAGTAGAGAAGAGAGAAAGCAATCAACCATTATAACTGGACATCATATGTGTTGCCCAGAGGAGGATCATCTAGTCCATCCTGAGGGCCTTAGAGGAAGGCTTGGAACAGGTGACTAGACCCAAGTCTCCAGGGTCTCCTGATGAACAAGGAGGGGAAGGGCAGCCCAGCACAAGGAGTAGCTTGTACCAAGGCCTGAGAGGGTAAGGAATATACTGAGAGTCCTGTTAAGAGGGCAGGTGAAATCATGACACAAAGTTACAAACTATTTATAGGTTGGATAATCAATCTGAGACAAGTATAGATAATGCTCTCGCAGCTTTCCTCTGACTTCAAACTTATAGGCTGCCTTCCAAATCTAGACTGTTGGTGAACATCAACTCTCTTGATCCTCGGAATTCTGGGAAGGAGACATTTCTCTTGCTGTCTTACATATGAGCAAGCTGAGCTTTCCTTGGGGCCTTAGTTTCCTTGTTGTAAATTGTGAGCTGGGTTTCTCTGCTCTTACTTCTTCTTGCCTCCTCTAAGTCTGTTCACCCATGAGGGGAATTGTGATGGAAATAAAAGAACTAGACTAGGAGTTGGGAACTTGGGGTTTCCTCCGAGCCCGGCCACTAACATTATCATGATTTTGAAAAACTTGAAAGCCTCAGTTTCTTCATCTGAAAAAAATATTGGGTTGAGTTGTGTTAGAGATCTCTATAGCCTCTTCTAATTTTACTCCTCTGCAATTCTGCAATTCATAAAACTTTCAAAAATGCCATCAAATAGGTCTATAAAATCATCATAGTATTCTGAAAGGATACTCCACTGAATCGTTGACCCACTAATGGAGGTCTTTCTTACTATATGTCAGGCACTGTACTAATTAAGCGATTACCTCAAATCTTATACAGGGAAATCTTCAGTCTTGTGAGGTGGATAGTTCCCTAATTTTACAATAAAGAAAAATTCAAGAGATGGGGAAACTAGTCAAATTCCAGTCGCATGAAAACAGAATTCTTGTTTTGGTCATTTGCAGTGGAGTTGGCTTCAGTCCTGTGAATGGCACTGCAGCAGTGAAAGTGGTCCATGCGGTGTGAAAATCCTCAGCGCGGTACCCATGTCATAACTCTCCTCTTGCTCTGACCTGAATGGGCATCCTCCCATTTCCCTCACTTGACTGTTACGGCTCAGAGAAGGGACAGCAACCCGGCGCTCACAATATTGGCCCAGGGGAGCCGTTCAAGGAGAGTTTATGAATTATGAAATGAATGCCTTGAGGGCTGAATCCAGGAATGGAGCAGTAAGGAAACGAATGCCTAAGATATAAAATCTGCATTCTTCCAGCGAAGGAAAGGAAAAGCATTTTACAGGGAACGGCTGTCAGAGCAGCAGGCAAAGCCCTCCATGACTATTTTTTCCTCTGCTGTGACATCTCTCCATTTGTGATCTGCTCTGATTTGCTCTGCCTTCAGCCTGCGCCTCTGCTGCTCTCGCTTGATTTCAACTCCATCCAATATTTCTTGTTACCGTTTGGGTGCCATCTGGACCGCAGGAGTAGCCTCTCCAAGAGCGACACAGCAGCGGAGAAAGAGCTGACGGCCTGTCTGAGAGCCCCCCTGCCCGCCCCCCCGGGAGTGTGCTGAGAGCCTGTCATCCTGCTGACAGGAGCCAATTTCACTTTCCTGTGATTCTAATTCACCCCTTTTCAAAGTACTGAACTGGCGCCAAATCCTGTTAGGAGTTTTTGAAAAATCCTTGAGTTTTGCTAATGTGGAACTAGAATAATGGATTTTTTTAAAAAAAGAGATGGGGTAAAGGAAGAGAGAATGAAAAACAAATAATTATAAGCTTCGGGAAATCATTCCCCTTTGGTTTCTCGTTGTCGCTGTATGTTTAGTCCTGGACAGGGGTGTTTATTCTATTGACAGCCAGTAAAGTAGCCAAGCTATCTTGCAACCTGCACCTTCCCCCACAAAGGATCCACAGCAAGGAAGGTCCCCCCGCTTTCTAAAATCCTCCTTGTCACACGTCAGAGCTCTGGGATGAGGTCATGGGTTGGAGCTGGGATCGAGAGCCCAGGAAGCTTCCACGAGTATCAGAGCATGAAGTCACCCCCCAGGGCTTCTAGAGAAGCTCCATGGTAGACTGGTGTTGTCAGCATTTCTTCTTCAACCCCATCACTGGCCTCATGTGGGCTCTCACCAGATGATCATCTCTCTCTTTGTAATCACTGCCTCGTGACAACAGTATTGATACCATCAAAATACCCAGCACCATTCTTGCCACTGTCTCAAAATGTCTGAGCCCTCAGGATGGGATCGGATACTAGCAGTAGTAACCACAGGCGTGAATCATGTCACCACTTTGAGCCAGGCCCTATACGCTACAGTCTTCATGGGAATCATCTCATTTAGGACACCCATCACGTGATAATTCCCTGTTTTCTCCTCGGTCTCCCTCACGCCATGTAAGGACAAGGACTGTGACTTATCAAAGATGCTCAATTAATTGATGTGCAAGGATCGGGTGGTGGGTTATCACGGCTTATGACCGCCATCGGTGTCCCCACCGCTGGCCCCCCTCCCAACACAGACACCATCATTTCCTGGGCATCACCAGCAGCATCTCCTTCCCTTTATCACTGTTGCTGAGATCAGACTTACTTAGATCTTAGTATCTTATCGCATAATCAGAAGCAGCCTACAAATTGCACCTCCAACCCCATCCTTGGGTGTATTTTCAAGAAAATAAGGGATGTGTTTTAGAAAATCCAGGTGTGAAAACATAGAGTTGCCCACTGAGTTCTGAAACAGGTGTAAGGAAGACGGTGGAGAAGAGAAGGGGGTGGGGTAGATGGAATGAACAATGGGGCTGATGGACTTCACAGTGGTCCAGCCCTTGCCAGGGTTCAACCTTGGGGAAAAGGTGCAGGAGCAGGAACCTGCTGTGACCAGTGTCTGCCCTGTGAAAATCATGTCACACATTTAGCTTCTCTTCCAGGTGACTTTGCTCCTTCCCTGGACCAGTGTTTCCCAAACTTTTGCCATGGCCTGGAACCCACCTACCCTCACTTACCAAGCATATAATCCCATGGCTTTCCTTTCCTTTCTTCTTCCTTTCTTTCCTCCCTGTCTCTCTCTCACCGTTTCCTCTCTCGCTCGTCTCTCTTTCCCAGCCATCTCTCCCTCATCCCTTCTTCCTCCCCTCCTCCCCTTCCCTTCCTCCCTCCCATCCTTCCTTCCCTTTCTGTACTTTTGGAAAGGGACCTGACATCCTTCGAGAGATTTTACTCTGTCACTTGCTGTGCTAATTTTTTTCATGTACGTCCACCTTCTCACCACTTCTTCTCAGTGAGCCCATGTTGTAAGCATTATTATTCCTATTTCTTGAGGAGAAGACTGAGGCTCAGAGTGAGGAAGGAATTCATCCTAGGAAACACCAATGAAAGTAGAAGTTTGAACTGAAAGCCGCTGTTGGAGTAGAGTTGATTGACAATGTCGTGTTAGTTTCAGGTGTACAGCAAAGTGATTCACTTACGCATATACATCTATCCATTCTTTTTCAGATTCTTTTCCCATAGAGGTTATTACAGATATTGTGTTCCCCTGTGCTATACAATAGGTCCTTGTTGATTATCTATTGTATATATAGTAGTGTGTTATGTTAATCCCAAGCTCCTAATTTATCCCCCTCCCCACGTTTCCCCTTTGGTAACCATAAGTTTGTTTTCAAAGTCTGTGAGTCTGCTTCTGTTTTGTAAATAAGTTCATTTGTATTACTTTTTTTTTAGACTCCACATATAACTGTTATCATATATTTGTCTTGTTCTGTCTGGCTTATTTCACTTAGTATGATCATCTCTAGGTCCATCCATGTTGCTGCAAATGGCATTATTTCATCCTTTTTATGGCTGAGTCATATTCCACTGTATATGTGTACATTCCTCTGTCCATGGGCATTTAGTTTGCTTCCATGTCTTGTGAAAAAAGCTGCTGTTTCTAATATCCCCTCTTCCCACTTCCCCACCCTGCCTCTCCTAAAAACATCAGATTTCTCACTTTAAAAGCAACCATTGTTTTCAGATGCAAGCACATCGGTTTTCTTGACCTGATTAAAGTTGAGAAGCTCAAGACTCCCGAGTCAGTCCTCAGCCACAGCTGCCCTTGTTCATTCACGTTATAGCACAGTCCAGTCAACCTAGCCCCCTCACCTTCGTGCAAGGAGTCTACCTTTCTCTTGCCCCTGAATAAAGCACCAGCAAATTCCTTTTACCGCCAGTCTGCATCCTGACTCTCTTCTTGCATGTTAACAAAGGCCATTTCAACCTAAATATCCATTGATGGCTGAATGGATAAAGAAAAGGTGGTATATACATACAGTGGCATATTATTTAACCCTGAAAAAGAAGTCTGTCCTTGCTTATGTGACAACTTGGCTGAACCTTGAGGACATTATGCTGTGTGAAATAAGCCAATCACAGAAAGGCAAATACTGCAGGATGCTGCTTATATGAGGTCCATAAAGTAGTCAAACACATAGAAGCAGAGAGTAGAATGGTGATTGCCAGAAGCTGGGGGAGAGGGAGGTAGGGAGGTGCTGTTTAATTGGTATAAAGTTTGTTATGCAAGAAGATTAAGTCCTAGAGACTGTGCCCACAGTCAACAATACTGTGTTGTACACTGTAAAACGTGTTAAGAAGGTAGATCTCACGTCCTGTTCTTACCACAATAAAAGAAAATGGGGAAAATGGAGGCTGTTTGAAGGACCAACTTCATTTTTAGGAAGCTGGATGTAAATATTTCATTGTCCCAGGGATTAGCAGATATATTACACTTGTGTGCACTTCAAGGGAAGATGTAACTTTCATTATAAGGTCTAACCATTTCCCTCCACGCTCCAGCCTTCCAGACAACATTTAGGACCCTCCTAAAATGGTAGCTGGAAGAAGGAGGGCAATTAACTGCTAAAATGCAGCCCACCTTTGAGTAGTTAAGGGCAACTTCTCAGTCATTACAGGGACAGATCCACAAAGCAGCACAAATTCCTCTGCTAGATCAAGGCCTCGAGTCCAGCAAGACCACTGAGCTCCACATCCCAGTAGGCTGGGACATTTTGGCCTTAAAGGGGATTCCATTCTGTTGGAATGATGATGGGGTTCCATGGATTTCCACTTGAAATCCATTAAAGGAGTCTCAACTTCCTTTAAGAAATAAACCCACCAACATCTGGGTCTGGCTTAGCCCAGGCAATGACAAAACTTACATCCAGAAGAAGGCTGCCGTTTTTGCAAACTGAATTTGATTTCATGGTACTGTCTAGACATAGCAAAGAATTCAGTTGTCCCATACAACCCTTCTGGTCAATGCAAAGGTAGGATATTCTTTAAAAGAATAGAAGAGACTCTATAAGGACGGAATATGTCTAGTGTTTAGAAAGCACCCAGTCAGCTGAAGTTTTTTGTTTTGTTTTGTTTTGTTTTTTAATATCTATTATCTGGAGCTTAGCTCTCCAGTTCAGTAGCCGCTGGTCACATGTGGCTACTTAAAATGAAATCAATTAAAACTAAATAAAATTTAAAATGCAATTCATTATTCACACAAAGCCATATTTGAAGTGCTCAATAGCCACGTGTAGCCACTGGCTATCATGTTGGAAGGGCAGGTGTACAACTTTTAATCATCACAGAAAGTTCTGCTGGACAGTGCGGCTCTTCGGAGAAATCATTTATTAACATCACACTTTCTACTCTGCATCCCAACTCCCCCCACCACCCACGCCCTTTGTTCTTCAGTTGCCAAACAGAGCTTTTCCTGTTTTCCTCTGCGGAGAATTAGGAAAGTGGCTATTTACTCCTGGCTAACAGTGAGAGAGCATAAACTCCTAGATACCCCAGAGGGCATTACTCTTCATTAGCACGTGTCTTCTTCGTTAAATCACTCACCAGACAACACCACCTGCGTCCAAATGCCTGGAATCACTAGGTGCCTTAATAGTACCCACCTTGGCGCAGTTACAAATCACTTAAGTTAATCCATTCCTCCTGAGCTTTCTAAATGGATAATTGAATTCATTCTTCTTGGGTTCTGAGTTGAGATCTCCATGCCTTGTACCCTCCCTGCCCCACTCCTGTGCCACCCCCATGCTAGAATGATTATATATCCTGGCTCTTCTCTGAGCTTCAAGAGAGCAAGGTCCATGTATTACTCATCTTTGTTATCTCCAATGCCTAGTGAGGACACAGCAAGTGGAAAGCACCCAGTGAATGTTTGCTGAAGAAACTAATTAATCAATTATGTAATCAATCAAGAAGCCTTCAGTTTTCCCAGTAGGACTTTCACTAATTATTCCTACAGAGAGTTCATTCCCCAACACAGTGATTCACAAGTCTGGCTGCCTGTTAGAATCACCTGGGGAGCTTTTAGAACCAACTGATGCCAGGACCCCACCCCAGACCAGTAGAATCCAAGTGTTAGATGCAGGGCTCAGGCATGCGAAGATTTGTAAAAGCTGCTCCAGAGGATTGCATTGTGCAGCCAGGGGTGAGAACCACTGCAGGTTTCTTATTTTGGCAGCCATAAATAAGTTTTCATCCTTTTTAACGTGTTCACACCAAGTCCCATCTCATCCACTCAGTTTTGCTGCAAGAGTAACGTGAGTCTGGTCTTAAGAGTTACCTTATTCAGTTATGGGACAATAGTAGTGTCCCCAGTGCTCCAAAGAGATTATGGGAAAGTAAGCTCCCTGTGGAAGCTTTATTTCAATGTCTAGCCTGACGAGTCAGGCTAGAACTGTATTAAAACAACCCAAGAGAATCTCTTCCTTTAAATCCTCACTGGAAGTTCAGATTGTGAGTAAATTGGATTGTCATATTGAGTTTTTTTTTTATATATATACAGCAGGTTCTTATTAGTTATCTATTTTATACATATTAGTGTATATATGTCAATCCCAATCTCCCACTTCATCCCACCAACACCACCCCCTGACCCCCGCTTTCTATTTCTGCCTTGCAAACCGGTTCATCTGTACCATTTTTCTAGATTCCACATATGTGCGTTAATATACGATATTTGTTTTTCTCTTTCTGACTTACTTCACTCTGCGTGACAGTCTCTAGGTCCATCCATCCAAAGAACGAAAAGACCCAATTTCATTATTTTTTATAGCTAATATTCCATTGTATATATGTACCACATCTTCTTTATCCATTCCTCTGTCAATGGGCATTTAGGTTGCTTCCATGACCTGGCTATTGTAAACAGTGCTGCAATGAACATTGGGGTGCATGGGTCTTTTTGTATTATGGTTTTCTCAGGGTATATGCCCAGTAGTGGGATTGCTGGGTCATACGGTAATTCTGTTTATAGTTTTTGAAGGACCCTCCATACCGTTCTCCGTAGTGGCTGTATCAATTTACATTCCCACCAAAAGTGCAAGAGGGCTCCCTTTTCTCCACACCCTCTCCAGCATTTGTTGTTTGTAGATTTTCTGATGATGGCCATTCTAACGGGTGTGAGATGATACCTCATTGTACTTTTGATTTTCATTTCTCTAATAATTAGTTATGTTGAGCAGCTTTTCATGTGCTTCTTGGCCATCTGTATGTCTTCTTTGGAGAAATGTCAATTTAGGTCATCTGCCCATTTTTGGATTGGGTTGTTTGTTTTTTTTAATATTGAGCTGCATGAGCTATTTATATATTTTGGAGATTAATCCTTTGCCTGTTGATTCATTTGCAAATATTTTCTCCCATTCTGAGGGTGTCTTTTCATCTTGTTTATAGTTTCCTTTGGTGTGCAAAAGCTTTTAAGTTTCATTAGGTCCCATTTGTTTATTTTTGGTTTTATTTCCATTACTCTAGGAGGTGGGTCAAAAAAGATCTTGCTGTGATTTATGTCAAAGAGTATTCTTCCTATGTTTCCTCTAAGAGTTTTATAGTGTCCTGTCTTACATTTAGGTCTTTAATCCATTTTGAGTTTATTTTTGTGTATGGTGTTAGGAAGTATTCTAATTTCATTCTTTTACATGTAGCTGTCCAGTTTTCCCAGCACCACTTATTGAAGAGACTGTCTTTTCTCCATTGTATATCCTTGCCTTCTTTGTCATAGATTAGTTGACCATAGGTGTGTGGGCTTGCTATCCTGTTCCATTGATCTATTTCTGTTTTTGTGCCAGTACCATATTGTCTTGAACTGTAGCTTTGTGGTATAGTCTGAAGTCAGGGAGTCTGATTCCTCATACTGAATTTTTAAAAGCAGTCTACAAAGCTGCATGCATTCCATGATAGTAACTGTAAGAAATATATCTAATAAGGGGGGAAAAAAGACTTGAAGGTAAATGAACAAAAACTCTAGTAGTATTTGTGGGTAAAGTACGAGATGGGGATGCAGGGAGACTAGGGAATGAGTTCCAGGTTCTGCCCATGAGAATCAATTGAGAGAAAGTGAACTGGCTGGAGGGGTCTCCCACTGGGTGGCTGAAGTGCCCTGAGTGTTACTGAAGGTTACCCCAGGTGGGAGGAAGGAACTCCAAGAAATGACTGAGCCAAGATCAAAACAGGAAGGTAACCACAAGCTCCAGGTACAAAGGGTATAGATGGGAAGATGCTCAGGTAAGACTGTAGACAGAAGAGAGGAGAGGGAGAAGGTGGGTTCAGTAGTGGACTGAGGGGTTCAGGACTAAGGCCAGCCTTTTTCACAGGGTCTGGTCCGTGCTCTCAAGTGGGGGTGATTTCTAAAGAGGGGCTTTCCGCAAGATGTTTCTTCTTCTTCTTCTATCTTTTTCCAAATATCATGTAGTAATAGTTTCTTAACATTAAAAAATGTGTTCCTGTGCATTGCAAAACAGAGCCAAAAGAAATAGGATGAGAAGATCCTAATAGCTCTGATTTATTAAACATCTCTATGTGCAAAACACCAACCAAAACATTGCACACACATCTCAGTTAACCCGCTCCATAAACCTGAGATAATGTTATCATTTTCATCCCCACTTTGAAGATGAGAAAACTGGGGCCCACGGACTTGTCCAGGGTAGCACAGCCAGCACGGGGCACAGCCATGATTCAGTCCATATTTGTATGACTCCGAAGAGATGCATTTGCTCTCACGTCCAGACCAATCTCCGTCTGAATTTAGGGAAATCACCTCCTCACAGCCCAGCCCCACCCCTCACCAAAGTCCCCCTCTTCTGTCACCAGCAAAGTGACAGACTCACACCAGTGCTGGCTATCCTCACACATTTTCATTATGTGGTGGGGCTTTTATGAGACTCTCCCACTGGCTGTTTTTCAAATTTATTTAATTCATCCATCATGCTCTGAAGCCATTTGCTTTTTTATATTGGACAGATGTAATGAGATTTTGGACACTAAAAAATGTTTTTATTAAAAGTTATGACCCAGAGCTAGTTGGTAGGGGCTGTGCCATAAATCCTTAGAAGTGTGAGATTTATAAAGGATGTAGCAACAACCTTTCAGGCCACACCATAGGTTACAGGATCACTTAGACTAATATTATCTCCCTGTCTCTGGCCAAATAATAATAATAATATAATAATAATTATTATTTTATATATATATATATATTTTTTTTTTTTTTTGCCGTATGCGGGCCTCTCACTGTTGTGGCCTCTCCTGTTGCGGAGCACAGGCTCCAGACGCGCAGGCTCAGCGGCCATGGCTCACGGGCCCAGCCGCTCCGCGGCATGTGGGATCTTCCCAGACCGGGGCACGAGCCCGTGTCCCCTGCATCGGCAGGCGGACTCTCAACCACTGCGCCACCAGGGAAGCCTATATTATTATTATTAAAGTGGTTATCTGATGTGGTCCTTCCTCCTCTTCTCTTGGCCACTGTCGACTCCTGGCGAGCCAGGGCCTGGTGGGAGCAGGTGGTTGATGACGGAATTTGCTGTTGTCTGGCCCCAAGGCTCTGCCATGGTAGGTACGGACATGTGGGTTTTCCTGCTCTGCTCTGCAACCCTGTAACTGGGGCTGAGTGATGTACAGTCACATTTGCTACAATCAGAGTGAAAGTGATCATGGCTGGTGGTTTCTCCACTCCTCCATGGCCAACAGGAAGCTCTCCTCAAAATTTGGAAACAATGCATTTCTGTTCAAGCGTAATAACTCCAATTTAATGTCAATATTTCGGATTTATATTAATGTTACACTGCTTGGAAGTCACCCAAAGTGTAATTAGCTTGGAAATGTAGACCAAAACACGGGCATGAAAAATACATGTATACAGGGACTTCCCTGGCAGTCCAGTGGTAAAGAATCCGCCTTCCAATGCTGGGGATGCGGGTTCGATCCCTGGTCAGGGAACTAAGATCCCACACGCTGCAACTAAGCCTACGCGCCACAACTACTGAGCTCACTTGCCGCAACGAGCGAGCCCGAGTGCCGCAAACTACAGTGCCCACGCGCTTTGGACCCTGCGCCACAACTAGAGAAGAGAAAACCTATGCGCCACAACTAGAGAGAAGCCCGCGCTCAATGAAGATCCCGCCTGCTGCAACTAAGACTGGACGCAGCCAAGAAAGAAAGAGAGGAAGGGAGGGAGGGAGGAAAGAAGGCAGGAAGGAAGGAAGGGAAAAAGAAAAAATACATGTGTATATATATAGAGATATTATACATACTAATATGTATTAATGTTGTGACTTTGTTAAATTAACATTTGTTAAGTAAAGCCCTGGGGTGTTGTCGACTGGTGAGCCAGGGTTCAACAAAAGACCAGCAGGGAATTGAAATAGAGAAGTTTATTACTCTCAGTTCCGGGAGGAAGGGGCATGAGGGGAGGTCAGGCCAGGATGCAAGCAGAGAGCAAGGCAGGACCTGGGGCACTTGCCTTTATTAGGGTTCCTAGCCTGAGGCCGGATTGGTCAATTCAAACAAAAAAGAGCAGGGTTTTGTTAAGTGTCAAAGGAATCTTATCTAAGGGGTACATAGAGGAAGGCCCTGGGAGGCTGGGGAGAGTGTGATCATAAGGCTGTTAGCATGGTCCTCCCAGGAACTGACATTTATTTGTGACTCTGTGGGTTGTTATCTAGGGCCTGCCTCACTGGAGAGGCTGGTGTCAGTTCAAGGCCCATGCAGGCTGCTTGGCCACACAAAGTGGATACTTAGGCAGCAGTATTATGGAGCGGTTGAGCAAAGCTCTCAACAGTTATAAACAACAAAATAAAAAATTATCAAAACAATGAGGTTTGGTCAGCTGCCAGCTATTCTTAGTAGCGTGCATTTGTTCATACATTTTCAAGCCCGATCCCCTGTGATCTGCTAAGGATTCAAGAACAAATGCATCGTGGTCCCTGCTTCAGGAAGTTCACTGTGTAGTGGGCACAAGTGATGCGCTATTGCTCTCAGAGGATGGTTTTCAGTCTAGGGGACCAAGGAGATCTTCGTTGAAGAGGTGGCCTTTCAGCTGGGTTTGAGGAGTTGGGTGAGCTTTGGGCTTGCAAGGCTGAGAAGAGCATTTGAAGCAGAAAAGTCTGCACGCACAAAGGCACTTATAAAACTTGCTGTTCACAGACTGCTCCAAGGGTTAAGTTTGGCTGGAACACATGATAACACTTTTTCTTTTTAAAGCAAAAATCTCAAGGGTAAACATCATGCTCTTATCTGCTTCCACTGTTGAGACTGGCCAAGTCAGGTCTGTAATTTCAGGAAGATGGACTTCAAACTTACAAACTCCCCCATTGCTTGTATTTCCTCGTCGGGCCCGTGTTTTATCATATGCTGGGAGCATATTCTAGAGTTTTCACAGTACGTTGGCAACAGCTCCCACCTCCTGAGACCACGGAAGTGTAAACCATAGATACCGTCATCATTAAACTCATAAATCCATGTCATTTGTATGTCATTCACTTCATCCTCATTCATCATCCCTTACACTTTCAGAACGGCTGTGCGTTTGAAGATTTTGAGGAACGGTTCGCAGCGGCGACCCCTGTAAGTGTGAGAGGGCCCAGCCTGATTAACTGTTTCATGTCATTGTCCCATCGCTCATTTCATGCTCATAAGTCGTGCCTTGTGGTTACAGAACAGAAAGCTGCCGATGGACTTTGATGAGATTTTTGAGGCAACAAAGGTAAGGCCTCCAGGCTCTTGTGAAATGAGGGTTGTTCTGGTCATTCTTATCCATTCCATGCATCCTCACCCTCCTGCAGGACTGGCAGGTGCTCTGCTCTGCTCCAGTGCCTGCCTATCCTAATGTTCACAGGCGACTCCTGGCGGGCCCCGCGATGAAGGAAAAGAGTAGGAGCCATGGGTATGTGTGTGTGCATGCTTGCGTGCATGAGAGAGAAGGAGAAAGAGTGTGTGTTGGAGAGGACGTGACACCCCTTCATTTCATTCAACAAATATTTTTCAGTTTCCTGATGTGTCCTAGGTGTTCTGATAGATGCTAGAGACACAATAGAGAGGAAGACACAACCTCTAATCTCAGGGAGCTCTAAGTATAACACAGTGCGACATTGCACAGCATAGGAAAGGATAGGGTGGGGTCAGTAGAGAAGGGTAGGGTAGGGGAGCATAGTGTAGTGTAGTATAATGTAGTATAGTGGGGATTCAGACATGTAAACAGGATGTGCTCAGTCCACCTTTGGAGATAAAAACCAGGCAAGGCTGCTATTTGGTCGGTATAGCCTGGAAGAAGTGTACTGGTTTGCAGCCAGTGTTTATTCAGATTGCTTAATACATAGGCCGGTGAATATTGTCACCCCTGAGTACAGGGCATTTGGGAAGCCTCTAGGACAGGGGTTCTTAATCTGGGCTGCCAATTAGAATCACCTTGAGAGTTTTTAAAGTTTCAGTTTCTAGACTGTACCTCAAACCAACAAATTCAGAACCTCAAGGGGTGGGGACCAGGCATCCATATTTTCCCCTTATGTGCACCCAAGGCTGACAACCACTGTTCTAAGAGTCTCACGTAAGCTGTTTGGAGCAGTGGGATTTGGGGTACAAATTGAGTTAGGAAACATTTCCCAGGGAGAAATAAAGTCCTCTAATCTGTGTCCTGGAGGATGGGTGGGAAAGGCAATGAGGGGAGGGAATGAGTGTTCTAGGTCAGAGGAGGAACGTGTGCAAAGGCCCTGAGGCAGCCCCTCCTTTCGTGAGCCCTGGTGCTTCTCTCCTCCGTAACACTGCCCTGATTGTGTCTATAGGTCTGTCTTCCCATAGAACAGGCAGCTCATGAGACTCAGAAGAGGAACATGCCTTACTCATCCCTGTATCCCCTGCTCTTGGTACAGTAGCTGGTGTACAATAGGGGCTGCATACTTGTCCTGAACGAAGGAGTACCTGATGTCAAAACAGGAGTGGGTCTGTGTGAATATGTCTTGGGGTCAGTCAAGGATACCTCTCTGCCTTCATCAATGGCACTTTCAGAACTTCTCTACAGGAGGGACCTAGGAGTCTAGTTGCAATGGGCTAGCTAAAAGAAGGACCAGGGGTCTAATCCTGAAAGAGGTTGTACAGCACTCCAGATGTTATTGGAAAACCATCATTTGTTCATATCAAAGGATGGATTGTGGGGGAAGGGGACAGGCCTGATGGAGACACTGAGGGGCTCCCCCTTCAACAGCCAAGCTCCTCCTCAACCCCTTCAGTGGCTTTGGCAGCTTCCAGGGTCACTCTGCTTACCCTGGAGGACGCCCAGGGCCTAAAGAAGGGGCAGAATCTGCCATCAACAACCATGTCTACCTGAAGACATCCGAAGGGCCAGGAATGGGAAGGCAAGGAGGAATCTGGAGCTGACCTTGGAGATGACTTCTTCAGATGGATGTGTGTCACGGCAGGACTCGTGGGAACCCTGGCTTCTGGTTAGAGAATATTGTGGGGCTGGACTTCTACCTTGCAGGAAGGCTAACTAGGGCTTGGTAAAGGGACCAATGGATAAACAAGATGCTGGCTGGTCTGTGGGTCAAGCCAAGCTTCTTTTAGCTGACCAATCAGAGGCAAGTCGCTTAACCTCCGGGCCTCTGTTATAGCTTATCTGTAAACTAGAGAGAGTGAGAGAGATTCCTGGGCTGCCAACTTCGTGGGGCTCAGGGAGCGTCCAACATGATCATACTGTATCAGAAAATGCATTGTAAACTATATAAAGTGTTTTACAAATGTGAATGGTTAGTTTTATTCTCATGAGGCCGTTAAAGTGATTAATTAATTACAACAACATCAGATGGAACATGGCTTATTACGTTACAAATAAAACGACTAGGGTTAACTTGGGGAGAGGGCCTGTGAAAATAGATATTATTCCAGATTCTCAATCACATATGGTTATTAGAATTATTTTTAATTTTATGGCCTAAGAATCTCCTTTTTCTATAAAATTTAATTAACTCAAGGTTCTATTTAAGCAGCAAATCCAATGAAATGAAATACCAAGCTATGTTTAATGCCTCTGCATGTGTTTTTCTCGTTTAATCCTTGAGTGGAAGTCATCTGGCAGGAGGAAAGTCTGTAGCTCAAGAATGAAGGTTATTTTAAAAGTTGTGCTTAAGGAGAAAATTAGCCAATGAATTATATTTATGATGTTAGTGAAAGAGTGCCACGAGTTCAACACATTTGAAATGTAAATTGTGCGACTTAATTATTAACTTCATTTTAATATTTTCCTACCGCTGAAAATAGTCGTGGGCCATTTGCAAAGCATTGAGTTCCAAGGACCAGGAGGCCCAGAAGCTTCCCTTGAATGGATTAAATAGAATTACACCTTTTGTGGCTTTGGGAGAGAGCCTTAGGATTGGCATCATTTCACCAAATATTATAAACTATTGTTCCCATGCTAAAGGAGCCTTCCCGAAAACAAGCAAGTTTTACAATCTATATCTATGGATCGTCCCCACCAGACTCTAAGCTCCCTGCAGGCTGGGACTTGTCATTTCTCATTATTATGTTCCGAGCACCCAGCACAGTGCCTAACACCTCACAGTCCAACGTGTACGAAACAAACAAAAAAAATTATGTAGCTGGGAGGGAAGTGAATATGTATAGGGCCCTATTGTGTGCCACACACCATTCATTCAATCTGAAAGCTTAAGGGGAAGAGCTGAAAGTGAGTTAACCAGGCTAAGCTGCTTGACTTTCAGCGAAAAGAATCTTTTGTGCCTTTTTCACCAGGCTTGCCCAAACTTCAAAATCCTGCTAGTAATGTTGTCAATAAATCTGCAAAGGAGGTATTATCTGGACATTATCTCCAATGTCCAGATGAGGGGAAAGTGGCCATGAGGAATTGCAGAGGTGGGACTTTTCCTGGACCCAGAGCTCACACATTTGTCAGTAACAGAGAATGTTCCTTTCTTTGTGCAAATTGTGGAGATCCTGCCTTGCCTGGTTAGGACAGATTTTGAGGGCAGGGGTCCTGCCTGGCAGACAGGCAGGCTCTCCCTGTCCTTTAAATTGGATGGTGTTTTTAGGTTCCCCCGGTTAGAAACGATCACTTAAAATCCAAAGACGAGCAGAAAGTATTTTTTTTGCAGTGGGCAGATTTGCACAAAACACATGATTATATACTTTACGTCAGGCCATCTGATTCCCGACCACAGACTCCCTGCAGACCCTGAAGCTGGAAGTGTATGCAGATTAATTTCTAAGGGCTTCTCCCACTGCTCTGGCCGGCCTTGCTCAGACACTGTCATATGATGGATGGGAATATAGTTGATACAGTGTCTACAGTGATGGAGCTCCTCGGAATGATTAATAGTGTATATATACTGGGCTGTTTTTGATGCCCTTCCTGGTATTAAATGATATGTTTTCTTCTCCTCTGACTACATTTTTTATCTTAAAGATAGATTCTTTTGGGGACTGTCATTTGACTGCCTGCTCTATATGCAGAAAATTCAAGTCATGGCCCAGGTGACCTTGGGGTGACCTCTATGAGACTCAATTTATTCAGTTGTAAAAATGGGGATGAGGATTCATACCTCTCAGGGTCAGTATTATTGGGAGCATTTACTGAGAAGTGGCCATGAAGTGACTTGCTATACTTGATACATGAAAGGCATTTTGTACATGTGGATACATTCATGGGAAAAAAAAGCAAATGGTGAGATTGTGTCTTGCCTTTGTCTCCTGGAGAAGAGAAACAGTGTTGGCATTGGATGGTAAATATGTAAAAGTGGTATTATTATTGCTTATGCAAGGTGGCTAAACCCAGATCTGCTTGACTAAGCCCAGATAAACAGCCGGACACACTGAAGCAATAATTGATTCTGGCTACATCCAAGATGTTGTCTTTGGGATCAAGAGGTATCCTAATGACCAACTGGGTTTATTGTTTATATAGTCATGATGAGAAAGGAACGTGTGTCCTCAAATCATATTTTTTAAAGCCGTGTCCACAACATCGGTTCCCCTTGTGATTACATCATTATCTTTTTTTCTTTTCAGGCTGTGACCCAGTTAGAACTTTTTGGGGACATGTCCACCCCTCCTGATATAACCTCTCCCCCCGTAAGTATGCACTTCCCTCAGAGCCCCGCATCTCTTTCCTTTCCTTCTTCAGTCGCATGGTGACAAAAATATGGGCTTTGGGTAAAAGAGGCTACTGGTGGATTTCAACTTGGACTCTTTCAAGCTGTGTGATTTGGGCAAATTTACTAGCAATTCTAAACCTCAATTTCCTCTGCTATTTTTTTTTAAAAAAGGAATTATGATACATGCTCTGTTTTGAGAAATAAATGAGACCATGCAGCAGCAATTACAGGCTATCACTGGGGTTCTTGCTGTTATGCTGGGCAGTGGAGAGAGACAGGAACGGGATGTGGTCCCTGCCTGCAAGGAACACATGGTCTAGCTGGAAATACGGGCAAGAAACTCCACAGGACAGCAGACCCGATGAAGCATTTGTCATCTCCTACCCAGAACCCACACAGAAGGAAGCCAGGTGGTCAGCCCAGTAAAGGAAGCATCTTCTCCCCCAGACCCTTTCTGCCCTCTCCTCTCTCGTTTCTTTCTTTTCTTCTCCTCTCCATCTTCTTTTCATTTCCTCCTCCCTTCCCACCTGCCTGCTGGCTTCGCTGAGCTCATGAAGCTTTGGATTCCCAGCTCTAGTTTCAGCCACGGTATCTCAGTCATTGCTCGCACTGGGGTAGAGATTGCAGGGATCCCTCACTTGAAAGTGAAAAGGAAAAAAAAAAAAAAAAAAGAATGAAAACCGAAGCAAAATAGAATCCCAGTGCTTTGAGAACTGGAGGCATTCAGAGGCAACCCTGCAGCCACTGCAGAGAAAAATGCCAAGCTGGCCCTTCCAGCTCCTCCCCTGCCCACTCCCCGGAGGTGGGCGGAGAGCAGGCAGCCACAGCTGCACCAGCTGAAGCTGCTGGGAGGGGGCGGCTCCTCCGGGCACCGCGCAGTTGCACAAACCCAGGAGTGGTGCTATGGGTCATTGGCTAGCTGCACCTCACAGAGAAAAGGCTGTAACCTCACCACTGAGGACAGATGGAATGAGAGCCTGCTGCCCACAGCTGCTGCCAGGGAATCTAGGCACAGCTGCTCTGCTCCGAATGCCTGGTGCCCAGAGCAGCTGTGAAGGAGGGGACAGCAGCTCCTGTCTCCAGGGGAGCTAGACAGTCTAGAGAGTCTCTCCTCCATCCCAGGGGGAACAGCTGCATATCTGAACCATGGGTCCATGGAGCTAGAAAGGTCTGGAGAGATTGTCTAACCTTAGCCTCTTCGTTTTACAGATGAGCAAACTGAGTTCCAGAGAGGGCATGTGACTCACCCAAGGTCACACCAGAAAAAAGAGAATGACCTTGATTGTGTTTTAAAGGGCTTAACGCAGCAGCTCATGGCTGTGTTTCTGGCCCTGAACCCAAGTGCTGTCCAAATGGGTATTTAATAATCCTCATAACAATGCCATGCCTCCTGCAAGCTGCTAGTCTAAAAATGGCCTTGTCTAATTGCCATAGTTTCAGGATTAATTGCTTGCTCCAATCTATTCCAAGGGGAAAAAAATAAGCATATTATGGCATCGAATAGGCATACTCTATAGGCAAAAGGCTTCTATAAATGGGTGTGGACCTTTGAAAACACTAGTACCCATGTTTTTATC
Organism: Kogia breviceps; assembly: GCF_026419965.1. Taxonomy (NCBI): domain Eukaryota; kingdom Metazoa; phylum Chordata; class Mammalia; order Artiodactyla; family Physeteridae; genus Kogia; species Kogia breviceps. The sequence goes on from NC_081310.1 coordinate 154,115,616, forward strand.
TCAGTAGCCTCACCTTACCCAGCAGTTCATGCAGCAGGCCTTTCTGGAATTCCAGCATGGGCCAGGCTTTAGAGTTTGTAGCTGCTCAAGCATCATTTTTTTTTTTTTTTTTTTATCATCTTCTTGAGAACATTTGCTTCATTTTGCAAGTGAAGGTTCAGGCAGGATTCTGGGAGGCACCAGGACCCAAGGGTCTCTATTCTACTTGCTAATCTTTATTTGTTTATTTAGTCAACATCTGTTTATTGGCCACATATTAAGTGACAGCCTTGAGCTGGGCACGCAGTAGGTCCTGAGTGAGTGTATGTCACTTTGAATTGACCATTTCTGAAGGGTTAAAGATATTATGGGATAATTTGAGGGCCCCAAAACACCCTCAAAGGGTAGGGGCTCAAACTAAATAGTCGTGATACTGACCAGCGTTTGCTGAGCACCTACTATGTGCCTCTGTGTGGTAGGTACTAAGTGATTGAAATGCATGATCTCATTTAAGCTTCTCTGCAGCTGTAGAGATGGGTATTGTTTTTCCCATTTTATAGTCTTTATAACCAGCTCATGGTCTGCCTGCCACAGTAAGTGGCCCGGACCGGGGCTTGCTTCTGTAGCACTGCCCCACTTAATTCCTGTGCCTGCTGCTTCCCGTCCTGATTAGCACTGAGCCAGGTCTCCCAGGAGCCTCACGCACCCCTGCCCTTCTCTGTCTGACAGACTCCTGCAACTCCAGGTGATGCCTTTATCCCGTCTTCATCTCAGACACTTCCGGCGAGTGCAGACATGTTTGGTTCTGTACCTTTCGGCACTGCTGCTGTACCCTCAGGTAAGTCCTCTTCCACCTTCCGCCTGCCTCCACCCACCAAGAAAGAGAAAGGGTTGACTGAACCACTGCCAGATTATGCCAGACACCTGTGGGACCACCATTCTCTCCTTGTGACTCTTCAGGTGCCATTGAGAAGCTGCCATGGCAGGGGTGTGGTATGTTCACAAAGCTCTGGGATGCTGCAGGCTGGAAATCACTCATGTCTTGCACCTGAAAGGTCAAGATTCCAGGTGTATAGCTTTGGGGAGCTTGGTGCACACACAACCGTGCAAATCAGTGCAAATCCTGATTTGTACTGTCCAGCTCAGCCAGATGGAGGGAAGGTGGGGGAGGGGTGAGTCCGTGCTCTGCAGACCTCTAGAGATCTGATTGATAGAAGAGATCGCCTTATTGGTGGAGGCTTAAAGAAGGGGAGGTTTCCCATGCAAAGGGAAACACCTAGGAGACAGAACAAACTGCTAACAGTGAATTGTAATGGGGCTCTTAGTGATTTAAAGAGTGTTTGTTCTATATTCCAAATATTCTTTAAAATATATATATATAATATATACTTTTACAACAGGGTAAAAATATATATAGTAACAGTGTTGCAGGTGCAAATTGGTGGGGTCCGAGGCATCTGGTTTCCATGGCATCAGGCACTCCGTGTGGCTGGCCCACTCTACCTGGACATGGCCAAAGGTGGTATTAATTCTGCTTTTTGCATACATGGCAAAAAGCAAAGTCTTTAAGGCAAAAACATCCTTAAAGACTTTTCTCTTTAACTACATATTTGAAATCTGTGGCTTTACCTTCCTTTTTCTACATTATTTATATAAATGACAGAGTTTGAATATTTCAGAATACAAATTTCTTGCATTCTTCTATAAATAATTACTTTTAATACATAGCATTAGAAACAAATACTTGCCACCAAATATAAACCTTGCAGTTATTCAAAGTGAAATTAAAACTTCATACTCTGTTCCAAAGTAGTCTGAGCTGAGGGATCATTATGAACTTCTAGAAGCAACAGAGGTTGGTAGCCACTGGGTCTAACTTACAGTTGAAAATCTATAGGTAGCCTAGAAATGCCTTTAATTGCTAAGCTTTCCAATCAAATCTGTTTTACCCACCCCTAAAATGGAACAGTGGCAATGACTAGTTTTCTCTACCTAAAATGGATATTAAAATGGCCTTGGGGGCTTCCCTGGTGGCGCAGTGGTTGGGAGTCAGCCTGCCGATGCAGGGGACGCGGGTTCGTGCTCCGGTCCAGGAAGATCCCACGTGCCGCGGAGCGGCTGGGCCCGTGAGTCACGACCGCTGAGCCTGCACGTCCGGAGCCTGCGCTCCGCAATGGGAGAGGCCACAACAGTGAGAGGCCCGCGTACCGAAAAAAAAAAAAAAAAAAAAAAAAAGTCCTTGGGAATAGTGTTATTGAATCTGTCATTTTAAATAAGAATAACAGTTTTTCAGAAATGTGCCATCAGCCTTGTATCCAGAATAACCATGCTTTGTCCCCACTATTTGATGGCACCAAACTTACTCACTTTTAGGCATGTTCATTCCACAAATATTCACTCAGTACTCACTATGGGCCAGGTCCTATTCTAGGTTTCTGGGGTGTGTCAGTGAATACCAAAGACACAGACCCCTGGCTACAGACAGCTTACTTTCTATTGGGGAGATGGACAACAACAGAAAAATAAGTAGCTTAACATAATCCTAGAAAATGATCAGTGGTATGGACAGAAGGAAATGTGGAGCAGGGCAGGTGTGAATGGAGGTTGTGGTCAGGAGGAGAGGCTTATGCAAATGTGTGATGTGAGCCAGGAAGGCATCAGGACCAAGAATACTCCAGGTGGAGAAATGGCCTGGCCCCTCCCCCATCCCCTTCTCGGGGAGTCAGAGGAGCTGGATGCAATTCCGACCCTAACGTGGTTTTTTTTGGTACGCGGGCCTCTCACTGCCGTGGCCTCTCCCGTTGTGGAGCACAGGCTCCAGACGCGCAGGCTCAGCGGCCATGGCTCACGGGCCCAGCCGCTCCGCGGCATGTGGGATCCTCCCGGACCGGGGCACGAACCCGTGTTCCCTGCATCGGCAGGCGGACTCTTCAACCACTGCGCCACCAGGGAAGCCCCCGGCCCTAACATTTGACTAAAATGCCTGAGAACCTGCCTGCCCTGCCCTGCTCTGGGCCCTCTCCCCAGCCAGAGCTTTGAAGGCCTGGATTTTGCGGTCTTGTACTTGACCCAGCTGTGTTGCAAACGGTGGATAAACCACTTCTGCACATTCAGATACTGACTGCTGCTTCAGCTGCTAAAAAAAAAAAAAAAAAGATTACCTCCAAGATTTTAATTTTTGAAAGTAAGCCTACAATTAATTTCAGTTAGCACATTTTTGCTGTTCTTACTCTACTTCGGCTATGTTAGAAACAAAACTGGGCTTCAGTTGGTGTTAAACTGTCTGCCTTCTTCCTCCCTTAACGGGCCTTAAAAATCACTGCAGCTGTTGAATCTCCATCTCCTGTCCCTAATTGCCCAGCCAGTGACCGGGAGATGGGAAATGACCTGGGGTGTGCCGCACAATTAATAGGCTGGGTTTGAACCCTGGCTCAGCCATTTATTTATAAGCTTTAGGCTCCTGGGCAAATTACTTAACCTGTCAGAGTCAGAGTTTCTTCATTTTTATAACTGAATTTAAAATAATACTTACCTTGCAACAGTATCATGAGAATTAAATGAGAAAGTAAAGTCAAGTGTCTCTGAAAAATGCTGGCACGTTGTCAATGCTCGATGTGGAAAATGCTGTTATTATTATTACTCTGATGTCTAAAGTAGAAGAAAATATGTCTTCTTCTTACCTATATTTTTTTCCTTTGCCTTCTTGGGATGTTTTCTTTAAAAATGCATGAAATAAAGTTTAGGTCTTTGACTTCCTGACTGCACATAGCAGAGCTGGCCTGAAGGGCTTGGAGAATGTGCTCTGTATGAGTACAGACCCTGCCACTAACCAGCTGTGTGACACTCAGCTATATCGCTTTGGAGCCTCAGGGAACTTATCTGTAAAATGGGGATGATAATTCCACCCCATAGAGCTGTTCCTGAGTTAATACATGAAGTATAAAACATTTAAAACAGTGCCTGGCAGTGTTTACATAAGTAAGCACTCCGATCTCCGCCTTACTCACTGGGGACCCTGGCTCTGCTACCTACCCTTGCTGTGTAGCCACATCAAACCTTCCCCTCCTGAAGCTGTAGGTTCCTTGTATGCAGATTAAAGAGATACTGATAACAGCTACCCCAGAGGCTTGTTTGCAAGGATCAACTTCACAAAAAATGTGAGCTCCACTAGAGCAAGGATTTTTTTTTTTACTGTCTTGTTCTTCACTGATCTCCAAAGACAAACAGTGCTTGGCACCCAGGAGGGCCATTTTTGAACAAATGAATTAAATGACATAATGTAGATAAGAGGTACCATATAAGTTCTATATATATGTTGGAGGAGTCCTTTGGTTTTCACTATTTTCTTCCATTTTAGTCTGGGTTTTTTTGGTTGTTTTTTTTTTTTTTTAAATAATGAGGGTATCCCCAGGTGCCAGCATCTGGTTATAAATTGCAATTTGCAACACTAAAAAATCTAACTGCAAGGCAGTAATGCAGGTGGTTCCTTTCACTGCACAGCAAGGAGATTTATGATTGATCCGAACTTCATGGCATAAACAGATGCTCCTTGGCACCTCCTCCCTCCACTGTTGAATGTTAACCAGTAAACAGTTACTAAGCTGTTAAGTGGCTGCAGTGGCAGCTGCGCAGTGGTTTCCCATGTCCAGTGCTACTGCAGCCCTGCCACTGAGATGTCCCTTCAGGGAGGCACAATGCCATGTGACCCGAGAGCCTTCGCTCACAGGTCTGGGGAAAGCCCCCACTGCAGGGATCCCTCTCACCCAGGAAGAGCAAGTGAGACCTGCAAGTTCCCAAACATGATACCCAATTACCCTTGTTGCCTTTTTTTTTCTTTTGAATATTGTACTTTGTTCTGAAGCAGATGGCATGAAGCCAGGGAGACATGCTAATAGTTCTCTCCAGAAAAGTGTGCACAGCCCATCTGTTGGCTCCTTGTGGAAAAAAGGAAAAAAAAAAAAAAAGTTTTCGGGGGGAAAACCTGCCACCAGCAGTAGACTGACTCATCAGAGATCATAGCACTTACGGATGCTGGAGTTTAATTGGATACTTAACAAAAATTCAGTGAAGGCATTTATTCCACTGTGACTCATTCACCTCTACCTAGAGCCTTTCTCCAGCCTCCAGCATTTATGGAACAGTGGATGTGTGCCTAAAACTGTGCTAGAAACAGATGGGGGAGGGAGAAAGAAGTAAAAGGTTCCTCATAGCAGGAGCTTTCCAGTCTCATGAGGGAAGACAGAATCCTGGGCGATTCCAACACAGTGTGACAAGTGCCACAGTGGAGATGAACATGGGGGACTGTGCATACCCAGAGGAGAACCAGCTGAGTCTAGAGGGCAGAGGTGATGCTGAACCAAATCTCAAAGAGCAAAGGAGGGGCAGCCATGTGAAAAAGAATTAGGGATGGCTTTCCTGGCAGATGGACCAACAGAGATGAGAGAACAGGTTGGGTTGTTTGCAACTGCTGCAGGGAAGGGTGCCAGTGGGAGAGCAAATGGAAAATGGGGGTGAGGAAGTGGAAAGGAACTGACCCCAAAAGCTCCAAAGTCAAGCTAAGGCCTCTGGGCATCATACTCAAGGTAATGAAGCACTGTGCAGCTGACCTTTGAACAACACGGGCCTGAACTGCACCGGTCCACTTATACGTGGATGCTTTCCAAGAAATAACTGCAGTAGTACTATATATGGTCTGTGGTTGGCTGATTCCGTGGATGCAGAACCAGGTATATGGAGGGCCAACTATGAGTTATCTGCAGAATTTCCACTGTGTGCAGGTGAGTGCCCCTAACCCACGCGTTGTTCAAGGGTCAACTGTTCTTGCATTTTAGAACCGTCGTCTGGTGGCAGTAAGGCAGTAAGGTGGCGGTGGGATGGAAGCCAAGCAAAAAGATAGTCTGGCTGGAGGCTGAAGCATTCCATCCATTTACCAAAATGGGAATCAGTGTTGGTGTGATGGAAAGATCCATGGGCAAGTCTTCACCCTGTCAGACCCAGTGCCCCTTTTTTATAGCAAGGTTTTGTGATGTCTCCTTTAATATTTTGAAATGAAACTTGTAGAGAATATAACCTACCTACTTGGTCTTTCAAAAATCAATATAATGTCCTCACTGTAATATAAAGAAGAAATAAAGGAAACTAACTTATAATAACAAGATAATGTATTGCAGTAAGGAAATACCCAGGTAAAACTGCACTAGAAAACATACTAAGTGGTCAGGGGTGTGTACCTATAACTAGAATCACCACAGGTTCAGACCAGCCAGTATAGGAGTGTCATGCTTCCTCCAACGCCATGATCAGGGACCATGATTTTCCAAGTTGGTGAACAACTCCTGACAATGTTCCAAACAAAACGAAATATAGTCTTCCCTCAAATATACACAGTTCTTACATTCCTGGAAAATGAAGTGCATTAAAACTGTGCAAAGAAACTTTGATTTTCCATGTGATTCAAAATCCAGTCTAGTCCCTGGCAGTCCAGTGGTTAGGACTCAGCACTTGTGGTGCCATAGCCTGGGTTTAATCCCCGGTCGGGGAACTAAAATCCTGCAAGCCACGGGGTTGTGCCACCCCACCAATAAATAAATAAATAATAAAATAAAATACTCGTTTAAAAAGTCTAGTCTGTACCCAAATAATCACAGAATGCTGACATTTCTTTGTCATGCACGTTATCTCCCACATTATAGAAGGTCTAGTGTCAATGCTCTTGGCGCCTTAAATGCCAGTACTGTCTGGCCGTGAAATTATCATGACAACCAAAACACACCCCAGAAATTTCCTAATCATGCCCTAGGAGGCAGTAGCACTCCCACTGAGAACCACTGAACCCTGTCAGAGTCAATCAGAAAATAAGAAAAACAAGGTTGCAAAATTCTTAGTCTGTTGGTAGGTTCAAGTCACTGCATTATTATGATAGACAATGTAAGCAAGTTGCAAGTTTAAATGTCAGCACCAATGCCTCTTCACCCCTCTTGTTTCCCAGCACTAGGACCAAGGTGATCTGATAAGGATATTTTGTCTGTTTTGTTGCCACTCCTGGCTCATTCCATAAAAGTATTTAACACTGTTAGATTGATCAGCAGGAAGCCCATGTGTCTGTCTCTACCCCACTACTGGAGCCTCCTCTGACCTTGGAAGGAAATGGACTGGCTTTGAAAGTTGGCTCCATCCCTTATGAATCAATTGAAGGGCAGGTAGATCTGAGGCTAGAGCATCAGTGAGGCAGCCCACATGTGATTTCTCTGGGCTCACCGGACTCACTGACACAACCCAGGACATGCCCGGTGGCCCCACGACTGCCCGTCTTCCATTTGGAAGTTGCTAGGATACCGTGCAACCACCCTCTTCTCCTCCTGGTCTCACTGCTCTGTACCTGCAAATTCCTTCCGATAGCCATAAAAATGCATATTTTGAGAGGCCCTCTACTCTGCCTGGACTGGTCATCTGTCTCCTGGGCTTGATTGCACCCTGAAGAGGGTGGGGACCCCTGGAAGGACATGGGAGTCTCCTCCAGGCCCACAGTGAGCTAAAACATTACATGGCTAGACGAGCTTTACGGACTGTGCTAAGATCAGAAGTCAGTCTTGGCCATCTGGGTGAGGCAGTGTGGGGCAGTGGAATGCTGGCTTTGGGGACAGATGACCTCAGTTCAGATCCTGATCCCAGCTTGTCTCAGCTGTGTGAACCTGAATGAGATACTTTTCTTCTCTGAGCACCAGTCTCCTTATCCCTCAAGTGGAGATAATGATACCGACCCTGCAGGGATTTTGTAAAGACGTGAAGCACCTAATACTGTACCTAGCCCGTTGTAAGCATTTAGTAAGTGGAAATTATTATTGTTTCTATTATTATGGTACAGAGTATCACTTGTGCTCCTTTTAAAATGACTAGATCTCACCTGAAAGGAATAATATAGCAAAAAATGATGGTGACATATGTGAGTACACCCCCTGGAGTTTTGTTTGTTTGTTTGTTTGTTTTTTGGTTTTTTTTTGAGGGCCTCTCACTGCTGTGGCCTCTCCCGTTGCGGAGCACAGGCTCCGGACGCGCAGGCTCAGCGGCCATGGCTCACGGGCCCAGCCACTCCACGGCATGTGGGACCCTCCCGGACCGGGGCACGAACCCGTGTCCCCTGCATCGGCAGGCAGACTCGCAACCACTGCACCACCAGGGAAGCCCCCCCCCCGGAGTTTTGTAGTATCCAACCTATGCCACTGTATGAGGTGGTCCTGAGTAGATCCTAAACTTACATTTTTTTAATCTCTAAATTAAATCTTTAAACTAACCCAATGAGGCGGAAGGTATTTTCTGCCCATTTTACAGATAAGGAGAGGCTTAGGGAGCTTCCGAAGCTCTCCCCAAATTCCACAGATAAGAAGTGGCAGTCTGAATTTTAACCTTGGCCTCTAAAATTCCCACATTTCGATTCTTAATCATTTTGCACACCGCTTCGACGCTGAGAAGGAAGATGTTGTAACCTGGCTTTACAACAAAGAGCTTGCCTCTTGCAGAGAGCCGAAGCATTGGGGAATGCCCTAAGCCTAGCAAGCAGGGGAGGCAAGATTCAAACCCAGATGTGCCTGGTTTCCAGCACTCTGCCTTTTCCACTGAGACACACTGGTTCCTGAGGCTGTGTGACGTCAGAAACCTCTAAGAATTAATAAGCACTTTAAGAACTATAGCAATATTGTCATTACTCCCCAGATCTCTGCCCGGTGTCCCCCTCACTGTATCCTAGTCTCTGCTTACAAGTCATCTCCTCAGAGCGGTTTTCCCTGACCAGGGCTCTAGAAGACAGACTCCAGGAGAGCAGGGACTTCTGTCTTTACTCCCCTTTGCATCCTAGCACACAGCCTGACACTCAACAGTTGCTTGGTCCCTTTCTGCCCATCCCTTGACTCCCTGAACGATTCTTTCCCAAGACGCCTGACTCTTCTTTTTAACCCTTGCAGGTTATGTTGCAATGGGCGCCGTCCTCCCATCCTTCTGGGGCCAGCAGCCCCTTGTCCAACAGCAGATCGCCATGGGTGCTCAGCCACCAGTCGCTCAGGTGATGCCAGGGGCTCAGCCCATCGCATGGGGCCAGCCGGGTCTCTTCCCTGCCACTCAGCAGCCCTGGCCCACCGTGGCCGGGCAGTTTCCGCCAGCCGCCTTCATGCCCACACAAACTGTTATGCCTTTGCCAGCTGCCATGTTCCAAGGTCCCCTCACCCCCCTTGCAACCGTCCCAGCCACGGGTGACTCCGCCAGGTCAAGTCCACAGACCGACAAGGCCAGGCAGAAAATGGGGAAAGAAATGTTTAAGGATTTCCAGATGGCCCAGCCTCCACCCGTGCCCTCCCGCAAACCCGACCAGCCCTCCCTCACCTGCACCTCAGAGGCCTTCTCCAGTTACTTCAACAAAGTCGGGGTGGCACAGGATACGGACGACTGTGATGACTTTGACATCTCCCAGTTGAATTTGACACCTGTGACTTCTACTACACCGTCGACCAACTCACGTGAGTGCCCTTCTTTGAAGGCATAAACCCCCAGGGAGCAATTGATGCCTTGTTTCTGGCATCAGAGACTTCTCCATGTGCTTTATATTTATTATTTCTATAGTCCTAACAATGCTAATGGCAAGTTCTGTTAGACCTTTTTGACAGATAAGGAAAGTGAGATTCAAAGACAAAGAAAATAGACAAAAGGATGGAATTGAATACAGGCCTGTTATTTATCTAGCATGTTACTCTGGCTCTTGAGTTTTTGTTCCCTTGCACATTCATTTATTCATTTATGTATATCCAGGCTCTGACACATAGATTTGGGTATGGCTTATTGAACTAAAAATGAATGGTGTATGTGCATTTAAAAAATGTCAGGGACAAGTATAAAAAAATTAGAAAATTAAGATCAGGAGAAAACACAGGCCAGAGATAGAGCAGCCACAGGGCCTCCTACAACTGGTAGAGTGGCAGCCAGAATTTGCTCAAAGCTTCAGGTAGTCAGAAAGCTCTGCCCTGGGAATCCAGAGAGTGGCTTGACTACTTCCTAGTTTTTTGTCGATGGGCAAGTCATTTTACTTCTCTGAGCCTCAATTTCCTCATCTGTCTTAGGCTAAGGGTCATAAAAAGGATTCAGTGGTACATGTACTGAAACATTATGTCCCTCACAGAGTTGGAAGTATTTTTATCGTCACTGTTATGACATACTGAGTGAGTGGGTTTGTGCAGTCTTGGACTGAGGTTCTAATCCTGCCGTCTCCACCCCAAACTGTGTCTTTGGGCTTCTCTTAACCTCAGCCTGTGTCTTGGGTAAAATAAGTGAACTAGCTTCAATAGCTCTGTGCCTTGTCCTAGTTCTGGCATTCAGTGATTCTGTCCCAAGCTCACTTTTCTATTGCCAGCATCTGGAAAACCGGCACTGTGCAGCCAGTCAGAATCCAGATGTACTTGGGCACACCGATGCCTGGTTGACACCATCCGGGGAAGGTGTCGGGTGATCCAGCCTGTGCCTTGACAGTTGATAAGGGGAAGGAAAAGGCTCATGGAACAGTGAGGTTGGCGTTTTCATTACTGTCACAGATGGTATGGATTACTGCTTAGCCAGTACCGTGAATTGTCAAAAAAACATCTAATGTTAACACAATTAGATAATGTCACTTCAGCAAGGTTTGGGGTGCTGTTCTGAAAATGAACCTCTTCTATGGGTATAAACAACCTACTTCCTCTCAGGCCATATGATCTCCATGGTGGGGGCATCTCTATTCACTCCAGCTCACAGGGTTTCAATGAAGAATCATGAATAAAAAATGAAATGCTAAAGAAATGACAGCCATGCATAAAAAGCAAGCATCTTTTGAAGACAAATGTCTCTCTTTCAAGGGGCTTGTGTGCCAGCTATATATATAAAAGAGGGAAGTTTAAGTTCTTTGAGGACAGGGAATATGTCTTAATCATCCTCGTGTTGCTACACTTCTCATGATGGTTGTGTGGTGTCTGGCACATGGGAGGTGTTTTGGAACGATTGTAGAGGATGAAGGTACAAAACAAAGGCTACTCAGTTACTGTCGTGTGTCAGAGCGGGAGATTTTGGTCCAGAAGGTTTTTTGTTGCGGGCGGCTGTCCTGTGGATTGTAGGATGTTTAGCGGCACCCCTGGCCTCTAGCCACTAGATGCCCGGTAGCACACATCCTCTTCCCCTAGCCATGATGACCAAAAATGATTCTAGATAGTGCCAAATGTCCCTCGGGAGTAAAATTGTCCTAGATTGAGAACCACAGTTTTAGGGTATAGCGGTATTCTACAAAATCTTCTAAAGGTTAAGCTACTTTTGCGTAAATAAACTTCGAGTTTTGCATTCCACCGATTCCATCCAATAAGTATGAGCGGTGTATCTCTCAGAATCGGCAGCTCTGTCAGTGTTCTCAGCCTTTAGTAAGCAAACTGTCAAACACAGTTAAGAATCCAGTTGCACTCATAATTATTAAGCATCTACCGCATATCAAGGTGTTTTCATAAAGCTTATCTCATTTAAACTCTCTAACTGGTTTGTTCTGTAGGTGTCTCATGAAACAAAACAGACTTCCTTTTAAATTAAAAAAAAAGAAACAATGTTTTATTTTAAAGAAAATGAGTGCAGCCTATCTTTATAACTTCTTATCCATCAGCATCACCTTTCGAATGTTTTGAGTGGAGAGGAGCCAAAAGTGCACTTCAAATAGAAATAGAAAAGCACAATGGACTGAACACTGTCAGATTTGTGTTAAATCCCAGCGCTCCTGCTTCATAGTTGTGTTAACTCTAAGAAAGCCATTTCACCCCTCTGAGCCACAGTTTCTTCATCAGAAAAAGGCAGTAGGTACAATAGCACCTTGCAGGGTTTATATTAGAGAGCATAATGAATGCAAAGTGCCTATAGCACCGTGTCTAGCTTGCTGGCACGCAATAAGTAGCATCATCATTCTAAAGAGAGGTTCATCGAGGCAAAAACAACTCACCAAGTTTTATAATCACTCACTGTCTGATAAGCAGCCAGATTTTGTAAATTCTGGGATGTAATGGCAGGGAGGACTTGTCAATGGCTTTTGAAATTCAGCTATTAAATCAAGCCACGCCCCCCCATCCTTTGGGGCTGAGCCAGTGCTGGATATTTTCAATGCCAATTTAGACATTATTGAAAAGAAAAAAAAAGAAATTATTGAAAGGAAAGTACTTTCTAATGGCATATTTATTATAAACCTCTGGGATAAAGGAGACAAGGAAAATGTGGGAAGGTTAGGACAGAAAATGGAGATCCTTATGGAACAAGGAAAAAAGTGCCAGCTGTGAAGTTGCCATCAGCTACATTCATTTTCCCAGATCACCGAGACACTCTATTCAGCACGTGTTTATTGAATACCTACTATGTGCCAGGATACAAAGCCTGCTTCTACCACTTGCCAAGTCTGTGGCCTTGAGCAATTTAGCAATCTTCACCTTCCTTATCTGTAAAATTGGAAGAACCCCTACCTCGAAGAGGCTTTATGTGGATTAGCGATATTGCCTGTAAAATTTCTGATGACACCTAGAAGGCACTCAATAAATACGTATCACTGTCCTCTTCTCTATTTATTCTTACTGAAATAATTATATGAAGTTAAGGAAGAAGACTGTAGTCCAGCAGGTCTCAATATGAGTCTGCAGAAACACAGAATTTCTGATTCAGTAGGTGTATCTAGGGCGGGGTCCAAGAATTTGTATTACTATCAAGTTCCCAGATGTGATTGATGCTGCTGGCCCAGGGACTATCCCTTGAGGACCGCTGCCTCACCCATCCCTGTGGACCACCAGCTCCTTCCTGACCATCAGGTTTGTGAGAGGACAAGATTAATAGGTACAGAGGAGATACTAAACTGTTCAACCGATTTGACTTGTGATAGGAAGGGAGGAGTCCTGGGATTTGACTCGAATATAATCAGATCCCTGAGGTTTCTGTGGGGTGTAAACAGTTGCTGCCGGACACTTAGGATGTTTTCTTTTTTTGCATGGTCTCTGTGTAGCTCCAACCCCAGCCCCTAGACAGAGCTCTCCATCCAAATCATCTGCATCCCACGCCAGTGATCCGACCACCGATGACATCTTTGAAGAGGGCTTTGAAAGTCCCAGCAAAAGTGAAGAGCAAGAAGCTGTAAGTGACTGGTTTGTTCTTTCTGTTTTTGTGGGTTTTTTTTTTTTTTTTTCAATTTAAAACCTCTGTATCTGAAATGAACAATGCATGAGGAAACCTATGTAGAAAAGAATGCTGGCTCAGACTCTTAAGTTCTAAAGGGGTGACTAAAGGCGTTTTCTTTTATGTTCAAATGAGCGGCTGAAAACCGTTATCCTTTCATTAAGTTGTTACTACAAGTTCTCACATTTGCGGAAGTGGCATCCTCTAAACCAAGTGCTGCCTCCTTTAAACTAACAGAGTATATGTGTGCATGAAAATATGCCCAGCTGTCTTATATTTTCAATTACTGAAAAGAAAAAAAAAAGTGTTATCTTCTTGTGTTCTAGCCTGATGGGTCACAGGCCTCATCCAACAGTGATCCCTTTGGTGAGCCCAGTGGTGATAATATAAGTCCACAGGCCGGTAGCTAGATAGCACAGGTCTGGGTAGGTATCTGTCCTTTTGATCTCCCACCCTTAAGCCATCCGCTTTCCCTTTTGCTTGTTTGTTACCTCTGAAGTCACATCCCTGATGTTTGCATCATCTCACCTTGCCTGGTGTCTGTTTTCCACCTTGTTTATCCTCATGGATGCATGACCTTTGACATATATTGGGAGGTAGGGGTAGAGGTGAGGAGTGGGGAATGGTCGTATTTTATTAGTGATCTGTTCTGAGTGGGGGGGGGGTGTTGATAGGAGGAGGCATGGTCAGTGCTATTTAATGTGGACTCAGTGTCTAAAAGCATCAACATTCTGAGATGGACACATTCTGCCCACCCTGATTCTTTCTCAGTGAAATAGGGTCCAGATGCTTAAATCTTTTAAGCAGTGTGTCAACTGCATTTACCTACACTCTGCAGATCTAAAATAAGGTCACCAACCAAACACACTGAGAAGCCAGACTAAGAAACAAAAACAAGCAGTGCTTGAAATAAGATTGATAGAGATGTGAGATCATGATAGTCCATTTTGTCTGGCCAAAAGGGGCCCCCACACCCTTTCTGATGTGAAAGTGGAATTCAAAGCTCAGAGACCTGTCACATTCGCTTCTGAGGCTCTGCTCTTTGCACCTGTGCTACAGCCTGTGGTTTGCCACCAAACCACTTCAGACTCCATCAGCAGCGGCGTCAAGAGAGGGGTACTTACATTTACTAGAAGTGGGTTTTGGCACTTGAATTTTAATACATCTGATTTTATGGAAAGAAAGAGGGGCTGATGAAGCGAACTTTCCCAGGAGACAGAAGTACCCCTTGTTACCCAGGGATGGTTTCTAAGGTCACTCCTTGACAAATGTGTTCAATTTTCATATACTTTTCTAGTTTTCCATAAATGTGTAGGACTGCAAGGCCATACTGACAGAGCTCCGTTTTTAGGCCTGAACATTATGGTCAGGACCATTAAAATGGTAAATAGTTTTCACTGTTCATAAATGGATTCTGAGGCTACCTCGGAATCAGTCGCAGTTCATGTGTAAGTTATTCTGATGGTTCTTGAAAGCTCATACAGCGTTTTGAAAGTGCATTTTGCTAATAGATTTTATGATTAAAGAATCTCACGTACCGTACTTTTTGCCATGTTTCACCTTAATATGATAGCATATGAGAACACAACATGCCATGCAAATGCCCATCTAAAAATCCAGTCTTGCAAAGCTATTTGGGGAACTTGTGATACAGGCAAAGTAAATGTTCCAGGAAAGACAAAAGTTAGAGATGATGGGTGGACCCCTTGGGAAGATTCCCCCAGAGGTTTTTCCACCCCTTACCTATGTTTTATTTCACATGCTCACCCTTGCCTTGCCTTGAAAAATTTGATGAATGAACTTGAGGTGACAAGAGCCATTCATCAGCATAACAGCCAACATCATCCTAAAATTGAGTCCTTCTAGAGAATAAAGATGACGTGCAGCATTTGCAGATCGATGTTTCACACCCTCATCTTGACGAGCCTGTTCTGCTTGAGACAGTCGTACAGGCTCTTTTTATGAGGCTTCAGCCTGTTCTGTGTTTGATGTTCTGTCTAGAACCCCAGGCCAGGGTTGAGTTGTGAATGGACGTGGCATGCTAGTGGGAAGAGCTCAGAATTTGGAACTTGAGTTCAAATTCTAGCTCAGCTACTTAAGAGCAGGAAATCTTGGGCAAGAACCATACTTAGTGTTGAGTCTTGGTTTGCTTATCTGCTGAAAGGGCCTTATGTATGCATTACATTAACTAAGATAGCATATGGAGACAGGTACTCGGGACTCGGCTTAAAAAAATCCGGTTCTGGAGCAAGAGTGAGTTCGGAATCTGGCGCTAGCACTTATAAGCTATATGACCCTCATGAGACGTCATAATAATTTTCCATCTTATTTTGAAAAATGAGGGTAAAAATAGTGTTCTCCTCATAAGCTTATTGTTTGGACAATAATCATAGGAGGTGATGTGTGTGGAATTCTTAGCACAACATCTGACACAGGGAAAGCACCCAAGAGCTGTTAGTTGCCATCGCCACCACCTACACCATCACCACCACCCCCATCGTCATCCTATGTGCCCAATAAATGTGGTTCGCCACTCCCTTGGTTTTTATATAACATTTAGCCCTTATGTCCTCGTGTTGAATAAATTCTACGATAAGGACCCAGGCCACTGGCTGGGAGGTTTTGCTTTTTACTTTCTATTTGCAGGTAATTAATTTTCAATATGCCTCAAAATAGCTTTGGGAAAAAGGAAAAAGAAAAACCCTACTTCTTAGTTTTCTGGCTCGCCCTGTCCCATAATCAGAAGGACCCCTGTTAGGGCCTCACAGGCCGCCTCTCACTTCTCAAAAAATGAGCAGCCTTATCTTAGATTCACATGTAAATCGTAATAAGTAGCTCCCAGCTCCAAAGGAGGGCTGGGCTGTAATCTTCCATGAAGCAGTTTTCTCCCTTTGAAAGCTTAGTCTGGCAATTACACAATTGCCTATCAAGGATTGCATTCCAAGAGGCTGATGCCAGCCTTGCCAACACATCCCTTAAGACACCCATAAGGGAAGTCCAAATGAGCCTTTTGGGCCCCTCCTTCAATAGCAGTATAAGCCACGTTTGATCTTTCTGTCTCCATCCCATTCGCCCATCCACCTAACTGGAGATTTACTGACTGCAGTTTCTTAGGGCCTTTCCAGGCATTTGGAAGAAGGATACCATGCAGGGAGAGTTACGTCCATGGCTCTGTTTTCCCCGCTGCCTCCATACAGTTGGAAAGCAAGGGTCTCAGCCTTCTTATCACCCTTGTAACCATTATCTCCAGCTGCTTTTTATTAGAAATGCCCGCACAATTCTGAGTAGGTAGGGGTGACATCTGTTGATAAGTTAAAACCATATTGCACCCTAGTAAGAGGAAACGGATGGCCTCAATCCTCTCAGGAGGAAGCTTCGGGGCCAATCTCAAAACAGCATTTCTGTTTTAGCAATAAAGGGGAATATCTTCAGTTATTCCATGTTTTTCCCCTACCCTCCCATCTGGGAGAATCACGTGTCTGAAAGACTGGGTCAACAGGGGCAAAAAAAAGAACCCAAATAATATTATAATGGCTGGCATGGGAATGGCAGGTAATTTATACTCCACTGATACGTTGCTGGAGCAATTTTAAGGGCGAAATGTTAGCTTTTGAGGAGATGAAAGAAAAATGAAAACATTTATTTGGTTAAATGGCTAAGTAAATAAACTGCCTATCAGACTTTCCCAGCTGTCAAGTCAAAGTAGCGTCTGTAACAATGGGGAATTGTTTGGTCTGTCTCCCTTAGTAACAGTAGATATTGCCATAAATAATAAGTCACTGACATTTTTTAAGACCAGTCTTCATAGTGGGAACCCAAGACATGTAAAATGTTACCTGATGCATTTATAGTATTCAAGGGAAAAGAAAGCAGAACTTCAGATGATTTTGGTAAGAGATTAAAAAAAAAAGGAAAGAAAGAAAAGAAATGCCCAGAGTCAGGAGACTTGGGTCTGTATTATGGTTCCAAAGCAGGTGACCTTAGGCAGGACTTTAGCAAGCCCCTGGAACCCCCCCGGTCACCACATATGGATGAAGACGAATCATAGCAAGAGCTCCCTCCTCAGGCTCTCCCAGAATCAGAAAATACCATGAGTGTGAAAGTGCTTTATAAGCTTTGAAAGTAGAATACACGTATTTGGCATTATTATCACCATTCTGTTTTTAAATAGAATCCCATAACAAAGAGCCTCAAAACAGAGAACCACAAAAATGGAAAAGTGATCTTTCCTTTTCATGGGCATGGCACTCCGAGGCAAGTCCGAGCCAAGCTAGTCCAGGTGGGAGATGGGAAGGCCTGGTTGAGAGCATTGTCGGCCAGGTTGGAGAGATGAGCATGATGCCCAGGGATATGAAAAGATAGAATCAGGAGGAGGTTAAGGCTGCAGGGAAGTGGGAGGTGAGGAAGAAGAGGGCATGTGCTAGGATGACCCCCAGGCTCCTGCCTGGACTGGGGGATCTAGGTGGTGCCAGGCACTGTGCTAAGGAATGCAGAGCTGCAGGCTTGAGCAGAAAAAAAGGCCAGTTTACTTTGGGACCAGTTGTACCCGAGGTGCCCTTGAACTTCCAAGCAGAGATGCCGGTGGACATCTGGATATGAGACTGGAGAACAAAAGACTAGAAATGGAGATTTCAACATGGTGTTCAGCCCCTAGAGTAGTGAGCACACCTAGACTCCACTGATCATTTAGACCCGAGGCCAGCACACTCTCTGGGACTATTTACGTTTTCGTGGGCCATCTGGCCTTTGTCACAACGAATCTACTCTACTGTTGCAGCAGGAAAGCAGCAAAAGACAGTGCCTAAAGGACTGGGTGTGATGAGCGCCAGTAATACTTTATTTACAAAAAAAACTGGCAGCCACTAAAATGGGCCAATGGGCTGTCGTATGATGACGTCTGAGTTAGATCACGCTCACTGTTTCTAGAATCACCCTGCAGAAGCTAATGCAAGTAACCTTGCATTTACTACTACTAATAAAATAAATGTAAAAATTACTAGGATGTTTATAGCACTTTTATAGACATCACCTAATTCAATCCTCAGGGGAATGCTCTTAAGTATTTTTATCATTCCTATTTCACAGATATGACAGGTAAGGTAGAGAGGTTCATGACATGTTGAAATCACATGATTCACATGTAATAGGGCTAGGATTTGAATCTAGACCCAGATTAAATAACTTAAGAGCACTCAACCAAGACCAGGACACCTGGGTTTTAGCAGCCTCGCTGACTTAATTGCTTGTGACCTGAGGGAGGCGGCTTCATTTCTGACCTCTGGCCTTCTCTTCGGTAAAGCAATTCCCACAGGCCCTTCTAGCGCTTACATTCTAGGACCCTCTAACTTGCCCACGGTCACCCAGCTAGAGCATGGAATACCCAGTCCTCAAACTAGATCTTCCAACAGCACCCTTCTCCCAGGCTGTCCTTATTCCCAGCTAATGAAGGAAAGGCCAGAAGTCCCTGAAATATGTTGACTTCATTAGGGGTCCTGGTGACTATCTGTGTGATATCCAGAACCCACTCCTGACCACCAGGAACCTACTCAGGACAGGCCATCCTGCTTATGGCAGAGAACGGGTGCCAACAGCCTCAGTGCCCTCCTCTGCTACGTGACAAGGTCAAGAAAGGTGACGTAAATCTGCAAAGCAGATAACTTGTACCCATCATTATTATTATTATTGGGGAAGTGCAGAATTGATCAGGACATGTGCAGACCCCCTGAGAATTCAGAGAGTGCACCTCTGTGTTCACCAAGTGGGTTTCAGCACCCAAGACCCCTGGAAGCGAGTGCGTTTAGCAGCAACTTCAGTCTCTAAGGCATCATCATTAAATCCGTCCTGTATTTTGCAGACTTTCGTACTCTGAAGGCCAGATTTTCAGGCTGAAAGTGGTCAGAAAGCTTTATTGTTTCACTTTCCTCTGAATAAAAAGGAAAGGAAGACTCCCGCCCCTTGTTAAAATTCCTTCTGTCATATGAGCTCACTTGTTACGTGTTACAGTCCCATGATGGTGATGTTACAAACCCCATCGTACAGATGAAGAAACTGAGGCCCAGGTGAAATGCCTTCCTCAGTTCATACAGGTAGTTAGGAAGTTGCTGGGGTCTTTGTGGCTCTAAACCCCATGCCTTTTTCATGGATTCAGGTGGAACTTTGAGTTCTTTCAGCCTTATTTCCACTCCCTGGTTACCATCACCTTTTTCATTTTATCAGGCCAGGAAATATTAGACCCTGCTGAGCTAGGCCCAAGTGTTCGGGCTTAAAGACCCTGAGGCTGAAGTTGCTGCCTAGGCAGGGCAATGCTGACGACCTCAAGCTTTGGCTCACCTCCTAGCCGCAGTCTGACCCCCAGCTTGGCTCGGCATGGCTCTTACCCCCAGGCTCCCAGGAGGGGCAGAGATGGGCTTGCTCAGCAGCTAGATTGCATGGCGCGTGACCTCACGTCCAAGACGTCTTCTCCCCACTCACCATTTGTTTTGGACATACCTTTGCTCCATGTGGCCAAGCTTTCCAGAAACAAACACAATAAAAAGTAAAGGGATGCAAAGTCATAAGCACAATTTAGGTGGCTTTCCAAAGGGGCTCATAATAATGTGGGATTGGAAACTATGTGCCTTTATACTTCAAGCCAGACAGGTGGAGATAGGTAGGGAAATTAAGGGAATAAGCACAGAAAGGGGAGTCCAGACCCTGGGCTGCCCTCCTGGCTCTCTACTGATTCCTGCGGACTTTGGGGGAAAAAAAACAACCCTCACATCTGGGGGCCTCCATTTCTTCCTGTAGGAAAGGAACCGTCAGATCGATGGCCCTTCTTGCTTTGACATTTTATAAATGGGGTCATGTGGCAGTGGAGAGGACAGTGGGCTTAGGAAAGAGCTGGGCGTGTTTACATGAAATGCTCAGGAGAGCAAATCTAGTCTACAGTGGTCGAAAGCAGATCAGTGGTTGCCGCACTGGAGTGAAGGGTTGACTGAGCAGGACCCTGAGGAAGTTTTTAGGGTGAGGAAATGCTCTATAGCTTGATTGCTCTGGGGAGGGCCAGATGGGTGTATATATTTCCCACAACTCATCAAACTGTACACTTAAAATGGGAACATTTCATTGTATATAAATCACACCTCAGTGAAGTTGATTTAAAAATAAGAATAGGGGGCTTCCCTGGTGGCGCGGTGGTTGAGAGTCCGCCTGCCGATGCAGGGGACGCGGGTTCGTGCCCCGGTCCGGGAAGATCCCACGTGCCGCAGGGCGACTGGGCCCGTGAGCCATGGCCGCTGAGCCTGCGCGTCCGGAGCCTGTGCTCCGCAACGGGAGAGGCCACGACACTGAGAGGCCCGCGTACCACAAAAACAAACAAACAAACAAACAAACAGAAAACCTGTTAAAAATAAGAATAGGTAAATTCATAGAGATGGAAAGTAGATTAGAGGTTAGTTACCAGAGGTTGGGGGTCAGGGGGACTAGCAAGTCACTGCTTAATGGGTACAGTCTATTTGGGGTGAAGAAAGATTTAGAAATAATGGTGATGGTTGCACAACATGAGGAGTGTAATGAATGTCCCTGAATTATATGCTTAAAAATGATTAAAATGGGAAATGCTTTGCTCTAACTATTTTACTGCCATACAAAAGCTAAAAAAATAACAAAGCTGATTATATTCCAGCTCTGCCCTATGCTGGCTGAGTGACCTTAGGCCAGTCACCAAACTCTGGGGAGCCCTGCTTCTTCCCTGTAAATGGAGATAGGAATACCCAGGGTACAGACTCTGCGATGCCCAAATGAGACCATGTATGTGATCGAGGAATCCCCTTTAGAGACTGTAAAGGTTTCTGTAAATATAAGCTATTATTACTCTAAATCTGTGATTCCACTTGACTTCTGTACGTGAGCTCATACTTCATACTTAAAGTCATCTGCCAACATGTGGAAGTCTCTGCCACCCACAGGGCCCTCCAACCAGATCCTTTAGATTAACCCCGCATTCTTTCTACAGTTTCCCAAGCCGGATCCTGTGCCATTATTAGGTTTCCTAACAGCCCAGTTACGCTGTGAAGTAGTGTCTATGAAGCAGTTGGACTTCGGAAAGCCACCTAGAGGTGATTTTTAGGCCTAAAACCATCTTCTGTAAAGGAAGGATATAGAGCCACATGCCCAGACATAAGAAACCTAACCGTTTTTGGAGTACCTCCTCTGTGCCAGGCTCTGTGCCAGACAGTCAATGTGTATTTTCTCCTTCAGTCCTCAGCGAGGATTTCTAGACTCATTTTACAGATAAGAAAACCGGAACCCAGAAGGGTTAAGTAACCTACACGGAGTTTTAAGGTTACTAAGTAGGTGACAGTGAGAAAGAGAACAGCAGCCGGACAGCCAAGAGCTGGGCCCTTGGTGTTCTGTTGAACGTAAACAATTTCACAGAACATCAGCATCCCACGAAGCATTCTGTGACCGGGATGGGTAGAAACATCCAGACCACTCGGTAGCCATGGCTGACAGGAACATTGTCCAAATTCCAAAAAGTACCAAATATTCTTCTCTCCTGGCTTTAGCCTTGTTCCATGCTACCTGCCTTCCAGGTAGGAATTATTAAGATAATCATACTCCAGCTTCCTGAAAGCATCCAACCCAGAGAGAAGCCTTACTTTCTTGACCCTCCCCCTAAACATCTAATATGAGCCTAAACCTATAAGAAGCCCTTGCTAATCACCTCTTCCAGACTTGCCCGTGGTTCCCCTCGTTGTAATGAGTAATAAACCCAACTTGTTCAAGTGCAAGTGTGTTCGCGGTGGTCTGTGGCTGCAGGCAGTAGTTGGCAGTAGGAATACCAGCCTGGTTCTGCCCGATTTCCCATCTGTGTGTGTGCACTCTTTCATTGCACCTCCCGGAAAACAAGGTATTCCACTTAACTCAAAGGGTGGAGAGCTGATTTGTTTTCATTTTTATTGCACGGTTTCTATCTACTTTGTTGTCCTCTAGAGATGAAGATTATTAATATGTCAGATTCACAAATGAACTTAAAGTTCAGAAGTGGTTGCCAGCTCCCAGTAAGAGAAGCGCTTTTCATTCACTCATTCACATCCTCATGCTTCATGTTGTTCGTGGGTGCGCCTGCCAGGTTCCAAGCTTGTGCTCAGAATTTGGGATACTGACGTGAAAGGTGCAGCGGAGCTCACTGTGTAGAAGGCACTAGGAGATAACACGATGGCAGTGTAGACTCCACAGGGCACTGCCGGAGTCCAGGGGCAGAGAGGTCCACGTCACCTGCATAGTCCAGGAAGCCCTTCTCTTTGGGCTGGTTCTGAAAGTATGAACCCCCAGGTGCAGGACGAGGAGAGGTCCTGAAGGTGGAAGGAATTGTCTAAGCAGAGTCTCGGGGATGGGAAATCCCATCATATCGGGGGTACCAGAAGTACAGGGAAGAAGGTGCAGCCTAGGAGAGAGTGAGGAAGTAGATGAGGCCGGATGGGAAGGGAGAGCCATGTTGGAAGGGCCCTGTGGACCATCCCGAGGAGTCTGCGTTATCCTTGGGGGCTTAAGGAGCTGGGAGGGTCGTTCTAAGCAGGAAACTGGCATGACAAAATCCATTTCAGAAAGATCATTCTGACAGAAGCATAAGAATTTTTTTTAAGCATGGTGTACGTGACTGGAAGGGTAACTTTTTAAAAAATAAGTTTATTTATTTATTTTTATTTTTGGCTGCATTGGGTCTTCGTTGCTGCACACGGGCTTTCTCTAGTTGCGGTGAGCAAGGGCTGTTCTTTGTTGCAGTGCTTGGGCTTCTCATTGCAATGGCTTCCCTTGTTGCAGAGCCCGGGCTCTAGGCGTGCAGGCTTCAGTAGTTGCGGCACGCGGGCTCTAGAGCTCAGGCTCAGTAGTTGTGGCGCACGGGCTTAGTTGCTCCGCGGCATGTGGGATCTTCCCGGACCATGGCTCGAACCCGTGTCCCCTGCATTGGCAGGCAGATTCTTAACCACTGTGCCACCAGGGAAGTCCCAGGAAGGGTAACTTTTGATTCATAGTCTGGAAGGGACATTTATAAGCTCTAATATGGATTATGAGACTAATGGGTCTTATGTGCCCAGTGAAGGAGCTTTGACCTTACCCTGTGGGTAATGAGGAGCCATTGAAGGATTTGAAGCAGGGCCGAGATGTGGTCAGATCTGACCAAAAAAAACAAAAAATATCCACAGCGTGTTATGTTAATGTGTGGTTCCATTTAGACTTTTTGGAATGTCAAAAATAGCTTAAAGACCCCATGGTGACCTTGCCAGAAGTCAGGTCAGAAATTTCTGGATCAAATGATTTCTTAGCTCCCCACCAGCTCTGACAGCCTAAGATTCTGTAACAAGGAAGGTAAAGCTATTGCCAAAACATATAATGCATCAGAGTGTCAGACTTTGGGATTATCTGCTGCTTGGGGTTTTACACACCACTGCTCCCCTTCATTAGTGGGGATAATTGAGAGTTGACTGCAGTCGTTACCACTGTTGTGATGGGTATTTGAAGCTAAATTCCATCAGGCAGGAGATGTGTGAATATTTATCTCAGCTGCAGAAAGTTAATGCAGTGTGGCATTAATTACCCTGTCTGAGCCTGCTGTCTTCTGTTTTTAGGTGTCATTCTCAGTTGAATAAATTAGTTTCCAAAATTGGAATAAAGCAAATGTAGGGTGAGATCAAGGCAGCCAGACTTCTTAGGGCATCCAAAAAACAGAGTGAGCTGAGAAAGTCTACCCAGGAAAGATGAAGATGCATCCTTGTAGCCCAGCGTAGGCAAAAGGAAATGTTGTTTCCCAGTAGTGGTACTTCACTACTTTACCACTCTAGCTTTGCTCCGCCCACCTGACCCCAGAACACAAACACACAGTAAAGTTCCATGTTTAGCCTTACCACAGGTATTTGAAACATTTCAAGACGTTGGCAGAGAATAGATTAGGTGCTTAATAAATCATCTTGTTATAGATTTTGATTTTTGATTCAATTATGGGAGAATAAAGCCAAGGGAGAGTGTGTTTAGGACAAAGGGATCAGAACAGTGAAAAAAGGAGAAAGTGTATCCTAAACATTCATTCATTCAGCAGACCTTCATTGTGCACCTACAGTGCTGGGTCCACATGTAAAATGGCAGGTGTAATGGGAAAGTGGTAACTCAGAAGTGGGGCATGGAAGAATGGGCTTTCCTACTTTCTATCATCAGATATTTGGAAGAAGTATTACACTTACTCTTTATGTTTCCAAGGCCGGTATGAAGTCCCATGGGTGGAAGGCATCGAGGGACAAATTGGCAATCTGTTCTTTTACAGAATTGGGTGCCTCAAAGGGTAGGAAGTTCCTTCCTGAAAGAATACAGAGATGATGAGTTCTAGAAGAAGACATCCTGGACCTACCTGATCTCAGGAGTCCTGGATTCTATTCACGGCATGGTTACTAAGTAACCTTGTGACTCTGGGGAAACAAAAGCTCTCTTCATTGGGCTTTACATTCCTCATCTGTAAAATGATGGGTCTGGACAAAATTATCTTCTAACCCATCCCCACTTTACAATAAAAGCAAGTAGTACAATATATTAAATCCATGACAGGCAGCACTATGACTTTGAGATCACACAACCTCATTTTTCTTTTTTTTTTTTTTTTTTTTTTTTTTGCAGTACGCGGGCCTCTCACTGTCGTGGCCTCTCCCGTTGCGGAGCACAGGCTCCAACGCGCAGGCTCAGTGGCCATGGCTCACGGGCCCAGCCGCTCCGTGGCATGTGGGATCTTCCTGGACCGGGGCACGAACCCGTGTCCCCTGCATCAGCAGGCGGACTCTCAACCACTGCGCCACCAGGGAAGCCCCACACAACCTCTTTGATTTTCAGTTTTTATCTGCAAAATGAAGATGGAAAGAATATAAACCATTCCCAGGACTGTTAGGCAGATAAAAAGGCATAAGGGTGCTTTATAAACTCCAAAACACTCTATAACACCACAGATTGCAGGTTTTTTTTTTTGTTTTTTTTTAATGGCAGCTGTTATAATAGATGAGAAAAAGCACTGGACCTTACTTTTAGGTCCCATGTCCCAAACTTACTAGCTGTGTGACCATAGACAAACTACTTAACTTCTCTGTGCTTGGTTTCTCATTTGCAAAAGAGTTAAATCACCTGCCTTACAAGGCTGTTGTGATGTTTTCAAAAGACAATGTACTTGAAAATGTCTAGCATGGTGCCAGACACACAGGAGAAGCTACAGAATGCCAGTTCAATCTGTTGTTTCAAGAAAATAAGCAGTTAAAAAGGGGTCTTTACTCACATGGCAAGAGGCAGGCTAATATATAAAATATGACAGAATTAAGATGTCACTGTGTCCATTTAGTTCTGGTACAAATATCCAAGAGTGACAGCATGAAGGCCAACTTTAATAGAAGGGCCTATGCATGCCTAAGACCAGAATATTGACCTGATCTGCTTGGCCAGTGCACCCTGGGCCATTTCAACATGAACTAAAGTCTGAAGTGATTTCAACAAGGCCAAACACCATTTCTCATCTACATTTGGATTGGAGGTTTGCTGTGTCATATGTTGGTGAAAACCCTTGTGTATGTCTTAGGACAGCCCCATGGATGCAGGCAAGTGACCCGCCAAACCTCACACAGCTGAGTGGATCGAAACAAGTTCGAGAAGCTTTTTTAACTAAGAGCTAACGGCACGATGGCCATTTCTCTTATTCTAAAGCGCACCCAGTCATCACTGCTTGTAGAAACCAAAGAGCGGTTTGAGATGGAATTTCAGCAGCCTCAAGTGGACGTTCATAAAACCGTGTTGGAAAAATGTTCACTTAACTCATGATCATTGTTACCATGTTCTGAAGACCTGTTCCTGCCGAGCACTGTGCTAGAGGCTTTATATTATATTCTCTCTAATTCTCTCAAGAACCATGTAGGATAAACAGTATTATTCCCATTTCATGGTTGGGGAAACTGAAGCTCAGAAAGTGTAAGTATCTTGTCCATATCACACAGCTGGTCCAGCTCTGTCTACTAGACCCTGCAATTTCCCTAACAGGCAGTCAGGCTCAGCTTGAAAACCAGGGGCAAAACTGGGTGAGTTGTTCTTCTTAAGGATAAAAAAGATACCAAAATGATATGCACCATGATTGAATAATCCAAAAATAACCTAAGGTCATTCATCATAAACTGTCACCTTTCTGTTCTAATCCCAAACCCTCCTTCCCATGCTGTCTCAGAAAATCCTATCCGGAAAAAGAGCAGATCTCACTTTGTCCCTCTGTCCATAGGAGCTGGAGCCTCTTTATGCGCAGATCAACAAATCTAAGAAATAGCATCAATGCGGGCTTGTGGCGGGTGCTTCAAGACTGGCATGGAAATCAGCATCGCGACAGGCTCTCTTGTATTCTTTCACTTCACCTCATCCCACGAAGAAATTCATGACTGCCCAATGGAACTCGTTTGGAAGAGGGAACTAAGAGTTTTTGGCAACCACTGGCAGATATCTATGGCAGCACAAAAACAGACACACAAAAGCATAGAAAATCATACCTAACATTAAATCACAAATCAAGCAAATGCTTACTTGACAAAGAGTCTAAGCTCTCTTACCACGTGGGTTTAAGATGACCCAGTATGCGAAACCATAGTTCTCTTTTTATTTCTCTACCGGTTGGCCACTGTAAAGACATCCAATTTGGAGTGACAGGCCTCAGAGAGTTACATCAGGGTTGGCACTGACGTCATTTAGGCAAAAGTAAGAGGTCTCTGTCACCACAATATCATCATCCATATGCCTTTCCAAATAGGATGATGTATTTACATCACTCCACAAGGCCTGGTCTGCCATTTTTTTCCCCTTTCCTTTCTTTGTCATGTTTGAAAATTAATGGGTGTACAAATTTTTGTATTGCTTTTGACTTTTTTTAGATATTGGTGAAGAAATCGAACTGGGAAAAAAAAAAAAAAACCTCATAGGAAATGAATTAACTTGAAATCACAAGACAGATGAGTGGTTGATGATTCTTTTTGATCAAGAATGTTGCCAAAACAACCCTTTAGCTCTTCTGCATCCTGGTGAAGAAAGACAGCTTTCGGTTTAACCTTCACTCTGTGAGTAGGAAAGGACATCGAATCCCATTGATGAGAAAGATGAAAAATGCATCTGATTTCCTCAGAAGCTCTAAACTCTAAGTCCAATAAAATGAGATTTTTTATTTTTCCGATATCTTGCTGCTGTGATGCTATGCAGACAGTGTCTTCTCCATGTGCCATTTTCAAAGAAAAGTCATTTGCCAAATAATTAGTGGTACAATCCTGGTAATGTGGTTTGAGATCTTGAAAACCGACTTTCTAATGGAACAATAGTGACATGAATATTTCAGAGTAACAAACTGATTCCGTGGTCACAAATGGTTCATCTCTATCTCTTTTTCTACATCAGAAAATTCAAATGGGATTTTTATTTTATAACTTGAAAAAAAAAAAACCTTACCATTAAACTCTTTAAATATTTAAGGGAAATGGCTTTAAGGAGTTCTAATGAAAAAAAATTGCCAGTTTTTTTTTGTAAATATAGATGTTAATGAAAATGCTTTTTAATAATGCCATTACACTGTAGAGAAGGTAGCAGATTGAGTGAAAGATGTGACAAACTTGATGGATGGGGCTTACTTTCCAGATGTTACTCTGGAGTGTATGGTAGGAAGCTGGAGTTCAGGGGCAGCTGGCAGGAGCAGTCGGCCAATCAGCAGCTAGTGATCAGGAAGGGAGCACGTGACTCCATCAGCTAATCTAAGCCTTTCCGCGAGAGTACCGGCCCTCTGCATAAAACAAGAAAGAGACAGTTCACGCTCTGAAGGCCTGTCCTTCAGATTCTGAAACTCCCTCCCACTTCTCCACTCCCAGCGACCCCTGTAGACACCATTGGACTGTTTGTACGTGAAACAGAAGAGTTTAAGCTTCCTTTTTTTACATTTATGAGACAAAAAGTGCAGTGTTCGGTTCGTATGTTTAGCACATGATTTTCATAAAGAATCTATATATTTTTTGCCCTACAGAGAATTGTTCTACAGGTCAAATGTGTTTTCCTGATGTTCCTATGCAGTTACAGTATGTTGAATTTAGTGGTTTAACACTAAGAAGAAAAAAAAAATCATGTGATGGATTGGGGGTGGGGGTGATTATTCTCACTTGGTTTTAAAATTTGAAAAGTAGGATTTACCTTGATACGAATGACTTCAATTGGCCTGTGTACTTTGATTCTTCATATCAATAGAAACTAAAACGTTTGGAAGAAGGTATACTTGGTGACCAAGAAAAAAATGGATAAGTCAAGGTGATTGTTACTGGTTGAAGCCCAAGTTTTACACTGTCAGGTCACTGGAATCTGAATGTTTTCCAGTTAACTGGAAAAATGTCCATTACAGAATAGATGTAAACGTCACCCTAATGTGCAAAGTCTAAAGAACCTGAAAGGTGAACAGGGCCATTTACCTTCCTCTGTAGCTGTCACATGTTGGTCGACATGATTTCTTCAGGAATGTGCATACCTTTGATGAGTTGATCCTTCCACATGAAGGGGAAAATGGGAAAGGTGTGATAACCACGAGAGCTGTCCTGAGACCAGTTCAACTGTGTTTTCTGAGGATTTGATGAGATAGGCAGTTCCCATGGGGAAATGACTTAAATTGCTCTGTTGTCCATGATTCTGATTCTAAACCAGTGGTGCTATCTTCTCCCTCAATATGGCTGTCTTGAGTTTGTCTTGCAGTATCACACCCTTCCACTGATTCTGTGGGTTGCTTCTGACACATTCAAAGTGAACTCTGGCTGATGTTGCTATTTCAGGTACACCGTATGGAGCTCACTTCATAGAAGAAAGTGACAGCACAGTGGACTTGTCATCATTCACTGAATGTGGTTGAAAATGTAACTGGCTCTGAACTTAAAGAAGATGGCCCCTGTGATGCATTAAAGTGAGCGGAATAAAGTCAAGATTTTAAACTGCCATCCATGTTATCATTGGCAGAATTCTGCTGTTTGATAAGCACTGTTTGGGGAACTCAGAACCACCGTATCCTATCCCAGGAATACAGTGAAATTTCCAAATAAGAGCTGAGGTGCCAATACCGAAAGGCCATGGGGGAGTCTGCACAGTTCCAGTTAGATTGGTAGAAAATCCACATGTACAACTGTTAATTCCTCATTCTTCACTAGCACGAAATTTGTCACTTTAAATTTTGAAACCAGGGAAACACCACCTGTCATTCTGTCCCCATCCCCCATAGCTCGCCGATCTTTACACGCCGCAAGACTTTTTTGATAATTCGTACTCATCCCAGTGTCTACTGAAACCCCATCATGTAATGTACCGGGCACCTTCTTTAAAAAAAAAAATGTTTACTCTGTGGGTTTGGTTCATTTCAATTTCTGCGTTCTGACACATATTTTTTTAATAAAGATGAGAAAGAGAAAATGACTGTTGCAGTACATTTCTAGACCTACTTTAACTTTACCTCAGATGACAGTTTGTTAACATATATGGACACATTATTTTTAACTTTATGTACGATGCATTCAACAGAACAGCAAAATTTTTAGAAATTTTCCATTAATTTCTGTAACACTCCATGTAAAACTGTTACAAATAAACATGTTTGAGAACAACAGTTTAGCCTGGTTTTATTCCACAAGCTTCTACCGGATATTCAGGTGAGGGATTGGAAGAGGAAATTGCTTCTCTCAAAGCTGCCATCAGACCAGGTGAAGGCTTCTGTTTTCCTGGCACTGGGCCAGAAAAAGCGAGCTTCATTGGGGAGTTAGATCAGTTTGTCTTCAGTTCAATTCAGGTACCGGCTCCGCTTGGAAAATCAGCCACGGTGTGGAATGAGGAGGATGTTGTCAGAAGAAGCGAACCATGTATATAGATGCAGTGTTTGGACCACATTTAGCATGGGACTTGCAAAGTTGGGAAAGACCCCAGGATTAACCCTATGGATTTGTGTCTTCTACTAAAAAAATAAAAAATAAACAGAAAACCTGCTAAACAGTTGGTTGGAAGACCAAACTTAACCTAGACTCTCAAAGAGTTGCCCCATAGTTCATTTCAAGAGTATCTGCTTTAAGGGACTCAAAGAAGGAAGCATTGGTCTTCCTGCACATTCCCACACACTCCACGCAAAAAACAAAGGAAAAGAAGTCTGAAGCTGGACCTTGACTTTTATACATATTGAAGAACAGAAAAAGAAAAGCACGTATTTATGTGTGTATGTGTCAGTTTTATTTCCTCTTGTTATTAAATCAGTTGGTTGATCCAGTAATCAGCCAGAATACAGATTATGATTAGGTCATTGAGATGCCAAAAAGCACCTCTGTTCAGGAATGGTTATGTTAATGGTTGTGTAAACACATGCCCTCAATCTGGCCTCCTTAATCAGAAAGTATTAAACAGATGTTACCAACAACTTTGAGAAAATGGATTCCAGCAAAATAAATTTGGGCCAAATAGAAGAAGCAACTTTCATACAGTAAGAAATGCTCACTCTTGGACGGAATTGTTAGAAAATGTTACAGAAGCCTTTCTGAGTATAATAGCGCCTCAAACTTGTTGAGCAGCTAATATGTGCCCGATAGATGCTCCAGGCTGTATGGCCATTGCCTCATTTAATCTTCTAAACGGCAGACGTTATCCCCAATTTATATATAAAGAAACTGAGACTTGGAGAGATCGAATAACTTCTTCAGCTAGCAGATGGTAGAGTTAAAATTTAAATTTCGAGTCTCTTTACTCATAGTTGATTTTAATTTTTTTTAAAAGCTGGATATTCACCCTTTTAAATAGTTCTACGTGGTCTTGTTGAAAAGCCTGACCTCTTTGCAGACCTCTAGTTGATCTTTGATAAGTAAGTTCAATTTCTAACTTCTTCCAGTTTAAGTAAAAATTTAAAAACATTAAATCTTAGTATCTTAAGTATGTTGCCAACTTTGTAGTTTCTTCTTTAACTGGCACTTTTGAAATGGTATGTGTCTGAGGGATAAAAAATATACCTTTTTGCCCAAGTAGTTCAAGTTTAGCTGAAACCAAGCACTGGTGATTTACTTTTCCAACCTAACTGAATCTTAAAGAAGTGACAAATTAAAATTTTAACTTCTAGGCGGATGCCAAAATAAATCAGGCAGACATACCTGCTTTCATTTTGTGCTTCAGAGCAAACCCTTGTTGTTTTGACAGCAAATGGTTTTTGTTTTACTCAGAATGACAGTAGGAAAAATGCCTAGAATAAAAACAGGTTTCATTGAAATCAACCTTCAAAGCTTTGAAACCTTTTAAAAGATGTTTAAATTCAAGGAAATTGTTAGCAACAGTGCCTGAAAGATTAAAAAAAAAAAAAAGTAAACAGACGTAAACGGCTTTCAAGCCATTTAGTGACGGATTCTCAGTATTTATGTTAAAATAGGGACAATAGCTGCCACTCTGGTGATGCTCTATATCTATATGTGTCACTCATTTTCTAGCTATCATTTCCAAGGTTTTACACAAGCCCTGAGAAGAAAAGAAATATGCTCCCCATTTTATAGCTTAGGAAACTGACACTCAGAGATGTTATAAAACAGCTATCAATGAACAGAACTGATGAGCTTACCCAGAGGCTGTCATAGTTCCCAGGATCTGACCTCCAAGTCTCTTTCCTCTCCCATGGTTGCTTCTGTCTGTAGGGTTTCTGTGATGTCAAATTGCTCATGCACCCTCTGTAAAATACTTTGAGTGTTTCTGTATTCCATTGCAAGTAGTGTCTATTAGAAAAATCATAATACCCGGCATTACCCAACTGATTTAGTACAGAAATGGATTCTTCAGTAAAATGACTAGATTTTTTAAAAAACAAAAGCAAAATCCAGTTTTAGTCTCAAAAACAGTGATAACTCTAACGCGATCCAATAAATATTTAATTTCAAAACAAAACCCTGGCCTTCATTTTATCATCCAAGATACAGAGATCTGAAGAGGGAACCTTTTTGAACAGGTTTTTCTGTTCATCGTTTGCCGAAGTATATTAATGACTGCCAAGTGGAAAATGTCTAAATATTCTCGCGAAGCAGCAGCCTCTGGTGACTTGGGTCTTTAATCTTCGGAACAACCTCTTGCCATTTCTGTCACTCACGCTGGGGTCACAGCCTGGAGTGGGGAACGAGCAAGGATGCGGAGAGGGAATAAGCAGCGAACAGGCCTGGCACTTTGTCAACGATGAAATGCTAAGCTGTCCGTCTTCCTACTGTACTTGTAGCAACTGTACCATGCCTCCTGGGAAGGCACCCTGAAATCTGTCTCATTTCAGATTATAGAAGTCAGTTACCCATAGCTCGGGGCCATGAGCTCAAGTATCTAGGACTTAGTTGTTAAAGGGAAGTTGTTTCTTCTTACCTGTCTTGTACCCTTTCAGACTTGCATAGGAATAAAAGAAGTCTCCGTAGGTTCTGGCTCCACGACTTTCTAGTTGTTTGACCTCAGACAAGTCACTTAAGCTCACTAACACTGAATTCACTCACATGTAAAACTGAGACAATAATATCTTCCTCATAAGGCTGCTATGAGGCGTAAATTTGAAAATTTCATACCTGGAACATAGTAAGTGCTCAATACACGTTACCTAATGTTAATACTAAAGAAAGAGTAATAGCTATTGTGTATTTTTGTGTTTAATTCTTTTACTTCATCCTTTCACATCTATTATCCCAGTAACTCTACCAAGTGTGCAGAATGGCAATACGTGATTATTATCTCTATTTTATTGTCAAAGAAAGGCAAAGAAGCATACACGTATCTCTTTGAAATTTTTGCACCGGCAAACTTTAAAGCAAAAATGTATCATGGATTTATTCATGTAACAAAGAGTTGTTAAGCACATGCTATGTACAAGGTCCTGTGATAAGCACTGGCGATTCAGAAATATTTTTAAGATGCATACGTGACTATTCCCTTCAAGAAGTTCAGATTCTAGTGGGGAGAAGCAGTTAATAGATGAATAAATTATAGTAGGATTAGTGCTGGAAGAAAGGCACAAGCTGATACTATGGGAATGGTGGGAGCGCCGATGGTTGAGTTGGGTCTTAAGAAATGAGTAGGAGTTCATCATGAAGCAGTGGCAGCAGAGGCAAAAGCTGTAGCAGAACTGGCGCAGCCAATGAGCGTGGTGTGCCTGGAGTGGCTGTAAATGAAGGGAGAAAATGATGTACTATTTAAGCCATTAAATAACACAGAAAAACCAGTTTCTCAATATTTCAGAGCTAGAATAATAAAACATCAAAAAAGTTGTACCAATTATAGCCTAATCTTTCTAATGATTAATCAGAAGTTCCTAAATTAAATAGTAGCAAGTTAAACACAGCTGTAAACAATGACCAGATAAAGTTGATTCTTGGAATGCGATTAATAGGTCAAGAGACTGTCTCATCTTAGTGGATGCCAGAAAGACAGCTGATAAAATACATTATCTTCTTCAAGAAAAACACTGGAAACTAGAATTAGAGAATTTTCTTCACATGATGAAGAACATTGATCTCCAACCAATAGGAAACATAGCAGTGAAACTTGAGGGCATCCCCAATAAAATCAGATAGAGACTGTCAGCCATTACCTCTATCATATAACATTCTGAAATTTAAGGCAGTGCAATGCATTGATATAAGAAAAATCAGGTATTTAATGTAAAATGAGAAAATTATCAGTTTGCAGATAATATTTTCTAATAGGAAATATCTACCAGAAGCTGTAAAAACTAATAAAAGGATTCATTTTAAAATAAATATATAAAAATCAATATTTTCTATATTACTATAGATAACTTTTTAGAACACTTAATGGGAAAATAGATTTCATTAATAATAACAACAAGAATAAAATGCCCAAGAATAAATTTAATACTGAATATGTAAGATCTAGATTTTTTTTTAAATTACAAAACCTTGTCAAAAGGCACAAAGTAACTGAACAAATTCAGGGAGGAAGTTTCAAGATTATAAAAATGTCAATTCTCCCTAATCAACGTACAACAGTGCAATTTCAATCATAATCTTAATTCTGCATCTTCAATACCATATTCATATTCAATAATATTCTAAAGCATATCTGAAGAGAACAGCATGTGAGAATATTCAAGAAAATGTAATGAGGATAAATGTACTATCAGATCTCAAAACATAAAGCTAAAATAATTTAAAGTTATTGGTATAGGACAAAGAATAACATGATCAGGGAAACAATATAAGCTACAGAAGTTAACTCAAGAAATTAGTGTATAATTGATTAATGGATAATTGAAAGTATTCAGATCACTGGGGACAAAGACTATTCAATAAATGGAAATAGGATAATAAACACTTAGGAAAAGTTAGACTCTTCACACCATATAGTTAATTTAATCCATATAAATTAAATATCAAATGTATCATATGTAGACATCAAAGTAGATGAGAAAAAATTAATGAATATTCATGTAGAGGTAAAAAAGGCCCTCATAAGTCTTCTAACACCAAATGCAGAAAATATATACTTATAAAAATATGGAGAGACTTAACTTAATAAAAGTTTATGTAAAAAATGCCATAAACAACATTAAAAGGCCATTTAAAAATTAGAAAACTATTTACAGCATACGTTATAAACAAAGATTATCGTGAATACACAGAAAGCTCCTAAAAGCTTACAGAAAGTTTATAGAAAAATAACTAAATATGAACAAACAGTTCCCAAAGAAGAAATGCAAAGGGCCCATAAGTAAGAGCTAGAAGTAGAAAACAGCAAAATGTTTTATCAATAGGGAGCACATTAACTAAATTACAGTACGATGCAGCGTTTTTTAAAAATGAAATGATTCTAAATAACCTTATATGAAACAGTGTCAAAGACATATAAGAAGAGTGGGTTTGGTAAGTTCCCATTTCTATTAATAGTATAAAAAACATGTATGTAGGTGTTTATATATCCATAGAAAATTATGATGATGATATTCATGAAACTGTTCATTCATTTAATAAGTATCTATTGAGTGCCTGCTATGTGCCAGGCATTGTTCTATATGCTGGGGAAGTAAAGTCCTTGTTTTCATGGAGCAATATGAGGCGCATACTAACCCTGCAGTGAGTAACCCTAGAGAGGGGGGCCTCAAGAGGGAGAAAACAAACTTCTCACCTAAACTTTATTTTACTTTTTGAATTTTTATGTTGCTACATACCTTATGTTTCCAATATTGTTAAGGGCCAAAAGGTATTTCTTTAACTGCATACATTTTTGTAATCAAAGAAATTCATCAGGGGGCTTCCCTGGTGGCGCAGTGGTTGAGAATCTGCCTGCCGATGCAGGGGACACGGCTTCGTGCCCCAGTCCGGGAGGATCCCACGTGCCGCGGAGCGGCTGGGCCCGTGAGCCATGGCCGCTGAGCCTGCGCGTCCGGAACCTGTGCTCCGCAACGGGAGAGGCCACAACAGTGAGAGGCCCGCGTACCGCAAAAAAAAAAAAAAAAAAAAAAAGAAAGAAATTCATCAAGATTGTGTTTTCCTGTAAGATTAGCAATGATTAAAAAAGTAATTTCCCCTGTGTTGGTGAGGATATGAGGAAACAGACACCCTCAAACACTTGGAGTGTTTGATTCAAAGATATTTTTAAATCAAAATCCTTTGAAAGTTGCATAATCTTCAACATGGTAATTCCATGTCTAAGACTGAAATTTAAAAGATGGAAATTCCCATGATAGTGAACAAATAGATATTAACATGTTCTTCACTTATTATGTGTAATAGAGAAATATTGGAAATCTAAATATCCAGTACTGTGAGACTGTCTACATGTTATAGCTGTAGAATGGGAGGCTATGCCTTCATGGTCAATGATAAGCTCCTTGAAGACAGGGCCATGTCTCTCCCATTTATCTTCAGTATCAGTAAGTATATATTTATGAATGTGGACTATGCAGTCACTAAAATAATGTTGTAGAACCTATATTTTGTCCCAGGGCTCCCCATGCCATTTTTTTCATTAATAATTCAATATAGCAGAGTGTAAAATCATATGCACATTATTTGGTTGTATAACTATATGCATCCACGTACATTCATAGAAAAAAGCCTGCAAAAATCCATGTAATAGGATTCATATGACTTCCATTTTATCCTTTGTCCTGAAATTTTTGGTTTTGTTTTCCAGTTTCTCGA
The DNA here is from genome assembly GCF_026419965.1 of Kogia breviceps. Classification (NCBI taxonomy): domain Eukaryota; kingdom Metazoa; phylum Chordata; class Mammalia; order Artiodactyla; family Physeteridae; genus Kogia; species Kogia breviceps. The sequence continues at coordinate 154,151,984 of NC_081310.1, forward strand.
TAATGAATATCTATTACATTTTAAGCAGAAAAAAATGTCATTTTAAGAACGAAAGAACCATTAGACAAAAGTGCTAATGCTCTTCAGGTGTCATAATAATAGGTAATATTTGTTGAGTTTTTAATTTGCGCCACTTACTGTGTGAAATGCTTTACCTATATTATTTCAGCTCATCATCCTCACTGCACTCTATGAGGTTTAAACTACTATGGTTCCCATTTTACAAATAATAACACAGGCTTAAAGAGAAAGTAGCCAGGTCACAGAAGTAGCTGTTGGAAGGGCTGTGATTCATACCCTGTCTAACTCCAGAACTTGGGTTCTTAAGACACCAATACACCAAGTTGACTCTTCAATTAGCATCAGGACTACAAGTACCCATTGAACTGTTATTAGAGGTGATTTGGTGATGTTGAGCAGTATTGGTTGGAGAAAAGAGATTAGAATCAACAAAACGGACTCAGACACATAAGAAATTTCTCACTCTAAGCTTCAGACCCTACTAATGAAGCAGTTGATAGATATCTGTCAATCCCCTTCTCTAAGGAAGCTGATCTTTGGACGAGGTTTAAATGATGCACTATCATCCTCTAAACAGGTTCAAGGGGACCATAAGAAGGGCCAGGTGTCCTGCCCTGCGTGCATTCTTCAAAAGAGGTGAGCATGGTTTGGGGAGGGCTGGACTGTTGTGTTTTTGCACAGAGAATGAGTCTGCTAATACAGCAGGCATAAAATTCCACTCCGAAAACCAAAGATATTTTAGGGATCACGGCAGTTGGTAAGATGGGGTAAGAAGAGCGCCCAGGGATTCTTATTTCCAACCCCCTGGAGTCTGCTTCCCTTCTCATTGTTGGCACAGCGCCAACATAGCCCACCTTCCCCACCCCAAAAGATCATGACATGATCAAAGGGAAGCAATCTAAGTCCATCTATGAAACCCCTTGTTCATCACTTACAACTTGATAATAGTGTTGCTTTATTTAGAAGGTGTGTTTTATCTGTTTTCCCAAATGTAAAAATTAAAAGTAGAGTAAAAATAAAATATATAAATATAAAGCTCTTATAAGTTTGCTCCTAACCCTGCTCTCTCTACCGACTTATTTTGCCATTGGTTTTGTAAATGTGTATTTAATATTAAATTTAAATTCTATGTATTTTTGAATTACACAGAAATCATAAATATATTCTTAATATAATAATTTTAACATTACATAGGAAACTAACTCTTGACCCTCCTTGTTGCCTTCCCAGAGAAAACCAGTTAGCCATTGTCTCTTCTTCTAGATTCTTCTAAGTATTTACACTCACAAATGTTCACTACAGAAATATACAGTTTTATCTTATAGGACAGCAGTCCCCAACCATTTTGGCACCAGGGACGGTTTTATGGAAGACAGTTTTTCCACGGACCGGGGTAGGGGGGAATGCTTTCAGGATGATTCAAGCGCATTACATTTATTGGGCACTTTATTTCTATTATTATTACATCGTAATATATAATGAAATAATTATACAATGCACTGTAATGCAGAATCAGTGAGAGTCCTGAGCTTGTTTTCCTGCAATTAGATGGTCCCATCTAGGGGTGATGGGAGACAGTGACACCCGAAGTGTGTTGCTTACGTCCAGTCTACTCCGTAATCTCGTTTTGGTTGCTGTCACTGCAGGAAACCCTGCTTCACAAAGATAGGATGTTGGAAATGGAAGCAGCCTTTTCATTGCTTTTTGTGGCAATCTCAGGATATTCCGCCTTGACTTTCATCCAGAACATATGGAGATTTGAAGTTGTCTCAAACATACCATTAAGGCCACCGTCATTTGCGATCTCAAGCAGTTGATCCTCTTCTAGCACGGACAAAGTCGATTCACCTGGCTTATTCACAAATGGGTCAGGGATCCATTCCTTCCCAGTTCGGAGGTCTTTTGTGGTTGGGCAGTAATGCTCAGAGTCTTTTGAAAGCTGAGATAGGTGATCATACACCAGCTGGGAGAAAGAAGGCCCTGGCTCAGTCTCTTTCAAAATCTCTGCTAATGTTTGAAACATGTCAAAAATCCCAATGTTCACTCGTCGCCCAAATAATTCCAGTTTGGCTTTGAATGCAGCCACTTCATCTGCCGACTTGAATACAGTTGTCATTCTCCCCTGAAGTGACAGTTTGAGTTCGTTGAGCAGGTTGAATATGTCACACAAGTAAGCAAGTTCTGCGACCCATTCTGTGTCACTGAAACGTGCTGCCAGTGGGGACTGTTCTTCTAAAAGAAATCTCCAGAGCGGCTCTCATAACTCAGAAACTCTGGCCAGTGATCTACCTTTAGAAAGCCATCTCACTTCTGTGTATCAGAGAAGACATGTGTGCTCTGAGTCCATCTCCTCGCAGAGCTGCACGAACAGGCATGAGTTAAGGGCATGTACCTTAATGTGGTTGATAATTTTAATGACATCCTGCAAAACGTTAAGTTCCGGTGACATTTTTCAGCTAGCTAGCATTTCTCTATGGATGACACAGTGCATAGACTCACATGCAGCAGTGACCTCTTTGACCCGAGTAGTGAAACCAGAAAGCCTTCCAGTCATGGCAGCTGCGCCGTCCATGCATATACCGACACAAAATGACCCATTCAGTTTTCCTGATACGTAATCATTCAAAGACTTGAATAGTTCTGCAGCTGTGGTGTAGGTTGGCAACGAAAGTGCACATAACATATCCTCATGCGCATCCTCCTGAAAAACATATCGCACAGAAACAAGCATTGTTGCCTTGTCAAATTGGGAGACTCGTCAACCTGTATTGCATACCACAGTGACTCATTAATCCTCTCTAACAATTGTGCGCAATATACTCTGCTGTTTCATCAATTCGTCTAGTTAGGATGCTAGCCGAAAGAGGAACACGTGCCACCTTTTGAACTGCAGCCTCTCCTAAAAGTTCACGACAAATGTCCTTAGCAGCAGGCAGGATCAACTCTTCACCAATAGTAAAGGGCTTCTTAGCTTTAGCAATGCAGCTAGTCACTAAGAATGATGCTCTCAGTGCAGACACATTTGATGAAGTGGTGGCCTTCAATAATTGCTTCTGTTCTTAGTGTTCACGGTTTTTTCTTTTGAAAAACTCCAAAGGCTTGTCTTTTAATGCAGGGTGCTTGGTCTCCATGTGGCAAAGCAGTTTCGAAGGTTTCATGGCTTCGCTGGATAGCCGGTCACCACATATTGTACAAGTGGGCTTGGAGAATGTCAATCACCTGTTGCAATGAACCTGTAATTTAAGTAGGACTCTTGGTATTTTCTTTTAAATGCAACTTTCTTTTTGTTGGCAGTCTTAGAGTTTTCTGCCGTCTCATCATTGGGTCTTTCCCCCTTTTCAAAGAAGCTCTCCAGCGACGTTTGTTTTATTTATTTTTTATCTATTTATTTATTTATTTATTTTTTGCGGTATGCGGGCCCCTCACTGCTGTGGCCTCTCCCGTCGCGGAGCACAGGCTCCGGACGCACAGGCTCAGCGGCCATGGCTCACGGGCTCAGTCGCTCCGCGGCATGTGGGATCTTCCCGGACCAGGGCACGAACCCGCGTCTTCTGCATCGGCAGGCGGACTCTCAACCACTGCGCCACCAGGGAAGCCCTTGTTTTATTTTTTAAAAATTTTTATTATTTTTATTTTTTTGCGGTACGCGGGCCTCTCACTGTTGTGGCCTCTCCTGATGCGGAGCACAGGCTCCGGACGCGCAGGCTCAGCGGCCATGGCTCACGGGCCCAGCCGCCCTGCTGCATGTGGGATCCTCCCGGACCGGGGCACGAACCCGCGTCCCCTGCATCGGCAGGCGGACTCTCAACGACTGCACCACCAGGGAAGCCCGCGACATTTGTTTTTTACTCATTTTGGCTAGGGTTAGTTTATGGGCTTACCAAAACCGTGACTGAGACAAGTGCTCAGTGCAGGAAAGAGGCGAGGATGGAAGTGATAAATAAAATAATGGGAGGGCCTTGCACAGACTAAAATAGGTATCGGATTCTGACTTAAAGCTTGCCACCAGATGCAGCTTAATTGTCACTTGCCACTCACTAATAGGGTTTTGATATGTCTGCGAGCAATTGATTTACTATGGTCTCTGTGCAGTTAAACCTCTCTGCTAATGATAATCTGTATTTGCAGCCACTCCCCAGCGCTAGCATCACTGCCTCAGCTCCATCTCAGATCGTCAGGCATTAGATTCTCATAAGGAGCGCACCACCTAGATCCCTTGCATGTGCAGTTCACAGTAGGGTTCGCGCTCCTATGAGAATCTAATGCCCCCGCTGATCTGCCAGGAGGCGGAGCTCAGGCCGTAACGCAAGAGATGGGGAGCGGCTGTAAATACAGATGCAGCTTGGCTTGCTTACCCACCACTCAACTCCTGCTGTGCAGCCCGGTTCCTAACAGGCCACGGACCAGCACTGGTCCATGGCCCAGGGGTCGGGGACCCCAGTTATAGGAGTATGCTTTTTTAATATATAAGTAGTATGCTATGTATAGAATTTGTTTTTCTTCACAGAACCATGAGTGTGGAATATTATCTCTCATGTATGCATAAATCAATACAGATAAATGTGTGTGTACGTGTGTGTATGAAACTGAGGAACAGAATTCTTACTTTAAAGTACACAAATCTTCACTATACAATTCAAATCCCAGCTGCTCACCTCTGTCACATAGTAGCTCTATGACGCTGGGTGAGTTAACTTCTCTGAGCTATCATATCCTCATCTGTAAAACAGAGATGAGAATATCATTGTAATGAGGAAAAAACGAGCTGGCATTTGTAAAGTGCCTTGCACATGTAAATCCTACATTCGTGTCTGTTAAATAAGAATAGGTTATCTGAGGTCCACAGCTGGTAAGGAGTGGAGGTAGGTCTGGTCTTGCAGGCCCACGTGGCTGCTGCTGCACCACACACTCCATCATGATCCTCTCTTGGAAGCAGGAGTGACCACTGATCCCCACACTTCCAGTGGAAAGCGGAGGCCCAGCAGAGAAGTGACTTGATATTAGGCTATGGAGTGAGCTGCTGTGAGCCTCATGTTCTCCCTTCCAAGGCTTTGCCTGGGCCACCCCACACAGTTGGACTCTCAGCCTCACCCTTTCTTACTTCCTGAGCTTCTCCATTGCAAGGGAGAGTGTGGTAGGTAAGGTATCCAGCCTTTCTCCTATAGAGACAGGGTACCCTCAAGGGGCCAGGGAAAAAGTGTTACCTGATCCACCACCCACACATCATTCTCCAGCCTTTACAGAAGAATTCTGACAGTTCCACCTTGATCACGCACGCCCATCTATCCCCCCTTCTCCATCCCACTACCACTGCAGTACAAGCCTCCTAAGTGGTAACCTTGTCTTTCCTCTGAAACAGTGTCTGCTAAGTATTCCTAAGCATGGCTCTGCCTGTTTACTCTCTTCTTCTAAGAACTTACACGGCTCCTTTTGACCGTAGACTTAAGTCTGGGTGAGTCTAATATTTCCACCCAGGCTTTCCAAGAGACAAGGAGGAATTAAAATGACATGAGTGGCCACGTTTCTGGAATTCCTTCATAAAGTTACATCCTGAGCGGTTGTTGACTCTCCTCCTTAGATGTCACACAAGCTTCAATGGCAGCCCCTCCCTGCTCAGCACTGAGTCAGTTCTGATCACGGAGGGAGTTGGTGAGTGCCACCAGCAAGTGGGGTTTGGAGCTGACTTTGCTGTCCCCATCAGAGTGGGAGATGAATGTCCCACCCAGAGTGCCCACAGGGTCTGACACACTTTCTTGAACCAAGCCCCTTATTCTCCCTGGATCACTTCCTGTCTCATCAGGCTGGAGTGCTGCTTCAAGTCTATCCTCAGTCTCCCAGAATCTCCCTCTGCTGAGCTGGTGCAGACCCAACTGTCCACTCCCTTTAGACGAGGCTCTTTGACCTGTGACCCCCAGCCCCTTCTACCTTTTCACCCCCAAACAGCTAGTCCAGGACTCTGTCCCTTAGCAGCTCATTACTTATCCCCACATTCAAGCTTCCCCATTTTCACCAGGCCCTTCTTCCCCTACCTCCTCCTTACAACCTTTTTTTTATAGAGGATGGTATCTGAGATGAAGCATATCTGTATTTTTTTTTCACACAACAGCCTTATGAGATGAGTGTTCTAACTTGCATTTTATAAAAGAAGGAACTGAACTTCAGGTCAGGAAACATGCTTTCCAGATAAATGGTGTGACCAGAATTTGAACCCTGACAGACAGACTCCCAACCCCTCGCTCTTTCACTACTCTGTGCTTCCTGGGGACAATGAGAGTGAGGTGACTGTCTTTTCACTTCAGCTTGGGATACACCCCGCTTTCAAGAAGCTGCTGGACCATGGTTGGCTCTGATACTTTCTCCACCTCTTTCTATATTTACCTGAACAGAAGATGGAAAGAGCTTAGTTAATATCTGTTACATTAATGCATGAGATCTGCCACGAATAATGCCATGTTATCTCAGTGGAAACATCTGGTTTATGGATCATGAGGAAAAGGATTTATCAAACTTTGCATGAGCTTACTCAAAAAATAATATTCTGCAAAGCCATCCATGCTTTGTGCTGATGGCGTTTTAAGTAGAGCAAGAATTGGATTTTTGCAAGTGGTGCTGTAATTTGCAAACCAAGGGCTGCACTGGAAACCATCATTTCAAGGAAGATGTGCTTTAGCAGATTTGTTTTCTGCTAAAAGAAAACTGACATGCCAGAGACACAAGAAAAGTTGGCCAATGGAAGTATCTCTGTAACTGTGCCGGATTCAAGTCAATTTCACTGCGGATGCTGGGACTAACCCGGGGAATATTGAGGAGGGTCGCAGTCGGTTTTTGTGGGGCTGGGAACTAGAGCAGGGAGTCTTTACCAAGAAAGCAAGAGCCAGATTGAAAAGAGCCTCAAGATCACGAAAGAGAGCCTGAGGATAAAATGCCAGGAGGAAGAGTCAGACAAACTCCAAACAGAGGTGAGCAGGGGGCAGAATATGGGTAGAGACAGCTGTCAAGGGTGGAGGACAGAGTGAAGGGTTCGGAGTCAAGGATGTGAGGCAGCTCAATGCTAGTGAGGACAGAGTAGTGTTCCTGAAGGAACATTAGCCAGCATCTGTGACCCACTCTCGTTCACGGGGGTTTTGAAAGTTACGGAAAGAAATGAGAAGGAGGGAAGGAGAGAGAGAAGCCAGATTCTAATTTCTCTCCAGCAAAGGAGAACTGAGGTTTGACATGAGAGTCCTTGGCTCAAATCCTACATTTATTAAATAATAATATTAATTATTGTTTTAATTATAATAGAGAACATTTATTGGTCCTCTCCTTGATTCCAGGTACTGTACAAGTGGTGTACCTACATCATCTTTAATCCTTAGAAAATCCCAGAAGGGTTTCATCATCGCAGTTTTTTGGGTAAAGAAATAAACCATGGAGAGCTTAAACCCCTCATCCAAGGTTACACAGTGACAACTTTTGGCAGTCTCAGGAATTGAGTGCAGATCACCCTGACTCCAAATCTTATTTTTTTTTTTTTTTTTTTTTTTTTTTTGTGATACGCGGGCCTCTCACTGTTGTGGCCTCTCCCGTTGCGGAGCACAGGCTCCGGACGCGCAGGCTCAGCGGCCATGGCTCACGGACCCAGCCGCTCGGTGGCATGTGGGATCTTCCCGGACCGGGGCATGAACCCGTGTCCCCTGCATCGGCAGGCGGATTCTCAACCACTGCGCCACCAGGGAAGCCCCCAAATCTTATTTTTAAGAGCTATGTGACCTTGAGCAATGCAGGTTCCTCATCTGTGACACAGTAAATAATAATAAAAATTCATGTTGTAGAAAAACTCACAGAATAAACAAATCAAAATAAATAAAATAACTCCTACCTATCAGGATTGCCATCAGGATTAAATGGGTTGACAGGGGAAAGTGCTTTGTAAACTGCAATACACCATACAAATTTTATCATTATTATTATTTCAAAAAAAAATGGCTGCTCCCATAAAATAAAACAGTCTGTGGCATCTATTTATGACAACATGACTCACAAACCATTTCCATTCTGATGGGTTTCCTCCCTATCATATTATTAAAAGGTTAAGGAAAATGAACAATGGAGGATTAAGATTAGATCTTTCACACATGAAACCACAAAATCAATACAGCCCCTGTAATCCATCGGATGTTGTGAAGAAATATACCAGAGGCGCCTGGAAATGTCAACAGGTATTGACAAGAAATCTGGCCAGGCAGCCTTGGCCAAGGCTTGGCTGCTGCCTGCCTCACTCCAGCATCCTCCTGGCAAACGGAGACTCACACTCTAAGACATGGAGCGGTGAGGGGGCTGAAGAGAGGAGCACTTTTCCTTCTTCCAAAGTTCTGCACAATTTATGTTTCTGCAGTTGGGTCAGAGCTGCCTGGAAAAAAATTATAGCCTAAGTCGCACCACGGGGAGCATGCAATTCCACTTTCCGTGGCCAATATAAAGCCCATTTTTAAAAAACCTTCTGTGATTATCCCTATATGCTATGATGGTCATTATCACTGTGGTTCTCATTCAGTATTTAGAGGATGCCAGCTCTCTTCTTGGACACCTGTGTGATTGACGCCAAAGCTGAAAACTCAAAGCAGCGAGGCCTCCTCGGAGGCTTTATTCTTCCTGCCCAGCTGGAAAGGGATGCCTGGAGATGTCAGAGAAAGAGTTCTGGTGAGTGTTGTGGTTGGGCTTTTGGTCCAAAGCCTGAGGTGTGGCTGAAAGTAGGGTTAAAGTCTGGCCCTAGGGTGCCCTAAGATAGAATGACCTTTTTTTTTTTTTTTTTTTTTTGCGGTATGCGGGCCTCTCACTGTTGTGGCCTCTCCCGTCACGGAGCACAGGCTCCCGACGCGCAGGCGCAGCGGCCATGGCTCACGGGCCCAGCTGCTCCGCGGTATGTGGGATCTTCCCGGACCGGGGCATGAACCCGTGTCCCCTGCATCGGCAGGCGGATTCTCAACCACTGCGCCACCAGGGAAGCCCTAGAATGACCTTTTGATGCACCTTCGTGGTCCGTGGGTCCACATCTGTGTGACCCTCCTGCCACAGTCCTAGACATTCTTTATACTTCATACCAAGTACCATCCTCTCTACTTAATAGTGTAGAGGATCAGAGAAGCAAGGAAACTTGCCCAAAGTCACAGAGTTAGTAAGGATCCGAATTGAGATTCAAACTCAGCCCATTGTTTCTCCAGTGTCCACGCTGCCCGCTCCTTGGCAGCTCCCTCTCAAAAGTGTAAATCCTCAAAACAGAAGTAAGCACTGTGTCTGGGCTGTTGATGAAGAGGGCAGCACTGCCCTCCCACCAAAGAGAAAACCAAATAGATGAACCCCAGGATGGTGGAAGTAACAGGAAAAGGTACCAAAAAGGAGCAGAGGGTCAGAGCAGACTGGAGAGGCCTGGGCTGATTCTAGAAGGTTTGGAGAGAGAGAAGCCCTGCCAGCAAGGCCTGCCTGGGAAGGACAGAGCAGACTCAGGGGGCCATTCAGTAGCCCACAGAACGCACTCACAGGCTGGCTTTCTTTCGGCCTCTGAGGACACAGGTTGTCAGATTTGGGGGTAGAAGAGAGCCACTCACTCTGCAAGCATCTGAACACAAGCCAGCCAGCAGCCAGCCTCTTTGGGTGCTTGTGCCCATTTCCAGGAGCCTGGCTCCAGCCGTCATCTGCTGTCTGGTCCCTAAAGAAATTCAGGTGACTGGCTGGAACACGGGACACACAGGCTTGCCTCTTCTCAGTGAGTCTGCCTGAATCTGAAATGCCCGGCTACCCTGTCCACAGGGAGTGTCTTACCGTGTGAGCTGTGACTTTCCCAAGGACACACGCCGGTGGTGTGCAGGTGGCATGAGTGGGTCTCACACCCTGTTCTCTGGTGTGAGCCCAGAACTTTCCCTCGCGTTCTGTTCTGCCTCTTAGAAGAATCTCAAAGCCCAGGCCAGGCGCTAGGTGTCAGGCAGAACTCTACCTCTGGAAAAGGTCATCTCTCTGCCCCTTTTCATACTTGTTCGAGGAAGTCCTAGGAGTTTAGAGTCAGGTCCAGACAGGGGAAGCCTGAGGACAGGAATAAACCTCCACACTTGATATAGAAGCTGAATAATAATGGCTAATACTTATGAAGTATATTCATCACGTGCCATGAATTGTTCTAAATATTTTCTGTAATGTTAACCTGTTAACCTTCACAAGAGCCCTGTGAGGTGGGTACAATTAACCCCATTTTCCAGACAGGAAAACTGAAGGTAAGAAGCATAGCTAGTAAGTGCAGAAGTCCCCTGCTACAGACTGGCTGTTTGTGTCCCCCCAAAATTCGTATGTTGAAACCTAATCCCTAATGTGATGGTATTTGGAGATGGAGCCTTTGGGAGGTGATTAGGTCATGAGGGCAGAGTCATCATAAATGGGATTAGTGCCCTTATCAAAGAGACCCCAGAGAGCTCCCTCACTCCTTCTACTGGGTAAGGACACATGAAGTTGGAAAATGGCCGCCTATGAGCCAAGAAGGGGACTGTCGCCAGACACGGAATCTGCTGGCACAGTGATCTTGGACTTCCAACCTCCAGAACTGTGAGAAATAAACGTCTGGTTGTTTATTAGCCACCCGGTCTGGTATTTTGTGATAGCAGCCCAAATGGACAAAGACACCCACTTTTGTACCCTGCGGCAGGGCTACAGAGTCTGTGCATACCCACGGTCTCATATTACCCTCTCAGGAGACAGGGAATTTCTCCATGTCTGGCTCATGTACAGAGACTGTGGTGTCAATTTCCAAGGTGAAGAGAGCCTCTGAGGAAGAGCAATGGCACACTTTGACAAATGCAGTTATTCAAACGTGGGTCCAGAATCAATGGAATAGTATATTCAGGATAAATAGAAACTAGTGAACTAATAATTTTGCATAAAAATCAAAATCATATTTAAATCCACATAAGACTCCTAAAATAACTTTGTTTGTACATCAAGCAATTAAAAAAAAAAAATCTGGGCTTCCCTGGTGGCGCAGTGGTTGAGAATCCGCCTGCCGATGCAGGGGACACAGGTTCGTGCCCCGGTCTGGGAGGATCCCACATGCCGCGGAGAGGCTGGGTCCATGAGCCATGGCCGCTGAGCTTGTGCGTCCGGAGCCTGTGCTCCGCAACGGGAGAGGCCACAGCAGTGAGAGGCCCGCGTACCGCAAAAAAAAAAAAAAATCTTTCTTGGGCTGATGAGTCAGTGTGATTTAGATGCCCAGGTGATTCGGCCTTGACATTGACTCTGCTGTTTATCAACCCTGTGCAGGAGTCAGGCTTGCAAGGCCATGGCTTTCCTCCCCAGCGCATGCTGCAAGGTTGGGTACTGGCTGCACTTAGACAGACATTAATGTTCCCTGTGCCAAGAGGGCTATCATTCTGGTTTTGCCCACCCTGGGAGCTACAATTCTCACATCAGTAGACAGATGGCGGGCGCCCATCCGAATCAGGAATCCAAGCTGGAGGGACATATACATTGGAAATTATGAAATTAACCATCAAGACAATATCAATAATGATATTGTTAAAGTTTCTTGAAATCTTGGTATACATGGTGCTGTGCTAAGTGCCTTCACCAGCCTGAACAAAAATCTCAAGTAACTTGACCCAGGGCCACTCATCCAGTGAGTGGATGAGGCAGGCTTTACAAGCAGACATTCTGACCTCAGAGCCTGTTCTCTTAACGTGTATGCAAGGGCAAGCCTAGTGTCATATGTCTGATTTATGACCCAGTTAAGCAGAAATATGTAGAATACACTGTGGGGTCCTGATGTTGACATCTTCTTCAGCTAAGGGTATATAGCCTCTGTCCAGGTTGGACCATGCCTCCTGCTTTGCTTGTAAGGTCTGTTAATCCTCTCCTGAGTGTCCCTGCACTTCTCTCTCTCTGGATTGTGTCACTTCCATGTATCAGGAGGCTTTAAATCCTTTGGAGGAAGACCTTGGTCTTTACACCTGCCATTTCTCAAAGTCGGAGTTGTCTTTTTTTTTTTATTTTGCGGTACGTGGGCCTCTCACTGCTGTGGCCTCTCCTGCCGCGGAGCACAGGCTCCGCACGCGCAGGCTCCGCGGCCATGGCTCACGGGCCCAGCCGTTCCGTGGCATGTGGGATCTTCCCGGACGGGGGCGCGAACCCGTGTCCCCTGCATCGGCCGGCGGACTCTCAACCACTGCGCCACCAGGGAAGGAAGCCCTCGGAGTTAAGTCTTGTGTCCTGATCAAAGAATTGCTGCTTCGCCTGTTGAGTCTGGAGATGATGTTTCCCCCTGGTGGCGGGACAGTGGCATACCTATCTCTCTAATCAAAAACCTCTGCCCCGATCTGTGAGCCATATTTTCTAGAAGCAGTGGTTAAAGAAAGGTATTTGTATACTCTTTTGAGGGAGAAAGAGGCTCTTCCTGGTTAAGACTTACATTTAAAAACAACAACAACGGGCTTCCCTGGTGGCGCAGTGGTTGGGAGTCCGCCTGCCGATGCAGGGGACGCGGGTTCGTGCCCCGGTCTGGGAGGATCCCACATGCCGCGGAGCGGCTGGGCCCGTGAGCCATGGCCGCTGAGCCTGAGCGTCCGGAGCCTGTGCTCCGCAACGGGAGAGGCCACAACAGTGAGAGGCCCGCATACCGCAAAAAAAAAAAAGAAAAAAACTTCATTAAACAATGCTACTTCGTGGTAGCTTGTCTCCAAAGGTAGTTCCCAATGAATCACACCTCCCTGTATTCACACCCTTGTGTTGCTCCCTCCCACAAGGGCTGGCCCTGGGACTCACTTTAACCAATACCATGAGATAGGAGCAAGGTAGCCCCAGTTCCAGGCTAAAGCCTCGGTCTGGCAGCTTCTTGGAGCCCTGAGCTGCCATGTAAAAAGCCCCTGTGGAGTGGCCACCTGAGAAAGAGGCCCCAGGGAGGTCAGAGGCCACAGTCAAGCCATCCCTGCTAATCCTGAGCTGTCCAACTTCCCAGCCAAGTCAACAAACATCTGAGTGGAGAAGCCATTTGGAATGTTCCAGTCCCAGCAGACGTCATATGGAACAGAGATGGCCACTCCTGCTGGACACTGTTCAAATTCTTGACCTTCAGAAGTGTGAGTTATAATAAAATAATTGATGTTTTAAGTCACTCGGTTTGGGGATGATTTTTTAAAAATTTATTTTATGGAAGTATAGTTGATGTACAATACTGTGTTAATTTCTGCTGTATAGCAAAGTGATTCAGTTATACATATATATATATTCTTTTCCATTATGGTTTATCACAGGATATTGTATATAGTTCCCTGTGCTATACAGTAGGACCTTGTTGTAATCCACTCTATACGTAATAGTTTGCATCTGCTAACCCCAAACTCCTAATCCTTCCCTCCCCCACTCCCTTGGCAACCACAAGTCTGTTCTCTGTGTCTGTGAGTCTATTTCTATAGATAAGTTCATTTGTGTCATATTTTATATTCCACATATAAGTGATATTATACGGTTTTTGTCTTTCTCTTTCTGACTTACTTCACTTCGTATGGTCATTTCTAGGTCCATCCATGTTGCTGCAAATGGCATTATTTCATTCTTTTTATGGCTGAGTAGTGTTCCATTATATATATGTGCCACATCTTCTTTATCCATTCATCTGTCAGTGGGCATTTAGGTTTTTTTCATGTCTTGGCTATCGTGAATAGTGCTGCAATGAACACTGGGGTGCATGTATCTTTTCGAATTATGGTTTTCTCTGGATATATGTCCAGGAGTGGCATTGCTGGGTCATATGGCAACTCTCTTTTTAGTTTTTTTGAGGAACCTCCATACTGTTTTCCATAGTGGCTGTACCAATTTACATTCCCACCAACAGCGTAGGAGGGTTCATTGGGATGATTCTTTGTGGAAACACCAGATAACAGAAACTCTGGGTCATACAATGTAACATCAGTATTTGCATCAGTAATTCAAAAATCTGACCATTCAACCACTTCACTCTTTGGTTTGGGGTTTTCAAGCACAGGTGAAGTTTCCCAGAGTTCCTTCCCCGCCCCAAGCCACCACCCCGCTGACATCAGGAAAGTATATGATTCTACTCCTCACAGTTACTCAGGTCATCATTATAGACGTGTGCAATCACTCGAGGTTATTTCCTCTAGGAACCTGGGAGATCCGTGTGGGCATGGAGCAAGGGCGATATTTACTGCTGCATCGCCCAGTTTAGCACAGGGCTCCCTGCACAGTAGACATCAAAAATATCTAAATATTTGAATGAATAAATACATTGGTGCAAAGTTCAGATTGGTATGAAGGTCAGAGTAGCTAAGGCAAAGATTGAGAACTTATTCATTTGCCAGGCTAAGTAAAGTTTGAACTTGATCCACTAGTGAGTGAATGAACAGATGAACAAGGTAGCTTAAATTTCACCATTTGCCACAGTTAATCCACAAAATCAATGTAACTACATCGTGCACTGAGTCATTGCAAGTCCCCCAGGTAATTAGTTTCCTTGCACATTGCCAGGTGGAACCTCACTTCCCCTCCTTCACATCTCTAGCATTCCTGGAAATATCTGAAATAGAAAATGAGTACTCAATATTTTATTTTTAAGCAATTGCCTGCACTTTAATCTAAAAACATTTACAAAAACGTGTTGCTCTGGGTTGAACTCGAGATGTTTCATTGCCAATGCCGGTAATATCAACGGGCTTTATGGGGTCGGTGAAATAGGCTCAGAGTTTGGGAATCAAAAATGTGTTTAATAGAAAATATGATGTACTGTGCTCCAGTATTAAACATACAATTATGTATAGACTCTGAGAACCACTGGGGGACCTATGAATCACCCACCTTGCCCACGTGTGAATCCCGGACACACTGCTGCTTCACGATCTATGTCTAAAAGTTTTCTCCAGTTTAGGGACTGCATTAAAAGCATGATTTTCACCACTGTCATGGCACACCTGTCTTCTAGTGTTTCTTCTTTACCTCCTCTTCTCACATATACTGGAGAGTCCTCTCTGATCAGCACTCTTGCCGATGACCAGGAGCCAAGCTGTGTGCCCTCTCCAGCCCCGAATCACTAGCATCAAGTCCATTTGTACCTAGAGGGCTTTCCCAATCTTCCCAATTGCATTTGGCAAGTACATCCCAGATGATGGAGGCAGAGCCTGCACAGCTGCCTCTTCCCTCAGCACTCTGGCCCGCCCTCACCTTGGAGCCCACTGCTGGCCTCTTCCATCTACCTGGTCTTTACAGTGCTGACCACCCCCCATCAGGGTTGATCCCCTATTCTTGGCGCACTTATTCTGTTTTCCTGAACTGTCTGGCTTATGCCCAGTGTCCTATAGCTATTCCTCTCTACTTGCAACCAGAGAGAAATAGGTATCTACCCTTTATAGACCATCTACAATAGAAGAAACAGGGCACCTATGTATTCCATAGAGAAACACACATCCATACTTACATACAGAGATATACATAGTCGAGGACACAGAATTCACCACAAAAGACAAACCAAACCCTGGCATAGATAGGGAGCCTCCTCTGCTAAACAGATGCTGCTTTTCTGCCACCACCAGAGCCTGCATCATAGACATTGGCTACTGAGATCATTGCTGTGAACCCATGACTCCTTTCCAAGGGATGCTTGCCAATTCCATGAAGTGGGGAATGGGAATTGTAGGAAGGAGGGTGTATTAGTTTAGGTAATAGTAGCCACAACAGAAAAACCCTGAAATCTCAGCAGCCTAACACAATAGAAATTTATTTATTTATTTTGCATTTCTTAATTTTTAATTTTTATTTTTTAACTAAAATTGTTTTTAATTAAAAATTTTTTATACAATTTTTAAAGGTTACTTTCCATTTACAGTTATAACAAAATACAGGCTATATTCCCCATGTTGTACAATACATCCTTGAGCCTATCTTACACCTCCTACTCCCTGACCCCTGTATTGCCCCTTTGCCCTTCCCTCTCCCCACTGGTAACCACTAGTTTGTTCTCTATATCTGTGAGTCTGCTTCTTTTTTGCTATATTCACTAGTTTGTTGTACATTTTAGATTCCACATATAAGTGGTAACATACAGTATTTATCTTTCTCTGTCTGATTTCTTTCACTGAGCATAATGCCCTCCAAGTCTATCCTTATTGCTGTGAATGGCAAAATATCCTTTCCTTTTTCATGGCTGAGTAGCATTCCATTGTATATAATCTCAATAGCTCAACGCAATAGAAGTTTCTTTCTTACTCAGCCATAGACTAGTCAACAGGGAGTGGGGAGGATTCTGCTCCACGCAGCCGTGCAGGAATTGAGGCTGCCAGAGTTTCCACCCTCTCCAACACTGGCTTCCAGGGTCACCCTGGGTATCCACATTTGGCAGGCTGATGAGGGAAAAGAGTGTGGAGTGGCACAAGGGAGGGTAAGATGGCACGCATCTCTTCTCCCTGTATTCCACGGGACTTTAGTCATAGGGCCAAGTAGAACTGAGGGTGCACTGGGAAATGTAGTGTAACTGACTGCCTCAGAGGAAGAGGATGGGGATCCATGAACAGCTATTCTCTTTTCCATGAAAAGATGGGACTCTTCATTCATTTTCCTGGCTATCTTTGTTTTCCCCTTCTCATTTTTCTAGTTCATAATAGATCCATTTCCTTTTCTGCTGTGGGTTATTGTTTTGCCAACTAGTCCTCCAAAGATCTCGCTGCCCACTCGGTCCATGCACACTTCTTTCTGGCCCCATTTTGCACCACCCTGGTGAGAACCCCCCCGCCATGGATAAGGAGTTCCAATGTGCATCACCACCTCTGGTGATGCAGTTATCACAGCAGTCTGCTAAGGGCTCTTTTAAATCAGGTCCTCCAGGACTCAAGGACAAATCAACAGCAGAAACCTTGGAGACGAGGGGCTCACAGACACTGATTAGGACTCGAACAATAAGAGGGGCATAACGCGTTCCCTCCGGGATCCAGGGAAGGTGAGCCTGGAAGACCAGGAACTCGACCTAAGAGAGACAAGCCGGGGCACATCAATCCACAGGACCAGGTAACCAAGAAGGAAACGTGAGCTGTATGGAGGGGGGGCTGCTCGGAACAGCTGCCAAGCTCAGCCCTGGGGACTTAATATACCTTCCTTAACAGAGGACCATAGTCTCCGTCATAATAACCCCACCTTTGTGCACAGCTGCACTGTTTACAAAGCCCTTCACAAAGGGCTTCTATCAACAACAGGCGACAGATATTACATTTATGCCCTCTTCTCCTTCTGTGCCACCCCTGCCCTAATTCAGGCCCCCATCATCTCTCGGCAGACTGTTATAACAGCCTCCTAACCATCTCTCTGCTCCAATTTGCCTCCCTCTAATCCATTCTCTACACTGCAGCCGAGTAATCTCTCTCACAAAGAAAGCTGCCCCCTTCCTTCCCCCCTGAAACCCATCAAGAGCTCCCCATTGCACTTAGGATAAAATCCATATCATTAGCCTTGCCCATCAGGCCCCTCCTGCCTGCCTCTCTGGTTTCATTTCTTTCCACTGCTCAAGCTGAACTCCAGACTCCAGCAACACTGAGTGGCTTTGGTTCCGCACAGACCCTGTGTGATTTCTTACCCTTGCATCTCGATTTTTCTGGACTCTCCCTGTACTGCCATGCACCCTCCCTTTGGTGCTTGGTTTGCTACCTCTTCCTCACCCCTTAGGGGCCAGCTCAAGCATCACTTTTGAGAAATGTTTCTCAGTGACCACATGCACACACACACACATGCACATTTGGCCCCATCCAAACCATATTAATGCATGTCTCCAGCACTGCAGTCATCACACAATACTGCCCTGATGTATTACTGTGTCTGTCGCTCTCACCAGGGTGTCAGCTCTTACAGGAAGGTCTGTTACATATTCATCTTTATATCCAGGCACCTAGCATTGTAACTGGCATCTAGTAGCTCTCAATAAATGATTATTGAAGCATTAGTTCACAAGCCTACATTTGAAACTAGGGAAACCAGTGCTCAGAGGGCTTAAGGGATTTGTCCAGGATATAAACTAATAAATGAGAGAAATGAAATGCCAATCTAGGTCTGTCTGATGTCCCAAACACTTCAGACTACTCCACACTGCCTTTAAAGAGACTACAGATAATTTTGTGAGCTGAAAAAGTTCTATCTCTTAAAGGAACTCTTCCTTCTTATTTCATTTTGTTTTTACTTCTTTTGAATCTTAGATCCTTTTGAGAATCTGAGGAAGGCTATGGACTTTTTCTCCAGAAAAATGCACATACACACCAAATTTAGTATGTAAAAGAAGAGTGTATTAGCCGGGATAAGGTAGCTGTTACTGCAGTAACATATAGACCACAAAATCTCAATGAAATAGCCCAATTAAAGTTTAATTCTCACTCATAGAAAGTTCTTTATGGGTCAGCAGGGACTCTCCTCAACTAGTGTGTCAGGGTTTTAGGCTCCCTCCATCATAAGACACTGTTATCTCAACACATGCTTTCAAATCACCAGGACAGAAGAAGAGAGAAATAGAAAAGGTACACAGGCTTTTAACTGCTTCAGCATGAAAGTGGCACATGTCTGGGATAAATTGCAAAATGTCCACAAATTCCTTCCCACGTTGTATGCACACCCCTTTACAAAGTGACTCTGCTTTTCCTCCTATCAACAGGTATTATCTGTCTCTGTCTCTTGAATGTGGGTTTGGCCATTTCTCTGGCCAATGGGACATTAAGAAACATACTGCAGTCAGAGGCTTTAAAAACACTTGTGCATTGGAGTCTATGCTTTCTTGCTGCTCTTTGGAACCATGAGATCACCATGAAAAAACCTTAGTCTTTTTGGAGACATGTGGCTTAGTTACCCCGTCACGTCGGCCAATAGCCAGCACCTACAGACCAACAGGATAAATCCTCAAGCAGGTGAGTAAGGCAATTCTGTATCAGCCAGGCCCCTGCTGAACATCTTAGCTGGCTGAGGTTGCATGAGTGAACCCAGGCAAGACTAGCAGAACTGCCCAGCTTAGCCCAGACTTACTTGATGACCCAAAGAATTTTGAGCTAATAAATGACTATTATTTTAAGCTACTAAATTTGGGGATTATTTGTTATGCAGCAAAAGCTAACTACTACAAAAATAGGTACCAGAGTGCTGCTATAAGAAAAACCTAAAAAGTGTAGCATTGATTATGGAACTGGAGGCTAGAAAATTAGTTCTCAAAGTCTGGAAGAACAACACTGTCAGTGGATCCATAGACCTAGAGCTATGAATTCCTACATATAATTTAAAAGCCTGAAGGCACATGATTGTTTTAAAAAACTCTTTCCTGGTCAGAGAAGAGAGCTATGGCCAGAGAATGGTGAGGTGTGATAATTGTGCTAGACCTTCATCAGTCCTGGAAATTCCTAAGAAGAGGGTAAAGCCTTGAAATTACAAAAAGAAGAGGTTAGGAGTCAGAAAAAACTTGACTCTAGTCATAGATTTACTACTTAGCAACTATAGAGCCAATTGTGGAACCTCATCTCAGAGGCATGGAAGATGATACTTCGTTTTTATTGTCAAGATCAAACAAGGTGATATGTGGGGAAAACTTAAATTGCTAAGAACTGTCCATGAAAAATATGTGTATTATCAGCACAGCCAGAGGCTGCCATCCTCCTGGCATGACCTCAGGTGAGCGGCACCTAGCGCCACCAGGGGGCGCTATGGGGTTGGAATTCCAGGAAACCCATTGGAGCCTGGAGTCAAACCCAGGAGAGTCAATTGGGAAGGCTTTCTTGAGAAAGTGACATTAATATGAAACAGAAAGAATGAGTCGTATTTAGCCACGTGGCACATATTCTGGGCAGAGAGAACAGCATGCACAAAAAATCTGGAGATGAGTGAGCACACGATTCATTCGTGTAACTGCCCTCTCTAAAATTTGTGGCTTCCTCCATCAGTCCCGTAGGTTCAGGAGGTGAAAAAAGAACCCTATCTTGTAAGGATGTGGCTTCTCTTAAATGCAGGCAAACACGAGAAAGGACGTGGATCTTTCTTGAAATGCACTTTTCTGCTTCTTTACAAATGATTAACCACCACCATCAATTGTGTCAAAGTTCAGGTCACTGCATCGTTTGGGACAGTGATGAGAAAATGCCTTGTGCTTGGGATAATAATAACTGGAATGAACACAGGATGGCCCGAGAGCAGAACTTGTGTTCTGTGTTCTGGGCACAGTTAATGCGAAGGGTCTTCCGCCTTCTGTGGCTTTCCATCCTTCCCCTTGGCTGCTCTTCCTTATTTGCACTCCCAACCTCAGCCCAGCTACTTCAGCAGACAGGTCAGGATGGGGAGCAGGCTGGCCCTTCCAACCTGCATCAGAAAGTAAGTTAAGGGCTTGATGTTTTATATAGTCAAGCCTTAAAATAACCTTATGAAGTAGGTAATAATGAATTATGATCCCCATTTTCCAGATGAATAAAAACAGTCTCAGAGACATTAGGTAGCTTGTTTGAGGAAATCAAATCCAGGCTGTGTTCTTTCTACCAGCCCACCCTCAAGTTGCCCGCTGCCTCTCCCCTCCGAGGCCGCTCACCTACACCTGCCAGATCAACAGAGACAAGACGGCGATCGACCACGTTCCTCCATCTCTTCATGGGCCGCAGATGAGTTTCATAAATGCCAGGCCAGTGCAGTCTGTACTTTAACTTGTTGCTTCTAAGGAGTCAGTGATGGGGGTACATCTGAGAGCCCAGGCCATTTGTATATGGCCTTCGAGTTTGCACCAGGCCTCTTTTACACCGCACTTCTGTGCTTCCCACCAGAGGCAGGGTTGGTACCGTCTCCAGGTTGGGATTCGGGGCTGACACTATGTCGGCAGTGGAACTGAAAAGGTGAAGACACCCACCCCACATCTGGTCACAGGCAACCTGGGAGTCATTTCTAGGAATCATTTCTAGAGTTATCGAGGTGAACACTTGCTTGAATTATGCCATTTCAAGAGACCCTTAGAGTCCCATTTTTCTTTCATCCAGTTTAATGGTGAGGCCACATCGAAACGACAAGGCCATCGGCATGCTATTCAGAATGATGTAAAGATGAAGGGAAAGCACTTTTTCAGGCTCAAATAAAACAAGTCTGACCCACCCTACATGAGTGGTACCTGCCTTTGCTGTGCTCACCCCTAAGGAAAGTCCTCTGACTTTGAACGTGGGAGAAGGGATAGGTGAAGGGTGAAGGTGTTTGAGTTTTTTTCCATGTGCTACTATCACCATGGCTGTCAGGATTATCAGCAAATACTGGAGACAGATGTTAAATCTGATACCAGTCATCTACTATACTTCACTTCCCAACAAGGTCAGGGCAGCCATCTATTTCTCCCTAAATATAATAAAGTCCTACAAAAGTTATACAATAAGAACAACACGTATTTGGTTAATTAGCCTCATACAGTTATCATTTTTTTTTTGCGGTACGCGGGCCTCTCACTGTTGTGGCCTCTCCCATTGCAGAGCGCAGGCTCCGGACGCGCAGGCGCAGCGGCCATGGCTCACGGGCCCAGCCGCTCTGCGGCACGTGGGATCTTCCCGGACCTGGGCACGAACCCGTGTCCCCTGCATCGGCAGGCGGACTCTCAACCACTGCGCCACCAGGGAAGCCCCAGTTATCATTTTTATAATGCCTGTTTTCACACTTAGCATCTCATCTGAACCCTCCTGACCCTAAGTGATAGGTAGGCAGAGCCCTCCCAGTTTATATACATATGAGGAAACAGAATCAAAGAGAGTCAATAAAAATGTCAGCTCAAAAAAAAAATGTCATCTCACTTACAGAGAGAGAACAGAGTATGTGCCAGCACTGTTCTAAGTGCTTTAAGTATTTCAGTTTATCTAATATTCACCACAATCCTGTGAGGTGGGTACTATTTTATCCCTGTTTTGTAGATGAAGAAATTTGGGCCCAGAGAGGTTAATAATTTTCCCTGGGTCCACAGCTGGTGAAAGATACAGAGAGAATTTGAACTCAGGTAGATGGGCTGTAAAGTTCTACAGCCTCTTACTGACTTGCTCAAAATCACGTAGCTAGAAAGAGGCAAACTGGAATTCAAAGCCTGGCCTGTCTGACTCCAGACCCTGTATTTACTTAGTAACAATAGCTCACATGTCTGAGTGCCCAGCACGGGCCTGTTCTAAGTGCTTTATTTGTATGCACTTATTTGATCCTCACCACTTTCCAAGTGAGGAAACTGAGGCATAGAAGTAAAGTGACTTGCCCAAGGTCCCAAAGCTGTGGCAGAGAAAGGATTTGAACCCAGGCAGTCCGGACCTAGAGCCCAGTCCTTATTGCCTCACTAACCGTCTGTCCTCTCAGCTGCTTACCCCAGAGACTGTTATACATGAATAAAAACCAAGCTGCAGCATATTTTTCCATCATTCTCATTGGTTTCTGGAGTCACAGCTAAGTCTTCTGTCCGTGCAAAGTCTAAGGCATTTCTGGTTACTGGTGGCTTTCTGTTTACTCTGCCCAACTGTTTGCTCTCCGGGGACAGAAGCTGACAGTAGCATTCCCTGTGCAGGCTCTTCATGGATCCAGGAGCCTCAGTCAGATCTCCTGTCGCATAGAGAAAATGAAGACATCCAGGGTGTGGGCTTGGAGGGCACTGGCAGAGCTGTTTCTTCTCTGTGCTGCCCTGGCGTGTCTCAGTTTGCCGGGTTCCAGGTAAGTGACGGTTCTGAATGACTCCCTGATCGATAACATGACGGGGAATATAAAGCCACATCATAGTGCCCCTCTCCTTGTCACATGCCTATTAAATAAGGAACATCTCCTGAAGCAATCTGCATGCGTCTGATAGAATAATATCAACAACTCTTCAAATTGTTGTGGAACCCAGCGACCAACTTCAACAAAAGTTCTTGTAGGAAACAGACATGTTTAAATGTATTTTGTCATGCTGCGAATACTTGTTCTGTATTCTGAACAAAGCCTTGGCATGATTCATTATGCAAAAGGGTTGTTATGTATGGGGAAAAAAGCCAATTCATAACAATGATTTTAATATGAGAGTGACCTGCCCTCCCTGCTCATCAGCCTACACTCTTTGTTCTCAGGCTCTCACACTCTCTCTCTCCCTCCCTCTCCCTCTCTCTCTCTCCCTCCCTCTCTCTCTGTCTCTGTCTCCCTCTCTCTCTCTCTCTCCCTCCCTCCCTCCCTGTCTCTCTCCCCCCTCCCTCTCTCTCTCTATCTCTCTCTCTCCCTCTTCCTCTCTCTTTCCCTCCCTCCCTCCCTCTCTCTCCCTCCCTCTCCCTCCCTCCCTCTCTCTCTCTCTCTCTCTCTCTCCCTCTCTCTCTCCCCCCTCCCTCTCCTTCCCTCCCTCTCTCTCCCTCCCTCTTCCTCCCTCCCTCCCTCTCTCTCTCGCTCTCTCTATCTATCTCTATCTCTATCTCTCTCTCTCGCTTTCCCTCTCTCTTTCTCACACATACACACACATTCCAGATGTTCGCAGCAGTTAAATGCTAGCTAATTTATTTTATAATTTTTTTGGTATTTGTTAATAGGGTGCAAAACAGGCTAAAAACAAATATCTGAGTTGAAAGCTCAAACTTAATCTGAGTGAAAGTTCAAACTTGGGCTCCACTGAAAGAAGCACCAGTGACATGGCAATTGGGGGATCCTTCTGGTACAGGAGAAGCCGCTGCCGATGTCAGAGGCTAAAGCTGTCAGCTGTCCTAGGCTCCTTGCGAGCCATCCCGTGGGGAGAAGGACTGTTAATGCCTTTCCTCATATCATTACATAAAAGCTGTGTGCACACAGTCTCCCATGGGAGGAGCAACTGGTACCCATTGTACGCACCCCCTGGTGTCAGCTCTGCTGATTACTCAGCCCCCACTGGGCACCACCCCGAGACTAGGGTGCTGAGTGTTCGCTACCCATTGAGCACTCAGTGAATAATAGGTATTATGATTATCAAGAATCTCAACTTGGCCCTGAGAAGAACAAAGAAGCCAAGGCCTTCCTTGTGTGTACTGTGTGTCCATCAGGATCCAAAGAAATGTGTCTAGAATGGACGGTTTAAAGGGATCATAGCAACCCTACATATGGACCCCTATGTGAGGCCTCTTGTCAGGCTCTGAGGCTACAGAAGTGAATAGGACACAAAGGGCTCATGTTCTCTTGGAGAAAACCAACATGTGAGCACATATTATGTGTGCTGTTGCAATAAATAGCACAGGGGCAGGTGGGAAACAAGAGAGGAGTGATTGGCTTTCCTGGAGATGGAGTCTGGCAAGGCTTCTGGAAGAGAGGATGCTTGAGCTGAATCTTTACCTAGGAATAGGTATTTGCCAAATGGCCAAGGAGGTGAAGGGTGTTCCAGGCAGAGGAAGCAGCATAGACAAGGGCGTGGAGATGAGAGAGCCTGGCTTGTTCCTGAAGCCACATATCTACTTCAGTAAGCCTCGAGCACAGGTCAAAGTGGGGAGCTGCCAGAGATGGGACCAAGGAGGAGTCAGCAGGAGTCAGATACTGGGTGGAGCTGGGGCGGCGGGGGGTGCCTGTACACCAGCTAAGGAGCTTGAACCTTATCGTCTAGGCAATGGGGAGCCATGGAAGGGTTTTAAGCAAAGGATCGATCGACACAGTATTATATATTACATATATTATATTATATATATAATATATATTATATATTATATTATATAATATATATAATATATATTATATTATATATTATATATTAATATTATATATTAGTTCACCCAGAGGTAGGAAGTGGAGATGTGAGTGGGTGAGTCTAGACAACAGGTTGAGAAACCTTGCTTAATCGTCCAGCAATGTCATGAGGTGGGGTGTTATCCTTACTCACTATGTAGAAGAGCAAACGGGTCCTCTGAGAAGAGAAGAGATTCATTCACATCTCATGAGTCTCAAACCCTTACCTGAATCCAGGTTTAGTGCTCTGGCCTCTACCCACGATTCCATGGAGCAGTCTTGAACGTGGCATGTGTTTGAATTCCATACACAAAGTGGAGGAATAGCCTTCAGTTCTGCAAGAGGAAATGCTGAGACCTCCTGTGTACTAGCTAAGAAAGGTTTCTGTTTTTAGTTACTCTTGTAATCAAGTCAAATGAAATACTCATTATGTCATCTTAAGACTTATGTTTGCTTATTGCTACTCTGTGCCAGGCACTTAGGTATATTAAGTCTAATTCTCAAGGCTATTTGAGATAAGTGCTATTGTTTATAGTTTACAGAGAGGGAAACTGAGATTTGGAGAGATAACTAGCTCTAGGTTCCTCACTTAGTATATCAATATAACAGAATATAGATTCCTATCTGTTTTTTTCTGGTTCCAGAGCTCCTGTATGTCTCTGTATCTTTCTTCCTCTTGCTAATACATTATCTCTTCTCCACCTGCATTGTGGATCTGATTTGCTGGACTCCCAGGCCATTTCTCTGCCGCTGGACCACACATTTGTTGCCTTGAGAGTTTGCTTTAAATTTCATTTCTACAATAGCAAATGACACAGAGAAGAGAAATTGAAAATCCACCACCCAGAAGCTGCCCCTTCCAGCAAAGAGGAAGGATGCTATTTGCAAAGGATGCAGCTGCCTAACAAATTGTGTGTGACAAGAAAGTTGTTGTGTCAGGGCATTTCTACAGAAAGCCAAAATATATTGATGCACCCCGTCTTTGTAAGCTTATGGCTCTCAGTTTACTGCTGACCTAATCCTGCCGTACGCGATGGATCCATATTTATTCTGATCAGAGACTCCTGTTAGAAAGAGAGTAGGAGACAGGAAGCAAGTGAAATATGTCCTCCTGCTGGCAGCTGCATTCCATGCACCTCGAGGAATGTCAGGTACCTCCTGGCCAGTCCTTACGTAGAGGATACGTTCCAAGGCCTTGTAGAAGGGTGTTTGCTGTAGCATTGTTTGCAATTGCAAAACATGAAAAAAAGATATAAACATCCTTCAAAAAGAAAAAGAATAAGTTGAATGCAGTGTATGTCTTATGATGGAACATGTAGATAAAAGAAAGGAACAAGACCTCTTTATGAATCAACATGGATAGGCCAGAAATACAATGTTGATTGACAAAAGCAAGTTATAGAATACTATGTCCAGTATGAGTGCAGCTCACAAAAGCAACGCTATGTGTTGTGTCTATATGTATGTATGTCAACATTTAAAAAACTGGAAGGATATACACCAAATTCATGACAGTAGTATCCTCTGAAGAAGAGAGGAAAGTGAACTGGGGCTGGTGTAAACCACAGATGTCAAATTTATAAGGTTATTTTTTATTAAAAAAAAAAAAAAGACTTGAAGGAAGTGTACCAAAGTGTTAACAATTGCCAATCCTGTGTTGTGAATACCTGAGTATTTATTATTTTGTTTTCTGTACTTCTCTGGGCATGTTTAATTTTTCAACATTAAAAATACACAGAGGATTTTGAATGACAGAAGTCAAGGCAGTTGGTCAGAACGTCCATCTGGTTCATCTCTGTAAATTCACAGCGTGAAGGCCCGTGTTATAATAACCATACGCAGAGGTCCTGACTGCCCCTGTCCTCTGTTGGGTCCATGCTAGTCCCAGGAATTAAAGATGCAAGTTGATGCTAGCCTTGCTTGCAGATTTGCATTTTATAGTACTAATAAGCCACACACATTTATCCAATGTAATATACAAACATGCTGTTTATTCAGCTGATTATTTCATTGTATTGCCACCTCCATAATGAAAAGAGGTCTGGTGGTTGTAACCACTTTTTACCAAGTTCCTTCTGTAAGTGATCATCTTGCCCATTAACAGGCTTTCACATCGCAGAGAGGAAAATAACTGCGACTCTTAAAAGCGTGTGTGCACATTACTTATCTACTCAGTCTCCACTGTGGCCTGAATTGGGTGGAAAGTTGCTAAAAACACAATGTAACTATTTCTTAGGGGCATCAGAAAGAGGATACCCTGCAGAGCTGTCAAATACCTACTTAGGAGAAGACAAATCACAGACAATATTGTCTTGTCAAACCTGGGCAGATTAGTAGATAAGAGCACATTCTGAAGCCCCCAGAGGCTGGGCAGCATCCTGCCTCAAGGAACCAGTTTAAAGACTCCACCTGTGGTTCCCACTAGTCTTTGACCTTTCATTAAAGATCCAGCTTTACTAGGCAATTGATTTTTTGCTGATCTCTGGGGTGGTCATGGAGATAGATTTTCACTGTAGTTAATATTATCCTCTTCTTTAGGACTCTTGCCAAGTGAGAATGTATTGTTAATGACCTTGTCTGAAGTGATATGTTAAAATTTTGAGACAGTGGAAACTATGTGATGCTCTGCCTAATGACTGAATCTTGGACACAGGGATGCAAGAGGCCCTGCATGGAGACGGAGGGGACTCTGGCAGAGTGGATGCTGGTCTGTTTTCGCTACGGGCAGCATAGAGAAATGGACCTAACAGAGACTAGAGTTGAGTAGACCTCGGCTCAGACCCCAGCATGACCACATACCAGCTGCACGGCTCTGGGCCATTTCCCTCATCTCTCTGGAAGGTTGCTGCCTTCTAGCGTTGCTGTCAGGATTAGATGAGATGGCATGGGTGAAACGTCTCAGGCAGGATCTGACACTTCCTGGGCGCTCAGCAAATCTTAATTCTCTTTCTCTTCTCTTGTCCCTTTCTACCTTGAAAAGAAACACAAATTACAAAGAATCTTGCAGTGTTATACATTCTTTCAGATGGAGGAAAAATAGAAACCATAATACACCCATTATATTACACATGGCGAAACCAGAGGCCTAGGCAGATTAAATAACATGCCCATTCATTCCCTCTTTTACTCGATGTCCCAAGAGTGCCAGGAACTCAACAAAAAGTGTTGCCTCATCTTCTAGACAGATTTCAGATCTCATATTGCTTGACTGCTCTGCAGATGTGACAGCATATGCCTCTCTCATCCCCCCCGCCCCCCGCTGCACTGGCCTCACCCCATCCCCTACCCACCTCTGTGTACTGTCCTCGCCCTGGCCTGGCAGCCACCAGTCTCTCCTTGTCTGCTGGTTGTGTTTATGTTCCCCACAATCTTCTCCTTGGCCGGCATCTCTCAAGAACAGTCTTATCCTCTCCCAAAGCTTTTCATAATCAGATCTGTATCCCGAGTACAAATCCCTCTCCTGAGTTCCAAAACTACGTAGGAACTATTTATCAAATGACTCTACGTAGGTGTTCCACAGACACCTGGAACTCTGCTTGTCCCAATTCCATCATCCTCGACAAATTCCTTTGCTCCTGAGTTCCCCACTCAAACTAGAAACCAGCATCAACCTAAACGTGTTCCTCTCTCTAACCCACACCCCCCATCACCCTATCCATTCCACCTGAGAATCATCTAGTAAGTCTGTCTTCCCCATTCTCTCTCCCCTGGATGCTGCAATGGTGCAGGCTCACATCACTCATTGGTACCACTGCTCGAGCCTCCTACCTGCTTTTCCTGCCTCAGGGCTCTTCCCACCTCCATCCAGCCTCCATGCTGCAGCCACAGTGACGTCCTAAAGCTCAGCTCTGACCGTGGAGCCTGCATGCTTAAAAACCTTGCCTACCGGATAAAGTCCGGAAGAGCTCAGGCGTGAGGCATGTTTCTCTTTTCCTATCCTAAGCGAAACTGTGAGTTCCAGAAGGCAAAACCTGTGTCTTATAATTCTCTGTATCCTCTTTAGCATAGTATCCCGAACGTGGTTTGTTCTCAGAAAAAGTTTCATAGACTCATAATGTGAGAGGGCAACTTAAAGACCACCTAGTCCAAACTTCTCATTTTCCAGGGGATAAAACAGAGGCCCCAAGATGGGGAGGGTATTACTTGAGGTCATACATCTAGCTGTGGTTGTAATCCCTGCATATGTAAAGCACTTTAGGGTTTATAAAGTGCTTTCACATATACTTTCTTATTTAATCTTACAAATAGCCTGATGAGCTAGGTATGATTCTCTCATTATATAGGTGAGAAAAGGGAAGCTCGCAGAGGTTGAAAAACCAGACCAAGATCATCCAGCTGCTGATGGACTGTCTTCTGATCAGAGTTCAGCACTCTTTTGACCCTAGCTAGCCATAATGTCAGGCAGTAACTGAGGGTTCAATAAATACTTGTTGAATGAATTAACCTGTACTTGACTGATAAAGGAATAGCCTTGCACAAATGAGCAAATATATATCTATTGAATGGACAGACAGGTGGTTGGATGTATATTTAATTCCCTTCTGATACTTGACTCTTCTCTATGATGACCTTTTAGGGGTGAAAGGCCACCCTCTCTTGAGTCAAATGCAGTCAACGAGAGCCTTGCCAAGACTAGACAGACGCGGAGTGTGGATGTCACCTCAATGCCTATTGATTGTGAACTGTCCAGCTGGTCCTCCTGGACCACATGTGATCCTTGTCAGAAGAAGAGGGTAGGTACCCAGGCCTTGGGAGACCTCTAAGCTTCCAGGGGTCCTAATCCTCAGCAAGATCGGCTGAGGCATTACTGACAGTGCCTGCATCAGAGTAGGACCTGGGTAAATGTTGGCTGATTTAATTAATGGATTTTATTCCTCTGAGTTTCCAAGGAGCAATCAGATCCTTTCTTTGATCTTTCAGATTTTTTCCAAGCATATCTGTCCTTGCTCCCATTAGCAGCTTCTTAATTAGACTTCCTACCTCCAACCTTGCTCTTTCAATCCAGCTTTCATGGTGCAACCAGGGGAGCTATTGAAAATGGAAGTCTGGCCAGTCTCTTTCCCCAGCTTGGACATCCAAAGTCTATGCATGGCCCTTAGGATCAAGTCCAGACTCATGGTATTCAAGGCCCCCCATGCCTTAGACCAGGCCTACGTCTCCATAGAACAGCCCCCATGCCAGCACACAGAACACGTATATTTTTCTGACCATTTCACGCTCTGTCTGTTCCTTTCATGCTGCTTTCTTAGGCTGGAGTGACCTTTCCACCTCCTTCACCAGCTAACACCTACTCATGATTGGAAACTGCTTAGCGGCCGCGTCTTTTGAGAAGCTTTCCCTGACTTCTCAGCCCCCCTTGCCCTTAGATAGATACCCTTTTATGAACTACAGTAGCTCCTTATTCCTCCTGTATCCTAACACTTATCATTTACTTTTCTTTTATTATTGGTCTTTCCATTAAATGGTGAGCACTTAAAAACATATTCAATACTGTATCTTCAGTGTATAGGCCAATGTCTAGCATGTAAGAGATGCTCCGTAAACATGTGTTGTTTGATCTCAGCATATTTCTTGACATCTCTATAAGGAAGGGAGGATAATTGTTACACTTTCTGTTAGGCAGATGGATAGAGACCCAGAGCAGGTAAGTGATTTCTTGGGTTCACCCAGTAGCAAAAACAGACCTTGAACTCAGGCCACTGGCCTCCTTGTCTAGCATTCTACCAGTCAAAACACACAGTCTCTGCAGTATTTGTTCTTCGATGTTCCTTGTCACAGGAGGGCTGACCCAGGAGCCAGCTCTAAGAACAAGATATGTGTCAGAGAAAAGAGAACGGTTCTCATTTCCCCGGCTCCTTGGGAAACTGAACCAGCCATGGGCTAGGATTCTAAAGAGGCTGTGGAAGTAGGCCCAGGACAATTGCACGCTTAATTGGATCAACGTGGAGAGCCAGGCAGGCTCATTCAGTTCCCAAAGTAGGCATTATTGCTGATGTGATGAACATTGATCCAATTATCTGGATAATTGCTTCATCTGCACCATAAACCAGGAAGACCCAGCATGAGCCGTCCATCCATCCACTCACTCAGCCAGACAGAGCTCTGCACTCAGACTTTGCTACACAGGGTCCCTCAGTGGACGTCACTGCTGTCTGCCGGGTCAGTGGCTGGCATTTCATCAAAACCTTTCGACTGGAATTGGAAGATGTCTTTCCTCCGTCATCTCCACACTCCTCAAACCCATTTTGTCTCTGGTGCCTGGGGCTAGTCTTCTAGCATCTTCTTTGCAGACCTTATCCCTGTCCTGCCAGCCTCTGCCTTCCAGGAAGAAAGGCTCTGGGAAAGCAAAGGAGCATGGGTGGATGGTTGTCTATGTTTCTTTTCTAGATTTCCAGATACCATGCACGTAATAACTGTGGCTGCTTAACATGTCAGTCTGTAAAGGGGCCGCTCTCCTGCTTTGCCCCCTTTGGTGGTACCAAAATCTTGACTAGCAGCTAGCATTTGGACGTCACCCAAATCTGATCATTTCCTTCCTCTGCAGTGGTTTCTCATTTCCCCATAATGAAGTACTAAATCCAGCCTTACTGAGGCCGGGGAGGCCCTGCCTCACCTGCTCCTGGCTACGTCTCCCTCCGTCTCTGGCCCCTCTCCCTCCTTCACTCTTCACTCCAGCTGTGATGGATTTCTTCTCGTTTCCTGGAACAAGGTGCATACTGTCTAGTCTCTCAGCTTTGGTACAGCAGTTCCCCCGACCCAGATTGCCCTTCTCTCCCCTCCTCAGCCATGTTTGCCTGACATGTCTACTCATCCTCTGGGGCTCAGCTTAGATGTCGCTTCACCGTCTCCTAAGGCTGCGCTGCGGATTCCCCTCTGCGTTTACACAGCACTCTGCACTGCCCCTGTCATGGCAGCCGTCACACTGGGTTGTCACTGCCTGGTGTTGACCATCATCACACCACCACCATCTGCAGCCTCCTCGAAGGGCAGCCCAAGAGGGCATGATTATGATCAAAACCAAACAAGCATAAATAGCACCTACCTTTTTCAGCATCGGGTGGCTCAATCAAAAGTTTGGAAATCCAATCGACATTTCTGGAATAAACAATCTAGAGATCGAGAAATATTGACTGCTAAAAATTATTAATAATTAAAAAGAAAAATAAGCACAAGCAACTGAGGGCCTACTGTGTACCAGACAACATGAGGTCTCATAGATATCTCATACCTATAATTGAAACTCCGTAACTGTACATTTAGGTAATGCATTATCCCCATTTCATAGATTAGTAAACTGAGATCACAATGCTTAAGTAACTTACCTGATATCACATAACTAGAGAGTATCAGAGTCAGTGGCTCCAAAGTGCGTGCTTTTTTGTGTTATAAGCTACTTAGTAAACGAGAATACTTGAATCAACCCATTGGACTAATCAAGCTGCAAGACTGAACTGGCTGCATCAAAGCCCTTACTACCTTTGACTCCAAAGCCCACACTTTCCCCACGTTTAGCAAATCTTTACTGATCACTGTGGATGCAGAAATTGAAGAGAAGGTCCCTGCCCTCAGAGGGCTCCCAGGCTTTTGGAAATAGACAACCAGCCAATGGCAATATAGATCCTTAAGTGTACCCCTTAGCTCCCCAGGTCTCCAAGGCTCTGCCCTTGGTTCACTTTGCTCCTCTCTGCTACAGTACAGACACGCCTACTTGCTCCAGCCCTCTCAGTTCCATGGGGAACCGTGCAGCTTCTCTGACAAGGAAGTTGAAGACTGTGTTTCCAACAGACCATGCAGAAGTCAAGTGCGATGTGAAGGCTTTGTGTGTGCGCAGACAGGTATAAAGGGACGCAGGAGTGGGAGGGGAAAGCTATCAAGTGAGCCAATGGCACAAGATGATGGGAGGACTGGCCATCGCCTAGTGCTCAAGATCAGGGTCTTGTGTCAGGTCAGGAGGCCTCCTTGTCCTCCTTGGCCTCTTTTTACATGTATTATTTCATAAAAACAACCCTACCATGTAGGTGTTAATATTACCCCCATTTTACAAATTGAGAAATTGAGACTTGGAGAAGTTACTCACCCAAGATCATATAGCAGGTAAGTGGAGGAGGTACAGTTAGGAATTGGGGAATTCAAATTACATTCACTGACATTAAGGACACCAAAATTATGTGTGCTAGAATAAGAACTCCCGAGTTAAATCTTACTTTGACTTTGTAATTTAGAGAAGTCACTTAACCTTATCACATGTTGGTTCTCTAAACAGAAAATCAGAAGTGATGTTAATGCCTTACAAGTTTGCTATAAGCATCAAGTGACACGATGGGTGTGAAAGCTCTTTGCAGACCCTGAGTTCTGCTGGCTTTCTCAGAGGTTTGAGGCTAAATACAATGTAGCAAAGCCATCTGCAACAGTTAAATAGGGTGGGTAGCATCATTTATCTCTGAAAGCTCTTTGGTGAGATGGTGCCTGCATTTCTGTATCACCAAGTAGGACATAACCCTTAACCCATGAGATAGTCAGTAAAACATTTTCGATTAAAGGAAGCAAGGGGAAAAAAAGAGAGAGAGATTAACAGGCAGACAGAGGGAAGGAAGGAAGGAAGGAGCACACAAATGAATACTCATCAGTGGCAGAGCTAAGTAAACACTTGTCTTTTCAATTCATTCCTCCAGCTCATTCAGGCAAACATATGCCTCTCTGTTTCTCCAAGGCTCCAGCAAAAATAAGAGTATTTTGACCCAAATTATCTAGATGGGAGTTGCAACTCTCTACATTCTCTGTAACCATGTGGACTGTGCTTAGGGATCTTCTCAGAAAGAATTAGTGATTCTTAGAGCAATTTCTAGGGCTTGTTGCAAATGCGAAACCATCCAATAAATCTGAAAGACTTTAACAGGGTGTCCATGGACTAATTATGACCAGTGTTACATGATTCTGACCAAAGCCATAATGGTTATTTGGGCAGGCTTTAGTTTAAATGCCTTGTAAGGAACATATGAAAACCGGATTGTTACTCTTCTGCCTTAATACCCCCAAAACATTGGTTAAAAATGACCAGACAC
Organism: Kogia breviceps; assembly: GCF_026419965.1. Lineage (NCBI taxonomy): Eukaryota > Metazoa > Chordata > Mammalia > Artiodactyla > Physeteridae > Kogia > Kogia breviceps. Next base: position 154,185,736 of record NC_081310.1, read on the forward strand.
ATCTGAGGAAAAAAGGTTACCTGTCTTATGGGCTTTATCCCCCAAGAATATACAAATAAGAAAGGAAGTCAAGTCAATGGCGAAAAGAGTTTCAAGGAAGCAAATAATTTTAAACATACAGTTCAAATAATTTTATCATCTAAAAGTAGTCCAAATGGCTGTGGTGTTGAAGGCAGTGTGCTTTAGTGGGGAGAGTTTGTGATAAGAAAGCTATAGGTTCCAATCTCCCTGCCAACACTTACCAGCAATGTGCATTTGGACCATCAAAACACTAATCATAGTAATAACAACACATATCCAGCACTTACCATGAGCCAGTACTATTTCATTTATTTAAATCCCCAGCAACCCTAGGGGGTAGGTATGATGGCATCTCTATTTTACAGATGAGTAAATTGAGGCCGGGGGGTGGGTCAGGTAACATTTGGAAGGTCCCACGACTAGTACTATTACAGGACCCACCGAACCCACCACCTCTCACCAGTGCCAAGCAGAGGAGTCCAGCCTTCCTTCCTGTCTGGCCACTCGACCCCTGCCTAGCAGATCTGCCCTCAAGTACTTTCAGAGATATAACACTGGCTTCTTTGGGGGGATAAACTGTGAATTCCATTACCCACCCACCCTAATACATGAGGACTAATGCAAACAGAGCATTAAGGGCACAGCAAAGTGTCCGGCCCACAGTGGGTCTCAAACCGTGTGAGTCCCTCTCTTACCGGCCTCGGACCGTGGGTAACCCCCTTTCTCCATCCCAGGGAGGTGTGTAAACCGCAGACTTCTTTGTAACGGGGACAACGACTGTGGAGACCAGTCAGATGAGGGGAACTGTAGAAGGATTTATAAAAAATGTCAGCAGGAAATGGACCAATACTGGGCCATTGGCAGCCTGGCCAGTGGGTAAGTTACCGCCTTCTGTCGTGGAGCTGGAAGGGCACACAATTAAATGTGATTCTGGAGAAGAGACAGGGAGGGACCTGTAAACAGAGTGGCTCCTTTTTTTCTTTCTGAAAAAGGCAGGGGTGTAAGCGGATGCTCCCTGAGGACAGACCCAGGGCCTCCAGGAGCACATCTCATGGAGAGATGGACCTACGCAGCTGCAGGGAGGGGGCACCGAGGGCAGAGCTGTGTGTTGGGGCCCCAGAGGCTCCACGCCAGGGCTGGGGGAAGGGTTACTCGACACCTGCTCCTTGACTGTTAGGTACTTTCTAAGCATTACCTTTGAATCCCCTTGACAGCTGCGAGGGAGGTGTCTCTGTTTCTCTATCCTGAAGCCCCAGCAGAGGGGCTGGCCCAGAGAAGGTGCTAAGTAATTAGCCAGTGAAGGAGTGCATTTCCAGCATGGCTCTGCAGCCACTCTGGGTGCAGCCAATCTGGGGGCCTCTGAGTTGGTTAAATCCTCTGGGGAGGTGAGGGGTCAGAAGGGACCAGACTGGTCTGGTGCTCACCCTCCTCTCCTGCTGCGCTCTGCAGCCTCTCGGCCTCCAGGCCGAGAGGAGGGCCTCCCTTCAGACGCCTCACAAATCAACATGTGTGACTCAGCGTGGGGAGCAGAGTGGCCCTGGATGGGGCTCTCCCTCTTCCTAAATGAACGTCAGACCTCCCTCCTGAAAGGTTGTCATTAGAGATACAGACGCCTCATGTGGGGAAAACCTCCTCTCAGGACCACCTTAGAAACTTGTGATTATAAGCCCCATCTCCTCGATAAGGAAACTGAGGCCTGGAAAGTTCAGAGAGTTCTCAGAAGTCACACGGCAAAGAGGGTGACAGAATGGACATTCAGAGCCAGTAGCAGAGGCTGACTGTACCCTGCAGGAGGGGCAGAAATACGGCTCACAGGCCACGGGACCCTGGCTGAGGCACTTGTCTGTGCAGTGCCTTAGTTTTGTCATTTGTAGATGGAAGTTAGTAATACGCTTCTTTCCAACCTGTGAGGGATGCATAAGCTAATGCCACGGTAATAAACTAATACACAAGAGGCGGCTGGTATGGGTGTGGTGGGAAGAAAGCAGACTCTGCTCTTGACTTAAGACACTCAGACTCTGAGTTCTGGCCCTGCCAGCTGCTGTGGTGGTTTGGTTGCCCTCTCTGTGCCTCACTTTCCTCATCTGTTAAATGGGTATAATAATAATACCCATGGATTCAATGAGCCAATATGTGTAATTGATTATTACAGTATTAAAAAAAATGAATATACATTATTATGCTACATGAAACTCTGTCACAGGAGAGAGAGCCTAAGACAATTCTGGTAGAGCAGAACAGGCCAACAGGCAGAAGCTAAAAGGAGACAGGGCTCCTTTGAACAAAAAAATGGCTGTCAGTAGTAGTCAAAGCAGACTTCCAAGAATGGTCTAGCATGGTAGGCAAGAACAAGCCTCCAGGAATGGAGGCTTCTTAGGAGGCGGTGAGGAAGAATGTCAAATTAGAGACAGGATTTTCATTCTTTCTAAAGGGGCATAATGGCATCCAGGGCTTCTGCCATCCAGGGCTTCAGGGACATTGTGTAAGGTGATGCCCTGAGCCATCTGCGACCGTGTCCGTTTCCAGTTAGACTCTCAGTAAATGGGAATTAATTTAGTGTCTTGTGATGGGGCTCATACAGAAATGAAGAAGAAAACCACCATCCCCAAGGAGCACAGAATCTAGGGGAGACAACAGACACATAAATAATAACAAGCCTTTATCACAGACCAAGTAGTGTTCTAAGCACTTAACAAATATGGACACGTGTAATCCTCACAACCACGCCAAGAGATAAGATTTTCTTTGTTCCCATTTTACGAATGAGGAGACTGAGGTACAGAGAGGTTAACTGGTGTACCCAAGGTTACATAACTCGTAAATGGCAGAGCAGGAATTTGACCCCAGGCATCTGGCTGCAGAGTCCACGTTCTTGCCTACCATGCTAGACCATTCTTAGAGGGCAACTGCAGTAGGTGCAGGACAATAAATACATGAATGAGGCAAGCACGGGGTCTCATGAGGACCCCTAGTGCACGCAGTTTGGTACAAGTGTCAGTGAAGGCTGCCCACAACAGACAACGACAGAACCCATTCTTGAAAGATAAGTAAGAGATAAAACAGTGAACGGCTAGAAGGGCATTTAGGCATAGGGGACAGCCCTTACGTACACAGAAGAGGAGCAAAGCAGACTGGAGGAAGAACACCCCCAAGTAGTGAGGGACTGGCTTTGTGACTGTGTCTGGGAGTGTCCAGAGATGAAGCCGGAAAGCTGGTTTCATCCAGATATTGAGGGCCTTGAGTGCTGTACCAGGGAATTTGGCCGTCCTTTAGTAGGTCTACCAGTTGGGATTACACCCTCACCTCTTACCCTTCTCCGCCCCTTCCCTGCAGGATAAATTTGTTCACAAACAACTTGGAGGGCCCAGTTCTCGATCACAGGTATTACGCCGGTGCATGCTCCCCCCATTACATACTCAACACGAGGTTTCGGAAGCCATACAATGTGGAAAGCTTCACCCCACAGGTATGTGCCAGCCAGGAAGCCACCGCAGGGCCATGGCAGGGACACTGGCAGAGCAACCAGCAGCATGGTTCCAGACCTGGCTGGGCGGGCGCCGATGCATCGCTTTTTCTCGCTGAGCTTCAATGCTTCATACGTAAAATGGGTGGTCCCTTCCTCTGGACACAGTGGTGAGGCTGACATGCCATGTATAGTAAAGGCAGTACAGAGATGTAGTAGCCATAATCATACTAACAATAAGAACAGAAGCTCCCGTGAAGAGACAAGCATAGCTTAGGATTTGGAGTCTCACAGATGCCTTTGCAACTTACCATCTATATCATCTTAAAGGCTCTGCGCCTCCGTTCTCCCGTCTTTAAAATGGGAGTTATAAAGTTTCTACCTGCACGCAGAGCATTGGTAAGGTGCTTAGTGAGCGTAAATGCTTAGCACACAAAATACCTGGTTTAATTGGTGAGTCTCAGGACGTGGTAACTCTTCTCTCATTTTTGGATGAAAAAAGGCTATTTTTAAAAAATTTATAGCCATAGATAGAGAAAACTGGTAGCTTCAGTTTCATATTTGTACCAAAAGCAAATACAGACACTGTAGGTCCATACTTTATTTTGCCTTTGGAAAATTTCACAGACTTCCATATATAAACATTGGTATGACAGCTGGGACACCCTACCTAGACTTCCAGAGTTTATATAGACATTACAAACAAAGAATTACGTCAGTGATGGAAAAGCAGATGGTCAGTGGGGTAGGAAGTGACACAAGCGACTTAACCTCGTGACTGGAATCACGAGTCAATGGTTTGAATAAATGTAGTCAGTTGAGTGGCAAAGAGCTAGATGTCTCCGATGCCAGGTGATACTAGAATCATCATGACAGACATGCAAGAATCCTAGCATCCAGAGACAGCCAGATGACAGGAAGTGTTAACTCTTGTTATTATCAAGTCCTTGCCTATTAGAACCAGGCGTTGCTCTAAGCATTTTTTTAAGTTATAAAATGCTCTACCAAGATAAGCCTGTGTTATTAACAAACAGACTTAAAAGCAATCTCACAGGAAGTGGGGTTTAGAATAGACTGTGTTACAGTGTGACACACACACCTGAGACTGAGGGAGAGACCTGGGTGCCAGGCCTGGCTCTGTCACAGGTCCCAGGTGTACTTTAGGCTAAGTTCCTGCTCTTCTCTGTGCCTCAGTTTCCTCATCTGTAAAGTGAGGGACTGGACTGGATGACGTGGATGGTAGTTTTCACGTCTAAAACTGTGCAGTCCTGAAGGTTAAGACTGCTGTCCCTCCTCCCTCTCCCTTCCTGCTCCCCTCCCCACACGTAGTTATTGGCCGAAAAAGACAAAATGAGCCTTTGGGACAAACACACCCTCCCCCGTGGTGTTCAGCTCCATCTCTGCAGCCTCCACTTTCAAGGGAGGATCTCAGAGTAGCCATTTATCCTCCTGGTAAAGACAGCTCCTGGCCCAGGCAGGATATAGAGCTTTCTCTCTCCATAGCTGTGTTTTGAGCCCTGTGCCAGGCACTGTACAGTGTTTTACCCACATAAACTCAACCCTCAGAACAAGCCCAGTGAAGGACCCGTTATCATATCCATTTTACACACGAAGAAACCGGGGCACAGAGAGGTTAAGGCCAATGTCCAGGGTTACCCAGCGAGAAAATGGTGCCTCCCACCTTGGGTGCCTTACTCCCCTCCCCGCTGGGAATCACACCTGCTTTGCTTCCTCGGAAGCTGAGGTGTTACGGGGACTGCAAGCATCCAGAAGCCGGTGGGGTGTGGGCGGAGACGATTTGGGGCTGGTCACTCGGAGGCCACCGAGGCAGCACCCTTGGCAATTCCCTGTGCACAGCACCACGAGCACTGATTTTCGAGCAAACGGCTCCTCTAAGTTCTCAAAGGCACTTGGCTGCCCTGTCCCTGCAGCGCCCCTGCACTGCCTTTCACCAGCCCCTCATCAGCTGTCACTGAGCTCCTCTTACGGCCTGCGCATGGGCTTGTCTCTCTGACCCCAAATTCATCCCTTCCAACCCAACCACTATTCCATCCAGCATCTGGATGCCAGCACACTCTCTCATAGCACCTTTGTCCTTCCTCACTCTTGTATCTTCTGATACAACAGCACTAGCATCCCTCCAGTTTCTGGACCACACCCTGCCCTTGCCCACCTCCACGTCTCTGCCTACAGCCCAGAATGTTCTCCTACGTTTCTGCCAGTTGACATCCAAATCAAGCGCCCACCTCTGAGTATCAGCCCATAGTGTTGAACACGTCTGTTTCTCCTGCTGAGTATTTTGTGTCCGGAGCACTTAGTCTAGTACCTGGAACATAGTAAGAGTACAGTGGGTATCTGTTGACTTGAATTGAACTGATGTAAGTCAAATGACCTAAGGAACGTTTTCTTTTTTCTTCCTTCAGACCCAAGGCAAATATGAATTTGCACTGACAGGATATGAATCATACTCAGATTTCGAACATAATGTCACAAGGACAACAATTAGCACGTCTAGTTTCAGCTTTGGTTTTAAAATACCTAGGATATTTGAACTTGGCGTTAGCAGTACAAGTGGTAACGGCAAACATTTTATTAGCAGAACCAAACGATTCTCTCATACGGTAAGTACCCTTTGGCTGCTCTTCCGTTTCTATGTATTCATTTGAATTTTCATGCCCACAGATGTGTCTGTATTCCATATTGCTACTAGTAATGGCAACCAATTTTATTTGCTATCTTAAAAAGCTTTTCACAAAAAATACCTTGGCCTTACATTAACTTACTTTTCAGAAAGGCCAGACAGGGGTGGCCTTCTATAATTATTTACTTTCTTTTCTTTTCTTTTTTTTTTTTTTTTTTTTAGTATGGCATTTTTTTTTGGTTTTTTTTGTTTTTTTTTTACTATTTTAATTTTATTGGAGTATAGTTGATTTACAGTGTTATTTTCTCAGTTTTAATTTTTTTATTGAAATATAATTGATTCACAGTGCGTTAATTTCTGCTGTACAGCAAAGTGATTCATTTATACATATAAAGACATTCTTTTTTTTAATATTCTTTTCCATTATGGTTTATCATAGGTTATTGAATATAGTTCTCTGTGTACTCTCATTTTCTAATGAGCTTTTCCCTTGGTTTTCATTAAGCTGAAGAACCTAGCTTTGCAAGACTAAATCATCTCTGGAGACGTTTCGACTCCCAGCAATTTGTCTTCTGTTCCAAACATGCAGATGAAATTCCTCTCCAGATTGTCACCCAAGACCTCTTCTGGGGTCACCTCCACCTTCTTGGGGGTGTTGTTTCTCCTGCTTGCTTCCTGCTCCTTATCAGTTAGTTTCCTTCCTGGGTTCGAATAGCCACCCCCCCCGTTCTCTATTTAATTTGTGATCCTCTTCCCTTCTTACTCTACAGCTGCCGCAGGTGACTCTCCTGTTCACCCCCCTCCTCTACCAGGGCAAGCGTGAGCCTTCACCACCGCTTCTCCCCTTTCTGTGAAGCTCAGACCTGTACCACCCACTCCTCTGGTTAGCACTACTTAGATGCCTTATGGACACTCCAAAGCAAGTTCTTCCTCCCAAGCTGTTTGTGTTAAATAGCATTCTCTTCCTTCTGCCTTTCCAGGCTAGGCATGTCACAATCGTATTTGGCTCTCTTTTCTCTTCATTCCCACATTTGTTGGCCACCAAATCCTTTAGGTTCACTCTCCAGTATTTCTTCATTTTTTTAAATTGAATTATAGTTGATTTACAATGTTGCGTTAACTTCTGCTATACAGAAAAGTGGTTCAGGTATACATATACATATATATATATATATATATATACATTCCTTTTTGTGTTATTTTCCATTATGGTTTAGCACAGGATATTGAATATAGTTCCCTATGCTGTATGGTAGGACCTTGTTGTTTATCCATTCTATGCATAATAGTTTGCATCTGCTAACCACAGACTCCTACTCCATCCCTCCCCCTGTCCTGGCCTTCGCAACCATAAGTCTGTTCTCTACGTCTGTGAGTCTGTTTCTGTTTCATAGATAAATTCATTTGTGTCGTATTTTAAATTCCACATATAAGTGATGTCATATAGTATTTGTCTTTCTCTGTCTGACTTACTTCACTTAGTATGATCATCTCTAGTTGTCTCCGTGTTGCTGCAAATGGCATTATTTCATTCTTTTCATGGCTGAGTAATATTCCATTGTGTATATATATATATATATATATATATATATATATATATATATATATGCCACATCTTCTCTATCCATTCGTCTGTCGATGGACATTTAGGTTGTTTCCATGTCTTGGCCATCCAGTATTTCTTAATCAAACTCTGATTACATCTTCACTAACCCAGGCCCTTTCATCTCTGGCTTCGGCCCTCCTAATGGGTCTCCTGTCTTCCAACGTGCCCCTTCAAATGTATGTGCTTCCAGAAAAATGTTTTTATGATACTAATCTAGTCGTATCAGCTGCTCCCTATCGCCCATAAGGTGAAGATCAAAGCCCATGCCTTAGTGGAAGAGGAACAATTGGAGTGTGACGTAAGGTGACAGGTATAGGTGGACTTGAAGAATCTTGGATTCCAGAGTGAACGAGGTGCATTTATTCTCTGGTCGCTGAGAGTTTGCAACATGAGCATGATGTGGTAGCAAACTAATCTGAGAGGAACATGGAGGAGATTAAAAGTCTGCAGCGATTTATGTGAGAAAAAGGGAGTGGTGAGGGGCTCAGAAAGTTCTCTGCTGCCAAAATATCAACCAGCTGAAAATGAGTGGTAAACATGAATTAGACTGTAACTGTCTCTGCTTATTTTCCTTCATCTTCTCGGCTGTGAACAACTTGGGGACAGAGGCTGTTTCTTTCATCTTTAGATCCGGGATGGCGCTTGGTAGGTGCTCAAGACTAAAATATAGTGATGAAGGACAGGATAATTAAAAGGAACTTGCCTTGTTAGGAGAGAAAGAGAGGGGTACCATCCTTTGTTCCTTCTTTCTCTCTCTCCCTCCCTCCCTCCCACCTCCCTGATTCAAACAGCCAGTTATAGAATGGTTACATCGTGCTAGGCACTAAACTCGACACTTGGGACCTAGAGGCAACTATAACATGATTCTTGCCTTCAAGCTCACAGTCTAGTAGGAGAGGTAAACATGTTTGCAGATAACCTAGTCCTGATTTTGATATCAGTTGTAATAGATCATGGTCTATACTACAAAGGAAATATGAACAACATGTAGTGCAGTCCTGGGAGATGGAGTGTGTGTCAGGGAAATTCAGGGATGGCATCACATAGGCAGCAACAGGTAAGCAGGAATTTAAAATGTAAGTAGGTGTGTGTCAGGCAGAAAAGGGAGGGAAGAGCATTTCTGGCAGAAGGAACAACATGTGCAAAATTATATTATGAAAGAGATGTGGGAAAGAGCGAAACGTTAGACGGAGGCTGAGGTACGGTGTGGGCAGTGGAGAATAGTAAGGTATGCGGGCTAGTGTGGGGAAAACTTCAAGTTTGTAGAAGATGAAGCCAGGAGGCTGCTGGGGGACACATTGTGAAGTTCTTACATTCAGAGTAAGGGAGTTGATTTTATTCTGCAGGCAGTAGAGAGCCAATGCAGGGTTTTGTTTTAAGCCCAGAAGAGCATTGGAATAACAGAGTTTTAGGACGTCAGCTCTGACTGGAGCATTGAGGGCAGCCAGAGGGAGAAAGGAAATCAATGGGGAAGCTTTTTTCCTAACCCAGGCAGAGGAAGAAGGCTAAAATATTTAGAAAAGTCGTGAACAGAGCACCCAGTGACTGCTTAGGTTGGAAGGATGGGACGAAGGGAGTCATGAGTCACTGGGGCAGGACTAGGATGGGGGAGAGCAGGACAGGGAGCAGAGGTGGCATGGCTTGTAGAGCTGACGGGTCCAGCTGGCTGAGAGTTTGAAGATGAGGGAAGAATGTGTATTTCCCACTCATTCACCTTTTCCTCAGCCTTCACTGCAGTGTAGGAACCTCTTGCTTTGGGTTCCAGTAACATTCCTGGATGCTTGACCTTCATCTAGCATTACCATGTTTCAGTCTTTCCCACACACCAGAGGTCACCAAACTTTTTCTGTAAAGGGCCAGAGAGTAAATATTTCAGGCTTTGCGAGGAGGCCTTAGGGTCTCTGTGGCAACCGCTGAGCTCTGCCATCATAGGGTGACAGCAGTGATAGACAATGCATAAACAAGTAGTGGATTTACAAAACCAAGCACCGGATCCTGAGTGCAGGCTGAGGTTTGCTGACTGTTGCCATGTGCTACAGCGTCCAGCCTTCCTAAAGCACCACTTTTACTCTTTCTTGAGTGCCTTTTCTTCAGAGTTTAAAAAGCACCAACTGGCCTCTCTCGCCTTCCAAGATGGCCCACACTCTGGCTGTGGAGTGTGTATCTCTCTGAATAAACCTTCTTTCTCTTTAAAAAACAAAAAAAGCATCAACCAAGAAGTTGCCTTTGCAGGTCCGCAAACCCCATCTCCCCTTCAGTGGTCCACGGGCACCTGCTGTTTCCTGCCTTGTCTGCTTCGGCTTCCCTTTCTCCTTGATCCTTATTTGCTACCGTAAGGAAGTGAGCGAAGAACAAGCTCTTCCAAGCTGAAAAGTACATCAGAATGTTTCTGAGAAATGAAGGCTTGTCAAAGAGGCCATCTTCCCTCAAGTCTCCTAAAGGAATCATGAGTGATGACCCCTGGCCAAAACATCAGATGGTATTTGGAAAGTTCATCTTCTTGTTCCAGATTCCTGACTTTAAAGGTCTGCTTTTCCCTTGTTGGTCTTTCATTTAGAAAAGTGCATTTCTGCATGCACGCTCTGACCTTGAGGTAGCGCGTTACAAGCTGAAACCCAGAAACCTCATGCTGCATTACGAATTCCTTCAGAGAGTCAAGCGGCTGCCCCTGGAGTACAGCTACGGGGAGTACAGAGATCTCTTTCGCGATTTCGGGACCCACTACATCACAGAGGCCGTGCTCGGGGGCATTTATGAATACACACTCATCATGAACAGAGAGGCCATGGAGAGAGCAGGTACGCTGCCCAAGGACCATGGCTTTACTGATGGGGCACATGGAAGTGTGAGCTAACAGGGAGAGGCTTCTATTCCTTGTTGGGAGAGGGGTTATGAATTATGCTCCTAGTTTTCCTCACCCCTCCCTGGCTGTACTTTCACAGTTTCATTTACAGATTCCTCGTCGTTTTTTGAATTGGTTGATGTTGGTCCTCCTTTGCCAGCCCTGTCTCTGGGCGGTCCTCTTTCTACATAACTTCCTCTAGACAATAGCATCTAATCTCCTGGCTTTAAGTACCTTGAACATGCAGATTATTCCCAAGGCATATGTCTATCCTGAATCTCTTCTGTGCACCCAAGAGCTCATGTGGAAATGTCTCTGAGATATCTTCATCTGAATGTCTAATGACCATCAGAAACTTAACATGCCCCCAGAGAGGACTCTTGCATATGTTTCTTTGCAGTCATCCGCATCTCAGAATGGTTCCACCATTCAATCAGTGGCTCAAGGGAAAAACCTAGGCATCAACCTTGATTATTTTTCTTTCTTTCCAACCTATTAGTAAGTCCCATCAGCTCTACCCCCCAAATTATCTTTTCTTTCTATCTTGACTGTTACCACTTGATGCTCACGCCAAGACCAGTGTTTCTCAAAATTTAATATGAATGTGAATTATCTGTAAATCTTGTAGAAGGTAGATTCTCATTCAATAAGTTTGAGTTGAGACCCAAGATTCTGCATTTCTAACCGGCTTTGAGGTGATATCAGTGCTGTTGGTCCCTAGACCACACTTTGAGCAGCAGTGTTCCAGATTCTTATCAGTGCCTCCAAACTAATACTCAACTCCTATTCCCTTTCTACAGTCCATTCTCCATACAGATATTATAGGTCTTCCCACTTGCAATCAACTTCAAGTCTAAGGTATGATTTCTTCCTCCCAATCCAGTATTCTTTCCTCCCAACATGGCATTTGTCAGGTTAAGTGACCTGCCCTAGGTCACACAGTTTACAGTGGCAGAGCCAGGGCTTGGTTACTTACAGGTCCAGTGTACTTGCAAGAGGACACATGGTGTACAAGGTAAATTTAGATCAGTGTGGCCTCAGTGTTGCCAAGATCAAGGGTGCTGTCCTCCATACCAGAGGTTTCAAAAGCACCTTTCATAGTTCCTCAGATTGCTTCCTACGGAAAGTTTCTATGATCAACTTGGATAAACATATAATAGATCCCACTTTTAGAGTTTCACAGGTGTGCTGAAATCAAGTGACCACTCCACCTCTTTTGATACAACATTTGTCACACTGGCTTGACTGCAAAAGCCCAGTTTCTTGTCATTCTTACTGTTACAAGAATTATGAGAGACAACATCATGGAATTCATGTTTCAAGGAACATGCTTTGGGGAAAACTGATCTACACCAACATTTCTAGACAATCCCAGGCACCAAAGCTGTTCTCCTCTCCTTTCCCTGACCTCACAGTGCTACAGAAAGGTGTTTACAAGTCATACCAAAGACTTCAGCAAGCCCAGGATAGGAAGATGCCTTGGGGAGAATTAGAAAGGGACAGATTGGCAATGGTCCAAAAATGGAGAAGAAATAAGGGAAATCAGCTCCTTTTCTTTGCTAGGCACTATGCCCGACACTTCGTATGCATTAACTAACTAATCAATTAACAAATTCTTTCTACTATATCAAAGAGTAGAGTGGGAAGGGTCAGGGGAAGGGGGACAGCATGCAGCAGCCTCTACTCACTGGATCAATCCCTAGAGATTTGATAAGGAGCCACATTTTTAGAAAGTGGCTCTGAGCATGTCCTGTCTTTGGAGAGCAGCAAAAACCCTCAGAGTCTTTGAAGAGGCTGAAAAGGGAAGTCGATGCTGATCTCTAGTGTCGTCTCTACCCAGGTGCTAGGAGCTGCCTGCATTTCTTGTCATCAGGCTGGCCACCCATTAATTTACACCTGAGTCCCTGTGGGCCTCCAGGAAGGATTAGGCCTCTGGAATCAATCACAGGAAAAGGCATAGGACAAATCACCTTCTAGGTCATGAGCCTCTTTTCTTGTTTCCTTCAGATTATTCTCTTAAGGATGTCCAGGACTGTGCCCAAAATGATTTTAAAATTGGCGTTACCATAAAACAGGTCCACGTCAAGCTGGGTGTGTCGGTTGGCAAGTGCAAGGGCATTCTCAATGAGATAAAAGGTGAGTAGCAAGGGCATGTGACTTCTCTGCTTATCATCCTTCCCTCTCTAGAACCCCAGACCCAGTCACTCTTTAAGCTAAAGACTGGGTGTTCCAAGGCATTTCAATTAAAATAATAATTCATTCAATAAAAATCTACTCAGCGCCTACTATGTGTTTGGGTATACAGAAATGAATGATATGGTCTTCCTATCCTCATGGTACTGACATGAAGTAGGCAAACAAAGAAGCAAGGACAAGGCAGTGATAAGCACCAAACCTGGTCTGGAGCATCAGGACAGGCTTCCTAGGGCAGGGATCATTTGAATTGCAACTTGAGGTTGTTTTCAGGCAAGAAAAAAAATCTAACAATGAAAATTTTCTCTGGGGGCCAGGAGTTGGCCTGGCTAGAGAAAGGATGCTCTAGGCTGGAGGGGTAGGAGGCAGGTGGAGGCAGTGGGGGAGACAGGTGAGACAGCTAGTCCTTACCTGAAACAATGGGAGAGATGGAAACTAGGACAGGCTAAGCCACAAATCGTGTAGCAGAGTCCACGTGGTGGGTTAGACCAGGAGGTGAGTGCTGAAGCCAGTGTGTAGAACCAGGTGTCTGGGAGCCGAGAATTTGGAGGCCACACAAGGGAGTTGGGAATCGACACAGCGAGTGGAGGAGGAAAGAGAGGCTGATCAGCAGAGCTCCAATCCTGACCCCTTCTGCACCCCGAGCAGCTCTCCTTCACCTGCTCTACTTACTAAGCTTATCCCTGTATATGTGATCATATGTGAAGAAACAGTTCCACAGCCAAGGCAAAACAAAATGAAACAACAATGAAATGAACTGCAGGTCTAGAACAGTGTCTTGTGACTGATACATGGTGGATACTGTTGTTTATTTTGGTGGGGCTGGGTTGGAGCAAGCATCTTACATTGGGAGGCACGCAGAAAACATAGGTGCTCTTTAAAGAAAACTTGTAAAGTACCCCCCCCCCATCCAAGTTACTAGATAGAGCACTGCCCAGCACCACAAGACCCTTGTCAATTACAACTCCTTCCTCCCTTTGGAGATAACACCATCCTGACTTCCATGTTAAACACCTCCTTCCTTTCATGATAGTTTTACCACTTACATGTATTGCTAACCATTATGGCTTAGAGCTGCTTGTTTTTGAACTTTATGTGAATGGAATGTAATCTTTTCAGTTCTTTTTTTTTGTTTCATTCAACACCATGTTTCTGTGTATAACTATAGTTAGTTCATTTCCACTGCTGCATAGTATTTTATTGTATGAATATAACATTTTGTTCATCCTGTTGTTAAATTGGGGTTATTTCCTGTGCCAAGCAATTATAATCAATGCTGCTGTGAACATTCTCACACAGTCAACTGGTGCACATGTGCTAGGGATTCTCCAGGGAATATACCCAAGAGTGAAATTGTTTGGTTGTAGAGTATGTACTTCTTCTAGGCTAGGTAATGCCGAGTTCTTCTGAAATGGTTATATCAATTTACAGTCCGACCATTAGTATACAAGACCCCCTTTTTATGATGCTCAGGTGTTGCAAGCTCAGAGTAGAATGGAATAGCCACTTTCCACCAGTTCCTTTGGCATTGGACGCATGGAAAAATTAAAATAAGAATGACTCACTGATAGGATTGGGGGCTTTCTGGCAAACTCCATGAGAAGTCAAAATAATAATGGTGGACACTGTTTAGTGAGTATCTATTACATCCCATGCTCACCCTTTACAAATTTTCCCACCTTTGTCACCTGAGACAAAGAAATGATTTCACTTAGAGCTTGCGCAGGGTTATGTGGGTAAATTCCTTCACCCTCGTGCCTAAGATTTCTTATCTGCAAAGTAAGGATTATATAGTTCCTATTTCTTAGTGAAGATCAGTGGAGTTAATACATGTACAACGTTAGATTAGAGAATGACATGTAAATGATTAATAATCTATCTCTCTACCTACCAATCTATTTACCTATGATCTATTAATCTATCCCTATGTATGTATATATCTATCTATCTATCTATCAGCTATCTGTCTTCCATAGACTCATTTAGCAACTGGCACTTACAGATGCTAAAAATAAATGTCCCTTTCTTGTCCTGTCCCCAGCTTGTGTCATATATGATTGAACTGCCCTTTAGCCCCTTGCACTGTGACTCCCTTGCTGGCAGGGATGCATATTGTTCACCTAACTCTCCTAGGCAAGCTCCATAAATATTATGGTAACCAGGTTGTCAGTTAGGTTGCAGTAAATTCCAAAGTGTGAAAATGGATCCCCTGACATGCCAGGTCTCCATGTCCATTCCAGACAGAAACAAGAGAAACACCATGGTGAATGACTGGGTTGTCCTTGTGCGAGGAGGAGCAAGTGAGTACATCACTGCTCTGGCATACAAGGAGCTGCCAACAGCAGAACTGATGCAGGAATGGGGAGAGGCTGTGCAGTACAACCCGGACATCATCAAAATTAAGGTACATGTAACTGCCCTACCCATCCTTCTCTCTGTTCAGAAAACAGCTTCTGAAGGATTGCTCTGAGCCAGGGTATGGAATACAGAGCTCAATAAGACCCAAGCCCTAATCTTGAAGCACATACATTATACTGGAAAATATATCTGGAGTGAACCAATTGTAATACAATGCTGAACACGAGCTAGAGAACCCTGACTCCCTCTCACTTGGGCCCCCAAGTTGCTAAAGGAAATTAACCATCAGCTTCTAATTCCAGCATTCTTAAATCGAGATTGTTTCCATTTCATCTGGGAATCACTCATTCAGTTATTTGTTCATGTAAACATTCACATGCAACCAATAAATTGTAGCTAAGTTCCTGAGATGTGATAGGAACTAAGGCACTGGAGGAAAACAGAGGAGGGTGCAAGGATGAAAAATACAGTCTGTGCTGAACAGTAAGATGCTTGCATGCATTATTATCTTACAGGACAGCATAATACATCATGGTAATCACTAACATGTTTTGGGCACCTACTATGTTCATGATACTCTGCCAAGGACTTTAGGAATGTTATTTCATCTAATTCTCATGAGTCTGCAAATTAAGTATGCTTAATTTTGTGGCTGATAAAAATCAAGGTCACAGAGGTTGCATCCATCTGTGACTGCTCAAGAGTCTCTGTTAGGTCCAGACCTGAGAATCTGACCTCTTCCCTCCCCTCCTGTGGGTTTGGTAAATAGAAGATAATGATCCCAACCACCTGTCACCCAAACAACAGCAGTTTTGCAGCCTTAAACTGAAAAGACGTTTGCTAGAACAAGACTGTCATACAAATCAGCAGTGGTAGGTCCTTGCCTGTGGGGACTTCAGCACGGTGTCCGTGTCACATCTTACACTGTCCTCTTCTTGCCATTGTCTGTACAGTCATTGATGGTCCAACATCCACCCTCCCGGAGGTTTACTCTTGCAGTCAAGGAGAGGAGTTAAGAGGCTGGAGCTCTGATGAGGGGCTCTGCAGTTACCAATCCCGGCAGTTTTCCAACGTCTTTATTTATATGTCAAATGTACAGTTTCTGCAGAACAAGAAGGCTGCCATTCATTCCTTTCCTCTGCCACTATTCAGTAGTGACACTTAGGGTACAATTGCTGGCAAGCATCGAGAAAGATAAAGTCAGCCATAGCTTGCAGGCAGCTCCAGAGAAATCTGGGATTGGCTGATGGCACTGTGACATTGGTTGGTATTACAGACGGGCATGGGAGAGAACAGAGTTCATGAGAAAATAGATCCCTGGTCTTTGCTGTTTACTTATATCTTACCTGAGTCTTTTTTAAACTTACAGTTAATGGATTGCCCTGGTTACCTGTCTAAATAGGTTGGAAGTGCCAGCCTGGGTACTGGGAATGTCGAGGGTCCAGCAGCATGTGATATAATATGGGATGTGTGTTTTATGTGTACGTGTGTGTGTACGTGTGTGTGTGTGTGTGTGTGTGTGTGAGAGAGAGAGAGAGAGAGAGGGAGGGAGGGAGAGAGAGCGCACACATGTTAGCGTGCTAAGCATCGCAAACAGACCTGCCACCATTCTCGGAGATATAGTACTTTACTGAAGGCACAGAGAGGCTTCCCAGCATGTATGTGATGCCCTGGAAAGTATCATATCCACTATCAGTGTAGTGTTGTGAAGGGCTGTGGAGGCTGAAAGGGGAAAGAGATTAGAGAATGAGAGATGTTTCCAGCGGTGGAGGAGGTGAATTTGTTGCAGGTTTCATGCACTTCTTCTGTACATCGCTAACCTGAGTTGGAAACATCTATTGTGGGCATGGACTCTTTCTGGCCAGAGAAAACTGCATATGACTTCACATTATCTCAAAATAATTCTCGGCAGAGTGAGCTTACCAGGTAGTTGGAGCGGCAGTTGCTTTCCAGGAGGGCAGAGACCACTCGATAAGGAATTCCTAGACATAGAGTGTTGGCCAAGGCTTGTGTACATACACGAGTCTTGAAGATCAAGATCTGAAAAACACAGTTCCTATAGGAGCCGGGTAGGCAGAAAGGGAGACCACAGAAGAGCCCATTCACAGTGTTTAGTGGTGAACTTTGGTTACAGAGAGATGGCTCTTTGTTCAAAGAAGAGGTGGAGAAAGCAATGGACGTATATAAAGAGAACTTTGAACACAAAAGATTGAAATTACATTCAAGATAAAAGAAGATGAGGGACTTCCCTGGTGGCACAGTGGTTAAGAATCCGCCTGCCAATGCAAGGGACATGCGTTCGATCCCTGGTCCAGGAAGATCCCACATGCTGCGGAACAACTAAGCCCATGCGCACAGCGACTGAGCCTGCGCTCTAGAGCCTGTGAGCCACAACTACTGAGCCCGTGTGCCACAACTACTGAAGCCCGCGTGCCTAAAGCCCGTGCTCCACAAAAAGAGAAGACACCACAGTGAGAGGCCCATGCACCGCAACAAAGAGTAGGCCCTGCTCAACGCAACTAGAGAAAGCCTGTGCGCCACAATGAAGACCCAACACAACCAAAAATAAATAAATAAAATAAAAACTTTTTTAATTTTAAAAAGATAAAGACAAGCATACAGCTAAACATAGAAGTAAGTTTTAGAATATATTTGCTTTGTGTTTATAATAAAATTAAGGAAAATAAGGAATTTATGAAATAAAAAATAGAAGCTGAGATGTGTAGACACTAATCACATGGGGAAGCCAAAAGCACAATAGTAGAATCAAAAACTACATTGGGGGCTTCCCCGGTGGCGCAGTGGTTGAGAGTCCGCCTGCTGATGCAGGGGTCACGGGTTCGTGCCCCGGTCCGGGAAGATCCCACATGCCGCGGAGCGGCTGGGCCCGTGAGCCATGGCCGCTGAGGCTGCGCGTCCGGAGCCTGTGCTCCGCAACGGGAGAGGCCACGACAGTGAGAGGCCCGCGTACCACAAAAAATAAAAAAAAAAAACTACATTGGAAACTATAAAGAACAGAATTGACGCTGCAGAAAATTGAGTCAGTGATGTAGAAGGTGCTATAAAAATGTTTCTGTAATGCAGAAACAAAAGACAAGAGATTAAAACAATGATATAAAAGAAATACGATGGACATAGAGTACAGAAGTAGAAATCTAAAAACCAAAGACTTCCTGAGAAAGACCCAGGACTAAATGTGAAGATGCATTAATCAAGCACATAATAAGGGAAACTTCCCTGAGCTGATAATGCAAAATGAACAGCTCATTGAAAAGGAGGTGAAAGTACTGAAGATAAAACAATACTGAGACGCATTGTGGTGAAATTTTGAGTTTGAGGAACAAATAGATCCTACAAAAATAAAAGTCGTACTGGTCTTAGAATTCTTTGCAGTGCTAAATGCCTCAAGATTATGGAGTGACAACCACAAGATCTTGAAGGAAAAAGCTTGTGGCCCAGTGAAATGGTCATTAAGGGATGAAAAAATCCCCAAGACATTCTGAGATATTAAAGGAGTCACATAGAGGATTGCCAGATTTAGCACTCGAAAATGCAGGATGTCCAGTTAATTCTGAACTTCAGACAAATAAGGAATATTTCTTTAGGATAAGCATCTTTCAAATATTTCACGGGACATATACTAAAAAGTTATTTGTTGTTTATCTGAAATTCCATTTTAACTGGGCGTTCTGTATTTGACTGGCAACCCGAGTCACAAAGCCTACCATCCGTGTACATTTCTATAGTGGTCGAGGTCGAGGTGCTAGGTTGTGGTCTGGGATTCAGGCTGATGGAGAAGCCATGGTAAGGAGCTTGGCATGGCTAAGCACAGAAGGGAAAATACAGTAGTGAGTGATTCATCTAGAGCTCAGGAGAGCCTAGGTTATGCAGCAGTGAAACACCCCCAACTCTCAACGACTTAATTCAACAAAAGTTTATTGCTCAATCACACATCATGTCCAGAGTGTATTGGTGAGGGACCTTTTCTGAATGTCTCTCAGGGATCCAGGTGATGGAGGCTTTATCTTGTCCTGTGCTCCCAAGATCACCAGAACAGTGGTAAGGGAATGGGAAGAGTCAACACACGCTGCTCCCAAAGCTTCAACCTGGAAGGGGCATCCCCTCTGTTCACCTTTCACAGCTCAGAAAAAGTCACATCGCAAACCTGCCCTTAAGGATGGTTCAGGGAAAAACAGCCCCACCAAGTGCCCAGAAGGAAAAGAAGCTGATATATTTGGTAAATAGTGATAATGACCATCACACCTTACTAAAGCAACTTATTTAAAGATTCCCTAAAAGCAAATTACTCTGATTAAGAGAAGGTTTTGTGTTTTTCTTTAACTTTTTATTTTATATTGGAGTATAGTTGATTAACAATGTTGTGTTAGTTTCAGGTGTACAGCAGAGTGATTCAGTTATAATGCAGATGCTTTGGTAGCATGACCTGGTAAGATAATGTCAGACTTAGACTGCCAGATCTCACAGGAAAAAATAAATTCTGAATTCTAAATAAGGAAACCCATAAATGTAATTAAATAGAAATAACACAACAACAAGATAATTTTGCCACACATGAAATCGTTCATGTGTAAGGAATGATACAATTTATAAGAAACGTATCTTAAAGGAAATAGAGAACTCTCAGAAGAACTCAGAGGATAAATATGCAAAATTTTAACTTGTCTAGGAAAATGAAAATTAAAATAAAAATACAGTATTCATTTTTAAATTTTTTAAAATTTATTTATTTATTTGGCTGCTTTGGGGTCTTCGTTGCTGCGTGCAGGCTTTCTCTAGTTGTGGCGAGCAGGGGCTACTCTTGGTTGCAGTGCGCAGGCTTCTCATTGCGGTTCTTCTCTTGTTGTGGAGCACGGGCTCTAGGCACACGGGCTTCAGTAATTGTGGTACACAGGCTCAGTAGTTGTGGCTCGTGGGCTCTAGAGCACAGTCTCAATAGCTGTGGTGTACAGGCTTAGCTGCTCTGTAGCATGTGGGATCTTCCTGCACCAGGGCTCGAACCCGTGTCCCCTGCATTGGCAGGTGGATTCTTTTTTTTTTAAACATCTTTATTGGGGTATAATTGCTTTACAATGGTGTGTTAGTTTCTGCTTTATAATAAAGTGAATCAGCTATACATATACCTATATCCCCATATGCCCTCCCTCTTGCGTCTCCGTCCCTCCCACCCTTCCTATCCCACCCCTCTAGGTGGTCACAAAGCACCAAGCTGATCGCCCTGTGCTATGCAGCTGCTTCCCACTAGCTATCTATTTTACATTTGGTAGTGTATATATGTCCATGCCACTCTCCACTCTTGGCAGGAGGATTCTTAACCACTGTGCCACCAGGGAAGTACACAGTATTCTTTTTTACCTGTCAAATTAATGATGATTAAAATCTGTAATACTCAATGTCCTTGGGAGCAATGAGATGGGAACTTTTATATGATGAAACGGGAATATAAATTGGTACAACCCTTTAGGAAAAGAATTTAACTGTATACATCCAACACATTAAAAATGTTTATAGCTTTTGATCCAATATTCCTAAATGGAAGAATCGACTAAAGAAATCATTTAAAAAGTTGGTAAACGGGCTTCCCTGGTGGCGCAGTGGCTGAGGGTCCGCCTGCCGATTCAGGGGACGCGGGTTCGTGCCCCAGTCCGGGAAGATCCCACATGCCGCGGAGCGGCTGGGCCCGTAAGCCATGGCCGCTGAGCCTGCGCGTCCGGAGCCTGTGCTCCGCAATGGGAGGGGCCACAGCAGTGAGAGGCCCGCATACCACAAAAAAAAAAAAAAAAAAAAAAATAGTTGGTAAAGATGTATCTATAAAGACATGCCTCATTTTATGTTACTGTAATCCTTATCCGAAGTTTCAGTTACTCATGGTCAGCTGCGGTCTGAAAATATTAAATGGAAAACTCCAGAAAGAAACAACTTATGTTTTTAGTTGATGCCATTCTGAGTAGTGTGATGCAATCTCACACTGTCCTGCGCCATCCCCACCTGGGATCCCCAACCGTCAACATCATCTGATCCTGACATCCAACCATTGACATGATCGTGGTTCAGTGATCTAGCTCCGCCCAAAGCAGATGATCCTTTTGATGACACATCAATAGTAGCCTAACACTATGTCACAAATCCTACGTCATTCACCTCACTTCATCTCATCACCTAAGCACTTTATGATCTCACGTCATCACAAGTAGAAGGGTAAGTGTAGTACAATTAGATATTTTGAGAGAGAGAGAAAAACAGAGACAGAGAGAACATTCACATAACTTTTATTACAGTGTATTGTTATAATTGTTCTATTTTATTTTTAGTTATCCTTGTTAATCTCTTACTGTACCTAATTTATAAATTAAACTTTATCATAGTATATGTGTATAGGAAAAAACATAATATATGTTGAGTTTGGTACTATTCATGGTTTTGGGCATCCACTGGGGGTTTTGGAAAGTATCTCAGCTGATAAAGGAGGACAACCATATTTGTAGCAGCAAAAGGAAAAAGAAAAATGGAAACAACCTAAAGATTCAATAACAGGGGTAGAGTTGAATACACTGTAGTTCACCAATACAACAGGATACTCAGTAGCCATAAAGAATCATTTTATCAAGGATTATTGAATGGCATGGGAAAATGCCATTCAATAATATATGATGTTAAGTGAAAAAAGTGGAATGTAAAACTTCACTTTTCTTATGCCACCAATTTGGTGTAAATATCTGTCCATCTACCTATCCAAAAATATATACTGGAAGGATACAAACCACGATGGTAACAATTCAAATCTTCCGCCCTCCGCTTAACTCACTGTGACTCTGGCCAATCTCATTAACTTTTCTGTGCCTCAGCTTTGCCATCTGTAAAGTGGGGATACAGAAGTCTACCTGACTCATAAGATTGTTGTGAAGATTAAGTGAGATAACATAAGTGTTTAGTTCAGCACCTAATAAATGGTAGCTATGGCAATAATTATTTGTTATCGTTAAGAACAGCAGTCACCAGGGGCCATTATAGAGAACTGCATGGACTTTCATAGACAGCACCCACCATCTCTGTGCAGCAATATAATCAATAAAATTTCCACAAGGTCATGTGTGCTAAGGACCCAATGATCAATGTGAGTAGTTGGGATTTTTTGTGCTTTGGGGAAAGATGGGGAAGAAAGGAGGAGGAAGGAAAGGAGGGGGAGAGGGAGGGAAGAAGAAGAGGACAAGAGAGAAAAAGGAAAACAGGAAGAAAAGAACCAACAAACCAAAAAAAGGACAAATGAGCCATATTAAGTTAAAAATGGAGTTGTGGGGCTTTCCTGGTCGCGCAGTGGTTGAGAGTCCGCCTGCCGATGCAGGGAACGCGGGTTCGTGCCCCGATCCGGGAATCCGGGAAGATCCCACATGCCGCGGAGCGGCTGGGCCCGTGAGCCATGGCCGCTGAGCCTGCGCGTCCGGAGCCTGCGCTCCCCAACGGGAGAGGCCCCAACAGTGAGAGGCGTGAGTACCGCAAAAAAAAAAAAAAAAAAAAAAAAAAAGAGAGCTGTGGAGGGAACCCTGCGGAATTGCTGCCAAGTTCCAAGGCAAGCCATCATAGAGAACCCTGGGATAGAGGTTGGAAATGGGAATAATCGCCATTTCTATCACCAGTCATCATGCGATGAGAAAAACACAGATTTGGGTTAGTTAGTAGGAAAAACCCCAAAGATTTGGGGTTAGAATCCTGGCAATGCGCTTTTATGAGTTCTTTGACTTTGTTCAAGTTACTTAACGCTCACCTGAAATGGGGCTAGTAATTGCTCCTGTGTGAGGATGAAGTGGGATCATATGTGTAAGTAGCCAGCACAGCTCCCGGCACAAAGTATACGTGGACGGTTTATTCCGGTTCTGCCACTGACCTATCTCCTCTATTTCCTGGAGCAGATCTCGGTACTGGTAGAAAAATGCCTCGGGGGTTGAAGGCAGGTTAAAGGCAGCCTTTCAAGGTGCTCTGGCAGGGAGAGCAGGCTGTTGGAGGAGCTCATCCTGGGTGTACAACAATCCCCCATGTAGCCCCGCCCTCCCATGCGTGGCCGGCAGGCTGGGCCATTCTGCAGACAGCCTCTGGGTCAATTCACTGACCACAAAACGGTCAGACAAGGGGACCACCAAGGGGCCTTGCTTTGCCCGCTGGAGTGAAGGTCAGCATCGGATGCATTAAGAAATGGAAGCAATTTTCTTCCCACTGGAGGCTTCTATTAGGCATGATTGCCTGCATTTACACAGACCCTAAACGCTCCAGGGCCAGATTAGGGCAGGATCACAAACAAAATCTGGAGAGGAACCTGGCCCTGGAGCTGAAACTCGAGCCAAGAGGCTCTGAACATGTTTAACTACCTCTTTAGACTTTGCCTCTCTTTTTCCAAGCCCACAAACACTACCACATCTATATGTGGCTTCCGGCTCTCAAACTCTGCTGTGCCCCTGAGAGCGTCACTCACCCTGCTCGCCACACCCTCGCCTCCATGCCAGCTGCTGTTGCCCTAATGAGGCCTCCCATCCCCCTTTCATTCTTCCACCCACTTTTTTGTTTTTGCGGTACGCGGGCCTCTCACTGTCGTGGCCTCTCCCATTGCGGAGCACAGGCTCCGGACGCGCAGGCTCAGCGGCCATGGCTCACGGGCCCAGCCGCTCCGCGGCATGTGGGGTCTTCCCGAACCGGGGCGCAAACCCGTGTCCCCTGCATCGGCAGGCGGACTCTCAACCACTGAGCCACCAGGGAAACCCACTTCCACCCACTTTTATTAGCGGCTCTCTCTAAGCTTTGGGCGGGACCCTGGAGACACAGCTGAGCAGTATACAGGTCTGATCTCCAGGAGCTCACAATCTAATTAGAGAAGAAGGAAAAAGGACTTCAACCCGAGACGCTGACCACAAAGGAGTGAAGAGGTAGAATTTGCATCAGATGAGGTAGTAGAGACAGTATTCTGAGCGTTTCATGGTGGGAAGGTGTTCTTTGGAGCTCGGGAATGGCTCCCTAATGGTGGCTCTTGCATGCCAGGAAGGATTTTCACAGGTTTGGTTGGGGGCGGGGATGGGGAGTGACATTGGAACAATGCTCCCATGATACTTTCAAAGAGTTGCTTGCAAACCACCACCCCACCCCAACCAAAAACAGACGAACTCGCAGCTCCTCTCTACCCATTACAAGTTACCACTGTTACCTGTAACCACTGTGTATGTTAGTGCTTTTGTCTCTGTCTCTAGATTCTGAGTTTCTTGGGAGTGGGGATTTTATCTCACTCATTACTTACACTTCATGCCTGACACTTAGAAGGTATTCAGCAAGTGTTTGTTGACCTGAACGCGAATGAGCTTATTTGTGGATATTGGGTGGGGTGGGAATGAGAAAGGGTAGGGCATCCATCCAGTTGCATATGAATCCACTGTGGTCTGCATGCAGCAAACCTGCACATTCCCGTAGAGCCTTGCTTCATGTTTCTATGTGATGAATGTTTTCTGTTGAAATAAGCGCCTTTGCTTCCTTCCCAGGCAGAGCCTCTGTACGAACTGGTGACAGCCGCGGACTTCGCCTATTCCAGCACAGTGAGGCAGAACATGAAGCGGGCCCTGGAGGAGTTTCAGAAGGAAGTCAGCTCCTGCCAATGTGCTCCCTGCCAGGGGAATGGAGTCCCTGTCCTGAAAGGTACCATTTCCAGTGTCGCTTGTGGCAGACGTCATCTGGAGGGGCTGGCTCTGGGGCCGGAACACGTGATCAAATCCACACACCCTCCAGAGGCGTGTTTCTAGGTCAGGGTTTCCTGTGTATATCCAGGGGAATTTCCAGGTCCATTCCCCAGTCCTCTGCCTCTGGCCCCAGGGACTGTTATAAAGCTCCCTTCTTTTTCTCAGAGGAAAAAATATGAGCGCCAACCGGCCCCCACCCCCCACCCCCCCCCCCGCCTCCAGCCATTTGGAGCCTCTTAAAGATGAGCTTCTCCACCTTGACTGGGCATTAGAACCACTGGAGATCTTTAGAACTACTGATGCTTGGTCCCCAAATGTGATCATTACATGAGACTCTCTAGAGAAGAGACCCTCATCAGGATGGCTAAACCCTCTCCTCTCCGGGTAGTTCTAACCTGTGGCCAGACTGTGACTCACTATGGAGCACCACCTCCCTGGAGCACAATGAAAATGAAGTAGGGTTGGACCAAGGAGACGGCTGCACTCAGGTACTACTTACGGCAAGGCACCTGATGTCCTCTCAGGCTGTACCTGAGAATCACCCAGGGAGCTTTGCACAAACACTAAGCCCTGGACCTCAGCCCAAAATAGTTAAAGCGGATCACTGGGATTGGCCTCTGAAAAAAAAGCCTAGCAGATAATTCGTTGTAGAGTGAGGGCTGGGAAGCTGTTCTACAGCTGAATTCACTGACAGACAGGATCCATGATTTTGCCAAGCTTTTGGACTAGCAGGAGAGCTAGCCTTGACCCAAGGGTTGCACTGAAATGCACCAGTGTTAGAAGCAGTGTTAGTCTGACTATCTCCCAGGAAGTCAGAATGCAGGCATCTCGAACAGGCTGCTCTGGCTGTCGGGATACCTAGGTTCTAGCCACAAGGGACACATGGGTGACAGCAGCATTAAATTGATGGCAGGAGCAGGCTGAGACTGTGTGGTCTGTAACAAGGAGTGGGGATGGACTCTGGGACTCTGTCCTGGTCAAAGAAGAGGCCCTCCCTGGGCTGAGCAGGGGAAACACCTTGTGCATATCCTGACCAATACATGGTGAGACAATTGGGGGATGGGGGGGTGGCATGGATGGCCCACTAGAACTTGCTTGCTAACTTGAGGGTCACATCCGGGGTCACTGCATGGGGCAGGGCATATGTGAGAGAGGCTGGGGCCTGGGATCTTCTGCTCCTGTTGTGATGGGCTAAGAAAGAGTACGGTCCAGCATGATGCCAAAACAGGGCATCAAGAGCAGCTGGGTACAGTGTATCCCTGCCCAGGGAGCCAGCAGGACTCGAGGCAGAACTCACATGGTTGGAGCAAACTCAACAGAGGGGACGTGAGAGAAGATCTGTTCTCAGGGAGAAAGATTCCCCCTGCCCAGCTGAGATGGAGGGTTGTGTGTCTAGCTTCTCAGAGGGGATGGAAATGAGCAAAGCAGATATAAGTGACAGCCTAAGAATGGGAAATTCTGCCTGAGGACCAGGACCTGTAAGTGAGGGTCAGTTCAGCAGGAAGTAGGATCCATTCACCGGCACCAGCTTTTGATCTAGGGGTGCTGAAATCCCCCTTGCCTTGTGTGTAACTTGGACCTAGAGACTGGAACCCACTGGTGGCTTTACTTTGGAGGTGAAGGAGAAAAGGAAGCCAGAGGCTGGAATGCTGACAGGGCCCGGCCTATAAAGGACAGTCCTGTAAAGAGAGTTCACGTGATTCAGGTGAGAGAAGCTCCAGGGTGACGTGTGACAGATTAACATAAGGAATAACCTCCAAAATGTCAGAACTGGCCTAAGGTAGCATGAGACATCTAAGGGTAGTGAGTTCCCCATCACTAGAGATGTTCAAGCAGAGACAAGACAATTACTTGTGGTGAAATTGAACATCAATGACCATTGGCCCCAGGGACTTCAATAATATAGCTTCTGGCCCCCCAAACCAATGTCTAGGTCAAAGGTCAGCTAATAGGTAATTTTCCTCAACAACTCAACATCATTCCCTGTGGTGGAATAAACACCCTTTCATGAGCAAAGGACCCTCAAGAAAGGAGTGGGTATTCTTGGCACTGAACCTTCTTATTTCAAACCATTCAATTAAACGTTTGCCCTACTTTAACCTAATGGAAAAGCTGTGGTGTGGAGGGAGGGGTGAAGTCTAGGAGCTCTTACTTCATGTGGTATGATTCATACTGTCTTTGCATCTTCTCAGGAACACGCTGTGACTGCATCTGTCCTGCTGGATTCCAAGGCCCTGCCTGTGAGATCACCAATCGGAAAAGTAAGGAGTCTGTGAGAGTTGGTTGGGAAAGGGAAGTCTAGGGAAGTCCAGAGAATAATTCAAAAGAGCAAGAGCAAAGTCGGGGAGTGGGCTAGGGAGCTGGACACTATGAAACTTGAGATCCATCTTGACTCCTTATTTTATTATTTGATTTGATTATTTGATTATTTGCCAGTCTCATCATTTTATTTTATTATTTTCACAACTGAGAGTGCTCCATGTTACAGGACTGCTAATGCATGGCCTCTTTGAGTCATCTCTTTGAATCATTCTGGAATGTTTATCTTTTTTTTATTTAGTGAACTCCTATTCAGCCCTCAAAATCCAACACAGATGCCCCTTCTTCTGTAAAAATTATTCTAATCCAAGAAGAAATAATTTCTCCTGTGGAATCCCATAGAACTTCGAACATGTATCTATTACAGCTCTTAGAACATTCTGTTTTGGGTTGTGTGTGTCTACCTCCCCTGTGTCTGTGAGTAGGGATCATGTCCCATTTACCTATGGGTCCTCAGGTTCCCACACAGTTGCTGCAGTTGAATTAATAACTGAACGACTGGACTACGATGAAGATCTCTTCCAGTTCTCAGATTCTTTAGCCGTTTTATTTTCTAAGAATTCTTAGCACTGCCTCCCCCCGCCCCTGGCTCCTCCCCTTTCTTTTCCTTTCTGTGACTTTTTTGGTGATACTATTAAAAAAGGAAATGGCACATCCAATAAAAACACCAAACATTTATTAAGCAGTCCACTATGCACCAGGCACCTTGCTGAGGGCTTGGACTCACTGTGGGTGCAAATTCCATCTCCATCATTTAATAGCAAATTACTTAACCTCTTTGTGCCTCAATTTCCTCATCTGCAAAACGGAGATGATGATATTAACTACCTCATAGAGTTGTCTTAAGTCTCTCGTGAGGCATATAAAGCACTTGGAAGGATGCCTAACCCATCATAAGAGCAAAATAAATATCGGTTAGTTGGTTTTAGAGCAAAATAAATAGTGTTACTTTATATTTCATGTATATTAAATCCTTTCATCCTCACAACAACCTCATGAAGTAGACACTGTCAATACCCCCATTTTATAGAGGAAACTGAGGTTCCGTGGGTGGCCAGCTAACTTGCCCAATGGTCACACAGGTAGTAGGTGTAGGGACCCAGGTTCAGGTCCAGTGAGTCTGACTCTGTAGCCTTTGCTCTCGGTGTCTGCTCTGCACCCCTCCTCAGCAAAGTGCTCAAGGGTGTCTCCACTCCCTCTCCTACCACATCTAAACCAGGCCCCTCACAGTGACCTGCCCAGTAAGAGTGTAATGGCACAGCCACAGGATTTCCACTCGTTGGAGGAGACCTTGGAAACCTCCCACTCCAGCTATCTCATGTTATCAATGGGGAGGCCCAGAGATATTAAGTAATGTACCCAGAACTACACTGCAAGTTAGAGGCTCAGCCAGACGCGTGATCTATCATGGTGGATGTAATTGATTATTTGCCAGTCTCATCAACAACCAGAAATCCTCAAGGGAAAGGCAAATGTCAGGGAGGGTAGAGCACAGTGTTATTACTTCATTTAAAACACACAACGGCCACGTAGATAACAGAGCTCCCGCTTGATACACTGAGAAGAAGTAAACTATCCAGCATCCTATAGCTGGGAAGTGTCTAAGCTGGAAACTATTCATTTATTCCACTAATATGGACTCAGGGACTCCTATGTGCCAGTTTAGGTGCTGGGGTTCAGTGGTGAGCAAATCAGATTATAGTTCCTGTCATCATGGAGATTGCTCTTTAGAAAGACAGGCCAACATCATTTGACTTGTCCCAGAAATACATTTAAAGTTTCAACTGTAACTGCTACAAAATGCTCTGAGAGCTTAAAATATGAAGTAGTGATGGGGAGTTAAGGATCAGGGAAGGTTTCCTTGCAGAAATAACACTTAAGCTGAGATCTGAAGGGTGAATAGGATTGACCAGATGAATAGAGGAGGGAAGAGTATTTGGGGCAAGGAGAACAGTGTGTGCAAAGGCCCTGCGGTAGAAGGGAGCATGGTGAGCCAATGGCCTGAAAGAAGGACAGTGGACTGGAGTGGGGAGATCAGAGATTCAGACTCTCAAAGCCCTAGGGTTTATACACCTTACCCCTTCTACAGGGCACCAGAGTGTCATAAGGGCTAATTAATGTTCATTGACCTTCTTTCTTATAGATGTCCCCATTGATGGGAAGTGGAATTGCTGGTCAAACTGGTCTCCGTGTTCTGGAGGACATAAAACAAGACAAAGGCAGTGCAACAATCCACCTCCTCAAAATAGGGGCAGCCCTTGCTCGGGCCCTGATTCCGAAACACTTAACTGTTAAGGAGGGGAAAGCATCTAGCAGGTGATGCTACTGTGGGCTGCACACAGCAAGGAATCAGGCCAGCTCATCCCCCATGCCTGCTCCCATGTGGAGCTGGCCCAAGGTGGAGGGCTGTGCCATTCAGAATGTTTAAAATAAAGATATTATCTGTAAAATGCACACTGATTTGAACAAATAGTAAGTTAAACAATAATTATAGTCTCCCTGAAGGGCTTAGGCATCCTGGTAATCTTCCCCTTGCTCATCTCTACAATTTTATTTCACTCACATTTACTACCAGCCAGGAACTGTGTTGGGAGCTGTCCATGTGAAAGTCCCACAATCCGCCACTGACCTGCGCATAGTAGGTGCCCAATAATGAATCCATGAATAGATATTAAACTGTTCCTGTCTTGAGGAGCACACTGTCTTATTCAATGTCTGGCAATTGGCAGTTCACATTTATTGAATGATTAGTGTGTGCCAGCCACTCTCAGTGCATTCATTCATTCATTCATTCCATCTTCATGACAACCTTATAAGGTGGATGCTTTATTAGCCTATTAAACAGCAGGAGAATCGGCTTAGAAGAGTTAAGTGACTTGTCCAAAGTTATGCAGCTAAAGAGTGGGGTGGGGGGGGCTGGGCCACAAACCTGGGCACTCAAGCTCTAGGATTTTAAACCCTTTTCTTTTAAATTTTTATTTATTTATTTGTTTGTTTGTTTATTTTTGGCTGCATTGGGTCTTCATTGCTATGCATGGGCTTTCTCTAGTTGCTGCAAACGGGGGCTACTCTTTGTTGCAGTGCACGGGCTTCTCATTGCGGTGGCTTCTCTTGTTGCGGAGCACGGGCTCCAGGCGCGCAGTATCAGTAGTTGTGGCTTGCGGGCTCTAGACCTCAGTCTCAGTAGTTGTGGCACATTGGACTAGTTGCTCCACGGCATGTGGGATCTTCCCGGACCAGGGATCAAACCCTGTGTCCCCCGCATTGGCAGGCGGATTCTTAATCACTGCGCCACCAGGGAAGCCCCCAGGATTTTAAACTCTTAACTGTGATGCTCTCTTCCTCTCAAAATTGGACCTTGGATCAACAAAGAACTTTTTATGAAATAAAATGTAGAAGGTGGTGTGTGTGTGTGTGTGTGTTTGTGATTGACAAATCCCCACCCACTGCATCACAAAGAGAGTGGAGCTGGGTTCCTCACCTTTCGATGCTGAGCACGGGAACCTAAGTGGTTGTTCTGGTGCAGAGCTGAATTGTTGTGACACGAGTGGGTGCCCAGAGAAGATGCTGAGCTGGAGATTAGAGCCACGGAAATTGATCACTGAGTGAGAGACAGTTTAAAAAGAAAGAAAGAAAAAGAGGAGGGGTTGTGGTGGCTGGAAGAGGAAGCATATCAGGAGATATCAAGCTGATGGCTGTGGGTCAGTGGGCAATGTAAACCTTCCCTACCTCTGTATGTTGTACTCTGCTCACTCATGCTTTTGTGCAAATCCCATTTGGGGAGGGAGGTACTGAAAGATGAGAACAAGAGGGCAGTTGATCTTTACGTTACTAAAATCCAAAATAGTTTTATTTTTTAGATTGAGTCAAGGGATCATTTAAGCTTTGTTGCTGTCATTCATTCCTTCTCATTAAAACATCCCTGAGTATTTTCTTTGCTCTTGGGCACTTCCTGTCAGATTGCATAACTTCATGTGAATTTGTCGAAATCAGATTGGTGGGGAAAAAACCAGTTGGTTGAAGGTGAATTGATTCATCCTAAGCATTTTCAACAAATTTGTTTTCGGCCACATCATCTGCTGTAAGTTTGCCACTGGGCTGGGTGCTGGGACCCAAGACCATAACACATCCATGACACCAAAGCACAGGTCACCAACACCCACCAGTCTGGCCGCCCAGCTCTCTGGAATTGAGTCAATAGAACAACCATGGAAGGAGCTGATTCTTTACTGCTTACGGGTTGCTGCAGCCAGCGTGGCGATTCTGTCTGCCTTCCTGCATCCCCGTGTCCCCTGCAATTGAGCAGACGGGTCCGGGCCCTTGTTTGGATGAATATTATTGCTTTGCTGTCTGCTGTTATTTCAATAGGCTAATCCAATAATGTTTTATCTCTTTCATTATACCGAGGCCGTATAATTTTCTTACGTTATAATCTATCTTCTTTTAAGATTCCCCAGAGATGGGGAAGAGAGGTTCTGTCTTGGGTTGATGGGAGGCTCCCGCGAAGCCGACACGAGCACGTCGAAGCCAGTGCCGCCAAATTAAATTCTTGAATCTCAATCACGGCCACCGCTTCTAATGGGAAATTTGAGTTGATTATGGAGATGACAATGCAGGTTCACGTTGATTGCATTTAGCAGAAATTGTTTATCCTATTAAATATGGTCTTGAAGGAGAGACAGTTGAATTGCCGAGCACCGGTGAATACCGGGGTGACGTCCAGGCATGGCTAAACTGTGTAATAATTATATTCTTATTTGTGGGCTGAACTTCCCCTCGTGGCTCTTTTTGAAAACAAATGCATTTAGGAGGAGGCTGAAACACAATGTAAGAATTAAACAAAATAAATGCAAACTGTGCTTTTGGAAAACCTTGGCAACTGTAGCTTGCACCGGTGTCCCCGTGAAGGAGCTGCGGCATCCGTGGGGCTCAGGCCAGGCAGTGTCGTTTGGCAGTGGTCCTGGAAGCTTGAACACAGCGCAGGATACCTGGGTGTGGGAGGGTTTTGTGTCTGAGACCATGAATCTCTGAAATGCTGGGAACTCCGCCGTTTGCTTGATGTCTGGGCCGGGAGTTCTGTGTCTATCACTCCCTTCCTGTGTGACCTTGGGATAATAATATAACTTCTGTGGGAATAATAAGTATTATAATTATTTTCACAATGGTAATAGTCATAGCTGCCAATTATAGAGTGCTTCTCAGTTTGTGAAATCTTTTAACCTGCGTTATCTCATTTAATCTTTATTTGAATTTGATGGGGTAGATAATACAGTCAGCAGGTGACACGTAGGGAAAGCTGCAAAGGGAAACTTCGTCCTTGCCACGGATGGGCTGACTAGAAATCAAGGTGGGACGCTGAGGCTGGGAGAAGAGCATCTGCTGGCAGAGAATCCAGAGGAAAATGCCATCTTTGTTTGAAAGGAGAGAACTCTGGCCTGCTCCCAGGCACTTAAATAAAAAGCCCTCTGGAGAGAGTGGAACTGGAGCAGAAAAGCCCTCAGGACTCTGGCCACGTCTCCCTGGGGACCTTCGTGATTAGCATCTTGATGGACACATGTTTGTTTTACAGATTGAAGATGTCCTTAATGACAGTATGACTCTTTGCCAATGTTTCCAGGCTCTGCGGACACTGTACTATAATTTATTTGTTTACTGTCTCCTATTCCTTCTCAAATATCGTGTTCCTGAAGGCAGAGATAGTGTCTGTCTACTGCCCTCACGTATCCCAAGTGCCCAATACAGGGCCTGGCACAAGCAGGCAACAATAAATCACTGTTGCAACGAAAAGGGATGTGAGTGGAGCCGAGGGCAGAACCATCCCAGGCCAGGGAGAAACTTCAGTGAATCAGTGGTACATGATGGTGGCATCATGAAATTTGGGGTACAGCGACCTTGAGATAAGGGCAACCACACAGCACTGGCTGGGGGAGGCATGTTCAGCCTGCTTGGTGGGCAGCAGTGCAAAAAAAGTAAGACAAAAGAGGCAGAAAAATAGCTGATGTCAGGCAGGGGCTGAAAGTACAGTACTTGTTAGGGGACTTGGTGACGCTCACTGGGGACCACCAGAAATCTCCAGGGAAACTTTATAGAGGAAGGAAGCAGAAAACTCTGTCATCTTTGGTGGGATAAACCTGAGAAGCATATTTATAGGTTGAGGAAGAAATCAAGACTCAAGAGGGTTAAAAAGCCTGCCCAGTGTGCGGTAGAGGTAGGCTATGAATAAAGAAGAACTTAGGGGAAAAAAATGCCTTCCAACATTCCACCTTCACCTGATCTTCTCATTTGTGGATTCATTTTAAACCTACTATGACCACCTAAACCCTAACAGCAGCACACTGGAATAGTACACTTCACATCTTGGAGAATGCCTTCTTATTGAATGCCTGTCATGAAATCAGATTTTTTTTGTATGGTGTCTTCCTCTTTGAGTTGTCTCTCTGGAATGTTAATTCCAATATTGAGGGATCGGGGATTCAGAACCTCAGGGCTTTGTGACCTTAACACAAGTTCCGTACCCCTCTGTGCCTCATTTTCTCATCTGTAAGACGGGGATGGTGACAGCGGCGTCCTCCTGGGGTTCGGGAGGATGTGAATTAACCACACTCAGGAGAGTACCTGGGACGGTCAGCACTCCGTAGTATGACATCACTCCATAGTATGACATCACTGCATCACTGCTTCTGGGAATTCCTCAAAACATCGACAAGAACTATGGTTTGCGTGTTTGGTTTTCTAAAGTCGTTTAAAACCACTTTAAACTGGTTTAGTACATTTCGGTACTAAACCCACTCTAACACACGAGAACAAGAAAGACATAAAAGAGCTTAGCCCCTAGGACACGTCTTAATAAAGGACATGGAAGGCTTTTATATCCCAAGCTCTGAGTTATTAGGGGAAAATGTAACAGCATAATAACTAATATTTGCAGAGGGCATTACCAGTCATAAAGAACTTTCACATACCTAATCCAGCTTAATCCTCTCAGTGCCTGAAAGAGGAAGGATTTATTATCTGCCTTTGACAGGTGATGAGACAGAGCCTCGGAGAGACTGAGCCATTTGCCCAAGACCACCCAGCTCCGAAAGTGGCAGAACTGCCTCAGTCCGAGGGTGGCTGCCACAGGGCTCTCCAACTTCCTGCTGCCACAGGAGCGGGTCCAGTTTCATTGTAGGGTGGGTGCATGCCCACCTGCCCGCTTGCACAGAAGAGATAGAAAGGCCTCTAGTCAGGCATATCCCTGCAGCGGAGAAGCAGAGCCGTTTAGAAGGCTTTGCGGCAGAAGAACAGAGGGGTCAGATCCCACACCACCACTTCCTAGCTGAGAAGCCTCGATGATGTCCCTTATCCTTTCCATGCCTCAGTGTCCTCATCAGAATATAGGGCCAATAAGCGATGGCACAAGCACGAGGCTTGAATGACACGGCATACGCAGAGGGACTGCTCTCACCCCAGAGTGTCTGGCACATGGCGATGCTCAACTGCCTTCCCATGCTTGGACGCTGAACCAACCCTGCCTGACATCTGGCCCTTGGTACCCTGCCTAGCAGCTCTCCCTTTCTGAGCATGGAGATTGTATTTTACGGAAAGGGAATAGGACTTGCCTTTGCAGCAGTGAATCTTGGAGGATTGTCAAAGGAAGTCAAGAGGCTGGTCTGACATTCACCTCTGTGCGGGAGGCTGCTCCGGAGCCCAGGCACTCCCATTATCGGAGGCTGCGGCCACCAGTTACCTTGCGTCTGCACCTTGCAACCCCAGGTGCT
This sequence comes from Kogia breviceps, assembly GCF_026419965.1. NCBI lineage: Eukaryota > Metazoa > Chordata > Mammalia > Artiodactyla > Physeteridae > Kogia > Kogia breviceps. The sequence continues at coordinate 154,220,667 of NC_081310.1, forward strand.
CCTTCATCCATCACTGGCTATTGTCTGGTATCCACTCCTCCTTCCCCCACCACCTCCCGCCGAAGGGGCCTCCTTGTTAATAAGCCAGTTTGTTCAGATCCTGAAAACTATCTGATTCTGGCCCCTTTTATCCCAAACACCATCCATCCATCAACTGCCTGCTCCACATGCTTGGTTAGGAAAATGGGAACGGGAGAGAGAGAGAAATAATAGATGAAACTTCTTAGCTGCTGTCTCTGAAGAAATAGAATGAATAAATAGATCCGTCAGACATGTATCATGCCACTGGACAGCCAAGTGCATTTGTGAAAAAGAGGTTAGGATGGGAGGATTTATCTCACATTTTAAACTGTTAATATAGAAGGGAAACATATTTTCTTTTCTCTCTCCCAGAGGAGCACGGAAAACCCATGGGCTGCAAATGCAGAATTTTTAACTCAATTTGATGGGCTTTCCTTCATTAAGGTGGAAACGGTGGGCTCTCTCTTAAATGTATACAGTCTCTAAGAGTAGCATGGGCTGCCCTCTGATGTACCAGGAAGGTTGTGGGACCCAGGAGTCCTGTAAAAACGTCTTCCATGGGATTGTCTCTCACGAGTTCCCACGTGCTCTGTGCAAAGACTGTTTGAGAGCCTTTGCCTCTAGCACGGAGGGGCCAGAGAGAGAACAGCATCCTTTTACTGGGAAACTCCTAGGTGTTTAAAGTGCTATGCTAGGTACCGAGGCTCCGAAAGTAAATCTGAGTCCCCATCTGCCCTGCAAGGTGTCACTGGGTGGGGGAGACTATAGTGACAGAATAAGTTGCCTACAGTGATAGGGTATGGAAAATGCTCCGTATCAGGAAGTAGCACCTGATGAAGTATGGGGGAGTGGAAGGGGTCAGGGTTGGCTTTCTGGGTGAATGGACACCTAATCCATACCCTGCAGAGTGCTGGCGAAGATCTGGGAGAAGATGGGGGCTGGCAGGTGCAGGTGCTTCTCAGGTAGTATGTACAAAGGCGTGGAGGGGACAAAAAACCTATTTGAGGGATTGAATTGGAAATAGTTCATTCATACAACAAATGTTTATGGAACCCCCCCCTAAGGCCAAATACTGTTCTAGATACTGGGGATCAAGCCATGAAAAAGCTTGCATATTAATGGGGGGGAGGCATACCAAGAAAAAAAATCTATAATCTCAGGTAGTGATAAGTGCCATACCAGAAAAAATAAATGAGGGTAAGGTCTTTGGAGGGGTATTAATTGAGCAGAGATGTGAATGAAACAAGGGAGTGATTCTTGGATGAACTCCTTTAGAGGATGAACATTTCAGGTGGAGGAGAAAGCAGGTGCAAAGGTCCTGAGGCATGAGAGTTTGGCAAGTGTGAGGAATAGCAGAAAGGCTTCCATGGCTGGAGCAGCATGACTGTAGGAAGAGTAAATGGAAGGAAATGATGTCAGAGAGAGGCGAGAGCTAGGCATTCAGGGCTTTGTTGTCCTGAAGGAGAGGAGAGATTTTAAGTATATTGGCTCATAAAGTCTGCAGAGGGAAATAAAGATGGAGTGGTACATTGGCATCAGACCAGAGCAAACCTTGTGAATCCAGGTTAAGATTCTTGTGCTTTACAATAATGGCTGTGGAGTGTTGGAGCACCAGGAGCTCCCAAGGAGAGCAGGTACGTGGGTGGAAAGTGACCATCTATGGAAATCTCCCCAGGACCACATACTGCTGCCCTCAGGAAAGGCCCAGTGACCAAACCAATGCTCCAAACCCAGCTCTCCCCAGCCTGAGGGAGACCAGCGACCACCCCCAGGAGCTGAGCAGTGATTACTTTCCACCCCCCTCGTGGTTTCCCACCTCTGGACTCTGCACATGCTATTTCCTCTGCGATGTCCAGCCCCTTCTTCACCTTTCTCTGCTTTTTAAACTCCCACTCATTTCCTAGACTCTGCTGGCCTCGTCTTCTCTCCTATCCAGGCTGTCTTCCTTCTCCCCAGACTGGCTTCCTGCTGGTATGGGACCTGGGGCATGGTTCACAGGCCTCCTCCATCAGGCCAGGCAATCTTCTAGCGCTGGGACTGTGTCTGATTCATTCCCGGTCCCCCAGCACCCAGCCCGGGGTCCAGCACAGGGCTCCCCAGAGTGCTTACCCATTTCCCAAGCCAGAGGGTGGAAGCCCCAGTTTTCTTCACGGAGAAAGCGTGCTTCTGCTAATCTATGTCACATACCTTTCCTCAAACAGTGCCCAGTGGCTTCCCTTTGCCCTCTCTTATTTCTGCACTGTGGTTTTGAAGGCTACCCTTTCTCTCTGTCCATTTTCTTCACCCTAAAGCCATCTAGTTCAGAAGAGATTCATTGAGTGCTGAACTCTTTAGATCTTCCTCTATCTCAAAGCAGAAAAAAAGAGAAAAGCCTCTTCTTATTGCTTTTCATCCTGTCATTAATTTACTTTTCAAAAGACACCTTGTCAAGCTGAAGATTACATCTTTAAACCATGTGTTTACATCCACTACCTATAAAACCGTAGATTATAGATCTCCTGAAAAGTCCTGTGGGAGAATACATTTGATGGGTTTTATGCCTTTTGCGTGGTGAGAGCCAGGCATCCTTGAAGAGGGAGAGGCGCTGATCTGGTGAAGGGTGGCTGCTGCCGAAACTGCTACTGCCGCTGTATTGTCATTTCTAAAGCTGCTGGGGATGCAGCATCCTCAGAGGAGCCGGACAGACACTGGCCTTGGTTCTGTGGCTCAGACGATGGGAAGATGGCGTTGCTCGGCTGGTTGTTTTGGCTCACAGGTGATCCAGGCAATTGTTTAATCCCAACGTTCTCATCTTGCATCTAAAGGACTACACTTACTTCCTGATGAGCTTCCTGGCCTCTGGTTTCTTCCCCCTCCTCTGCGCCCCCCACACAAAATCCCTCCACTGTCTGACAGCCCAGAGCGGAGGTGGAGGTGCATGTGCTTGATGGACTGCATTCACACCCTGGCTAGCCTGCCAGCTCTGTGACCCACCAGGCTCAGCCTTGCAGAGACTCTGTTTCCTCATCTGTAAAATGGGACTCAGAAAACAAATCTTGGAGGTCCCTGTTAAGATTAGATAAAGTACGCAGATAAACCTTACTGTGGCGCCCTTTTGTCACACACCCAGTGAACGTGTAATGACTCATCCGCTCTCAGGAATTCTCAGCCTTGGCTGCATGGGAATCGCCTGGGAAGCTTTTATTTATTTATTGAAGTATAGTTGATTTACATTGTTGTGTTAGTTTCAAGTATGCAGCAAAGTGATTCAGTTTTATATACGCACACCCACACACACGCACACACACATATATTCTTTTTCAGATTCTTTTCCATTACAGGTTATTACAAGGTACTGAATATAGTAAACTACTCATCTCTGGCTCTCATCTCCAGAAATTCGGATTGCATTGGTATGGGGTTCAGCCTCTGGACATCAGGGTTTTTAACACTGCCCAGGTGATTCTCATATTCAACCTAGGCTGAGAACTACCGCTTTTAGATCAAGCTTGAATGTCCTCTGTAAACTGTCCACTTGGCCTGGCCAGTCCACCTCTCATCACTTCCTAGGATGTAACTACTGCTCCACAGTAAATAACGAATGGAAATTAATTATTCGTGGAAATTAAAAAGTAAATTAATGACAGGATGAGAAGGAATATGGGAGTCTTTTTTCCTTCTTTCAGATAGATCTAAAGAGTTCAGAAACAAACTTCTAAACTATAAGCTCTAATTAATAATAGTAACAATAAGAGTGATGCTAATAATTTTGCATGTGACAGGTATTGTGCTAAGTATTTTATATAATTTATTTTATTTCCCCTCCCTCTTCTAACGCATATACACCTACACACACCCTTAATATTCCTTCTGAGGTTCAAACTTTGTGACATGCTGTTTTTCTATCTAAAGTTCTCTTCCCTCTCTGCCTAGTTCAAAAATCCCTCAAGGTCTAGGTCAACCCCCATTGTGTATATTCAATACAGACAAAGAAAGGTAAGTCTCTCTTCCACCTGGCCTCCTTTGGCGCTTATATTGTGTGCCACGTATTTTGGCATTAACTCAGCAATTCACTTCCTGTGTCCCTAAAACTGCTTCTAATTGTTTTATGTGTGCGTGCGTGCGTGTGTGTGTGTGTGTATCATTATCACCCAAAAAAGATTGAGGATTCTGGAAGGATAGGGAGTGTTGACTGATACACATATATCAGCCAACATATGTTTCTTATACCAACTGGGACTGCAGCTTCCACCTTCAAGGAGCTCACAATCTATAGGGGAAACCTGTGGGTCAACAGAAAAGTCAGTGCAACACACACATTCTCTCTTTGAGGGCTGATTGGAGTGCTGTGGGGAACGGAGGCAGGCTGATGTGACTAGCTCTCCCACAGGTGAGCCCCGGCCCATGAACTGGTCAGCCCCCCAGATCCACATTCTACTCTGGGAGGCTGACTAAGAGGGACCACATTTTCGAACTGACTCGAGTTCATTCCCTCACTTCTTGCACAGATGCTTGTTAATTCCCTCCAATTCAAGGCACAGTCCTCACCTCTGGGGATGCAGTGCTGAACCAGAGAAAGCTGATCCCTGCCCTCCAGATTGCCATCCATGGGGAGACACAGGTCATAAATAGTCACAGGAGGTGTGGGACCCAATATATAATTACTAATTATGAAGAAGGCAATGAAGGAAAAGAACAGTGTGCTGTGAGCCAATTCTTAGTGTGCCAATTATTTAATTGGGAGAAAGGTGATATTTGTGATAAGAACTCAAGCAAACAAGAGAGATTAATTGAAGGAATACGAGAATATGTTGAGTCCCAGTGAAGGTAAATTGAAGGAACTCAAGTCAATCTTTAATTTTCCTCCTTGTTTCAGTATGTCTGCTTATCTTACAAACTAATAATCGTTTTCTACAAATGAGCAAATATTGTTATCAAATAACTGAGATCGTTCTCATGGTACTTTGTTTTGTTGTCTACGGATAGTTTCAAGAGTGTCTGCCTGCCTTATGCCTCTACCATCCTATAAGTTCCTCTAAGACATGAATCGAGATTTCTTCTTTTTTTTCTTTCTTTCTTTTATTTATTTATTTTTTAGATGATCCAAAGTACTATGAGCCATTTAACACTCAACACCCAATTGTGACTGACTGAGTTTAGTGGGTAATAGAACAGTTGGTTGCTGATGGCACGGCCTGGTCCAGGACAAAGAAAGAGTCCATGTTGATTGGCATCTTCTGCCAGCTTAGTGAAGTCGGTTGGTATCCAGTGGTCAGCGCAGGCAGTGACATCCGCTGCCTCAGCTGCAGCCTGTGCCCAGAGCCCTCAGCATGCCTGGGCTTGCGCTCTGTGGCCCGGACACGAGGTACCTCCGTTCTGGGGTGCAGGATTGTTACACTCTCTCCTCCTTTCCCGGGTGCCCGATTTGCAAGCAGACCATGAGCTCCAGCAGCCCCACTGACCATCCGCCTTGGCTCCTGCATGGATAATTTCCCAGGGCGCAAGGAAGTTAGCATACAAGCGGCAGCTTGGATGGTTGAGTGAGGCCCATCCTGCTGCCCTAGAGTGGTCTGCAATCTCTCCTTGGGGAAATGCCTCCGTGTAGCCAACCCAGACCTCTGTGCTCACTGCCTTGCGCTTAATTTGAAACTCTGGATGGAGTGAAAAGAGGCCACTGGGAGCCCATCTCATGAAATTGGAACCTGCGGTTCCACGGAAGATGGATAGCGGAGAGAGGCGGGGAGGCGCGAATCTCTGGAAGAATATGACGCTGAGCCCGCGGAGGGTGTGCAGACAGGGAACTCGCCCCAGCTGGAGCTTCACAAAGGCCAGCCAGACACCCCTGTGGAAAGGATAGCTGGGCTTTTAAATGAAGGTTTGCAAGTCGACCCCACTCAGACTCCAATGATGGGGTCACGGTGGGTGACAGATTCTCTGCACAGAGTATCGGAACACATGCACCGACCATGGGCTGTCTCTAGAAATCCAGTTTATACAATCCCTCTAGCCTGGGGCTGCTGCCTCCTACTGACTCTGTGCCTTTGGACCATCGCATCTCCTCTCTCAGCCTGAGCTTTCACCTCTGTAAAGGAAAAGGGTGGACTGATCCAGTAGGGTTTTCCATCATTATTTTTTTCATTACTGGTTTTTTTTTTTTTTTTTTCTTAAATGAAATCTTCTTATATGGGACCCAGCATGGAAGTCAGATGAAAGTGAAGCTGTTCTATTTGAAGCTGGGTGTCTATCAGGTTTGCCCTGCTCCTCTGGGGCAGCCCCTAGGAGACCCCAAGCTTCCTCAGATCTCAGTGTGAATATCATTCGACTAGATTATCTTCAGGTCCCTTCCAGCTCGTGTCATTACACTCCCTGGTGGGGCAGCTGCAGAAGGGTTCTCTATGTCTCCCACCTCTGTGGCTAGGTCCCTACAGACAAAGATTTGCGGGTAAAATCCCTCGGGACCTACGACAATGGGTGTCCCTGGTGGCTGACTCCCCCACCTTAGATTTCCTTGCCAGGTCGATCTCTGTCTGGCTGAAAGTTTAGTCTGATAGTCCCAAGGCCACCCGAGGCCCATACCCCTCGGGCATGGAACAAGGTTAATGGAACACCCGGGAGCTGCCTGCAGCTGACTGTAATCATACGGGATAGATGGGGCTGTGAGGAGGACCCAGCCCTCTGCGCCCTGCCACTCCCTTGATCATTGACATTGTGTCCCCGTTCTCCAGTGCCCATCATGTATGCATATGACTCGGCATGGCCACCACCAAGCCCAGCACTGGATCACTGGAGAGGCATCTCTAGGTAGTCCACACGCCCTGTTCACTTTGCTCTATGCTGTGTGGACAGGGATCCAAGCAAGTCACTGGCTCTGAGGGCCCTTGACATGCTCTAATTCTAATTACCCAGGCAGAGCTCATGTCTGTCCCTTTAAGCCAGGTCAGCCCGATAACCAGGACCTGGGCCATACCCTCCCTCTCCACTCCCCAAACTGATAATCAGTGCAATCATCTCAAACCCTCTACCCCCATTCCCCAAATTTCCAGACTCTTAGGATGTAAATTAGTAGAATGTAACAGTTAAGAGCTTGGGTCCTAACATCAGACCACTTGGGTCCAAATCCTGGCTTTGACACTCCCCAGCTAGATGACTCAGCGAGTTATCTCGCCTTCCTCCTGCCCCCCCCCCCCCCCCGACGTCCTCATCTGTGAATTGGGGAGATAATAGTATTGATATTTATCTCATCACATTCTTGGGGGAATAAAGGAGTTCGTGCACATAAAGTGTTGCAAGAGTGCCTGGTACAGAATTTTTTGTTCTTTCTGTTCATTGACCTTTGGTTCCTCTGGAAAGTTGCCTGGCCGATGAGGCAAATGGGGGCTGAAACCCAGTCCAAACTCTGCTTGAAAAGTCAAGAAATCCCTGGGTCTGGAGCTGGGCAGTATCAACCCCAAGTGGTTTTCTTTGTTCCTCCCAATTTACCCACCTAACAGGCAGTTCCTTTTTTCAATTCACATGAGGAAACTGTACCAGGCTTGGCCCTGGTCATTGTTCTGCTCAGTTTTTGTTCTCTGCACCCTCCTTCATAAGGACTCTGGAATTCACTCACCATCCTGGCTCACCCCTTTCAGAATTCCTCCCACAGGATACCAGGCAGCTTTTGGGGACCCAATTTGTACTCCCTTCAGCTCACAAAGGAGGGATTTAGATGTGGCACCAACCCAGGACAGATCTTCTACCAATAGGGCTCTATCTTCTTCTTACTTATTAGAATTGAGCTTGCCACACAAGTTAGCTAGTTTAATCCTCAGCACAACCTGTGATGTAGGTACTGATATCATCCCCATTTTACAGGGGATGCCCACCCAACATGCAAATTGGCAGCAGCGATGTGAAGGCCTATTTGACACCAGAGCTATGCTAGCTATCCTGCCTCCCGTTTATTGTTTTTTGTTTTTTTTTTTGCGGTACGCGGGCCTCTCACTGTTGTGGCCTCTCCCATTGCGGAGCACAGGCTCCGGACGCGCAGGCTCAGCGGCCATGGCTCACGGGCCCAGCCGTGCCCCCTGCATCAGCAGGTGGACTCTCAACCACTGCGCCACCAGGGAAGCCCCTGCCTCCCGTTTAGAACGACTCTCCCAGTGAGAAAATTGTAACCCACCGTCATCTCATTTTAAAACCAGGCTCGTATCCCATCTACACTGTTCTTTAGCAGTTTGTTTTCCAGACTTGTTTTTTTCCTTTACATTTTCTTCATTGCAGTTGCCAAATGAGATTGATTTATACATTGATTTGGTAACCCATATTTTTGCCATCATTCTGTGTACCAAGTGTGCATGGAAAATTGGAAGCTGAGGGATTAGAACACGCATAAGAGATTCTTAGAGCTCAAAGGGAAACATAGATGAGAAAGACAGGCCCCAGAAAGAAGAAACAATTAACCGGTATCTCAGTAAGTTAGTGAAATAGCCGAGATTCACACCCAGGTCTCTAGACTTCTTCATCTTTAAGGGACATGGATTTCTAACCCTCGTTCGAGAACCTTCTTTTCTGATACCAGTTGGTTTGTGCTGCAACTTAATATGTTTAAACGTTGAAGCATTAAGCTTTATGTTACTTGCCCCAACCTTGTTTTTAGTCATGACTCCTTGTGCTATAATGACAACTTACTTATCCCTTGTAGTGGGTTGAATTGTGTCCCCCAAAAGATAGCTTGAAGTTCAAACTCCATTACCTGTGAATGTTCCCTTATTTGGATATAGGATCTTTGCAGATAAACTCAAGTTAAGATGATGTCATACTGGATGAGGATAGGTCCTAATCCAATGACTAGTATTTTTATAAGAGAGAAAACAGAGATGTAGAGTGGAGAACACCATGTGAAGACAGAGGCAGAGACTGGAATGGTGCAGCTACAAGCCAAGGAATGCCAGGCATTGCTGACTCATGCCAGAGGCTAGAAGAGAGAACAGATTCTCCCACAGAGCCTCCAGAAGAAAGCAACCTAGCCAGTACACCTGGATTTGGGATTTCTAATCTCCAAAAGTGTGAGACAATAAATTTCCATTGCTTTAAGCCACCCAGCTTTTGGGAGTTTGTCATGGCAGCCCTAGGAAACGAATACATCCCTCCAGAAATGAATCCTGTTGTCCTTATACACCTTGGTAAAAAACAGTCATCATCTGAGAGGGTCCTAATGGCAAGGAGAAAGCATAAAAACGAGTAAGTGTAGGGGGTCAGCCATAAAGCTCAGAATGTGGGTTCCTAGAGCAGTGGGCAAGAAGGCATAGAACAGAGAGGCTGGGAACCCCAAAGGTCCTTTCTGTGGTGGCCCCTCTAAGCCGAGATAGGCTAGAACCTGAGTTAGGATGCACGGGTCTTACCTTCTGACTCCATTTTCTCACAGGCAAGGCCGTGGCGACCCAGGGGGCACTGACATGTGCAGCTGGTACCATCGAGGATGGGCTTCCCATTGTTGAAGCAGGGCCCACAGCGGCAGGCATTGAATTCCATCAGGTACTGGTCCAAGGCTCGCTGCAGGTTCTGGCGCTTGGTCTCCAGAGGCCCCAGGTTCGTGTGCCGCAGTATCTCATGGATGGGCTGCAACTGTGGGCACAGAAAGAACAGAGGGCCCCTCCCTGGGCTCTGTCCAGCTTCCCAGAGCCCAGGAACTGGCCTTCAACCTTCTGGAAGGCTTACTACATGCCAGGCACAGAGCCAGACACTCAACTTTATCCAGGTGTATTGGATCCTGAATCCCCCAACCCATGGATGAAGAAGCAGAGGCTCAGAGTGTTTGCGTGACCAGCTCAGGACCACACAGTGGACCAAGCTGAACACCAACCTACTTAACTTTGAAACCTGTGGTCCCAGAGGAAGACAAGAGCCCAGAAGCTATCTGTGCCAACTCATCTGCCCCCCTCCAGCACTCTTAGGAATCAGGAAGAGTATAAAGTATTTATGTGTGTGTGTGTGTGTGTGTGTGTGTGTGTGTGTGTCTTTTATTGTCAACCTTCATTGCAGGAATTAATAAAGTCCTTAATGCAGTTCTGTTGCCACTGCTGGGCACCTTCCCTAATGGTGTGAATGTGGTGTTTGCCTGTGTGTATTTGAGGGTGTTGGGGGGATGATGGTGGCGGAGTCATTCACATATACCCATTCTAGGCAGGAATGTAGTCTAGGGTTTCTTCACCTTGGCACTATTGCGTTTCCTGCTGGACAATTCTTTGTGGACAGGGGCAGGCTGGCCTGTGCATCGTTGGGTGTTTAGCAGCATTGCTGACCTCTACACACTAGATGCCAGTAGTACCTTCTAGTCATGAAAACCAAAACTGTCTCCTGACATTGCCAGATGTCCCCTGGGGTGGGGGGATGGGGGAGTCAACCCCTGGTTGGGAAGTAGTAGATGTAGCAAAGAGTATTGACTCTGGAGCTAGAAAATCTGGCTTCAGATCCCAGCTCTGTAACTTCTAGCTGTGTGATCTCTGTCCCATTACACATGAAGCCTTCCTTCCTCATCTGTAAAGTGAGAACAATAGTCCTACACTCCAGGTTTATTGTTTATTAAAGTTGAGAGATGGGGAAGACCTGTCACATAGTCAAAGCTAAATAAATGCTGCTCACTTCCCAGCTGTGTGACCCAGAACTCATAACTGCCCCCCCCCGCAAGCCTGAGCCCCGTTATCTATAAAATGGGAATAATAACCTACTTCTTAGAATTCCCATGAGGATCTAAAGAAGTAATGAGTGTGAGAGAGCACTGCAAAGAGGAAGAACAGTATAAAATAAAGCACCATTTTTATTAGTTAGATGTGACGATAGTACAAAAAAGCCTATATTTTTCAAATTGCATGTATATATGGTTATCTTCAGCATGCTTATAAAGCCATATATTTTAACACATAACCATAAAATGAAATCTCTTTTTCAGATATCTCATTTTACAGGAGAGTAACCTGAGGCTCTGAGAGGGGAGGGATTTGCCAAGGTCACACAGCCATTCAGAGATGGGACTAAGCCCCACTGGAGCAAACTCACTTCTCAAGAATCAGAGGTCAGTAGGGTACTCGCTATGCTTTGAATGGGTTCCTGGAAATGTGTACAGAAAGACCCGTGGCAAACAAACCTTGACCTGTGGCCAGGGGCTGTGGCTGAGGTCACCAGGCTGGTCATGTCAGGACTGGCTGGGCCCCCAGCCAAGGGGAGAAGACCATTACTGGAAGTTCAGGGAATCTGGCCCCATTGTTAGGAAATCAGTACAGAAAGGGCTGCCCCAGTTAAAGGTGACTCATAGTTCCAGAGAAGGCCAGGACCATCGGGCAACTTCCCTTTGACCTTCCAGTGGAGGTCAGCACTCAGACCCCCATCTCTCCTTTCTCTTCCCCAAATCCTCATGAAGAGGATTGGGAAGGGCTGTGGAACTTAAAGAGGGAAGAGGGTTGGAGAAATGATTCTTAAAATGTTAGAGCTTGAAAAGATATTGGCAACGGTCTTGTTCCCATTTTACAAATGAGAGGAAAGATTCAGAGAAGGCAAGTAGTGTGTTATCAACACACTATAACATAACATATAACAATATATACCATAACAGCATCATCACATAGCATGATTCCTATGTTCACTCAATCTAAGCACCTGCCATAAATAGGCACTGCTAAGCTCTGGAATAGGCAAATGAATAAGACTCCACTCTGAGCACCAGGTTCCAAATAACTCCCTCACTGGCTTCCTCTCCGTGGCCATAGTGTGTCTGTCTGTCTGTCTCTCTCTCCTTCATCCTTCATACCTCTGTGAGCATTTTCCTTTCAAAGCACAGCTCTATCTGTGTCACTGCCCTGCTCTATGACCTGCCAACAGCCTCATGTTTCAAATCCAACCTTCCAGGGGATATCATGGGTTGCGAAGAGATCATGAATGTTAGCGTCAGTCAGTCTTGGCTCCAGTTGGGCTGTGCCATTTCCCAGCTCTGAGATTTGGCCAGCTAACTCAACCTCCACAAACCTGCTTCCTCAACTGACATTTACTAAGTACTCACTTCTCTCTCCCTAACCTTGGGATGTAACATTTTATTATGCCCATATTACAGAGCAGAAAATGGGAGCTCAGAAAATGAAGTAACTCATCCAAGGTCACACATCAAAAAGGTGGCCGACCCATGAGCCAAACTATATCTTTTTCACCCCATACCCAGGCTCTGTTTCCCAAAAGACAGAATTGGGTCTTCTCCAAATCACGAATGTCAGTCTTCCCCTTGGAAGTTTTGCTCAAGGCAAACAAAGAGCTCACCTCTTGACCATGAAAGTTTATATGTTACTCCTGATAGCAATTTTACAGTTTTGCCCAAATCACTAATAGCTTGATGATAGCAATTTTTAGACCCTATGTGAATTACAGGTGCATGAAAATGGCCCCTTATTTATTGGAGAAGAAATGCAATCGGGGTTAATCCATCTGACCTCTTTCTTCATAGAGAAGAGGGTGTTATAATAGATTTTAGGTTTAACTGTTGGTATATATTTTAAAGAAGGAATGTATCCACACCTGGGATTTTTAACTCTCTATAGAAAATGAGCAAGGTCAGGGAAAATGGGCAAGAAAACAATAATATTTTATTTAAAAGCCCAAAATATAACTCTTTTTTCTAATGAACTACCCTTGCATATGAATTGAATAGTGTGACAATACTGGTAGAACAATCCACTTCCTTTGCAGTTTGAATACAATTTTACTTCCTTTGTGGGGTTAGAGATTTAAGGCAAGCTTTCTCAACTTTGGCACTATTGACACTAGGGGCCAGATATTTCTTTGCTGTGGGTGGCTGTCCTGTGGATTAGGGGATGTTTAGCAGCATCCCTGGCCTCTGCCCACTAGATGCTAATAGCATCTTCTCAGTTGTGACAATCAAAAATGTCTTCAGACATTGCCAGATGTCTCCTAGGGGAGCCAAATTGACCCTGGTGGCTGGGAACCATGGCTTTAAGGCAGATGCTAGGATAGAGGGAAAAGAGAACTGGACATTAAGTCCAAAGGTCTGGGATCCAGGTACTGCCACATATGAGCTCTGTGACCTGAAACGATTCACTTGATGACTTGGAGCCTCAGTTTCCTAATTTTTCAATGGGGAGAATCCCATCTGTGCTAGAGGTCACTGTGATGAGATCATGTAGAGCAGGGGCAGCAAACTATAGCTTGAAATCATACTCAGCCCACGGCTTGTTCTTGTAAGGCCTTTGAGCTAAGAATGATGTTTACATTTTTACAAGATTGCCAAAAAAAAAAAAAAAGTAGAAAAAGAAGAACTTGTATGAAAGGGACTGTATGTGGCCCACACAGCCTAAAATATTTACTATCTGGTCCTTTACAGAAAAAGTTTGCCAACCTCCAACTTAACATGTGACTTTTAAAGTCTTTTATGTATGTGAGTTATTTTTATAAGGTGGCTTAATCCTGAAGAAATTCTGGGACTACCATTGTAAAACTAGGCCCTGACCAGATACTAAGCTTGTGATCCCAGCTCTCCTGTGGCCTGAGTCTAGAGTCACGTGTCCCTGTAGTCAGACGGGGAAGGCCACCAGTTCAGTGTGCCGTTACATTTAATCTTGTTCTCTGATGGGCTTATAATAAGAAATATGAAATGATCTGGTCTGCTTCACTTTCATTCCTCGTGAACGTAGAGTTTCTTCAACTGCGAAAAGACTTACCTCAAAATCAATAACAACAGGATTATACTTTAATGACCTCCCCCAGGAACGGTATGTAATGATGCTCCTGTCTTGTGTCAAGCCACCTCCCCAGCCAGAGCTGCCACCTTGCACCAGAGAAATGACGTCTTCCACACCCACTGTCTTCTGGTCGCCGACTGCCATCGAGAGAATAACCACATTAGCTCATTTCCTAAAATGCCAAGCTCTGCTAATGAGATTTGGAACAAAGTTTAAGTGCTCTCCTTAGAGCTGTCTCCCATTCTTCTACCTTGCTCAGTTAACTAGCAGGACAAGGCAGAAAAGAAGCACCAAGACTTGGAAATAGATCCATCCTTTGGATTAGAGCAGACACTGGGAAGACAGCCCAGCCCAACATGGAGGAGGGAGAAGATGGGAAAATGGATGATGATTCATTCATTCATTTATTCAAATATTTATGTCAGATGTTTACTTGGTTCCTGCTATATGCCAAATAAGTGCAATCAAATATTGTAAGTGCTATAACAGATTTCTCTCTCAGTAGGGGTGGGGTGCAGAGAAAGATGTGGTCAGATCTATAGTAGCACTGGGGAGGTGGTCAGGAAAAAAGGTGAGTTATCTAGAAGAATGGATAAATCTTGGCAGGTAAATGGAAGGAGAAGGGAAGGGCATCAGAGAGAAGGAGGATTTGACTTAAGACCCTGAGACATGAGTAGCCCGATGCAATGGGAGTAACTTGAACCTCATCTACTCATCCACTGAACTATTAACTATTTCGTCATCCCTGCATCCTCTGTGTCTCCCACCTGGAAAGAAATTACTCAATACAGGTTGAATGAATGAATGAATACATGAACACTCGTAGTGACCTGTGTGGGAGATGTTACAGAATATTCTTGTACGATCTTACTCTAATAATTATTCTTTGAGCTTGGACTTGGTAACCACATTTTTCTCGCTCAGCAAACTTGTTTCCTCCCTCTGGACTGTACCTGATGGGACTTTATCCAACAGTCGACTTTCCAGGTTCCATCTGTACATTCTTTTCATCCCATCTCTTACTTAGATCTTTGTCTAGTGCTTGAAATCTAGGAGGGTGCACCATACAAAGTCAAGTATTTCTAAGGTTATCTCAGCCCATGCAGAATTCAAAATAAGGCCACTACAGGTCATTGGTTTGGGGTATTCAGCAGATATGCAGTATGACCATTGACTGAAATGGAATCATTTGGTGGGGTGGGAGGAATAGTGTACATGCCCTGATTTTGTGTCCAAGTGAAAATCAGGATTCTCTTTTTGGGAAGCCCATTACTAAATACTTGCCCATTTTGCCACCTCCAAATTTTTTACAAGCTTCTCCGGATAAACGTCCTCCAATTTGTGTTGTATCTGTATACTCATAGTCGATGCCAAAAGAGCCTCCAAAGCATGTCTCGATATCATTGCTGGTAACACCTGCAACAGGGAGCAGAGAAACATAGAATGCTGAGACGCTGAAAGACCATGAACATGGTACAACCAGCCCATAGTAGTAGCTTACAGCTCACTAGCTCACAGTAGTAAAAGCTAGCTTCTATTATGCAGTCTAAGAGATCTGGGTTGAAGTCCCAGTTCCTTAACCCAGTTTCAGTGTTCTCTTCTCTCTGGTTCCAGTGCAGATATTCTTGAAATGAGAAGGAATATGTATTGCACACACTAGTTGGTCAAAAGTGCTTGTTCCCTTTCCTTTGCACATTCTCCACGGAGCCTCCATGAGACAGTGGTTCTATCTCATCCATCTCCGTATACCCCTGTGCCTAGCACGGTGCCTGGCCCAAGATTGGCACCAATTTTGCATTTGTTGCCCCTTCCTCTCTCCTTTTTCACCAGCTTTCTAAAGTCTACTCAAGCTCCAATTCAAATATCATTTCTTCCATGAAGCATTTTTGGATCAGAACACTTCCCTCTTTTTTCAGAGCTACCCATGTGCTTTGTTTAGGTCTGAATGATCATATGTGTCCCAATTCTTTTTGCCCAGGTCCTCTTTGCACCCCAGAGAGGCCAGAGTGCTGTCAGAAGATGGATAGATCTCCCTGGGGAGGCTGCTTGCCTTCTGGCCCCATGAGAACTGTGAGGCCTACATTAGTTGTCTCTGTCTCTATCTGAGGAGTTGCTGAGGAATCTGCATTTTGCAGATGAGGAACATAATTCTCAAAGGAATAACATCATTTTTCCCCGATCCCACAGCCTGTAGGTGAACAGAACTAGGTTTCCAACCCTTGGTCAGCTGGCAAGATAAGGCTAGAAAAGCAGACTGGAGCAAGATATTGACCATTGCTGCAGAGTTCAGCTCCCTCTGTAGCTAAAGTCTTCTGAAGGTTGTGAACTGGAATTTGCATTGGCAACATGTCATTACTTTTCACTGCAACTATACAATAATTATGACCAGTCAGTGTCTTATTCTGGCAACCACAAAGGGAAAATAATTTAGGTTGTAATTCAGTTAAGCTAAGGATTAGATTCAATATTTTTAAGGGAGTATCGGGCAGCAAGTTTACCTGCTGGCCTTCGCATGAAACTGCAGACTCTATGGGGTCAAGGACTGGCGTCTTATTCACCACTCTCTTGTCAGCCTAGCAGCACAATGTCTGCCATGGGGGAGGAGCTCAGTGAGTAGTCTCAGAATAAATGAAAAAAAATGAGTGAATAAATTAATGCCAAGAGTCCTTTGGTAAGGGCTTCTAATGGAAAGAATCTTACAAGTCAGGAATCCTGAATTTAAATCCCAGTCACTCAGATAAATGGATAAATAAACTATTATAGATATAATTATATATAAATATATATAATTTTATATATAATTTTTATATATAATATATAAATAAAATATATAATTATATATAATTATTATATATATAATTGTGTATATATATGTATATACTCTACATATCCCACATATATACCCTATATATATATTCCACATATATACCCTATATATATCACATATATAATCCCATTTATATAAAAAATAATTATTCAGCCTTAAAACATAAAGAGATCCTGCCATTTGCGACAACATGGGTGAAACTTGAAGACATTATGCTAAGTGAAATAAGCCATACACAAAAAGGAAAAAAACTGCCTCATCTTACTTATACTTGACCTCTACAAAAGTCAAATATATAGAAGCAGAGAGGAGAACGCTGGTTGCCCGGGGTGAGGAGGTGGGGGAAAAGGGGAGATGCTGCACAAACTTGTAGCTATGTAGGAGGAATAAGCCTAGAGATCTAATGTACAGCTTGATGTCTACAGTTAATATCAATAATATTGTATTGAATACTGGAAACTTGCAAAGGGAGTAGATTGCAGGTACTCTCGTCATACACACGTAACTATGTGAGGAGAAGGTATGTTAATTAGCTTGACTGTAATAATCATTTCACTTTATATGTATCAAATCATCATGCTATATACCTTAAATATATACACATTTTATTTTTCTTAAAAAGTAAAACAAAACACGTCCCAGTCCCTGACACCCTGTATGAGCTTAGAAAAGGCCCATGATCTCACTGGGCCTCAGTTTCCCATTTATGGAGAGAAAGGGTTGGACTTGTTCATCCTGAGGCCCCTTTCACCTGCAGCTCTCTGTGCCTCTGTGCACAGCAGTTTCTGAATAACTCTGAGCTGAGAGTGCTTGGGAGAAGTGATGCTTTAAGCATCAGTACTCAGCGCCAAGCACAGGGTTTCTTCTGCCATTTCCGTTCAAGTACTTTTAATTTTTAATGCACTACTAATTGAGGAAGATTTAGCATATATAATTGTTTTGATTAAAAAATGCTTCAACAGTGATAAACAAAAGTGGATGAAAGGAATTCACGGGCAGAAGCCAGAGTGATTACTTAGGTGAGTGGTGTAGTGCTGCCCAATTAAAGTGACGGGCCGGGCCGATTAGTGGGGGCTGGAGGATGCCTGTGGAGTGATTATGCTCAAGAAGGGTCCGCAGACAGCCTGCCATGCGCTACTTGGAGAAGAGAATTCCAGCTTGATTTCAGCAGCACGACTTGACTGCAAAGAATCGCCTCCCGAGGACCCTGAAGGAGAGTACCAGCCAGCAAGGGGAGGTCTGTGACTTAAGAATCATACAACATGAGGGCTAAATTATCCTTAGTCACCTACCCCATACTTCTTATGTTTAGTTGTGATGCCCTTGGTTCATAAAGATTAATTATCTTGCCCAAAACCACATAGCTAAAAAGAACAGTGGAGCTGAGATTCAAACTCGTCTTTCTTGCTTAGAAGAATTAGCTAATTCTATTTATTGCATCAGACTGAATTCTGCTGAAAAATTTAGTAAGCATCTACTATGTACCATCCCAGGCATACTGTGTGTTGGACAAGGTAGACACTGTGAGAATAAAACTGGTGTGGATGGGCTTCCCTGGTGGCGCAGTGGTTGAGAATCTGCCTGCCAATGCAGGAAACACGGGTTCGTGCCCTGGTCCGGGAAGATCCCACATGCCGCGGAGCAACTAAGCCCGTGAGCCATGGCCGCTAGGCCTGTGCGTCCATTGCCTGTGCTCCGCAACGGGAGAGGCCACAACAGTGAGAGGCCCGCATACCGCAAAAAAAAAAAAAAAAAACTGGTGTGGATGTGATGCAAATCTAAATTACAAGGTTCTGGCCTTGAGAAGCTAGCAGGTGTGGGGCAATATAGTAAATGGAGACAGATTTGTATTCCGAGAGTTGCTTATTTCGTGGAAGACAATTTTTCCACAGATGGGGTGGGGGGTAGGTTTTAGGATGATTCAAGTGCATTACCTTTATTGTGCACTTTATTTCTATTGTTATTACATTATAATATATAATGAAATAACACAACTCACCATAATGCTGACAAGAGGCGGAGCTCAGGCAGTAATGCAAACGATGGGGAGCGGCTATAAATACAGATGAAGCTTCACTCCCTCGCCCACCTCTCACCTCCTGCTGTGTGGCCTGGTTCCTAACAGGCCACGGACCACTACCAGTCCATGGCCCGGGAGTGGGGGATCCCTGGACTATAGGAGCAGGTGGTGCTCTGCCAGGGCTCTACCCCATCCCATCAGCTCCTTAGATGTCAGCTTTGGACCAGATCAAACTGGCGTTTGTTTTAGACTTTTGTGCTCGGTAAACAGGAGTTGATGTTTGCCGAACCTGGCTACATATTGAGATCGTCTGGAGGGCTTATTAAAAACACAGGTTCTGGGCTTCCCTGGTGGCGCAGTGGTTGGAAGTCCGCCTGCTGGTGCAGGGGACGTGGGTTCGTGCCCCGGTCTGGGAAGATCCCACATGCCGCGGAGCGGCTGGGCCCGTGAGCCATAGCCGCTGAGCCTGCGCGTCCGGAGCCTGTGCTCCGCCACGGGAGAGGCCACAGCAGTGAGAGGCCCGCGTACCACAAAAGAAAAAAAAAAAAACAAAAAAAACACAGGTTCCTGAGCCCCACCTCTATCAATTCTGATTCTGTATTTCTGAGTAATCAGCAATCTGTATTTTAAATAAGTATCCCAGATGAAGCCTATGCAGTGCATCTGGGATGAGGTACTGAGTACCACGGTCCTACAGAGGACCTCTGGTGGCCTGTCACAAAGCTGGCCTCCATACTATCCTAGTCAATGCCTTTGTCAATGCCTTGGATATGGACTTAGCAGCCACACTCATTGTATCTACCCAGAGGAAGAAAAAGAATCAGGGTCCAAAAAGCCCTCAAAGGGCTGATGGACAGACAGAGCAAGCATAGCAAAATGAGACTAAGTTGGAAAAGTTGTAACATCCTGTCCTGGGGATAAAATACCAAGTGCGTGAGCACAGTAAGGAAGAGAGCCAGCTTAGCAGGAGAACAAGAGAAAAGGCCCAAGGGTTTTAGATCACTTTCAGCTCAGTAGGGCAACGAGGCCAGGTGAAAATGATAATAAAGTAAAGGCGGGGATAATCTCATTCCCTCTGCGCAGGTTAGAGAAACCCGGAACCTGGTGCCAAGTTCCGGGAGCCACACTTTTAAAAGGAAGTAAGAAAACAGAACATTCGTTGGACATCATCCAGCCTTTGAAAAGAAGGGAATCCTGCCATGTGCAACAATGTGGATGAACCTGGCGGACATTATGCTAAGTGAAAGAAGCCAGTCACAGAAGGGCAAATACTGCATGATTCCACTTAATATGAGGTATGTAAAGTAGTCAAACTCATGGAAGCAGAGCATAGAATTGTGGTTGCCGGGGGAAGGGGGAGGATGTGGAATTGCTAATCGACGGGCATAAAATCTCAACTATGCAAGATGAGTAAGTTCTGGAGATCTGCCAGAATATTGTCCCTATAGTGAAGGATTCGGTATTGTACCCTTAAACATTTGTTACAAGATTAGATCTCATGTTAAGTGTTTTTACCACAATAAGATTTAATAAAAGAAGAAAATGGGGAATGATTGAATGAGAAAGAGCATATGAGAGTAAAGAAATTTAAAGCCAAATCCTTTGGGGAATGTTTGAGGGGATGCAGGATGTTTACCTGAACAAGAAAGAAAGAGGTTTCTCTTTAAGAGAGGTCAGTAGAATTAGATTCAGCCCTCCTGAGGGTTGTCTTGAGGAAGAGGAATTGGGCTTGTTTGTGTGGTCACAAGGGCAAGAACTAGGACCAAAAGGGCAGATTCTACAGGGAGATAGATTTAGGCTCAACTTAAGGTAAATCACCACAACACTCAAGAGGCCAAGGAGCTAGGAGTTGTTTCATGAGGCAGTGAGCTCCCCATATCTGGAGGGTCCCAAGCAGAAGTCCTGTTTGCCTGTGAGTAGAAGCGTTTGCAGAATTGACGAGATGTCTTTTAAGAGCTCCTCTAAAGCCAAGATTCTGAAACTTTAAGAAACACACCAAAAAAAAAAAAAAAAAAGAAAAGAAACACACCAGAACACCTGAGGAGCATTTGAGGTAACTTGGATACATCCTTAATGATTTCTTACTGTGTTCCAGGTGTCTGGGAAGTAAAGAGAGCTAAAGGGAGTGTTTGCCGTCAGTGAGCTTACCGCCAAGTGTGGAGACATGGACAGGTAAGTTGATAGTTCTTGTACTGTGTGATGAGGACTTTGAAAGAAGGCAGCAAGCTCGGGGCAGTCTTCCTTAGGGGGGTCAGAGGAAGGATACTAGAGGCAAGTGTGAAAGCATGAGTGGGGATTAGCCAGATAGAGTGGAGAACATTGAGAGCAAAGGGAGGCCACGTGAAGGCCTTGTGTCCCCAGCAGCAAGAGTCTTCTCAGAAAGGCCAACACGGTCTGAACTCCAGAGTGGAAAGGAAGGAGATGCAAATCAGCCAAGGAAGCGCTGGGAGACCCTTGGGGTCCTTCCCACTCTAGTCTGGTCCCCAGAGGAGCTGTTGTACCCGCCTGGCAGGCCAGGAGCCCGGGGGACACGTCTCTGGCCACCATGTCTACTGCGTGTTTCACACCTGGTCTGGGCTGTGGTGCAGGTGTGAGAGCTGTCTTCACATCTCCGTGGAGATACTGCATCCGTGGGGCTCTGAGGCAGAGCCGGGCAGCCTTATTTCTGAGGTGCCAGAATCAGCAAGTCTGTGTCATTCCTCAGATGACAAGCATCAGGTGGGAAACAGCAGGTGTAATGCATTATTTATCTCTATGCAACAAACAGATGCTGTACAGGTTGCTGTGATCTGTGTGCTATGTTGCTTTGCTATGTTGGTTGCCCTCAAAGACAAGCTCAGAAGGGAAAGGAAGAATCATATAGCCTATTTCATGCCGTAACATTGGAAAAGATGATTGTTTAAGCTGTGACTGGATGAGCTGGGAAGCGTTGGCTGACTTCCCTGCCCCCTAGGTGCTTCTGTGTATCCATTAAAACGCATGCTTCGGGCTTCCCTGGTGGCGCAGTGGTTGAGAATCCGCCTGCTGATGCAGGGGTCACGGGTTCGTGCCCTGGTCCGGGAATATCCCACATGCCGTGGAGCAACTAAGCCCGTGAGCCATGGCCGCTAGGCCTGCGTGTCCGGAGCCTGTGCTCCGCAACGGGAGAGGCCACAGCAGTGAGAGGCCCGCATACCACAAAAAAAAAAAAAAAAAAAAAAAAAAAAAAAAAAAAAAAACGCATGCTTCTCCACCTAGAGGGGTGGGATAGGGAGGGTGGGAGGGAGATTCAAGAGGGAGTGGATATGGGGATACATGTATACGTATAGCTGATTCACTTTGTTATACAGCAGAAACTAACTCAACATTGTAAAGCAATCATACTCCAATAAAAATGTTAAAAAAATGCATGTTTTTTCCCAACCACCTGAGAATAATAGTACAAGTACCTCTGTGCCTTTGCATGTGCTGTTCCCTCTGACTAGAAAGTTCCCTTACCTCCTTCACTGAGTTTCTCCCACTCAGCTCTAGAAAACATTTCCTCACTCACAAGGGCCCTATATCTGTGTCCCCGCAGTATCCCTGTGTGTCCTTCATGGTATCAGCATGCTTCCCTATAGCATAGTATTTAGCACACTATAGTAATGGTCAATTTCTTGGTCTGTTCTTCCAATTATCCTGCAAACTTATAAAGTCATCTCTTGGGTTTGCAAGGCTCGGCATGTAACAAGCCCCCAGAAGTGCTCAGGGATGGGCTGATTCCAACCCATCTAGACAATACCTCTAAAATGTTTTGAGAGTCACAGGTCTTCTTTGGGTTGACGATATAAATCATATCTTTGTATTATCTCATGCTTGAATAAGAGTTGATATTTTATAAAGCTCTTTCATCTGCATTATCTCACTGGAGGCTCACAATGGGGCTGGGGGGATTTACTCCTTTTGCAGGCAATCTGGGGTTGGAGAAGACAGGAACTGTGGTGGTTAAGCGTGTGAACTCTGGAGCCAGAGTTCTACCCTTCACTGGGAGTGTGGCTTTGGATGAGTGACTGAACCTCTTTGTGCCTCGTGTTCCTCCATTTGAAAATGGAGATGAAAATGGTTTCTATACATGAATCTCTAAAACTGGTGTCTGGTACAATTAAGTGTTCAACAGATCTTATTAGTTGTTGCTATGATTGTTAGGTAACTTGCCCAAAGTTCCATGACTGACGAGCTCAAGAATCGGGGTTTGATGCAAGGTGTGCTGTATCCAAACTCGGAGCCCGCTCCATCCTATCAAGCCAGTCTTACTCTGCAGGACACCGTTCATCGTGGGCCATGAGTAGCAGTGGCCTCCCCAAACCCCTCATTCCACAAAGCAGCTCAGAAAAAGGAATCCATGCTCCCAATTGGCAATGCTGGGGCTGCGATCTCAGGTCTCCCTCCACCTGATAAAGGGCTACCTTCAGGGACTCTGACCCGCTAGATGACTTTGGTCATGATGGGAGGCAGTAGTATGGCTGAGGGCCAGGCTCGGAAATGGAAACTGCCTGAGGTGGAAATTTCCATGCTCACTTACTGTCTGAACCTCCCTGTATCACAGTTATCTCATCTATAACATGGGGATTTTAACACTGTCTACCTCATAGGGTTGCTCTAAGGGTTAAATGAGTTAATCCATGCCATGTACAGTGCTTAGGATAGCCCCTAGCTTGAAACTAGCAGTAATGGTCAAGTATTACTATTATTACTGCTGCCAGAAATGCCACGGCATACCTAGACTGGGCTGTAGTTTCCTGATTCTGAACTGGAAAAATCGGAGAATACAGGAGGCTGAGGAGTTTGTGAACACCAATTTTCTTAATTAACTTCTCTGCAGGATAAACTGTACTATTAACTGAGAGGGAGTGAATGAAGAAGACGGAGGGAACAACATCCACATTATATGCTGGGCAAAAATTTTCTAGGCGTTATTTAATATTCACACAGCATTCCACAGCAAGTACAATTATTCCCATTTTAGAGATGAGCAAATCAAGGCTTAGATAGTTTCAGTCACGTGCCCCAAACGATACAATAAGTAAATAGTAGAAAGGGATTGAACCAAGGTCTGTGTCCAAAGCCCATTTTCTCTTTGCCACATTATATCACTTGGGGAGAGGGAGCTAAGGGTGGTCCTGGGAGTAATTTTAACATTATCACACCTTTTTCTCCTTTCAGGCTGAGGCTATTTTCAGTGATAGAGGTGGAAAGTCAAAATCAGGACAAATTCAGGAGGGTGGTGCTGAGAGTCTCAGGTCCATGTGTATGCAAGTGACTTAAGGGGGATGGGGACAGAGCCAAGACACCAGGAGTCTGTCAGTCAGTCAATACCATCCATCACCGTGAAGTCTGGTTGTCATGGTAACTGGGGATAGAGCCTGGAGCTTGTTAGAATCTATTGCCTGTCTGTTCAGGATGATTGGTTGGTTAGCAGACACAGCAAAAGACCTTTTGGGCCAGCCCAGACTACTTAGCCATGAATATAAGACCCTTCACAATTAGGTTCCTGCCCACCTCACCATCCTCACTGTTTAGTACAGCTGAGACTCTTTAGAAATCCATGCCTGATTCTTCAGAGTATAAGAGAAGCTTCAGAGGCTGCCCAGCACCTATGGGTTTAGATACTGAACCAGCCCTGCTAGAAAGACACTGAGCCTCTACTGTGAGTCAGCCTCAGCCTGTGGACAAAACTCCAGAAACACATCATTCACAAGATGCACTATGGAAACAGGCAGTTGAAATAGTGTGATATACAGAGAGCTATGTCCTGGGTACACGGAAGTATTGGGTCAGCCAAAAAGTACATTCGAGTTTTTCCATAAGATGTTATGGAAATTTTTGGCCGACCCAATGCCTAAGACAGGTTCCCAACCCGGAACTGGGGAGACAGAAAGACTGTCTGGAAAACCCTCTCTGAGCCGAGACCAAAGATGAAGAATAAGCATTAGCCAGGTGAAGAAGAGAGAGGGAGGAGAGGGGAGCGGTGTTCTAGGTAGAAGGAACAGCAGCAAGAAGAAAGTGAGTATGATTAAGTCAAGGGACCAGCATTTAGCTCAGTACAGCCTAGCCCCGCAGTGGGCTGGAGGGTAGAGCAGGACCAGCGCATGCTCCCTTGAAGGCTGCGCATATTTTCTGGTGGCAGGGACTCTCCTGTCTCAGTGTTCACCTTGGCATGGCTCCAGCAGCTTGCCGTTCTGCAGCTTGTCATCCTCTCTGTGGCTCCCTGGAGGCCAGCACTGCCTCCATTTCCAGGTTACTGATATCAGCACTCGTCCTCCCATAACCCAACCACTGTATTGTTCTTATGTATGCACAGGCCTCATGGGCAAGGCCTCTACAAAGAGTCTGGCCTTTGGGTGAATCACTCATCTCCTACTACTCAGCCTCACCACTTGCTGCTTCAGCCACTCCCATGCAACTCTCTCCTCTTAGAAAGCTCCAGCTGCATTCTCCACCAGGCAAGCTCCTACTCCTACTAACTTCAGAAGATCAGGTGTGAATGTCTCTGGAGTCTAGAAAATGGGAGGGGAAGAAAGGGTGGGTTGCTCCCTCCTTTGTGCTTCTGCTGTATTTATTTCTAGTCAAGCATTTATCGCATTGTATTATTCTTAGCCCCCAACTGACTGCACATTTCTCCAGGGTGGGAATCTGTGTGTGTTTCACTCCTGTGTCCCTGGAAATCATGGGTTCTCTCTGAGTATTTACTAGATGAGTGGATGGATGGATGGATGGGTGGAGATTAGATTATGAGAAGGGTTTTCCTCGTAGATTGTTTCCTGCCTGCTACTTTGGGTAAGAAGGGAAAATGCTCTGCTTAGAACCTTCCTGAAAGGGAATTATAAGCAAACAACATCAATAATATATAAATGTGATGGAATGTATGAAAAATTTGAGGGACTTAATTTATACACCCGTCTCATCCCAGTTACTCTCCATACACAGCTTAATCATCTGGGCTGCCTTTGTCTCATTCTACTAAAGGAATAGAAAACACATAGCTCAGGGGACCTTAATGCCTGCTCAGACCCTTTAGGAATCCACCCCTGACTCTCCAGAGTGTAAGGAAAGCTCCAGAGGATGCCCAGATTTGATGGGCTTGGATTCTGAATTACTCCAGCCAGAAAGATACTGAGTCTCTACCATGGGTCGGCCTCTGCCTTGGATAGACATCACTAATTGATCACAGTACTTTCTGCCTGAGTCCATATCTGGTGTCACAATCCTCAACTCAGTGGTCCTGGTAGCATTTGCTATTAAAACCACCTGCCATTGGTGGCTTAGATACATTTTCTGGCCTATAGGTCTTTTTTTTTTTTTTTTTTTTTTCGGTATGCGGGCCTCTTACTGTTGTGGCCTCTCCCCGTTGCGGAGCACAGGCTCCAGACACACAGGCTCAGCAGCCATGGCTCACGGGCCCAGCCGCTCCGCGGCATGTGGGATCCTCCCGGACCGGGGCACGAACCCATGTCCCCTGTCTTGGCAGGCGGACTCTCAACCACTGCGCCACCAGGGAAGCCCCTGGCCTATAGGTCTTTAAGTTTCGCTTTATTGAGTGCCATGGGTGCCAGCACACCATGCTTGTTCTTGGCTCTGTGAATGTACCTAAGCTTCAGAACAGACCATCATAAGCTGATCAGTTTAACCTTTAACAGTTCTCTGTGACAATTCCCAATCAAGGGTCAAGCTGACCCAATATTGCCCTTAGGAGTGAATATTGAGTATAATACTCCGTTAGGTATTTTTAAAACCTGATTTAACCACTTTCAAAGCTATCGCAAGCAGTTTAATAGTTTTTTAAAAAAGAAAATAAGTGAAATAAATATCCAGAGGTACCACAAGAAGCACTGAACTGGGAATTAGAAATCCTCATTTCAAACCTTACTCTGCTTCTAACCAGTGGTGTCACCTTGGATGTGTCATTTATCTTTCAGTGCCTGGTTTTCATCATTTGTAAAATGGGTACAGCCATAAAACACAGCTCAAAGCATTGCCAGGAAGCTTAAATGGAATGAGATGCATGTAAGAGCTCAGTACGCTGCCTGCCACAGAATTAGAACTCAGTGAATGCTTGTTTTTTTCATCTTCATTTAGATAAGCTGTTTCATTACATGAGACTTCACACACCTATCTTGGCAGTTATTACTCACATCTGCCTTTACCTTTTCCCCTTGACGACCTTCCTGTGATGGTTAATTTTATGTGTCAGTTTGACTGGGCCAGGGTGTCCAGATACTTGATCAACATTATTCTGGGTGTTCCTGTGAGCGTGTTTTTGGATGAGATTAACATTTAAATCCGTAACCTGAGCAAAGCAGATTGCCCTTCCTAAAGTGGGTGGACCTCATTCAACCAGTAGAAGTTCTGAATAGACAAAAATCTTACCCTCCCCTGAGTGAGAGAGGATTCTTCCTGCCTGACTGCCTTGAGCTGGAAAATTGGCTTTTTTCTTGCCTTCGGACTCAAACTAAAACATCAGCTCTTTCTGGGTCTCAAGCCTGCCAACCTTCACTCTGGGGCTACACCCTCAGCTCCCCTGATTCTCGGGCCTTTGAAATCAGACTGGAACTAAACCATTAACTCCCCTGGGTCCACAGCTTGCCAAATGCAGATCTTGGGACTTGTCAGGCTCCATAGTTATGTGAGCCAATTTTTTATAAGCAATCTCTTTACATATATATGTAAAGTATATGGAGAACCCCAACTAATATACTTCCTAATGCCTTCATTATGGCTATTGATGATTTTCCCTTTATTTAAAGTGATTAGATACATGTCCACAGTCGGTGGAGCACACTGGCTTAAGACAGTGTGTCTAATGCTTTTTTGACTACCCCCAAAAGTAAGCAGTACCTTTTAGATCATGACCCAGTCCACTTACATCCAGCTAAAATAAGTTGCAATACTTAACCATACTTTGTGTGATGCTCTCTGATGATTTCCCTCTTATTGTATTCTATTTCATTTTGTTAAATGCTGGTCATGACCCACTAAATTTCTCTTACAATCTGCTAATGGGCTGTGGCCTGCAGTTTGAAAAATCCTAGGTAAAACATCTCTGAGGCATTACAGCATGTTGGTTAACACCACAGGTTCTCACGTTGACTTCTGGCTCCACCCATAATAACAAGATGACCTTGACCTTGCACAAGTTATTTAACATTGCTGAGGTTCAGTTCTTCATTTGTAAATTGGGCATTATAGTATCCTCTTCCCTGGTCTTTCCTGAGGATTAAATGAGATAGTACATTTAAAGTGCCTAACTCAGTGTCTGCCACATAATGAAATGTTCATTAACTGTTGGCCATCTTACCAGTACTGCTAGAGTCTAAGCCCCTGGAATATAGTATCAGAATGAATGACAGAAGTGTGGGGAAATGGTGCGGGACAATACACAAACTCTACATCAGAAGACCTTAGTTAAAAACTAACTGAATCATGTTGAGCCATTTACTTTGGGTCTTTGGACCTCAGCTTTCTCTCTATAGAATTGGGAAAAATAATAATACAATTCCTCATAAGCTATTATGAAGATCATCTTCAATACCAGATGTGAATGATCATATTTTACCAACCTTGGGAGTTTTTATATGTAAATATATTTTATTAGAACCAGTTAATTCTAAGTACAGTGAATAAAAAGATAATTTATTAATTCATTTTAGGTAGTAATCAATTTGGTTGTCCTTTAATAAGTCATCCCTGACTATAATCAGATGATTATAATAGAGAAACCCCATTGCCTTCTATATGAGATAAGAGGACCCATGTGGGTATCTGGACAGTGCTTACCATGTTATGTGTGCTTAATAAATGTTGAATGAAAAATTGAAGGAATGAATGAATAGAGAAAAGGAAGATGGAGGAAGAGAATGTAGAAGTATAATTGACATCAGCTTTAGTGAGATTTTAGTCATGTCCCTGTGACTTTTTCTACCCAGTGTGTTAGGTGGTAGACCAGTTGGCCAAGGAACGCAGCTAGAGGACAATGATCAATAACTGGCTGAATGTACTGCACTCTCACTAGAAGGATCTTTTCCAGGGTCACTGTTATCTGGCAGCCATCAAGGGGAGGCATAATGGAATGCAGGCACTGATTTAGGCAGAGTCGTTACCACCTTGAAAGACAGTGATGAGAATTCAAATTGACCTTGATCAATGGGAGGAGCAGTCCCTCCAAAACTGGATGAAGCTCTAGAGAAAGAAATGAATGACCTTGATTTAAAAAATGGGCAGGTTGGGGAGCAGGCATGATTGATGAGTCTCCAAGTCTACAGCAGAAATATTGCCCACTGCAGGCTGGAAATAATGATAATGATTTCCCTTCCATTTGAACAGTGTTTCAGAGCTGACCAATTGCAGAGCCCTATGAGATATGTTATCTTATTGTCCCCACTTTACAGATGAGAGGACAGTTAACATTATAGAGTTAATAACTGGAAAGCAGGGAATAATAAATATGGTAATAGTAACATCAACATAGTGCAGCAATAATAGGTACCATTTTTAAACTCTTACTATATGCCAGGCACTGGGCCACCTGGTCATACAGATTGTTTCATTTCATATTCATAACAGTCCTATGAAGTATTACTGTCATTGTCTCATTTAGGGAAACAGGAAACTGAGGCATGAAGAGGTTAATTTGCCTGAGGGTCACGTGGTTGATAAGTGATGGAGATGAGATTTGAGCCCAAGGAATCTAAATTAGGACCTTTTTCAGCAGTTGATGCTTATCGAGTGCTCATTAGAGCCTGAGCATTACACTAAATATTTTCTGTAGATAAGTTCACTTATTCCTCACAATTACTCTATAAGTTAAATGCCATTAATACCTCCAGCTTAACAGGTGAGAAAATTGAGACTTAAAATGATTAAATAATCTGCTGGTAATCACACAGCTAATAAGTGACAGAACCCATGTTTTCAAACACTAAGCTATCCTAATATCCAGCTTTAAAGGGAAAACTATCTACTTAAACACTTATCATGCCAGATGTACTTGGAATTATTCTCAAATAAACCCTTGTTATCATTCCTATTTGGGTCTTGAAAAAACTAAGGTTCAGAGAAATTACGTACCCTGATCAAGGTCATGCAACTGTTAAATGGTAGAACCAAGATCCCCACCCAGATGTGTCTGACTCCAAAATCTGGATTCCTTGCTACCATCTGCCGGCATAATTTTTCATTCCACAGTCCTTGATCAAATGATATTTGCTACTTACAATCCCACCTAAAACTGTAAACCATAATAGTAACTACCGTTTAGACCGTGTTTTATTTATCACATGCTTTTTAGAGTTAATTCTCATAAGAGCCTTTTGCAGTAGTTTATTATCCATACATTAGTTATGGGAAAAATGAGACTCAGAGATGCAAAGTTTTAGCTTTTAAATGGAAGGACCTACATGAAAGGCAAAGACATCTTTGTAAAAAGAACTCTTTTTACTACCACATTGCCTAATGGCTTTTATATGGGGCCATGAAATGCTACTGGCTTCTCACCAGCAGAACATCAATAGAAGTCATGTTTTGTAAGGCCTTTGCAGAGCCCTTTCAATATGCCCCCAAACTATAGAATCATGAACTTTTAGAGCCTTGAGGGCTATTAGTTTACTTTCTATTCCATGCATAGTTTCTATTACAGCATCCCTGATGGAGGTATCTTATCAGATTTACTTAGGTTCCTTAACTGATAAGAAACTCTATTTCATGTTGCATTTTGAGAGACAAAGGGAACAGAAGCTGAGCCAAATATGTCAGGACCTATCTACATGAGCCAAAAAAGGGGGTCTAGTTCATTGTCTAGTAGAAGAGACAAATACAGACAATTACCATTAGTATAGTGTATGAATTAATATTTTATATATATATATATATATATATATATATTCTGGATTCTTCTTTTGGCTCCAGAATCCCTGCCGTATTTCCAAATGCCTGGAGGCATCTCTCCCAGGAAGCTGGCCCTCCCAGGCAAACTCATCGTGTTCTTCTTGCCCTAATGTGTGTGTGTGTGTGTGTGTGTGTGTGTGTTAGAAATATAATGTAGAAGGAAAATAATGTAATATAATGTAATGTAAATATAATGTAATGCACTGTAGAAGGAGTACACGTCACAGTTCACACCCAGGCCATCTGCAAATTATCTAAACTCTGCTTTCAAAATATGTCCCTAATCAATCATATTCTTTCATCTCCATTCTTTATTCCCTACCTGGATGTCAACAAGAGTCTTCTAACTGTGCTCCCTGAGTCCACTCTCACCCCATCTACTCTGTGCACTGTATAGTAGTGGAACAACCTGCTGACACAGAGATTAGACCATGGCAGTGCCCTGCTGGTAACCCTGCAGTGGTTTCCCATTTCACTGCAGACACGGTCCATACTTCTTACCATGACCAGCAAGACGCTCTGCAGCTTCTTCCAACCTCAGCTCCCTCCATCCTCCCCTCACCCGCAGGCTTTAGCCACACATTGCTTATTTCACTTCTCAAACATGGCAGGCTGTCCCCTCTGCCCAGGACATCCTCCCTCTTTCTTGTCTTTGGAGTCTCCTTCTGAATATCTTTTGGACCTTATCCCAGTTAATCCGAGAGAGTTTCCCAGATAATCCTGAACTAAGTGATTGTCTTCTCCTTCTCCTCCCACAGTGATTCTCTATTTATACGACCCGTTCATTTTCTAGCCAGCTCTTATCACAAGTTGCAATTTTATATGTATCTATTCATTAGTTCACTCAACAGAAGTTATTAAGGCCAGGCACTGTTCTAGGAAATGAATATATAACAGTGAACAAAACATATGAGGCCCCTGCTTTCATGGAACATGCATACTAGAAGGATGAGGTTGACAATAAACAAATAAGCATGTGAGCGTGGTAATTACAGAATATATAGTGATGTTCTGAGAATTAAAATAGGGTGCTATAACAAAGAGGGACTTGCCACATGGTCAGAAAAGGCCTTTCTGAAAAGGGGGCATTTAAGTTGAGATCTGAATGATTAGAATACAGCTATGCAAACATCAGAGAGAAGGATAGCCCAGACAGAGAGAATAGCTAGTACCAAGGCTGTAGGCTAAAATAAGCTTGCTGTGTTAGAGTGTGAGCGGGGCGACAATGATGACAACAACAAGAAAATAATACAAAGAAAGAAAGAAAGGAAAGAAAAGGAAAGAGAAAAAAGAAAGAAAAGGAAAAAAAGCCATCATATTCTAGCAGTGGCCAGATGAGAGATCATAGTTGTTTGGACCAGTTAGATGGTAATAGAGACGTGGACAGATGCCCCATATGCTTTCGAAGTAAAGATGACAGGTCTCACTGATGAGGGGCAAGAAGTAAAGGAGGAACCAAGGATGACATCTGGAGTTTTGGCTGTTTATTTAGTTTCCTTCGCTAGATTGTGAGCTTTGCAAGAACAGGAACCATATCGATTTTGTTCACCTGGCACATGATACAGACTCAATTAACATGGCTGATGAAGGCATGTTTGAACGAACAAAACTAGGGAAGAATGTGCAGAGGAATATCAGGGCAGGTTTCACGGAGGTGGGGCTGCCCGTATACCGGTTCAAAAGAATGAGTTGAAATCTGTCAGGTTGGCAAGATAGGAAAGTGCTTTGGAGGCTGACAGCACAGCATATGCAAAGGAAGGCAGGAAACATACATGAATAGAACAGTGTCACTGAAGTACTTGCCCTGTCCTAGGTAAATTATCAGCTCTGTAATAAGGCCAGACTCCAGAGCAGCCAGATGGTGAATGCACTATTCTCTTTGTCAGATCTTTATACAAAGACAAATAATAGGAGCTCCAAAGAAGGGATGAAGGAGAAAAAAAATCTAAATCCAGAAATTCAAGCCCAAATCCATACTGATTCCTGTAAAAGGTAGAAAGCTGTCAGCAGCAGCCCTTGAGGAAAGTCTAGGGTCCCAATGAAGTCTAACATCATCTCCCCAACATCCAAGACATCCTCTGATTTTTGTTTTGTTTTGTTTTGTTTGTTTTTTTGTGGTTCGTGGGCCTCTCACTGCCGTGGCCTCTCCCGTTGTGGAGCACAGGCTCTGGACGCACAGGCTCAGCGGCCATGGCTCACGGGCCCAGCTGCTCTGTGGCATGTGGGATCTTCCCGGACCGGGGCACGAACCCACATCCCCTGCACCGGCAGGCGGACTCCCAACCACTGCGCCACCAGGGAAGCCCCATCCCCTGATTTTTGGTGCATGGTTTCATGCTCTCTTTGGGGGAGAAGCATTTTATCTAAAGAACACATTAGAAGAAAACAGCTTTGTGCATCCTCTGGGATGAACCCATAGAGAATCTGAGGCAAACCCAAGGACAAAAGATTCCCCCAGAGCAAACCAGCCCGTGTGTTCACTTAAATCATTCTATTCCAAGCTCAGCTCTTTGAGGACATGAATGTATACTACATGGGGTATTTCTTAGAAACAAGCACTTGATAGAATATAAATATTGTTAAAGTCATTAGATCAAAGATACACAGAGAGAAAAAAGACATTGAAAAAGGGGGGGGAAGGGAGTGAGAGAGAGGATGAAAAAGCGACAAAGAAAATTAGACAGACATCAAACATAGAGAGAGGAGGGTGTGCATGATTCTATTTGTCAAAGGGAAAGAAGGTAGATGTTTTTGTTCTTTGTAGGTTAATATGTAAATGACATTCTGATTTATTAGCAGTCTCCAGCAGATGAGGTGATGATTAGCACATTTCCATATTTATAGGAAAGCAACACTAACCTTCCGGATTTATAGAAAATCAGCTCTTCCCAAATAGCAAATTGTGCTATTATCGACATATGGTTTTCTATAAACAGAGCTGAGGTAATTATCCCTGGGACAATTCGTTAGTGGGCTCCTTTTGAATATTAACCACTTTGGAAGCCCATTTCTGCCTCACAGATTTTAAAGAGGAGGGGCTCGAGATACCGCAGGCAATTAATTAGTAATCCACCACCAAAGATGGAGCCCAAATGAAAGGGTCTACCACAGCCATGTGGTGGAAAGACCCCAGGTCCAGGGCTCTGACGCCAGCTTCCTGCAGCCCTGGGCCAAGTAATTAACTTCCCTAAGGAGCCTCAGCATTTCTGGGGCTAAAACTAGAATTACACTAACCTCCAAATGTTGTCAAGAAAATTAAATGAGAATGTACGCAACAGTCCTGGAACTTAGTAAGTACTCAGCAAATGTTAGCTCTTTTTCCTTCCCCCCCCCTTTTTTTTTTTTTTTTTTTTTTTGCGATACGCAGGCCTCTCACTGTTGTGGCCTCTCCCATTGCGGGGCACAGGCTCCGGACGCGCAGGCTCAGCGGCCATGGCCCACGGGCCCAGGGGCCCAGCTGCTCCACGGCATGTGGGATCCTCCCGGACCGGGACACAAACGCGCGTCCCCTGCCTCGGCAGGCGGACTCTCAACCACTGCGCCACCAGGGAAGTCCCCTTCCTCATGTTTTTGAGTGACTCTAAAAAGATCCACTTGAATTAACTTTTTCAAACTCTTTTTACCCTGATCTCTCCTGAACTATTTATTTTGTATCATGACTCTGTCCATGTCTTTAACTGGCAAAATTTTCTTGAAGCAATCATTTATCTTCACTACCTACAACCCACTATGATATTTTTTTATTCTGTTCTGTGTTGTTCAAAATGTTTATGTTCCATACATCAATATCAAGACCTACTACTGGAGAGACACAGATGTAGAGAACAAATGTCTGGACACCAAAGGGGGAAGGCAGGGGGGTGGATGTGGTGATGGGATGAATTGGGAGATTGGGACTGACATATATACACAATATGTATAAAATAGATAACTAATAAGAGCATGCTATATAAAAAATAAATAAATAAAATAAAATTCAAGAAAAAAAACCCGTAAAATTCTCCCACTCAAAAAAAAAAAAAAAGACCTACTGTTGGGTTTCAATCTGCAGTTTGTATTGTGCTACAAGATGTTAAGGACTGTATTTAGATTTGCTCACCTTTGTATCCCTAGCACAAACACATAATAGATACTCAATAGATATTTGAATTATAAAAGAATGGATACATGAATGGATGGATGAGTTAATGAATGACCCTAGCCAGGAATCTAAGTTAATGCCCGCTTTCAAACTCCATGTCTTATTTAGCCTGCTCACCCCGCGTTGAGTGCTAAAGAGGTAGAAAATTGTCAGACATGTTGCTTGCTTTCAAGGATCTTGCTATCTAGATGAGGAGAGAAATATTAACATTTGGAAAATTGTTTTTAAAGACTAAGCAGTGTGGAATTGATATGAATGTGTTGAAGGAAGGAAGTGGCCAGCCTGGGCTGGTGGAGTCAGGGAAACTTCTTGAAACGGAAGTTGAACTTGGCTTTGAAATATGGATACACCTCTCACCCTTCTACTCAGTCGTTGACTGGATCTGTGGTTCTCAAACTGTATGAAGCATCAGAATCACCTGGAGGGCTTGTCAAAACACACTTCTGGGCCCACTCCCAGAGTTTCTGATTTAGCAGATTTGGGATGGGAGCCTGAGAATTTGCATTTCTAACACGTTCCCAGGTGACACTAATACTGTTTGTTGGAGTCCATGTGTTGAGAACCACTATTCTAGCAGTTTGGAGTGAGACCGTGAAGATTGTAGTTGTCAATGTTAAGGAGTTTAGACCTTAGTTTAGCCAGTCAGGCTATTAAGCAAGGAGGTGATGTCATAAGATCTGTGAAGCAGAAGATCCTTCTGGTGGCAGTTGTTGAGAATAGATTGGAAGGGGTGAGTCTTCCCCTAGAGACCATTTAGGAGATGATGCAGTAGTAAGTGAAAGATGGGAACCCAGCCTACCATTGTAGGAGGGGAATGCAGAAGAAGAGATGTTGACAAGAGCTGCTCAGGAGAGAGAACTGAAGGGTCTTAGAGATCTCCAGGGGTGAAGGGGAATCTAGGATGACTCCAAGTTTCTGTCATCACTGACTGATTGGATGGCAGTTCCATTAACCAAGAATCTATATTTAAAATGTTTTAACATTTTAAATAGCAAAACCCCAGAGATCCTTTATTATTGAAGAGGTAACTGTGGTGCAGTAGAAAACACATGGTTCTGGAGAACCAAACAAGTCTGAGTTCAAATTCTGTTTGTAGTGCTTACTAGTAAGTCATTTCACCCTTCTGAACCTCAAGTCCCTGTAAATAATAACACTAATGCTACCTTATAGAGTTGTCCTGGAGGCTAAATGAGATCATGCGTGGCTGATAGTCAGTGCCTAGAAAACTGCAAACCATGTCTGGCGTACGCATCGAACACCATGCATCAAGCATCCGTTCTACTTACCAGCTGTTTCCATTCTTTCTTTGTTAAGCACGAGGATATATTCATAAATGCCACCCATCGTTCCAGACGTTATGTAATGGGTGCCATAGTCATCGATGAACTTGGCGTACAGGCCATAATTGTACTGCTCTGGAAGTTCCATTAATGACTGCAGCATAACTTCATCCAACATGATATTCTCCCTCCTCATCTTAAAATGAGCAGTCTGCACCTTTGTGAAAATTCTCATGAAGCCATATTTCTGCCAGTAACAACAACCGCCATTGAATGAAGGAAGAGAACAAAGAGAGTATACATTTTACCACATGAGATCATGCAAAAGGGCAGTATTTAGTACCTGTGGGAAATAGAAATATATTCACATGTAACTGTATGAACATAACTACATAGAGTATTATTACATTTTACAAACATATATTAGACACCAGCCTGGCTTCTTCTCCCACATCTGCATCTCTGTTCCCACCGCCCCTGTGTCCAGGTCAAGTCCTCATCAACTTTCACTGGGTTGGTTACTACAATGTGTTTCGTTGTGCTCATCTCCTCTGTCCAGCCCCCAGTCCATTCTCACCTCCATATTCCTCCCTGCTCTAATTAAAGCACTGCATTATGCAACCTGCTACACAAGTATTAGGTATCCATTAAAAATTAGGCTTAGGAATATTTCGATGACATGAGGAAATGCCAATATCACTTAATTTATTAAACAAATATCTTTCAGTGCCTACAGTCACATGCATTATGCTAGGTGCAGAGGACATGATCTTGAATGGGACAGGCCCCTGCCCTCATGGAGATTACATTCTAGTGGTAATCTTGTACGGTTCAGTAATCAAGAAAAGCAGGATCCACAGGACCAGGGTGAGGTTAGATTGGTTTAAGAGGAAGGGGATCATATATGAGCCTTACTTGCAGGGAATGTTAACCTTGATCCAAAGTGAGAGTGAAAGTTGGAGGAAGCCACCTGCTTTTAGAAAAGTCCACATGAATCTGTGACAGTCAGATCTCAGAACAGTACTTTCCCTTCAGATCAGTAGCTTATTTGTGGCAAAGCTCCATAATGTAATTTATATATATATATATATTTTTTTTTTAAATTTATTATTTATTTTTGGTTGCATTGGGTCTTTGTTGCTGTGCATGGGCTTTCTCTAGTTGCAGTGAGCAACCTTGGCTCTTCACCGAGGTGCAGGGCTTCTCATTGCGGTGGGTTCTCTTGTTGTGGAGCACGGGCTCTAGACGTGCGGGCTTCAGTAGTTGTGGCACACAGGCTCAGTAGTTGTGGCTCGTGCGCTCTAGAGCGCAGGCTCAATAGTTGTGGCACCCGGGCTTAGTTGCCCTGCGGCATGGGGGATCTTCCCGGACCAGGGCTCGAACCCGTGACCCCTGCATTGGCAGGCAGGCTCCCAACCACTGCGCCACCAGGGAAGCCCTGTAATTTATATTTGTTGAGGAAGTTAATTTTTATAACTGTATTTTCATCATCCAAAATAATGTTTTGAGCCCTAACTAAATCCCCAGTTCTGGTATCAATGTCTTGAGGCTTTTGGTAAATTTCTGATCAATTCAGTGAATATTTCTCCAGCTCCTAATTACCTCTCCATCCTCATCACTCCCTCCTTTCCCTTCCCACCTGTGCTTCAGCCAGCAGAAGTCCTTTCAATCCCACATTTGTGTGAGGCAGTCTCTCATCTCCAGGCCTTTGCACATGCTGTTTCCCAGACCTAGAACAGCCTTCTGTTAACTTCTGCCCCCCTTCATCTGGACAACTGGTACTAGTCTTTAGATCTCAGTTTAGACAGACTTCCTAACTTCCTCAAGGATGCATTGTCTGACCTCTCAGGATAATAGGCAGTTAATGGTAAATGTTTGACGACGAAATGAAAGATTCATTAAGCAGGCCAGACCTCCAATCTATTTGGAAAAGCTGGGCTTGCTTTAGAATTCTTCCAAGTCTGGTTTAGAGGGCTTGGCTGTTTCTCTTTAAGACATTACCATTCTAAGTATTTCCCTCTGTGCTCCAGATAACCATGAAAAAGGATGGGGAAAGTGATAAGAGTACTAGTCTTATCGTGCAATTTTATTCCCTTTGTGATGATTCCGTGTGGGAAAGCATAAGAAGAAAAACAAACATGATTACTACTGATCAGACATGTCCAATTACACAAGCAAATGAAGGTTCAATTACTACTGTACTTTTCAATGCAGTTAAGGT
This sequence comes from Kogia breviceps, assembly GCF_026419965.1. Classification (NCBI taxonomy): domain Eukaryota; kingdom Metazoa; phylum Chordata; class Mammalia; order Artiodactyla; family Physeteridae; genus Kogia; species Kogia breviceps. Next base: position 154,258,772 of record NC_081310.1, read on the forward strand.
ATTACGTGTTCAGCATAGATTATGGAATACTGTGTGACACGGGCATTATGTTTTAATACCTTCTGATTATACTTGCTTAACTTATTCAAGAACGAACTGTCTCGTGACCCAGATACACCTGCAGTTGCAGTAAATGGGCTGCCTGCAGGGCCCACACCAATGGTCACTCCAGCCAACACAGACTTGTCATTTTTTACTTTAGAAAAAAGGTCATCTGCATCATCGTAGGACTCTGAGGAGATTGTAGTATCTGCCAGGGCCTGAAAAGCATCACATAGATGTTAGCCTTGTGCACTAGCATTATATTCCAATTCATACTTAATATTTAAATCTTTGCTTTGTAAAATATCCAGAGTTTCAGATTATGATAAATAATTCTTTTAAAAGGCTATTCCAACTTGATACTAAAACACAGAAAATTCAGCAGTGCTTAGTATTTAGTGGTGCTGCTAAAATATTTATTTAAACACACACACACACACACACACACACACACATACACATACACACACACACACGATTCTGATAAAATGCTGTATTGTTCTGAGCATGTATCTCTTTCCAGCGGGCTTATCCTACTTGAACAGATGGTTGCTTGGCTCTGCAGTGAAGAGATACAGAAAGCCATGGCTAGGCGTGGACCTGGGAGGAAAGGGACAAAGGCATGCAGGTGGTGATAGTTCTAAGCAGAGGTATGCTTAGGGACCACCCACAAGTGTTTGGTTATTTCATTCCAGGATTGCATTTCTCTGCTAGTTTGACCCGAGGCATGGTCTCGTGAGCCAAGGAAATGAGGGTTAGGAGGCCATGAGAGGTTTGCTCTGTAATCACGAGAGCATGTGTTGAGATGGAGGCTCCATCAGTTTGGGTCCTGAGTGTCTGTGAAGATGAGAGTTTCTTTTCCACCTTAGGAAGGATGAGTAGAATAAGTAGGGCATTGCTGCTTTAAAGCACTGAGATTTCAGAATCCTTTTTGCCACAGCATAACCTAGTCTATCTTGCCTGACACGTAGGCCCTAGACTGTCCTTCAGTTTAGAAAAATGGCATTGTCTATGTCTTCCAGCTCGTAGACAGAGCCTGATGGCAGAGGTGGAAGTGGGGTGGGGAGAGCCAATTTCTTTTTTTTAAACTGTAGTTGACTTACAATATTGTGTTAGTTTCAGGTATACAGCTTCAGATTCTTTTCTATTATAGGTTACTACAAAGTATTGAATATAGTTCCCTGTGCTATACAGTAAATTCTTGTTTATTTATTTTATATATAGTAGTGTGTATTTGTTAATCCCATACTCCTGATTTATCCCTCCCCCTCCCCTTTCCCCTTTGGTAGCCCTAAGTTTGTTTTCTATGTCTGTGAGTCTGTTTCTGTTTTGTAAATAAGTTGATTGGTATTATTTTTTTAGGTTCCACATATAAGTGATATCATATAGTATTTGTCTTTCTCTGTCTGGCTTACTTCACTTAGTGCGATTATCTCCAGGTCCATCCATGTTGCTACAAATGACAACATTTCATTCTTTTTTATGGCTGAGCAACATTCCTTTGTATATATACAACACATCTTCTTTATGATGGACATTTAGGCTGCTTCCATGTCTTGGCTATTGTGAATAGTGAGAGCCAATTTCTTAAAAACAGACTCAATGAGCCTGGCCTTATCCTCTGTCAATATTTTTCTCTTGAGAAACTTGGGGGAGGGAGGATGTGACTAGATAATTGTTCAAAGTACTGGCATCCTATCATCTCTCTCTGTAGATAGAATGTGGATGATACATAGATAGAATTTGCATAATCTAGCCTCCCTTCTAAAAGATGTATAGCCAGGCTTAGTTCAGATAGATCTGGATTTACATCTTGTCTGTGCTTACCTACTGGGCCTGGCGCTTTATCCCTCTAAGTCTCTGGGGTTTTTAATATCTAAAATGGGCCAATAATAATATCTGATGCATTGTCTTATGATGAGGATTCGATGGGAGAATTTGTGTGAAAATAGAAGAGCTGACACATAGTAAGCCTTCAGTGAGGTTTGCTGTGTAGACGGCTTACCCAGAGGGTGAGGGGTGAAGAAATGAACGGTCAGGAGCAGGCTCTGGAGCTCGTTGTGAGCTACAGGGTGACCAGGAGACTGCAGAATTTTAAAGATGGGGAGAATCTTAGGGTTCATCAGCAGTTTGCAAGCACTTTTCAATAGCGGAACCCTTTCTTCCAACAAAATCACGGACAGAAAGTCAAGAGATGAAGGTCATCAGTGAGGACCTGCTCCTGGTGAAGCAGGAGCACAGGTCTCAGAACCCCCAACCACCTCCTGTCCTGCCCCCACTTTACATCTTAGTAACCTGGGCCCGCGGAGGGGCAGTGAGCTGCTCAAGGTCTGATATACGTCTATTCTAATAGAGTCAAAACCTGGAAATAGGTCTTCTGACAAGCAGCCTAGAAAATCAGGCCCCGAATCTATTTTATTGACTTAGGACTGGAGCCGAGATCTAGCAGGGGCTGGTCCCACTTACAGTAGATGGCTCACTGACCCTGTCGTTGCCTCTTCAGCACTAAGCATGCGTGAAGGCAGGTGCGGTGGGACCTTCAGCCACCAGCAAACCCTACAGCAAATAAGACCTTCCAAAGCAAGGCAGCTATCTCCACCAACAGCTTCCCCTCCCTGCACCCACCCAGTGGCCTGTGAGCACCCCTGTTCAGACTTACCTCAAAGTGGTACTTCAGGAAATTGTAGGGTTTCCGGAAGTACTTCTCATCATCTCCATAGTAGAGGCGCTCACAGGTGGAATCGTACCGAAGCTCTCTCCATTCCCCGTTGTATACGGTCTCACACTGGCCCCCGTAATACCTGACATCGTATACGCTCTGAGCTTCTTTCTGGGTCAGGAAGTTATACCTAAATTGAAAAGGCAAGCAGCTTCTGGGAGAGAGCATTGGAAGAGCAGAGATAGCACAAAATATCCTCTGGACCATGATGTAGCTGGTGAGCTGAGCAGCATTTCTCAAACTCTGTTCTGTGGAACCCCAGATTTCCTTGAAGTACCTTAAGGGCCACTTTGGGCAACAAAGGGAGACTGAGTGGACTGGGCCTGGGCCCCCAGGTTCCCTTAGACCAGACCAGCCAGACAACTCCATTCAGCGTCTATAACAGTGCTCCGGGGCTTCCCTGGTGGCGCAGTGGTTGAGAGTCCGCCTGCCGTTGCAGGGGATACGGGTTCGTGCCCCGGTCCGGGAGGATCCTGCGTGCCGCGGAGCGGCTGGGCCCGTGAGCCGTGGCCGCTGAGCCTGCGCGTCTGGAGCGTGCTCTGCGAGCGGAGAGGCCACAGCAGTGAGAGGCCCGCGTACAGCAAAAAAAAAAAAAAAAAAAAAAAAAAAAAACAGTGCTCCCACATGGGAGGCACCTCTAAATATTTGTTGAGTAAATTGAATAAGAATATGCATGATTATCAAGAATCCGAGCACAGGAACCAGACAGTCTGGACCCGTTTCCTATCTCTGCCACATCTGGCTGTGTGACCTTGGGCAGATCATTTAACCTCTCTGTGCCTCAGTTTAATCATTTGTAAAAAGCAGCTAATACTACTGCCCTCACAGAGTTAAACAAGGAGTTAAAACAAGTAATGGAATCATAACAGTACTTAGCATATATGAAATGTTAAATAAATATCACTGTTGTTTTTGTTAGTATGATTTCAGAAAAGGTTTTGCTGCTAAAAAATAGGTTTGAAATATTGGGTGTAGTTCATAGTGCTAAGCTGAGGATCTAATCCTCAGAAAGGCCATAGCGTGGAGGAGGCACAGTGTGGAGGTCAGGGAGACGCCTGCTTAATTTCCAGCTCTGTCATTTACTAGCTGTGTGACTTTGGACACATTCTAGAAACTTCCTGAAGCTCATTTTCCTCATTTGAAGAACAGACATAGTAGAACTACCTCTCCTGGTTTTTGTGAAGTCTAAATGAGAGTATCAGAGTAAAACAGAAGTACAGTTGATAGTAATCCTTCTTTTCCCCTAGCCCAATACCTTTCCAGAAATATTGCCCATACTTCCCTCTCTGGGATATTTCAAATCTATCTGCCCAAGTTCTCTGTTTTAGGTCATGGATGGTGTAACCGTATTTAGGTAAAAATCATGTGAAACAGGTGAAAGTCTGCTTTAATTTCATACAAAGAGAAAGTTAACCGAACAAAATCATTGAAAGTTGGCTAAGAGTTATAAGACCTAACAATCTAAGCCTCATATGTTGTGGATAATAAAATGATAGCTTGTCTTTGCCTCTCAAACTCCTACTCAGCCTTTAAGACCCAACTCAAATGTTGCATCCTCTGTATTGCCTTCTTTGATTATCCTGGACAGACGATTATCATTCCTCTGTGTTCCCATGGCATTCAGTGATCGCCTCTGGCATAGCATTTGTCCTGTTCATTTATGTCCTCTGTGAAAGGGCACAAAGGCAGATGAGCAGGGGAAAAACTTTGAATAAAACCTACTTCAAAGGAATAAATGGATAATTGTAGAGCACCTGGCATATAGTAGAAATTCAATGTAAGTTCACTTCCTTCTTCTCTTCCTTTCTCCATCTCTTTCTTCACATTAGTGGAAGTGATGTAATAATAGCTATGATGAATTGAATACACACTATACCAGACATTTAGCATACATTAACTTTCAACCTCATGACAATTTTTCAAATGCAAAAATTGAAGCTCAGAAAAATTAAGTAACTTGCCTATAGTCATAGCTGGATTTTTTTCCTAGATTTTTTTTGACACTACAGTCTGGGTTCTTAGTCTTCACCCTGCAGTTTCTATCTGTCCCCCTGTGGAACATGCTTCTGCCTGTAGCTGATAAATACAGGCCCTCTAATGGGCCAAAGAAAAACTCTAAAGAACAATAAGCCCTAAGATTTTAATGTAACCTCTAACCATAAGTAAAGCCTATGTATATTTTTAAAATGTGATTGCAGAAGCCCCAGTGAAAATAAAGAGAGACATTCTACTTTTCGGAATTTAGAAATATTCACACATGGGTACAAAATTATGTATGTAAGAATGTTCATTGCAGCACTGTCTATAAGAGAAAAATGGAAAACAATCTAATTATCTTTCAATAGGAGGTAGTTAAATAAATTATATAGTTATACTATAGGAGAATTGGGAAATTTTATTTTATTTTTTACAAAGGGCCAGATAGTAAATACTTTAGGTCTTGGAGGCTACGTAGGTTTCTGTTGCAACTACTGAACTCTTCCACTGTAGGGCAGAAGCTGTGTTTCAATAAAACTTTATTTAAAAATAGACAGCAAGGGGCTTCCCTGGTGGCGCAGTGGTTGAGAATCCGCCTGCCGATGCAGGGGACACGGGTTCGTGCCCCGGTCCGGGAAGATCCCACATGCCGCAGAGCGGCTGGGCCCGTGAGCCATGGCCGCTGAGCCTGTGCGTCTGGAGCCTGCGCTCCGCAACGGGAGAGGCCACAACAGTGAGAGGCCCGTATACCAGAAAAAAAAAAAAAAATAATAGACAACAGGCTGAATTTGGTGTTCAGGCCATAGTCTGCTGACCCCTATTAGGAACACTATGCTGCCTAGAAAAAGACAATAGAAGATATGGGAGGAAAATCTTCAAAATATATTATTAAGTGAAAAAAGCAAGTTATGGACAATATGTACAGTCTGATCACATTTATGTAAAATACACTTATGTCTATAATGCACAATACACCTGATAGGCATATCTTCCATAGAGTGTATGTTGTCAATGCATTTTTACATGATTGCAAAATCATGTAACAGGGGTCAGCTCTAGGGAGGGAAGAGAGAGAGTGTGAGTGGGTGGGACCAGGTGAAGGATAGTGAAGGAAGAATTTCAGTTTTTACGTCAAATAGGCATTACTTCTGTAACAATAAATAAAAATTAAAAACTGAGAAATGCCTAAATTAGAAAAAAATAATATACCAGGAAAGGCCTCTGAGATCTTGAGATGAATGAAAAAGCCACCATAATGTCAGCTGCTGGGAGTGGAGGTGGGCCCATTCTACTGGTTTCAGTGTTAGGTGTGGCAAAGCACACGAATCAGCAAGTACATTTGAAATCTCCTGACTGAATCATATGAGAGCAGGGTCAGGGTCTGTGATATTTTTGTCAATAACGAGGGAATTGTTTTTCAAGTCAAAACCTCAATATTTCATGCTTGTACTCTGTTTATCCCACAGTCGCTTTCAAAATCAACAAGAATCCCCTTTTATTGGTGTTTAGAGGCTGAAATATGTTCTCCCAATATTTGTATGTTGAAGTCCTGACTCCCAAAACCTCAGAATTTGACTGTGTTTTGGTGATAGGATGCTTAAAGAGGTAATTAAGTTAAAATGAAATTATTAGGGAGGGCCCTAATCCAGTAGGACTGCTATTCTTCTAAGAAGAGGAAGTTAGGACACAGCCATGTACAGAGGGAAGACCATGTGATGACAAAGGGAGAAGACAGCCATTCACAAGCCAAGGAGAGAGGCCTCAGAAAAAGCAATCCTGCTGAAACCCGCATCTGAGACTTCTAGCCTCCTGAGAAAATAAATTTCTATTGCTTAAGCCACCTAGTTTGTGGCACTTCGTTATGGCAGTCCAAGAAAACTAATATTATTGGTCTAAAAGAAACAGGAATTTGATCATCTTTTCATACGTGTGTGTCTACATGCATTTACAGGATTCTGTCCTATCTTGTAGGTGGGCTGTGATCTGAAGATAATTAAACCACAATGAATGAGAGCTGCATTTCACAGCACCCACACCTGACCCAGAGTGGGCTGCCACGTGGCTGGGTCACTGTGTGATGAGTACTGTCTCTCTCTGTTTCCTCATCTGTAAAGGTCCAGTTGGTATATTGATTTGTTTCACTGCAATCAATACTCAGTGAGAGGCTGTTCTGGGGAAAGCTCTGACATAAGGGCTGAGGAGATGAAAAAGATGTATCAGAGCAGGCTCAGCCCTCAAAGAGTTTATACTCAAGTTAGGGGACAAGGCCCAAAGCAAAGTGTCAGGGAACTAACAATACCATGTGTCACTATGAGTGTGGTCCTGTGCTGGATGCTGGAGAAGCAGAAGATGACGAGGACCCCTTAGCCTGGGGAACAGATGTCTCTGCCCTGTTGGATAAGTCCTGGGAGAGCAGGACACACAGGGATGCTGGGAACAGTAGGAGGGGACTAAGCCAGCCTAGACAGTGTTGAGAGGAGGGGAGGGGGTGTCAAAAAGACCAGCTAGAGGAGGTGATGCGTAGGTGTCTTAGCTGGGCTGTCATAGCAGAGTACCATACCCAATACAATACGCAAGTCTGGATGACTCAAAGAATAGACATTTATGTTCTCTCAGTTCTGGAGGCTAGAAGTCTAAGAGAAAGGTGCCATCAGAGTTGGTTTCTGGCGAGGCCTCTCTTCCCAGGTTGCAGATGGCCACCTTTTCGCCATAGCCTCACATGACCCTTTCTCTGAGGTGAGAGAGAGCTCTCTGGTGTCTCTTCCTCTTCTTATAAGGACACCAGTCCTATTAGATTAGGGCCCCACCCTTATGAGCTCATTTGACCTTAATTACCTCTGTAAAGGCCCTATCTCTAAATATGATCATATTGGGGGTTAGGGCTTCAACATACAAGTTTTAGGGGGATACAATTCAGGGCACAACACTAGGTAAAAAGTTAACCAGTTAGGAATACAGGGAAGGACATTCCAGAAAGAAGGAACTAACTTTATGAAGTCAGAAGAAAAGAGTATGATGTGTGCAAGGGACTAAGCATGAACATAAGGTGCACAGGGAAGTAAAGTTAGAATTGAGGGTGATTGGATCTCAACAGATAAAGAAACTGGCCAGAGAGGTATAAGCCAGCAATAGCAAAGTGGAGATTCAAGCCCCGCCCCATCTCACCCTAAAGCCTTGGTTATGTCAGCAACCACAGTGCAAAGCAGAGTAAGAACAGGGCTACTGGAAAGTGCACTTGGACCAGAGAAATGCTGTCTTTTGGGGACATTGGAAGCCTTCATGGAAGGTGTAGCTTCTTTAAAGGGCCTTGGAAATGGAATTGGGGCAAGAGGAATGAGCAGTAGAGTGGGAAAGGGTGAAAGGAGGAAGCTTGGGCAGAGACATAAAGGGGAAAACATGAGCTATGTCCTGTAAAATTCAGATGTTGAAACTCTAACCCCTCATGTGGTGGTATTTGGAGGGAGACCTTTGGGAGACGCTTAGGTCATGAGAGTGGAGCCCTCAAGAATGGCATCAGTGCTCTTATCAAGGAGACCCCACAGAGCTCCCTAGCCCCTTCCACCATGTGAGGGCACAACGAGAAGTCTGCGGCCTGAAGGAACACCCTCACCTGACCAGGCTAACACCCTGATCTCAGACTACCAGCCTCAGAACTGTGAGAAATACATTTCTGTTGTTGATAAGCCACCCAGTGTGTGGTGTTTTTTTTGTTTGTTTTTTTGCGGTACGCGGGCCTCTCACTGTGGTGGCCTCTCCCATTGCGGAGCACAGGCTCCGGACGCGCAGGCCCAGCGGCCATGGCTCACGGGCCCAGCCGCTCCGCGGCATGTGGGATCCTCCCGGACCGGGGCACGAACCCGCGTCCCCTGCATTGGCAGGCAGACTCTCAACCACTGCGCCACCAGGGAAGCCCCAGTGTGTGGTATTTTGTTAGAGCAGCCCAGACGGACTAAGACACAGAGAGATGGTGAAGACGGCCTCACAGGATACACTCCAGAGAGATTTCCCCCCAAAGACCCTCTTCTTTCCCTGAAACTAATACTCATGATTGGAGAGAAATCATGCCCTGCCCGCCACAGCCAGCCGGCAGCAACTCACCCCGAGGTCACCCTCTCTGATCCTGGAATCGGGTCATACTGGCTGCAGTCATCTTCCAAGACCCCGACGTCTTCACAGTTGTCCTCATCAGAGCCATCCAGGCAGTCCTTGTCTCCATTACACACCAGGTGGCGTTTCAGGCAGCGACCTGAGGAGAGGCCGTGGATGCTTCTAGTGTCCGGGACTCCTCCCCCTCCCTCGTGACCTGCATCCATAGTCACCAAGTCTGTTCCACCTCTGAAATAGCCCTTTGATCCTCCCAGTCCTGTTCCATCCTCCTTCCATCCTCACTGCCTCTGCCCTCCCTCCAGCCTCCATGTCTCTTACCTGTGTAGCCCCCCAGCTCAGACCCTGCCCCAGGCTTTCTCTTCAGTCTCCACATTGCAGCCCCAGGGATCTTTCTAAAATTCCTGTCTGGCCATGTCATTCCTTGCTCTGCATCCTTCAGGACCTCCCCATTCCTCTGCTTCCAAATGCCACCATCTGGCCCCCGGTAACCTACCTGGCCCATCCCCTGCCTCTCTTCCCAAAGCATTCATTCTGGGCTATTGTGAGTCCCTAAATCTCTGCGTTTTTGCACATTCTGTCTCCTAGCAAAATCTTTTTCATTTTCTAAGTCTCAGCTCAAGTACCACTTTGAATCCTGCTCTGACTGCCCGAAGCAGATTTAGGCACCCCCTGCCAGAGTCCGTACATTGGACCCTGTACATACACCCATTACACTGGCTGTCACAGGACATTGTCATTGATTCCTTATAGGTCTATCTCCCAAAGAGACTAGGAGTACTCTGAGATCAGGCCCAAGAAATGTTCACCTCTCCATCCCCAGCAGGTAGCACATTGTCTGGCCATCATATGCACCCAATCAGCATTTACTCAATGAATGGATGGATGAGTGAATTGTACCTTTTCCACATCAACGGGTGTTCCAGCAAAGTTGCCTCAAATTTACTTGGGCTGCTGACTTGGCTTAAAATTCAGCTTCCTGGGTCCCATCCCAAACCCCAGAACAACAACTTCTAGGGGAAGGGCTCAGGAGCCTGCATTCTAACAAGCTCCTGGAGAACTGTTTTGCGTATTAAGTTTGACAGGCACAGCTGTTATCCTTCTGAGATGCTACTTACCTGTCTCCTTACACTGGAAATCCTGTCCACACTGTGCTTGCTTCACACAAGCTGTGGGACTGTGACAGCTGGCTTGGTCCCAGACAGTCCCACTGCAGATGGTTCCCCCGAACTTGTTTGGCTGCAGGAGGCTCCGGTATCTGTACTGAATCAGATTTGGAACCAGACACATTCATTGTCTATCAATCAACTGAGACTGGTGTGGGCAGGCCTCAGCTTAACATAAGGAATGACTGTCTAATGATTGAGAACTGCCTGCAAAGCTGTCTTTTGTGGGGATGAGTGATTATAAATGGCGGTGTTCAACCAGAGGTGGCACTGTCACCAGCTGGAGTATTGAGTAGGACCTCCAAACATCAAATGAGAGGTTTGGACTAGTTATTTCTAGGGTCTTCCTACTTGCTAGGAAGGACCTCTGTCTCCCCCTTCTGAAGCCAGTTAGTACCTATTCGTCTTTCAAGACTCACGGTTTACCTCCTCGGGAACAAACTTCCCTAACTCAGTAATATATTCTCAGTTCCCTATGTACCCTCCCTCCTAGCACTTGTCATATAAGGTTGTGATGATTGTCCACTTCTTTGTTTACCTTTCTCACTAGTTTAGGAACAATTTGCACATAGGGTTAGGGTCAGCAAAGGGAGGGCCACGTCTTATTTGGCTTCATATACTTGGCACTTGATCTATGGTCAGTTACATGGTAGTCACCTTTAAAAAGATGTTTATCACGTTTCCTTTGAAGAATTTCTTCTGGTCATGGCATTTCCTCTTTCCTTGTGGCATGTCTCCTGTGGTTCAGGTGGGGGTGACATCACCCCCTCAGTCACAGGACGTGTGGATGTGAACGAGGCAGGGCAACCAGAGTACCAATCATCTGCCAAGTTGCAATGATTGGTTCATGACTCAACCTTATGGCAATCATAGTCCTCTCTGGGAAGTTTCTTTCAGAACTATTGGAAAAGATAGTTTCTTTTTAGCTGAAGTTGCTGGGAATTGTGGGTATCAAGTGGTCATCTTGCCTACTCTAGAAAGAGCCCATCCAACAATTAGAGAAACAAAAAGAGCTCTGAAGACATCACGTGAGGCCCTGTGTCCAGTTCTGACTGCAGATGAATAAATACTTATTGAAGGAAGGAGAGAAAGAATTAAAAATGCATACCAGTCTTGGATTCAATGTTTTTATGACACTGTCTTTTCTAGGGTATACAGTGTTAGATACTAGCGTATCAGGAAGAAGCTGAACAGTAAGATATTCCAAGAAATTGCAGTTCCATCCCTGTCTTTAAGAAGCTTAGAGATGGTTGAGGAGATAAAAAATATAACAATATAAAACATGCTGTATGAAGAGCTTCACACGGAGTGTCAATCAGCACCATATTTTCTGCCGTCTCTTAGCCCACAGGCCCTAGCTTCAAAACTGTTAATAAGTAAATAGGAAGGCAATGATTTGAGAAGTAAGCGAATTGAGTTCCTGACCTGAATCTATGTATTACTTGCTGTGTAAAGTTATCAGTGCCTGGCACTTTCTGCCTCAGTTTCCAAATCTATAAAATGATGTAGTTGACTTAGTTGACCTTACTAATCACAATTACTAATGATTCCTTCACCTGTGTCCTATAGTTGAAAGAGCACAGGCATGCGATTAGACCAACTTAGGTCCCAATCCTGGATTTACTTACCAACTGCCCATGAGCAAGTCACTTAACTTTTCGGAGCGACCATTGTCTAGTATGTAAAATGGGTGTGATGACACCTCACCTCGAAAGAGTTTTGTGAGAACTAAGCGAGAGAAGTTCTGAGGACACACCTAGCCCTGTGCCTGGCATATCATTGGTGCTCCATAAATGGAAGTGGTTTCCACATCATTATCATTATCGGTGCAGCCTTTTCCAGATGCTTCCAGGGGTGAGTGGGAAGCTTCCCCTCCCTTTCCTCTTGCCCACTTCTGCCTACTTAACCACCTCTTAGCAAAGAGGCAGAGGTAGCAAAAAGAAGTGAGGATCCAACCTGCCCATTTGCCTTCCCTGACTTTCAGTTAATAACAGCAATAAACGATTTGTAAACTAGGTGAGAAGGGATTATAATTAGCGATCAGTGTAGGAATAGGAGGATATTTTCATTTTCTACCCACGCTCTTGCCCCACAATGCAGTAAATAAAAGAGAGCTCATCATACAAATGTATAGCCAATTCTCTTTCTCAACCTTGAAAACATTCATCAGTTAGAAGACCTGAAGTTACCATCACGGTGATGATGGTGATGGTAGCTACCAGTTATTGAGTGCTTGCTGTTGCCCAAACCCTTTACATTCTTTATGTCAGTTAATCCTCACAAGTCTAGGGGGTTAAGTACTGTTAATGATCCCATTTTAAGCTGGGTTAGAATTTCAGTTCTGCCACTTACGGTATATGTGTCACTGGGTAAATTACTTTAACGTCTCTACCCTCGGTTTTCTCATCTGTAAGATGAGAGAGATGAGAGTGTTCTGAAGATTAGTGATAACACAGGGAAAGACATCAGCATTCTGCGTGGTTCTGGGATGCGCTTAGTAATAATAGTTATCAACGTCGTCATCATCCTTGTAGCCAGCTGTTGGGCTACTCTGGAAGGATTATGACTGAGTGGGAATTGGATTAGGTGACCTCTAATATCACTTACTACTCTCCATATAGCTCCGGGAGAGGCAGGAGAGGCATATAGCTCAGGTTCACGGGCGTTTTGGAATCAGACTGACCAAGTTTTAAATCGAGGCTCTGCCACATTCTTACTGGGCAGACTAAGCAAAGGGATTGGGTGGTGTCTGTCACCTACTGTTGGCTGTGAAAGTCAAATAAGAGGAAGATTTATTTAAAGCATTAGCACAGTCCCTGGTATACAGAAATTATTTAATAATGGTGACTATATATTGTCATTATCATCCTTCCTGTGGTTTCTGTACTTGGAATGATGGTGCAGACGTGAGGTTCATTCCCACCCACTCCTTATTTTCTACGTTGTTATCAAATAATGAAGACATTGTGCTGCAGAAAGGTTGGTAAGGATACTTCCCTAGGGACTTCTCCGTGCCATTGCCCGTGGTTGGTCTCACTAAGACATAAGTTTCTTTTCTAGCTAGTAGAAAATGTTTCTTTCCAGAAATGCACGTCATTGATTGAGTGATCTTGAGAGGAAGAAAAATATTAATAGAAAGAAACTCAGATGGTCTTTCAGTTAAAAAATTAACAGAATTTAATTATTTTAAGGATTACTTGAAAGACACATGTCTTTTTGAGTCCCTAAGAAAGTAATAAACGTTGATTTAAACTGTAAGTCATTCACCTGTGCTATCTGCTATCTAAAGTGCAGCACAAGAGAAAAATGTAGCTTTAGGATGCTGTTTAAATGTATAATAGGTTGACTAAAGGCCATGCAAAGAAATTAAGTCCTAATCCTTGAAAGTTTTAAATGTTATCTTATTTGGAAAAAGGATCTTTGCAGACATCATTACTTTGGAGAAATTGCTCTGGATTATCCAGGAGGACCCTAAATGCCATCACAGTGTCCTTATAAGAGGAAAGGAGAGGGGGATTTCACATAGACACATAAAGGAGACACACAGAAGGGAAGGGGTGATGCAGAGATTGGAGCAAGGCAGCCACCAAAAGCTGGAAGGAGCAAAGAGCGGCTTCTCCCCTAGAGCTTCCAGAGAGAGCCTGGCCGTGCTGACACCTTGATCGCAGACTTCTGGTCTCCAGAACTCTGAGAGAATACATTTCTGTTGTTCTGAGCCAACCAGTTTTTGGCATTTGTTACAGCAGGCTCAGAAAACTAATCCAGGATGTCAAAGCAGAATGAGAATTGGGGGCCAGATATTTTTAAACTGGGACATCTAAGATTCTTTGGCATATCCTAGAGATGGGAGAGGCAAAATCATAAATTTTAGCCTTCAAAGTTGAATAAAGTAGCTCCAAATGGTGTTTATGCCAGTGTCATCAAAACTTCACAGGGCACTTTTGCATCTAACTGAGGAGGGGTCTGGAGGCAGGAGGACTATCAGCAGGGCTCTGTGAGAGTATCACTCAGGTGAGAGAAGAGCAGGGCTTGATTCAAGGCAGTGGGAGTGGGGGCTGAGAGGAGGGCACAGACAGGAAGTATAGAAACAGCTCACATTTATTGAACACTTACTTTGTGCCAGATGCCATGAAAAGCACTTTGCATGCATTTCTCACTTAACGCTCTCAATAACCCTATGGTGTAAGTACTGTTTCTACTCCCATTTATAGATCAGGAATCAGAGGCACAGAGAAGGTAAAATTTATGTCCAAAGTAACACAGCAGATAAGGTGCAAGCCAGAATCGAAACTGCAGAATCGAAGCTTAAAAACAGGCTTGACAGCAATAGGCTAATAGACAAGGTTCGGGCAGTGGTGTACCACGTCTGGGCAGCACCCACCCTGGGTGCATCCAGTGAAGGCATGTGTCGTCTGCAGAGATTTTAAAATACTAAGAAAACAGAATAGAAGTTAGTCTTCTTTCTATTGTCACCATGAGCCAGTGATTCTGAACAAAGACAGAATTGTAACACTCCTCCCTGACGGAGCCGAATGCTCTCAACATCCCCCTTATGCCACTGAGTTGAATGATCATCTTGGACCAATTAAAACCAGTTAGATGGGCAAGATAGATACACATCTGTTCATTGGGCATGTCAGCCTTTTCAGTGCATGAAAGTGAAATCCTCAGGAGCACCCTGTGTGACATGCTTTGGTTTATCTCAGTTCCTCATAGGTCATGGACAGCTTGGCATTTTGTTCCTAAGCCATTGGTCCCTCCAGATGACCCTCATCAGAAGGTAATACATAGGCCAGGACCCAGAGAGGCCAGTGGGGATCAGTGTGCCCATGTCTGGGGTGCCACTTTTCTGCATCTAAGCCGTAACATACACATCTTTTGCAGCCTCATCCAAATGCCTTACAAACAAAATCAGAAGAGGCAGAAATAAGTTCCACCAGCCACGTGCGTATGGCTTCTGAATACCCTTTTCTCCCCAGACCTCTAGATTTATAGACCTGACTGCTTATCTCCATTTGAATGCCTAGTACACAATTTAAATGTTAAATGCTCCAAAATTGGTCACAAATGTCTCACCTTTTTCTCCTGGCATGGAAAGCAATCTGTCCACTCTCCCCAGTTGCCCAGCTGGCAGGAAACAGCTGTGGGAGTAGAATTTTGAACAGCCCGACTGACTCTCCTAAAGAGAGAAGAGACCCCTTGCTTCAATTTTTAAATTTTTTGTCATGATCATTTTAATTTTTGTAATTATAAATTCAAAAAGGTCTTTTAACATGACAGTATCTTTTTTTTTTGCGGTATGCGGGCCTCTCATTGTTGTGGCCTCTCCCGTTGCGGAGCTGACGCGCAGGCTCAGCGGCTGTGGCTCACGGGCCCAGCCGCTCCGCGGCATGTGGGATCTTCCCGGGCCGGGGCACGAACCCGCGCCCCCTGCATCGGCAGGCAGACCCTCAACCACTGCGCCACCAGGGAAGCCCAACATGACAGTATCTTAATAATATGAAAACAGGTGCTGAATTTTTCTCCAGCTTTACTGAGGCATAATTGACAACAATCGTATGGTGTATTTAGGATGACCAACGTGATGGTTTGACATACATATACATTGTGACATGATTATCACAACCAAGGGAAACACATCCATCACCTCCCATAGTTGCCTTTTTTTTCTTTCTTTCTTTCTTTTTTTCTGGTGAGGTAAAAACACTTCAGATCTACTCTCCTAGCAAATTCCAAGTGTACGATACACTGTTACTAACTATAGTCACTATGCTGTGCATTAGAACCCCAGAACTTTTTCAGCTTATGACAGAAAGTTTATATCCTGTGACCAGCCTCGTTTGGGCTTTCAAACGAAAATTAAAATTTTGGAAAACATATTCACTACCATGAACTTGAGATCACTGTTAATATTAATAAATTTGACTTATTAATATGTTATAGTGAAATATGTGACTATTTTTAAGCTATGTACACTCAGAGAACCATTGTTTTCTAAATTTCCAATGTCTGATGTTATAAAAATCATGTATGGGTACCAGATACATTTAAAGGATACATAGATCAATGGGTTTCAATGTAACAGAGTACAAAAAATTCATTGATAGGCTTTCAGGTTCCAAGTGCAACTAACATTTAAGAAATGACTGCTTTTCAAGATTTGGTGTAGCATCAAAGAACATCCACAATTATCTGAGAAGACTATTAAAACACTCCTCAACTACATAATTTTTTTCAACTACATAACTGTATGAGGCTGGTATATAACAAAAGTTATATGGCCTAATGCTCTTTTCTACCCCAATATTGTGGTAAAATACATGTAACATAAAATTTACATTTTACCATAACCATTTTGAGGCTTACAGTTCAGTGGCATTAAGTACATTCATATTGTTGTGCAACCCTCATACTTAGGTACAGTAGAAGTTCTTTATGTATCTTTTCCATTTTGCCACAAATAATATTTAAGTAACATGTATTCAAAGATTGGGTTTTAATAAACTTTACAATTTTAACTATTTTCAGGACTTTTCTAAGTGAAACAATTTCTTTCCTGTGAGTTTGGTGTCAATGACTTGATTTGTATCAAGGCCACAGTAGTTTTAGCAGCCGTTACTTTTTTTTTCTTTTTAATTTAATTTTATTTATTTTTTTATATAGCAGGTTCTTATTAGTCATCCATTTTATACACATCAGTGTATACATGTCAATCCCAATCTCCCAATTCATCACACCTCCACCCCCTGCCCCCGCTGCTTTCCCCCCTTGGTGTCCATACGTTTGTTCTCTACATCTGCGTCTCTATTTCTGCCCTGCAAACCGGTTCATCTGTGCCATTTTCTAGGTTCCACATATATGCATTAATATATGATATTTGTTTTTCTCTTTCTGACTTACTTCACTCTGTATGACAGTCTCTAGATCCATCCACGTCTCAACAAATGACCCAATTTCGTTCCTTTTTATGGCTGAGTAATATTCCATTGTATATATATATACCACATCTTCTTTATCCATTCATCTGTCGATGGGCATTTAGGTTGCTTCCATGACGTGGCTATTGTAAATAGTGCTGCAGTGAACATTGGGGTGCATGTGTCTTTTTGAATTATGGTTTTTTCTGGGTATGTGCCCAGTGGTGGGATTGCTGGATCATATGGTAATTCTATTTTTAGTTTTTTTTTTTTTTTTTCTTTGGTACACGGGCCTCTCACTGCTGTGGCCTCTCCCATTGCGGAGCACAGGCTCCGGATGCGCAGGCTCAGTGGCCATTGTTCACGGACCCAGCCGCTCCACGGCATGTGGGATCTTCCTGGACTGGGGCACGAACTTGCGTCCCCTGCATCAGCAGGCAGACTCTCAACCACTGCGCCACCAGGGAAGCCCTATTTTTAGTTTTTTAAGGAACCTCCATACTGTTCTCCATAGTGGCTGTATCACTTTACATTCTCACCAACAATGCAAGAGGGTTCCCTTTTCTCCACACCCTCTCCAGCATTTGTTGTTTGTAGATTTTCTGATGATGCCCATTCTAACTAGTGTGAGGTGATACCTTATTGTAGTTTTGATTTGCATTTCTCTAATAATTAGTGATGTTGAGCAGCTTTTCATGTGCTTCTTGGCCATCTGTATGTCTTCTTTGGAGAAATGTCTATTTAGGTCTCTGCCCATTTTTGGATTGGGTTGTTTGTTTTTTTAACATTGAGCTGCATGAGCTGTTTATATATTTTGGAGATTAATCCATTGTCCGTTGATTCATCTGCAAATATTTTCTCCCATTCTGAGGGTTGTCTTTTCGTCTTGTTTATGGTTTCGCTTGCTGTGCAAAAGCTTGGAAGTTTCATTAGGTCCCATTTGTTTATTTTTGTTTTTATTTCCATTAGGAGGTGGATCAAAAAATATCTTTCTGTGATTTATGTCAAAGATGGTTCTTCCTATGTTTTCCTCTAAGAGTTTTATAGTGTCCGGTCTTACATTTAGGTCTCTAATCCATTTTGAGTTTATTTTTGTGTATGGTGTTAGGGAGTGTTCTAATTTCATTCTTTTACATGTAGCTGTCCAGTTTTCCCAGCACCACTTATTGAAGAGACTGTCTTTTCTTCATTGTATATCCTTGCCTCCTTTGTCATAGACTAGTTGACCATAGGTGTGTGGGTTTATCTCTGGGCTTTCTGTCTTGTTCCATTGATCTATGTTTCTGTTTTTGTGCCAGTACCATATTGTCTTGATTACTGTAGCTTTGTAGTATAGTCTGAAGTCAAGGAGTCTGATTCCTCCAGCTCCGTCTTTTTCCCACAGGACTGCTTTAGCTATTCGGGGTCTTTTGTGTCTCCATACAAATTTTAAGATTTTTTGTTCTAGTTCCATAAAAAGTGCCATTGGTAATTTCATAGGGATTTCACTGAATCTGTAGATTTCTTTGGGTAGTATAGTCATTTTCACAATATTGATTCTTCCAATCCAAGAACACAGTATATCTCTCCATCTGTTGGTATCATCTTTAATTTCTTTCATCAGTGTCTTATAGTTTTCTGCATACAGGTCTTTTGTCTCCCTAGATAGGTTTATTCCTAGGAATTTTATTCTTTTTGTTGCAGTGGTAAATGGGAGAGTTTCCTTAATTTCTGTTTCAGATTTTTCATCATTAGTGTATAGGAATGCAACAGATTTCTGTGCCTTAATTTTGTATCCTGCAACTTTACCAGATTCATTGATTAGCTCTAGTAGTTTTCTGGTGGCATCTTTAGGATTCTGTATGTATAGAATCATGTCATCTGCAAACAGTGACAGTTTTACTTCTTCTTTTCCAATTTGTATTCCTTTTATTTCTTTTTCTTCTCTGATTGCCGTGGCTAGGACTTCCAAAACTATGTTTAGTAATAGTGGTGAGAGTGGGTATCCTTGTCTCATTCCTGATATTAGAGGAAATGCTTTCAGTTTTTCACCATTGAGAATGATGTTTGCTGTGGGTTTGTAGTATATGGCCTTTATTATGTTGAGGTAGGTTCCCTCTATGCCCACTTTCTGGAGAGTTTTTATCATAAATAGGTGTTGAATTTTGTCAAAAGCTTTTTCTGCATCTATTGAGATGATCACATGGTTTTTATTTTTCAGTTTGTTAATATGGTGTATCACATTGATTGATTTGCATATATTGAAGAATCCTTGCATCCCTGGGATAAATCCCACTTGATCATGGTGTATGACCCTTTTAATGTGTTGTTGGGTTCTTTTTGCTAGTATTTGGTTGAGGATGTTTGCATCTATATTCATCAGTGATATTGGTCTTTTGTTTGTTTGTTTGTTTGTTTTTTGCGGTACACAGGCCTCTCACTGTTATGGCCTCTCCCATTGCGGAGCACAGGCTCTGGACACGCAGGCTCAGTGGCCACGGCTCATGAGCCCAGCCACTCCACGGCATGTGAGGTATTCCCAGACTGAGGCAGGAACCCATGTCCCCTGCACCAGCAGGAGGACTCTCAACCACTGCGCCACCAGGGAAGCCCTGTAATTTTCTTTTTTTGTAGTATCTTTGTCTGGTTTTGGTATCAGGGTGATGGTGGCCTCATAGAATGAGTTTTGGAGTGTTCCTTCCTCTGCAATTTTTTGGAAGAGTTTGAGAAGGATGGGTGTTAGCTCTTCTCTAAATGTTTGATAGAATTCACCTGTGAAGCCATCTGGTCCTGGACTTTTGTTTGTTGGAAGTTTTTTTTTTTTTTTTCTGCGGTATGCGGGCCTCTCACTGTTGTGGCCTCTCCCGTTGCTGCCTCTCCCATTGTGGAGTACAGGCTCTGGATGCACAGGCTCAGAGGCCATGGCTCACGGGCCTAGCTGCTCTGTGGCATGTGGGATCTTCCTGGACTGGGGAATGAACCCATGTCCCCTGCATCGGCAGGCGGACTCTCAACCACTGCGCCACCAGGGAAGCCCTGTTGGAAGATTTTTAATCACAATTTCAATTTCATTACTTGTGATTGGTCTGTTCATATTTTCTATTTCTTCCTGGTTCAGTCTTGGAAGGTTACACCTTTCTAAGAATTTGTCCATTTCTTCCAGGTTGTCCATTTTATTGGCATAGAGTTGCTTGCAGTAGTTCTCTTAGGATGCTTTGTATTTCTGCGGTGTCTGTTGTAACTTCTCCTTTTTCATTTCTAATTTTATTGATTTGAATCCTCTCCCTCTTTTTCTTGATGAGTCTGGCTAATGGTTTATCAATTTTGTTTCTCTTCTCAAAGAACCAACTTTTAGTTTTATTGATCTTTGCTATTGTTTCCTTTGTTTCTATTTCATTTATTTCTGCTCTGATCTTTATGATTTCTTTCCTTCTGCTAACTTTGGATTTTGTTTGTTCTTCTTTCTCTAGTTCCTTTAGGTGTAAGGTTAGATTGTTTATTTGAGATTTTTCTTGTTTCTTGAGGTAGGCTTGTATAGCTATAAACTTCCCTCTTAGAACTGCTTTTGCTGCATCCCATAGGTTTTGGAGCGTCATGTTTTCATTGTCATTTGTCTCTAGGTATTTTTTTATTTCCTCTTTGATTTCTTCAGTGATCTCTTGGTTATTTAGTAATGTATTGTTTAGCCTCCATGTGTTTGTGTTTTTACGTTTTTTTTCCCTGTAATTCGTTTCTAATCTCATAGCGTTGTGGTCAGAAAAGATGCTTGATATGATTTCAGTTTTCTTAAATTTACTGAGGCTTGATTTGTGACCCAAGATGTGATGTCTCCTGGAGAATATCCCATGCGCACTTGAGAAGAAAGTGTAATCTGCTGTTTTGGGGTGGAATGTCCTATAAATATCAATTAAATCTATCTGGTCTATTGTGTCATTTAAAGCCTCTGTTTCTTTATTTATTTTCATTTTGGATGATCTGTCCATTGGTATAAGTGAGGTGTTAAAGTCCCCGACTATTATTGTGTTACTGTCGATTTCCTCTTTTATAGCTGTGAGCAGTTGCCTTATGTATTGAGGTGCTCCTATGTTGGGTGCATATATATTTATAATTGTTGTATCTTCTTCTTGGATTGATCCCTTGATCATTATGTAGTGTCCTTCCTTGTCTCTTGTAACATTCTTTATTTTTTTTTTTTTTTATTTTTTTTTTTTTTGCGGTACGCGGGCCTCTCATTGTTGTGGCCTCTCCCTTTGCGGAGCACAGGCTCTGGACGCGCAGGCTCAGCGGCCACGGCTCACGGGCCCAGCCGCTCCACGGCATGTGGGATCTTCCCAGACCGGGGCACGAACCCGTGTCCCCTGCATCGGCAGGCGGATTCTCAACCACTGCGCCACCAGGGAAGCCCAACATTCTTTATTTTAAAGTCTATTTT